>NC_054371.1:101510374-102110374 GCF_017654675.1 Xenopus laevis | reverse complement strand
AACATACAGGTAGTACTCATCTTGCGGGCACCACTAGCTTCACAACTCCCACACAGGAAGCGAGTCAGCATTCCGAGTGACGTCACGTCACCTAGCAACTGAAAACCGGAAGTCGGGGCCAAAGGCTGGACTGGGCTTACCGGTAGTTTAGATTTGGGAGATGCTGCGATTGTGTCACAATGCTTTAAGTACTTCAAGGCCATGTCCCGCTCATCCCCAGACCTTTCCCTACCCAAACTTTGTGTAGCACGGCTAGCAAAGTAGCAACGCAGTGGGTGAAATTACGGTATTGTGGATGGGAGAAACAGAAAGGATGGATGACCATTAGCAGGTCCTATCTTTGGCACAGTAGGAGTTTGGCCCGGCACTGCCTTAGTTTGACAGCTGAAGTGCCCCAGATCAGGCAGAGCAAATATACAGTTTTACTGTCACTAGTGACTCAATTTTACCCTGTCACTGTCATTAACTGCATCTGCCATCTTGCTTTACAATTCCCATTTTGGGCACAGTAGGAGTTTGCCTACTGTCATCATCTTGCCCTATTGTCTCCGTCTTGCCCTACTACCTTAAATTTCCCTGCTGTCACCATCTTTCCATTCTGATGACACTCTGCCCTACTGTCAGCATCTTTTCCTACTGCCATCTTAACCCACTATTACCATTTTGCCCAACTGTCACCATCCTGCCTTATCACCATGACTATCTTCTCATCCTATCACCATCTTACCTGCCATCTCCCATGTTTCCTGTCTTCTGTGCCTACTCTGTAGAGAGCCTCTATACATGGATGCATGACAGCTGCTGCCTCAGTACAGACATCACAACACAGTGTGTACTGGAATGCACCCTAGGCTTACAGTATACTAGAGTCAATAAGGTTTCCCAGTTATAAACGGTGAGTAGTGATGTCATTTCTGTCACATGACTCACTAAAATTTGTGTATTATAATAAATAAAGTACCCCCAGTTGTAAAATATGAGGATATTAGAAGTTACCTCGGATTTTCATGACCTGTATAAAAACACTCGGCCTTCGGCCTCGTGTTTTTATATGGACATGAAACTCCTCGGTAACTTATAATATCCTTATATTTTACAAGAGGGGGTACTTTATTCACTATATAATGCATCCATGTTTGTGATGAATGCACTTTGAGTAAGGCCTAGGACGAGGCCGAAATGTTAGGCTTTAAGCTCTGCAATAAAAACATTTTTATTTAAGTAGTAAGACCCGTGAGTGCGGATCTTCTTGGATTTCTTGTGGATACTGCACCCAGGCATATGAACTTTTTATTCGAGAGTGCCGGCTTTCCTTGGTAATATATATCTATCTATCTATCTATCTCTCTATATCTCTCTATATCTATATCTATCTATCTCCAAGCACACTGGATGCATATATATAAAAAAATATAAGCACACTGGGTTGCTGAAACAAGCCCCTGTGTAAATCACTACAAACCACAAAGTTTTAGGCACTTCAATAATCAATAACAACACCACGCACAAATAGAAATTGTTAATTTATACTTATTTAGCATTTGCCAAAGTTCATGGCATTACAACAATTCTACATTGTTTGCAACATACCTGTTTCACCTTCACATAACCTTTATTGCAATCAGCCATAAGCTGCACTGTGTAATTAAACAAACTAGAGTTAGTTATGCTTATTTCAAACTGTAAAGAACAAATTACAATATAAAGAAAATTTATTCAGTGAATTCTCATAACCTTTGGTCACACTTGCTGAGTAGTTCGCCTATAAATGATGCCTCATGCTAATCCTTGCTTCTGCTGTAAAGAAGTTGAGGTTGTCCATCAAGGTCAACTATTTTGACCTTGCCTAATTCAAGATGAACCAGAGGAAGGAAAAAAAATCAATTCAAAAAAGAAATTGCACCAGTCCATGGATCAGCTTTGCGGTAAGATCCACCACAGGTCCGCCCTCCCCACCCCACAGGTCCACACCACACACTAAAAAAATTGGTGGCTATGGTTCCCACATTTTAATAAATAAATAAAAAAATATTGGTGGTCAGGGCCCCCCATTATAAAAAAAAAACATTTGTGGTCAGGGCCCCCATTAAAAAATATTGGTGGCTAGGACCCCACATGGGGAAAAACAATTGGTGGCCAGGGCCCTCCCACTTGCAAGAAAATTAGTGGTCAGGGCCCCCCTTAAACGTCCATGTAAAAAAAAAATTTGGTGCCCAGGGCCCCACCACACAACAGGGGGCCCTGCCATGTTGCCCTTACTTCATTAGTGTGGTCCACCTGCTGTCAGTGAGCTGCCAACTGCAGAAGGGAGATGGGGAGCACAGGTGGCTGCATCTTCCAGTGACAGCATTTTCTTCCCTTATTGGTCACAGAATTTCAAGTCCTGGTAAAGCTGCATGGTGATTGGATGAGCTGGAGGAAAAGTTCAAACCTCAGCTATCCAATCCCTGAGCAGCTCAACCGGGACTTAAACTCAGTGACCAATAAGGGAAAGGAATGGACAGAAGATACCTCCCCTTGTGCTCCCGCCCTGCCTTCCCGAAGTCAGCAGCTCTCTGAAAGCAGGCGGGCCCGGATAATCAAGAAATTTCGGCGTGGCTGGGCCCCCCTTACCTTCAGGGCCCCCTACAACTCTTCCCCTGATGGCTGCCCTGATTGTAGGCACCCTTTATATGGTCATCATAATCACCTGCAAATGCAGTGTGAACAATCTCAAGTCCCTTGGCCCCTTTCTTGAAAACATCTCCCATAATCAGTTAAGTCACTCTACTCACATTCTCTGTATCAACAATATTCTTTTTTGAGTAGTGGAAGCCACAACTACTCTGCATATTCTAGATTTGCTAACCAGTGCTCAAGTGAATGAAAACCTATTCTCCCTTGAATGTGTACACCTTTTAGTATGGGACAATACCTTGCCTGTTTCTGACTAGCAAAGAACCCTTAGGTCTCTTTCATCAAAAATGTGTCCGTCTTTTTTGTCTCACTAAGAGTATAAGTAACATGCATATTTTTAAAGGAGAAGGAAAGGATTTACATGAAAATCCCTTTAATATAATTACCATACTTCTGCCTCCCAAACAGCTATAGCAGTTCTTCTGGATGAGCATTATTTATCCAGCTTGCTGTCTTGAAAGTAAGCCCTCTCTTAAATAGATTGCAGTTGCCATTTTCAAGCTGCTGACATCACTTCCGCCCGTGTCTCCTACACTGTAAGCTGCAGCTTTAGGGAGAGGGGCTGTGCAGGACTGTCTTGAAAAAACAGAGGAGAGTTCCGATTGGACAATGGGATTAAGTGGGCGGGGCTAACGAGGGCAAGACTTTCAGCATGTACAGGCTGAATATGCTAATGAAGAAAAAAAAAAACTGCAGCAGCAGCTCAGCAGTGAGGTGCGCATGTGTTTGCCCGGGGAAATCTCTGTTGGAGGAGAAAGGAAGCAGCTCTGGATTGAAACAGGTACCTAATAGCAGGACCTGATTTTGCCATTACAAAGTCAAACTAAGCAACATTACATTGAGCTGGGGGAATATGTTAGAGACTATATTAAGGCTGAGATTTTTAGGGAATGTTGTTTAGAGACTTTCCTTCTCCTTTAAATCCCCAGTACATAAACCCAGTGGTAAGTCTAGCAAAACTGAATCTCATCTGCAACTTAGCCATTGAATCTTTCAGTCTGCCTAGATATCCTTGCAAAAATGACATACCCTTGGGGACTTGCGGTTTTCTGGATAAGGGGTCTCTGTAATTTTGATCTTCATACCTTAGGTCTACTATAAAATCATATAAACAATAAATAAACCCAATCGGCTGATTTTGCTTCCTGTAATGAGTAATTATATCTTAGTTGGGATCTAGTACAAGGTACTGTTTTATTATTAGAGTAAAAGGAAATCATTTTTAAAAATGTGAATTATTTGATTGAAATAGTCTATAGCTGATGGCCTTCCCATAATTCGAAGCTTTCTGGATAATGTGTTTCCAGATATGGATCCCATACCTGTATGTTACAAAATAGGTATGCAATTATAATGCTACTATAATACAGTTGAATTACCGTATGTAGTCTGAATTACCTTGATGTCTAGAGCATTTCTTGTCTGTTATCTGTGTCTCTGGCCCTCGGCCAATTACCACAGTCTCTGCATGAGGGAGCCTTATTCGACCATGTTTTCCATCCTTACTCACCAACCAACACTCAAACATCGTCTCTGTTAAAACAAGGCAAAAAATTGTTATGTAACAGATTATCAAAAAACAAGGCATTTGTACAGCCAGTACTATGTGAATTGCAGTAAAGAAAAATGCACCTTTAAAAAGCAGACTGCTTTTTACAGCTCATATGTAAAACCGTGTGTCCGCTAAATAGTCAATTTTCATAAATATATACTTTTTTAGTAGTATCTGCCATTGGGGGTACCTGAATAAAAATTGCTATTTTAAGAACTAACGGTGTACACAAACAAACCAAGGGCACATACATACATGTTTGGTCACATCAAAGTTCTGTCTTTTACTCCCACTCTTCTTCCTGTTAAAGTCAGAGCTGCATTATTTCTGGTCACATGATCTCTGAGGGAGCATAGAGAATACCATAAAATGGCAGATTATGGTAAACGATGTAAAATGGCAATATTTATCGATATCTATATTTCAGTTTGGCCACGTAATACCATATAAACTAATGGTTTGGTATTTATTCTGGGGATATAGTTTTCCTTTAAGAATATATTCACATAACAATATTCCTGAACCCGAACTACAAATATTGCTTAGGCTTTCTTTAATTTCTTGCTCAACTGTTTTAGTAGAAATAAAGGATCCTGTACAGAGGATGCTTGGCAATGGTACATTCTCTGAATAGAGTATGGATTTTATGAGTTTCTGCAGGGTTCTGTATTGGGTCCACTTATATTTAATTTGTTCAATAATGAACAAATAAAACTATGCAAGCCAATTCATTCCACCCAGGACATGGCATCCTTGTAGTAAGGCAAATCGCTCTTCTGCAGTGCATTTATCCAGCCAGATTGTGGTAGAAATATGCCTGTGTATGCTGCAATATGTTGCTGCAGGTATATGACACCACAGTACTGATCACAATATTGATTATGTTTATAACATGAGCAGATCTCTTAACAGAACAGCAAGTGGTAATTGAAGTGCACCATGTACAACATGCAAAACTGCTTGTACCCAATGATGGTGTTTTTTTTTGTTCCATTTAAAGAGTTTATTGTATGGTATACACACACATAATCTTAAAGCATAGTTATCATACCACCCCTTAAGTACCTCTTCTTCATATTAACAAATCGTCTTGGCCAGTCTTCTCCCTAATCAAGACTTTCCATACCCTTTACCAGCTTAGTTGCCCTTCTTTGGACTTTAATTCAGTAATATCCCTTTTGAGTAATGGAGACCAAAAGTAGACTACATGTTCTAGATGGGGTCTTACTAGTGCTTTGAAAAGGGCAAGAAATTCTGTCTTCTCCTGCAAATCTATACCCCTTTTTAAAATAGCTCAAAACGTTGTGCTGCTGACTGGCATTGCTTGCTACAACCAAATGTATTATATACAAGTGCCCCTAAATTCTTCTCCATCAATAATTTGCCTAACTTTTTTTTTTCTTTGCCGACACTGATACAATGGCTACTCCCAAATAATTAATGTAAACATTAAATAAAAGTGAACCCAAAAAGAAAACCCTGCAGCACCCTACTCAACCAGCTATAACACACTTGTGCCATGAGTTGGTGACTGAATAACCTAGGTGACTGAATAACCTAGCTGATCCCAAGAAGAGTCAGTAACTGACAAACAGCATAGCTGAGTTGTTTGGAATAGTTGAAGCAACAGGTGCAGTCTTTTGACATAATAAACAAGGGGGATCACCTTAGACCTGGACTGGCAATCTGTGGATGCTGGCAAATGCCAGAGGGACTGTTGTACGATTCCATAGACAGTCACCATTAATTGGGCTGGTGGGGCGGGGGGCTGTTTGGGCCTCTCTGTACTTAAAATACCAGGGCTTATTTTGAATCCCAGTCCAGACCTATATCACCCATCAAACCATCCTTAGCTGTCCTGCTTGTAGGGATTAAAGCCACCAGAGACATTTGTACCATGCTTATAACAGTCAAAACAGAGGAGGCATCCAGGCATAATAGTTTTTAAAATGGGGCCCCTGAAGGAGCGTAGCCAAATGTATGCAGATGATGCCTTGCTCTATATGGGAGACAGGGAAAATACCATCCTAAATGTTCAATACATGCTGCACAGGTTTGGTCTAAACTCAGGTTTATTTACGAATAACTCTAAATCTATGGCTCTGCTGCAGGACCCCCCTCTTTACCCTATAGAATGGTCAGTAAAATGACATATCTGGGTGTTGTCAGAGCCCACTGTTGAGTGGCTTCAAGAGAAAATCCACACCTGGTCTACACCACCACTAGGCCCGATGGGGAAGATACAGTTGGTCAAAATGCCAATACTCCAAAAGCATCTCTAAATGCTACAGCAGGTGCCTAACTTGGTACCAAAATTTTACACAGCTCAATGCTCTTTTTAGGCAAATTACAATGCAGATTGAAGGTTGAAACTAGAGACTTTGATTCAATCAAATGCAGGGGCTTCCTTCCCTGACTTGCCACTATACTATCTGGCTGCACAACTATCCCATCTAGGAACCTGGTTAGAAAACCACACCATCCCACCTTGAAAGCCATGTGCTCAATTTACTAGGTTAACTGAACACCCGATAGGATGGATGCTGCGGAAACCTATCAAAATGGAAAGCAAAATCCCTGCTCACTCTGTTCTGAGGAATGTGCGCCAAGTGTGGAAAATCACATAAATAACGAAGGGCAAAAATACAGCCCCCATACTCCTTTATGGAACAATCTGTCCTCCCTGCAGGGGTAAGCAGGGGTAAGCAACCCACGGCTCCAAAGCCTCATGCGGCTCTTCATTCTGCTTGCTCGGCTCAGTCTTGCAGCTTTGCCTGTCACATTGTCTAAACAGCCCTCATGCCTGCTGGCGGCTTCTTGAGTGTGCGACCACTGTAAGCGAACGGTTACCTTACAGCAGTAGCACACTCAGGAAGCCCTCAACATGTGCGAGGGATGTATAGACGTCACAGGAGTGACAAGCAAGACCGAGACGCAGCAAGATGATTCATCATGGTCCTTACTGCGGTCACACACTCAAGACAAGAGAGGGAAGATCAGTATGGAGCTTCAGAAAAAGAAGTCACATTAAACTGATGAGAACTAGTGGCTAATAAGGGCAGAATGAAAACTTGGCTTGACAAGGGCATAGCAACTGTTGGATTCTAATTAGCCCGAGACCCACTCTCAGGTCTATGAGGCTACCAGCCAGCCAATGGCTGCACTATTTACAGGTCAAACAAGCTCTTATGACAAACCACAGGAAAGAAGCTATAATTGTAGACAGAAACAATCTGCTTGCCCTCCTCAAGCAAGCAAGCAAGCAAGCAGAGCAGGTCCACTCAATACCCTCCGTTAACAAGTGGGAACTAGCGATTTTATAGTAGACGAAGAATGGTAGGAAGCAAGAGTCACCAACTAGTCTCAGTAAACTACAGATTAAGAATGATCCAATTATATGTCCTGCATAGGGCATTTCACACTGTAGAACTAGATTGCATCTTATGATGCACCTTCTGCACCATGACAGACCGGATACTGCACTTAGAAAAAGGCACACTGGCACATATGCTATCGGAACTGAAAACGCAGGGAGCCCATAGTTTCATAAAATCTGGGGTCAATGGTTAGACAAGAACCAGGACCCCCCCCCCTCAAAACTTTACACTGTCCTAGGGTATATGTTCTATGATGGGTTGCAACAATACATTATTACATACATTACTTTACCACAGATTGATAATTATGCACAGTATGATACGGTTGTGAAATGTACCCACACCCCTCTATGACAATGTACCTACCCCCCTTTTATAACTAATGCTATGATCACATGTGGATACTATTCTGCAAAGTCTGTTTAATAAACTCTATTTAAGTGGGGAAAATGTTAACTAAAGCAGGGCATCCCTTCTTGTGGATTTACACTGCAACATCAGTTAACCCTTTAAGTGCCACCCCACGTAGAATCTACGTTCTGTGGGAATGACACTTGAAATGCCACAGAACGTAGATTCTACGTTCTGCAGCATTTCAGGGTTAGGGAACGGAGGAGCGGCTTTTCAAGCCGCTTGCTCCGTTCCTTTTCGTTCCCCAGCCCCCAGGCAACGAGCAGGGGCTGGGAACGAGTGGCCCCTGAGGCGCGATCGCCCAGGGGCCCCAAGGCAGCAGCAGCCACGTGCAATATATGTGCCCTGCTGCTGCCTGCACTTTCAGAACGGAGGAGCGACTTGTAAAGTCACTCGCTCCGTTCTAAGTGCTATCCACCGGTTCCCCAGCCCCTAGGCAACGAGCCTAGGTGAAGAACAAGGGGCCCCTGGGTCGCGATCGCCCAGGGGCCCCTAGGCAGCAGCAGGCACGTGAAATCGACGTGCTCTGCTGCTGCCTGCACTCTGTGAACAGAGGAGCGGCTTGTAAAGCTGCTCGCTCTGTTCAGACTCATTCCCCAGCCCCCAGGCAACAAGCCTAGGCAGGGAATGAGTGGCCCCTGAGGCTCTATAGCCCAGGGGCCCCAAAGGCAGCAGCAGCACGTGGAATGGACGTGCTATGCTGCTGCCTGCACTTCCTGGCCGCTAAGCTCCGCCCCTTTTACCGGATCATCAGAAGAGGACGGTGCCAGCTCTGCCTGCAGCTCTCCTGGACGATCTGGACCCTACTACTCCCAGGTTAGTGCCCATCCACACACACAAACACACAAACACACACTTATTTTCCCATTACACACTTACATTCACACTTACACACAATCACATACATTTTTGGGGGATCAGGGGGGTCACACACATTCACAGCACCCCCACACGCTTGCACACGCACACAACATGCAATTGGTCAGTTCTACACACACACTTACACTATGTTGTGTCTTTGTTTTTTTGTTTTTATCGCATTGTCTGTTTTTTTTTGCCTGAAAAAACTGTTTTATTGCCATTGCGAATAGCGTATTCGCTAATTGCACTGCACAATACCTTTTGTATGTTATTTTGGTGATTATACTGCAATTCTGGTGATTTTTGTGCATTTTTAGCCATTTTATTGCATGTTTAGCCATTTTATTACATTTTCAGCTGTGCGATGGTGTTGTTCCCCTGTTTCTGTCTGTAAAACTTATTTGGCCATGCTAAAATATTCAACCATTGATTCTGACTGCTGATTACAGTAGGCGGGAAAAAAAAAGCATTGATTTTTGCGGTTTTGTTGGATTTTAGTGATTTTATACCATTTCGCTTTGTTCTTTGTTACTTCATTTTGACCATGAAAATTTTGTCTGCTATATAACCATTTGGAGGTCTCTGTGTGCAAAATAGTTTGGTAAATCTTTTCATACCAGGCATCAAACTGTTCAGTATACCCCTGGCGTTCATATTTAGGATGACTTTTGCTGGTACGTTACAAAATGTGGGGTATATAATGGGGTAAAATGCTTGCTTTGTGACTATTTTCAGAAATTCCATAAAAACTGTTATGTTTAGCATTGCTTTGCGGTTTGGTAGTTTGCAGTAGAAAGATGTAATTACTTGCTTTAGATTCGTCTGAATGTGTACTTTCGGAAAATATATGGGTTTCTAGGGTCTTCATACTGTTAGGGGGTCTTATGGTGCATAATGCACATACCAGGTGCTAGTATTGTAGCAGTCAGTGTGTCATACGTGAAAATTCATATGTACTATTTTCATTTGGGTGTCTCTGTATGCCACCTAGTTTGGTAAATCTTTTCATATCAGGCATCAAACTGTTCAGTACACCCCTGGCGTTCATATTTAGGATGACTTTTGCTGGTACGTTGCAAAATGTGGGGTATATAATGGGGTAAAATGCTTGCTTTGTGACTATTTGCAGAAATTTCATAAAAAGCGTTATGTTTAGGATTGCTTTGCGGTTTGGTAGTTTGCAGTAGAAAGATGTAATTACTTGCTTTAGATTCGCCTGAATGTGTACTTTCAGAAACTATATAGTTTTCTAGGGTCTCCATACTGTTAGGGGGTCTTATGGTGCATAATGCACATACCAGGTGCTTGTATTGTAGCAATCAGAGTGTCATATGTGAAAATTCATTTGTACTATTTTCATTTGGGCGTCTCTGTATGCCACCTAGTTTGGTAAATCTTTTCATATCAGGGATCAAACTGTTCAGTACAGCCCTGGCGTTCAGATTAACGATGACTTTTGCTGGTACGTTACAAAATATGGGGTATATAATGGGGTAAAATGCTTGCTTTGTGACTATTTTCAGAAATTTCATAAAAAGCGTTATGTTTAGCATTGCTTTGCGGTTTGATAGTTAGCAGTAGAAAGATGTCTTTACATGCTTTAGATTTGTCAGACTGTGTACTTTCGGAAAATATATGGTTTTCTAGGGTCTCCATATTGTTAGGGGCTCTCATTGGGTGCTTATGTTGTAGTAGCCAGAGTGTCATACGTGAAAATTCATATCCCCTATGTGGATTTGGGGGTCTCTGTATGCCACATAGTTTGGTAAATCTATGTTTATTGGGTATCAAACTGTTAAGTAGACCCCCGGCATTCATATTTAGGATGCTTTATGCTGGTAATGATACATGGACTATGATACAATGCTGGAAAGTTTAAGCTTTGAGGCAATTTTCAGGTATTTCACCAAAACTGCCATTTTTAGGAAAGCCTTGCGACTCAGTCGTTTGGAGCAGAAAGGCATGGGTACCCATTTTAGATTCGGTAGAATGTGTCCTTTCCAAAAATATATGGTTTTGGGGGGTAAACCAATATTTCTGTGTTTTTACCCCACAAAAAATGCAGTCAATGTGTTGATTTTTCATTAGCTGAAGTTACCCACAGGACTATTTGTATGAGCTAACTTCATTTTGGGGCCTCTAAATGCCAGATACTTTGGTAAAACTATGAACAATGGGCACCAAACTGTTTGGAGGAACCCTGGCAATCATATTTAGGGGGCTTTTTCTTGGCACCTAATGATACATGGGTGATATGGTGCTGGGAAGTTGAAGCTTTGAGGCAATTTTCAGATATTTCACCAAAACAGACAATTTTGGGAAAGCCTTGCGACTCAGTAGTATGGAGCAGAAAGGCATGGGTACCCATTTTAAATTCGGTAGAATGTGTCCTTTCCAAAAATATATGGTTTTGGGGGTAAAGCTATATTTCTGTGTTTTTACCCCACAAAAAATGCAGTCAATGTGTTGATTTTTCATTAGCTGAAGTTACCCACAGGACTATTTGTATGCGCTAGCTTCATTTTGGGGTCTCTAAATGCCAGATACTTTGGTAAAGCTATGAACAATGGGCACCAAACTGTTTGGAGGACCCCTGGCAATCATATTTAGGGTGCTTTTTCTTGGTACCTAATGATACATGGGTGATATGGTGCTGGGAAGTTGAAGCTTTGAGGCAATTTTCAGATATTTCACCAAAACAGACAATTTTGGGAAAGCCTTGCGACTCAGTAGTATGGAGCAGAAAGGCATGGGTACCCATTTTAGATTCGGTAGAATGTGTCCTTTCCAAAAATATATGGTTTTGGGGGGTAAACCTATATTTCTGTGTTTTTACCCCACAAAAAATGCAGTCAATGTGTTGATTTTTCATTAGCTGAAGTTACCCACAGGACTATTTGTATGCGCTAGCTTCATTTTGGGGTCTCTAAATGCCAGATACTTTGGTAAACCTATGAACAATGGGCACCAAACTGTTTGGAGGACCCCTGGCAATCATATTTGGGGTGCTTTTTCTTGGTACCTAATGATACATGGGTGATATGGTGCTGGGAAGTTGAAGGTTTGAGGCAATTTTCAGATATTTCACCAAAACCGACAATTTTGGGAAAGCCTTGCGACTCAGTAGTTTGGAGCAGAAAGGCATGGGTACCTATTTTAGATTCGGTAGAATGTGTCCTTTCCAAAAATATATGGTTTTGGGGGGTAAACCTATTTTTCTGTGTTTTTACCCCACAAAAAATGCAGTCAATGTGCTGATTTTTCATTAGCTGAAGTTACCCACAGGACTATTTGTATGTGCTAACTTCATTTTGGGGCCTCTAAATGCCATATACTTTGGTAAACCTATGAACAATGGGCACCAAACTGTTTGGAGGACCCCTGGCAATCATATTTAGGGTGCTTTTTCTTGGTACCTAATGATACATGGGTGATATGGTGCTGGGAAGTTGAAGGTTTGAGGCAATTTTCAGATATTTCACCAAAACCGACAATTTTGGGAAAGCCTTGCGACTCAGTAGTTTGGAGCAGAAAGGCATGGGTACCTATTTTAGATTCGGTAGAATGTGTCCTTTCCAAAAATATATGGTTTTGGGGGGTAAACCTATTTTTCTGTGTTTTTACCCCACAAAAAATGCAGTCAATGTGCTGATTTTTCATTAGCTGAAGTTACCCACAGGACTATTTGTATGTGCTAACTTCATTTTGGGGCCTCTAAATGCCATATACTTTGGTAAACCTATGAACAATGGGCACCAAACTGTTTGGAGGACCCCTGGCAATCATATTTAGGGTGCTTTTTCTTGGTACCTAATGATACATGGGTGATATGGTGCTGGGAAGTTGAAGGTTTGAGGCAATTTTCAGATATTTCACCAAAACCGACAATTTTGGGAAAGCCTTGCGACTCAGTAGTTTGGAGCAGAAAGGCATGGGTACCCATTTTAGATTCGGTAGAATGTGTCCTTTCCAAAAATATATGGTTTTGGGGGGTAAACCTATTTTTCTGTGTTTTTACCCCATAAAAAATGCAGTCAATGTGTTGATTTTTCATTAGCTGAAGTTACCCACAGGACTATTTGTATGTGCTAACTTCATTTTGGGGCCTCTAAATGCCATATACTTTTGTAAACCTATGAACAATGGGCACCAAACTGTTTGGAGGACCCCTGGCAATCATATTTAGGGTGCTTTCTCTTGGTACCTAATGATACATGGGTGATATGGTGCTGGGAAGTTGAAGGTTTGAGGCAATTTTCAGATATTTCACCAAAACCGACAATTTTGGGAAAGCCTTGCGACTCAGTAGTTTGGAGCAGAAAGGCATGGGTACCCATTTTAGATTCGGTAGAATGTGTCCTTTCCAAAAATATATGGTTTTGGGGGGTAAACCTATTTTTCTGTGTTTTTACCCCACAAAAAATGCAGTCAATGTGCTGATTTTTCATTAGCTGAAGTTACCCACAGGACTATTTGTATGTGCTAACTTCATTTTGGGGCCTCTAAATGCCATATACTTTGGTAAACCTATGAACAATGGGCACCAAACTGTTTGGAGGACCCCTGGCAATCATATTTAGGGTGCTTTTTCTTGGTACCTTATGATACATGGGTGATATGGTGCTGGGAAGTTGAAGGTTTGAGGCAATTTTCAGATATTTCACCAAAACCGACAATTTTGGGAAAGCCTTGCGACTCAGTAGTTTGGAGCAGAAAGGCATGGGTACCCATTTTAGATTCGGTAGAATGTGTCCTTTCCAAAAATATATGGTTTTGGGGGGTAAACCTATTTTTCTGTGTTTTTACCCCATAAAAAATGCAGTCAATGTGTTGATTTTTCATTAGCTGAAGTTACCCACAGGACTATTTGTATGTGCTAACTTCATTTTGGGGCCTCTAAATGCCATATACTTTTGTAAACCTATGAACAATGGGCACCAAACTGTTTGGAGGACCCCTGGCAATCATATTTAGGGTGCTTTTTCTTGGTACCTAATGATACATGGGTGATATGGTGCTGGGAAGTTGAAGGTTTGAGGCAATTTTCAGATATTTCACCAAAACCGACAATTTTGGGAAAGCCTTGCGACTCAGTAGTTTGGAGCAGAAAGGCATGGGTACCCATTTTAGATTCGGTAGAATGTGTCCTTTCCAAAAATATATGGTTTTGGGGGGTAAACCTATTTTTCTGTGTTTTTACCCCACAAAAAATGCAGTCAATGTGTTAATTTTTCAGTAGCTGAAGTAAAGTCCTGGACAATTTGGATGTGCTAACTTCATATTGGGGTCTCTAAATGCCAGGTACTTTGGTAAACCTATGCACAATGGGGATCAAACTGTTCAGTGGACCCCTGGCAATCATATTCAGGGTGCTTTTTCTTGGTATCTAATATAGTGTGTGATATGCGGAGCAGCAAAATAAAACCTTTGAAGTGATTTTTCAAAATTTTGATACATTTTTATAAAAACCGCTACGTTCAGACAAGCTTTGATGTTTGGTAGTTAGGAGTAGAAAGACATAGTTACCCATTTTGGAATCCGCAGAATGTGTACTTTCTAAAAATATATGGTTTTCTGGGGTAAACCTACAGTTTCAGGATTTTGTGGCCTTGGAATCTAAAGTATGCCGTTTTCTGCCTTCTGCTTTCAAAATTCGGTAATATACTGCCGGGAGTTTTTGCTGTACAGATGTCCTAAATCTGGCTAAAACTATACATATCTGGTATTGGCACGTTCGTGAAACACGAGGCTTTCCAAATCAGTTGGATTTTCATGCGTAAAATGAAATATTTTTCTGGTATAAATGCATATATTGTGAAAAATAGGATTTTTTCATTTTTTTTTTGTATTTAGAGCTATAAATCTTTTTGCAGAGGTGGAAATACATGACAACTCAGGCAGATTTAGAAAGCTCAGTTTCTCCCGAAAAAAACAATGTATAGTTTTCCTAGGTAAACTATAGGTTTCCCCTCAGAAAATGCCACTAAAGTGAGAGAGCACAAATGTTTCAAAAACGGCTGGCATTTCGCTTAACCAAAATGTGAAATTCTGCTGGCACTTAAAGGGTTAACAAGAACTGCCATGATGCACAATTTGGAGCCACTGTAGTGTATGCTCAGTTTTGTAGCCAGTCTGGAGCAGTATTTTATGCATGGCATCCCTCAAAACTCCACTTATTTACATAAAATTAGTAACAGGAAACCGACTCAGTAAGATGAATCACAGTAAAGCACGTGGATTCGTTATTAACAAAAAAAAGTCTGTAACTAAAAGTGGCCTTTGAGCCACGTTTTCAGGTGACAATAACGAAACCATGGGTAACTTGGAATTTCCTATTGCGATCACAAAGGCACATCCCTGCTGTTAAAATGGTCACTTCCCTTTCTAAATCTGCATGGGTGAACACTGTAAAGCACACACGTGTCTATGAAGAGTTGCATTTCAATTTTCAGCCGAGAAGCTGAGCCTCAACACAATCATAAAGTCATAAATCTGTGTGTAGTTAATCTTACCTAGAGCAGGACCACCCGAAATCTTAACAGCTATGCACAATTTACTATCACGGCTCTGTATTTTAAAGAAGCAGTACTACTACGTATGGGAGTCTAAAAAATAATAATGAGTTTTCCATTCTGCTTAATCAAAGCCATTCTAGAAATTCACGTGGTCGCCAATTCAATTTTAAAGACTTCAGTGCCACGTAGCGGTTGGAACGCAAGACGTGCTACAATGAACCGCAACAGGCACTACTGGAAACACGTTCCGCCCTCACCAGCAGGCGCAGTAGGATTGGAACACGAGTATTTGCCGGTTCCGGCCTCGAGGCGTCACCCGTGTTACACCGCCCCCTTTTCTTTCTTTTTACATAAGGTTCCCGGATGTGGCTCTTCTTCCCTCGATCCTTCTAGAAGCTGTTAGACGCAGAAGAGCGCAAGCCACCTTGAATATACAGTGTATTATTGTGAGTATTTATGCCTTAATACATCCCTTCAGTACTCATTTTGTTGTTTCGTGATTCCGACTGAATGGAATGACACGTGTGGTGTTTTGCTAGTCATTGTCTTTATATATGCGAGTTTTGTTTGTATGCGCTTAATCGCTATAGCTTGTATAATTGGGAATTTAATTATTTGCAGACCGTTTGCTTCCTAACACATGCGCCTGGTTGTGGTTTTTATTTTAATAATCCCTTGTGCGTTATGACGTCACACCTGTCGGTCCGAGATTATGTTGATTGATCTTTGGTCGGCGAGGAAACACTGAGCGTATTTGACCTGTCAATTTGGATT
Organism: Xenopus laevis; assembly: GCF_017654675.1. Classification (NCBI taxonomy): domain Eukaryota; kingdom Metazoa; phylum Chordata; class Amphibia; order Anura; family Pipidae; genus Xenopus; species Xenopus laevis. The sequence goes on along the minus strand of NC_054371.1, from coordinate 102,094,208 downwards.
GTTTCTGTGCCTCTAATTGGCTTCTGTATAACCACGTGATCTGGGAATGTTGGTTATTTGGCTGGGGTCAGTGTTTCATTCATTGCTCTTTCTCTTAATGATACATGGGTGATATGGTGCTGGGAAGTTGAAGGTTTGAGGCAATTTTCAGATATTTCACCAAAACCGACAATTTTGGGAAAGCCTTGCGACTCAGTAGTTTGGAGCAGAAAGGCATGGGTACCCATTTTAGATTCGGTAGAATGTGTCCTTTCCAAAAATATATGGTTTTGGGGGGTAAACCTATTTTTCTGTGTTTTTACCCCACAAAAAATGCAGTCAATGTGCTGATTTTTCATTAGCTGAAGTTACCCACAGGACTATTTGTATGTGCTAACTTCATTTTGGGGCCTCTAAATGCCATATACTTTGGTAAACCTATGAACAATGGGCACCAAACTGTTTGGAGGATCCCTGGCAATCATATTTAGGGTGCTTTTTCTTGGTACCTTATGATACATGGGTGATATGGTGCTGGGAAGTTGAAGGTTTGAGGCAATTTTCAGATATTTCACCAAAACCGACAATTTTGGGAAAGCCTTGCGACTCAGTAGTTTGGAGCAGAAAGGCATGGGTACCCATTTTAGATTCGGTAGAATGTGTCCTTTCCAAAAATATATGGTTTTGGGGGGTAAACCTATTTTTCTGTGTTTTTACCCCATAAAAAATGCAGTCAATGTGTTGATTTTTCATTAGCTGAAGTTACCCACAGGACTATTTGTATGTGCTAACTTCATTTTGGGGCCTCTAAATGCCATATACTTTTGTAAACCTATGAACAATGGGCACCAAACTGTTTGGAGGACCCCTGGCAATCATATTTAGGGTGCTTTTTCTTGGTACCTAATGATACATGGGTGATATGGTGCTGGGAAGTTGAAGGTTTGAGGCAATTTTCAGATATTTCACCAAAACCGACAATTTTGGGAAAGCCTTGCGACTCAGTAGTTTGGAGCAGAAAGGCATGGGTACCCATTTTAGATTCGGTAGAATGTGTCCTTTCCAAAAATATATGGTTTTGGGGGGTAAACCTATTTTTCTGTGTTTTTACCCCACAAAAAATGCAGTCAATGTGTTAATTTTTCAGTAGCTGAAGTAAAGTCCTGGACAATTTGGATGTGCTAACTTCATATTGGGGTCTCTAAATGCCAGGTACTTTGGTAAGCCTATGCACAATGGGGATCAAACTGTTCAGTGGACCCCTGGCAATCATATTCAGGGTGCTTTTTCTTGGTATCTAATATAGTGTGTGATATGCGGAGCAGCAAAATAAAACCTTTGAAGTGATTTTTCAAAATTTTGATACATTTTTATAAAAACCGCTACGTTCAGACAAGCTTTGATGTTTGGTAGTTAGGAGTAGAAAGACATAGTTACCCATTTTGGAATCCGCAGAATGTGTACTTTCTAAAAATATATGGTTTTCTGGGGTAAACCTACAGTTTCAGGATTTTGTGGCCTTGGAATCTAAAGTATGCCGTTTTCTGCCTTCTGCTTTCAAAATTCGGTAATATACTGCCGGGAGTTTTTGCTGTACAGATGTCCTAAATCTGGCTAAAACTATACATATCTGGTATTGGCACGTTCGTGAAACACGAGGCTTTCCAAATCAGTTGGATTTTCATGCGTAAAATGAAATATTTTTCTGGTATAAATGCATATATTGTGAAAAATAGGATTTTTTCATTTTTTTTTTGTATTTAGAGCTATAAATCTTTTTGCAGAGGTGGAAATACATGACAACTCAGGCAGATTTAGAAAGCTCAGTTTCTCCCGAAAAAAACAATGTATAGTTTTCCTAGGTAAACTATAGGTTTCCCCTCAGAAAATGCCACTAAAGTGAGAGAGCACAAATGTTTCAAAAACGGCTGGCATTTCGCTTAACCAAAATGTGAAATTCTGCTGGCACTTAAAGGGTTAACAAGAACTGCCATGATGCACAATTTGGAGCCACTGTAGTGTATGCTCAGTTTTGTAGCCAGTCTGGAGCAGTATTTTATGCATGGCATCCCTCAAAACTCCACTTATTTACATAAAATTAGTAACAGGAAACCGACTCAGTAAGATGAATCACAGTAAAGCACGTGGATTCGTTATTAACAAAAAAAAGTCTGTAACTAAAAGTGGCCTTTGAGCCACGTTTTCAGGTGACAATAACGAAACCATGGGTAACTTGGAATTTCCTATTGCGATCACAAAGGCACATCCCTGCTGTTAAAATGGTCACTTCCCTTTCTAAATCTGCATGGGTGAACACTGTAAAGCACACACGTGTCTATGAAGAGTTGCATTTCAATTTTCAGCCGAGAAGCTGAGCCTCAACACAATCATAAAGTCATAAATCTGTGTGTAGTTAATCTTACCTAGAGCAGGACCACCCGAAATCTTAACAGCTATGCACAATTTACTATCACGGCTCTGTATTTTAAAGAAGCAGTACTACTACGTATGGGAGTCTAAAAAATAATAATGAGTTTTCCATTCTGCTTAATCAAAGCCATTCTAGAAATTCACGTGGTCGCCAATTAAATTTTAAAGACTTCAGTGCCACGTAGCGGTTGGAACGCAAGACGTGCTACAATGAACCGCAACAGGCACTACTGGAAACACGTTCCGCCCTCACCAGCAGGCGCAGTAGGATTGGAACACGAGTATTTGCCGGTTCCGGCCTCGAGGCGTCACCCGTGTTACACCGCCCCCTTTTCTTTCTTTTTACATAAGGTTCCCGGATGTGGCTCTTCTTCCCTCGATCCTTCTAGAAGCTGTTAGACGCAGAAGAGCGCAAGCCACCTTGAATATACAGTGTATTATTGTGAGTATTTATGCCTTAATACATCCCTTCAGTACTCATTTTGTTGTTTCGTGATTCCGACTGAATGGAATGACACGTGTGGTGTTTTGCTAGTCATTGTCTTTATATATGCGAGTTTTGTTTGTATGCGCTTAATCGCTATAGCTTGTATAATTGGGAATTTAATTATTTGCAGACCGTTTGCTTCCTAACACATGCGCCTGGTTGTGGTTTTTATTTTAATAATCCCTTGTGCGTTATGACGTCACACCTGTCGGTCCGAGATTATGTTGATTGATCTTTGGTCGGCGAGGAAACACTGAGCGTATTTGACCTGTCAATTTGGATTGTTTCTGTGCCTCTAATTGGCTTCTGTATAACCACGTGATCTGGGAATGTTGGTTATTTGGCTGGGGTCAGTGTTTCATTCATTGCTCTTTCTCTCATAGTTGAAGGATCCCAGGGGGGTTCATTTTGGATCAATACGGGTTTCTAGGCAACAAATGCCTGAAAGGTGACCCACCTCTTATTGTGTTGCTATGGGAATTGGAATACGTTAACAATACCATAATCTGCATTAATACATGAGTTTTAAAATGCCTGTATCATATTCAAGGCAATGCTCAAGAGGTCTGAGGACTTTTGTAAGCATGAATAATTTAACTTGTTTTCTATGCATTTTGTCCCAAAGCCACAGTGTATAATAAAGCATGCTGTAGTTTAACCATAGGTGACCTGGGGATTTCTGGTTTATGAGTTAAATGATGGAGATGTTTAAAACCCTAACAGGCCATTGCTATTCAGCTTCTCGCATAGACTGATGTTTTATCCCTTTAATATAAACTGAATATGTGAAATGAGAATGTTCTAAAGAAATGTCTGCATGGCCCTTAAACAGTTATTAAAAATCCCCCTGCTGGGCCACATGCAGCCCACTGTGACATTTAATTAGGGGTGCACTGAATCCTGGATTTGTTTTAGTAATTCACAGAAACCATGCACACTTACTGGATTCAGGTTCAACCAAATCATTAGTAAATTGAAACTGATTCAAATTCTTTAAATTAATGGCACATGTTGTTTCTCCATGCCATCCAGTGGAAAAACTGCAAATAAATTGTCATTTGCCAACACACACAAGGGGTCAGTGACTTACCCTACATGCAGTGTGCAAAGTGAAGTTGCGAAAGTTTCAAATTTTAGTCAAATTGGAGGTAGAAGCCAGTGAACATTAATTGTAAGCATGTCGGAGACCTCTAGTGACCAAACAGAGGTATAACCATATACTTAATAAATTCTCCAAGGCATGCTAATAAGTAAAAAAATATACTTTATTTACATCAGTTATTAAAGGAGAAGGAAAGCTACGGAGGTATTTTATTGCCAATAGATTAGCTGCAATAGTGCAAGCTAGAATGCTATATTTATTCTGTAGAATGTTTTACCATACCTGAGTAAACGGCTCTAGAAGCTCTCTGTTTGTTTAGGATAGGAGCTGCAGTATTAACATGGTGTGACATCACTTCCTGCCTGAGTCTCTCCCTGCTCTGGGCTCAGATTACAGTAGAGAAGGGAGGGGGAGGGAAGAGGAGCAAACTGAGCATGCTCTTGCCCAGGGCAATGAGGTTTAAGCTGAAGGCAGGAAGTCTGATACAGAAGCCCATGTGTACACAATAGAAGGAAAGAAATGCAGTGTTTCTTTTGACAGGGGACTCAGAGCAGCACTACTTTGGGGGTTTACTGGTATATTTAGATGGACCTTTCTGATAAGGCTTACTTAGTTTTAACCTTTCCTTCTCCTTTAAAATACATAAGAGAGAACCCCTCTAGCGCCTAACGCGAAAGTTTCTACACATGTGATATGAAGCTTTAGAAACATTCTGCCATTCACACCTACCCTCTTCTTCTCCCCTTCTTTGTAAAGCTGCAGCTCCAACTCTATCCTGCCTCCTCTTACCTCATTTGATGCATGGGAGCAGAATGTCCAGGGTGCAAGTTATTGACAAATAATCCAATCAGCAGGCAGAGTTGGTGTCTTTAGAAGAAGGGAGGGAAGCAGGCAGAATGTTTCTAAGGCTGAATGTACACTAGTTTTCCTCTGCTTCTCTCCGCCTAATGAATATGAATGAGGCAGAGAGAAGTGGATGCACTGGAATCCGTGTTTCTTCTTAAAAGAACAGCTTCCGCTTCTGTGCGGTTACACAGAGCCGAGCGGGGAGAGTTTTCAAATTTCCTGTTTGCAGGTTGATATCTCTCTTAATCTTTGCTTTAAAATTTTTTTTCTCGTACCTTAGGTTTAAAGAAATCGGCTACTCCCAGCCACACTGAAAATGGTGCTAGAAACTGCGTACTATGATATATTGGGAGTGAAGCCAAATTCCACCCCAGATGAGCTGAAAAAGGCTTATAGGAAACTTGCCCTCAAGTATCACCCAGACAAGAATCCCAATGAAGGTGAAAAGGTATGCTTATGATATAGTTCTGCGGTTTTATAGAAAGTGCTTATTAATATAGTACTTTATTTTTCAGGGCTGTGGAGTCTATACATAAATCATGTATTTTCCATGTTGATTGAAAGAAGTTAAGTACACAACATACAAGGCATTTTATCACTGCGAAAGCTCAAAAATATAAACCACATCCTTTGATAATTCTAAAACAAATACAAAGTTAAACTACATAAACCAAAAGCAATTGGAAAACGTAAAACAACTTCTATATTAATAGAACCTGACACATAGCTGTAGAATAGCTGTTAAATACAATCTTCTCATTCATAGAAACTCTTGCATCTGATTTGATTTATTTTCAGTGGCTTGTATTTAAAGTTATAAGAAGTCTGAGTCAGTACATTCTTGACGACTACGACCCCAACTCCAGATATCCAACTTTTCTCCCAACTCCACAGTTCTGATGGTTTTTCACTTTGTAATGATTCAGACCCTGTGTATTCTATTAACCCTCCTGCATATACAAATGCCTCAGATTAAACTGAGGTCTGAGTTCATCTTAAATAAATGTTATTGCCTAGAGCCAAGTGATTTAAGTTCCCAGTAGTTTGTCATTGGTCACTAGAAAATGTGACCCTTTTGTTGAAAGGAAAAAGTCTTTTTTTTTTTCTAGCTAGAGCAGGAAATCTCAGAAAACTTTTGTCTTCCTACTAAAGTTAAAGCAGGTTTTTAATTGAGCATTATACCTCAACACAGTATGCTACAGACTAGTGACATTTGAAAAGTATGTGTTACGCTTCAATAGAACTGAAAGAAAAGTTAAAGCAAACTCTTATATCTATATAAAATGTATATTTGTATCATTTGGATGTTCAAGGGACAAATAATTTTATAATGTCATAGAAGTCTAAAGAACCCTTAAAAGTCCCACGTGCCGTAAAAATTCAGCAGTTCTGTTGTGGGCCATCACATGGCCCGCAGATTTTAAAACTGTTTTCTCCTCAGTTCAAACAGATTTCCCAGGCTTATGAAGTGCTTTCTGATGCCAAGAAAAGAGACTTGTATGATAAAGGTGGTGAGCAGGCAATTAAAGAGGGAGGCATGGGAGGAGGAGGAGGCTTTGCATCGCCAATGGATATCTTTGACATGTTCTTTGGGGGCGGTGGAAGAATGCAACGAGAGAGAAGAGGTAATAGTAATGCTTTTTACACTTCACATTTTTTAAGTCAATTTGATTTTCCGTTATGTCATTTTCATTAGAATTGTCTACTATATGCCCCTTATTCTTCTTACTTTTGTTTTATTGTCTTGCAGCCATGACTGAGAAGTCTGGTAGACTTGCTAACCAAAAGTCCATTTGCATGCAGCCTAGTCTAAAATATCTTTTATTAAAAATTGTTCTTAATAAATTGAGTATTTGTTTGCAGGTAAAAATGTAGTTCATCAGTTATCTGTGTCACTTGAAGATCTGTATAATGGTGCCACAAGAAAACTTGCTGTGCAGAAGAATACTATCTGTGACAAATGTGAAGGTTTGTAGTTGCATTTATTAAAATGTTAAATATATTTTATGACTTTAAAAAGAAAATGTATGTACTTAGAATTAAAGAATAATTTGATTTTAAATTGGGGATGCACCGGATTTGGCTGAAGTCTACTTTTTTTTAGCTAAACTGAATCCAAACTGTTAGTGGCAGATTTATTAAGGTTCGAGTTGTGTTTTCCACGAAGATTCAAGGTTTTTAGTTGATTTGGTTTTTTTTTTTTGGTCAAAATTCACATTTTGGGTTAAAAAAAAATAAATTGAATTTTTCAAGAGATCTTCTACCCCGACCCTGGAAATAGCTCAAATCCAAAAAGACACCATCTAATACCTGTCACAGTCATGTAGGAGTCAATGGCAGAGGTCCCTTGAACCATTTGAAGATGTTAGTTTTCATGATGTTCGACTGTTTTTTTTTTTTTTGTTGTTTTTTTTTTTTTTGGAGTGTTTTGTCCGAAAACAATCATTGTGTTTTTGGATTATTCGAGGTATATAAAACTCGACCGTTGATAAATAACCCCCTTAAAGTTGTGTAATTATAAAAACCCTGGGTGGTTGAACAAAACTTCTTTTTTTTTTTTTTTTTTTTTTTTTTTTTATTTGAAAAGTTGCAAAGTTTTGATTGTCTCAAAACCCAGTATTCAGATTGTTTTAGATTTATTCCAATCTTTTATGGAGGATATCGTTGAATCCAAAAATTCCTCTAATTGTAATTTGCCCAATTGTTCATACTAATACATAAGAGTAAAATTGGTCCTTTTCATGTCATTTGCAGAGCTAGAGTAACATTCTTATAATTAGAGACCTGCAGATGTTTGTATAAAAATTCACCTTTTTATTTTAGGTCGTGGTGGCAAAAAAGGGGCTGTAGAATGCTGCCCAAATTGCAGGGGCACTGGCATGCATATAAGAATTCACCAATTAGGACCTGGAATGGTTCAACAGATACAATCCGTATGCTCAGAGTGTCAAGGACAGGGAGAGAGGATCAATCCAAAGGACCGTTGTAAGAGCTGCAATGGGCGAAAAATAGTCCGAGAAAAGAAGATTCTTGAAGTTCATATTGACAAAGGTATGTGTCTTACATGAATAAAGTGTTATTAATTAGCTATCATGACGCTTCGCCCTAGGCACAAAAACTGCACTGTGTTTTTGTAATTATCTACTGTAAAGTAATACAATCTGTGTATTAAGCAGATTTAATTTTCAAGTGATAACTAATAATGTTATCATGGCTGTCATAAGCTTTGAATGTAGATGAGAACCTGTGTAATCACATGATAAATGAGAGACTTGGATATAAAAAGTTTTAATTTCTGGTGTCGGTATCTCTGTCATAATAATGCCTTTGAAAGCTACTTATAACTTTGCCATAAAGTATTTGCACAGTGTTTTTACATTATCTGTCTGGTGCCTCAGCTTCCTCTATGAGGGGGCTGCCCTATTTGTGCAGCAGGAGTTCGTTAGCATTAGAAACTTTAACTGACAGGCTGAGATGGGACAGTCAGGTTGGCAACACAGTCATGTTTAGAAACTTCAACTAACTATTGCTTACAAAAATAAACCTCCAAAAACGGGCAACATGACCTATAGCTAACTTTTACTATACATTCATATTTTAAAAAATAGTTTTTTAGTGTCCGTATCACTTTAACAGACACAAACTATTGGGCTGCTTTTGTGGCCATAGACCAGCAAAGGATGAGACCACATTTTAATATTGTCTGAGAGAACACCTTTATTGGGAACTCAGTCTCTAGCACTGTCAGTTACTACTTCATGTGTTTAAACACCACCAAGCAGTTAGCCCAGGGTCAGGAGCACCATGTAAAAGTGTATGTCCTAAATGCATTATCATTTAGTGAGTGTTGTAATATTTAACATGCATTCTGCAAAACTCGTATGGAAATTTGCTTGTTGCATCTTACCTGCATTTAATGGTTCTATGTGGGGGGAATTGTGGGGTTTGGAGGATACAGGCTAAGGACAGATGGCTGATGGTACAAAGTAACAGTAGTCTGCCAGCTCAGCGCAAAGTAGTCAGACAGATCAGCAGGGGGCTAAGCTTAGGGAACTGTTCCAAACCATTGAAAATCATAAAGTCTGCATATTTATTTAAATTGATGTGGACTTCCCCTTTAAAGGTGAACGACCCCTTTAAAATGCTGGTGTGTGAGAGAGCTAAAGAGTGATGTATTTGAGTGGTTATTTTGTGTTGAAAATATATGATGTTTTAGTCTTTAAATATTTATCTCCTAAGGCCTCACTGAATAAAATAGACCAGGTGGTTGCTACATACACCAAGCTTGATTACTTCAAAGTAATCACTGTTACATGTCTTTAAAATACACTTATTTTTTATTTATAAAAAGAAATGTAACTTTCTCTTGAACTGAATTAATACAGTTTTATATTTCCATTAATATGTACTGTATACTTGAGAAAAACGTTTAAAGTGCAGTTATTTGCATAATGTTATCAAAATTAGACTGCATACTTTAAACTACATGTTTCCTCCAACAGGAATGAAAGATGGTCAGAAGATCACATTCACTGGTGAAGGGGACCAGGAACCAGGACTAGAGCCTGGGGACATTATCATTGTTTTGGACCAAAAAGATCATTCTCTTTTTACAAGGTAAAAAATACTTGATAGCAGTTTTTCTCCTTGATCAAAATTAGAGACCAGATTTAGTGGTACTATAAGTTTGCCAACTCCCTATGATTGTTTCAATCTTCAATCTAAGGTAATATTTTGGATTTGTATTAGCTTCTTCAAATAATACAAGATGTTTTGAAGTTTACTCACAACTTTATTTATTGTGAGGTCTGTTTTTATTAGCAGACATCTGATTATGTCCATAGAGCTAATGTATGTATGTATGCTTTTTTAATGGAATGCTTATTACATGGAGTAGACTTTAATAATTTCCCAGTAACTGCAATCTATCCAAGGACCGAGGTTATTTAAAAGGGCAAATTTTTTGGTAATTTGCAGTATGTATTTGTGGTCTGCTTAGATTAAATACTTCTTCAGACAGCAGGTGGAAGTGGTCAGGTGTTTAATATCTCGCTTGTCTTTATTAACAGGAAACATGAAGACCTAGTTATCCACATGGAAATAGAGCTTGTGGAGGCACTATGCGGGTTTCAAAAACCTATTGTTACATTGGATTCAAGGACAATAATTATTACTTCTCATCCTGGTTAGTTCATCAAGATTTGCAGTTCCACTGTTTCCACAGATGTGCAAAATAAAATCTATGGTCGCACTCAATACTACTCCCTACACCCACCTAGGATAGCGTATAGGTTGGCTGGAATTTTGCCTATGTACAGCTTTTTTTTTTTTTTTTTTTTTTTATGTATTTAGAATTGGGTAATTCTTCTACCATGATCTTAGACCTCTGTTTACAATGGTTTTAGTTCATACACCAGATGATATTCTCCACAAGTCCATTTTTTTGTTTTTTTTTCTTACACACCTATTCAGCTTGAATTGCTTCCCCATATGGCAGTACTAAGATTTATGCTAATAAGTGCTAAGACGGTAACCGTTTGTCCACAAATTCTTCTTGGTTAAAGGGGTTGTTCACCTTTAAATTAATTTTTAGTATGATGTAGAGATTGATAGTCCGAGACAATTTGCAATTGTTTTTCATTTTCTATTTATTGTTTTTGAGTTATTTAGCAGCTCTTCTGTTTCAGCAATCTGGTTGCTAGCGTCAAAATAACACTAGCAACCATGCATTGATTTGAATACAAGAATGGAATATGAATGAGGGGACCTGAATAGAAAGAGTAATAAAATGTAGCAATAACCATAAATGTATAGCTTTTACAGAGCATTTTGTTTTTAGATGGGGTCCGTTATCCCCTTCTTAAGCTTGGAAGAGTCAGAAGAAAAAGGCAATACATTCAAAAGTTTTATAAAAAAAACGGGAAAATGAAGGGCAGCTGAACCTTTGTTTTGAATTAGCCATTTTATAACATAATAAGAGTTAACGTATAGGTCAACTAAGAATTTAAAGGTTACTTCTGGGTGCTCTTTTTGTGTTTATTGTAACTTCTTGTTGAAAACATTCTTGAATGTTGTCCATTTGTTCAGGCCAGATTGTTAAACATGGAGATGTAAAATGTGTATTGAATGAAGGCATGCCAATCTATCGTAGACCATATGAGAAAGGACGTCTCATTGTTCAATTCCAGGTAAGAGCAAAATATTTCAAGTACAACACTAGATTCTAAATTAAAAAAAATGCCAATATGGTTGTATACCTGTATTCTCTCTGCCTCTATCAAAAGAGTTTATAATACAGAGCACTGGTTGGCTAGAACTGACACCAATCGTTTTGTGCAATTTTTATCTGTATTATCTGTGCTTGTGGATGCTCAAATGCGTTGAAGCTGTCTTGTTTTGAAGACACTGACTTGAGCTGTTCTACAGTACTGTTTTAAGCAGGGTTATAACAGGAGTTTTAGAGCAGATTGTAATCTGCTTCATAATTTCATGTTTGCCTAGAAACTGGGTAAATGATGTGTTGATTTTTCTTGTAAAATTATCGGGCTTCAATATTTTGCTCTGAAATGTGTATAACATTATATCTCTATCATAGGTCAACTTTCCATCCAGTAATTTCATTTCACCAGACAAACTTCCTTTGTTGGAAAAGCTCCTGCCTGCAAGGAAAGTGGTAGAAGAGACCGAAGACATGGAGCAGGCTGAACTAATTGATTTTGATCCATCTCAGCAAAGGCGTAGACGTTATAATGGTGAAGCATACCATGATGATGATGATGACGACCACCCAAGAAGTGGTGTTCAGTGCCAGACTTCATAAATGACGTTCAATTTTTCCCCCCCTCAAACTCGGTGCTCTGAAGCTGTAAAAAGAGGATGATCCAGCAGTTAATTTTGCTCTAAAGGTGCCTAGAACAAATGCAATCCATCATTTTATGAAGTAATATATTAGGCCTTCCTATCACTGACCACAACCAAATTAAGTATCTCTCTTGTATGTTAGGACTATCTGGTGCACGTGCTACATGTTTTAAAACGACTGTTTGAAGAATTGTGATAAATTAAACTGTTGTGCAACAGTGTACTTTTTTTTTTTTTTTTTTGTTATTGCTTCCTTACACACGCACAGTTCAACTAATTAGCTCAACATTTTTACCAGGTAAATTTTGCTTTATACTTTGCTATAGCAACATTGTCACTTTTATGACTATACCTCCCACATTAACACTTTTATTCTCATACACCCCAAATGCAGTAAACTGTACCCTTTATAGATCTAAACTTGGATAACCCTGCAGCAGTGAATTTCTGATGTTTATTTGTTTGTTTTTTTTATGGAAACTTTAGCTTATTTTGGTTTCTAACCAAAATTATTCTGGACTTCCTTCGATATTACTGAATGGTTAATTGGGGGGTTTCCGTATAAGGGATCTTTCTGTAATCTTCATACCTTAAGTCTACTAGAAAATCATTTAAACAATAGACTGGTTCTGCTTCTAAATATGATAAAATATACTATAGATTTGATCAGTTACAAGGTAGTTTTATTATTACAGAGAAAAAGGAAATGGTTTATAACCATTTGGATTATTTGTATAAAATGGAGTCTACAGTAGATGGTCTTCCCGTAATTCTAAACTTTCTGAAAAACTGGTTTTCTGATAACGGATCCTACAGGATACCTGTTTTCAACCTTTAATAAATACAATGCTTTTACCTTTTTTTGTCCAGGCACTACTTTGGGTTACACGAGGATTCTGCCCCCACAGTTTAGGAATCACTGCCTTAGCGAGTGTCACACCCAGATTAGAATCTGCTTGCTACAGAGGGATTTCTAATAGGAATTATTGGTTTATGCTGCCACATGAAACAATGCTGGAAAAAAGAAAATTTGGCTTGTGAAAAATTATAAATGTTTGTCTGATAATCAGTGGAGTAACTAGATGTTACTAGGCCCCACCGCAAATTAATTTTAGGGCCCCCCATCATATCTAAAGATTGTCCTGCTACGCCCCTGCTGATAATAAAATGTAAGCATTTACATGAAGCATAACCAAGAAATGCAAGGGTGAGACACTTTCTATCAGGATATGGCTGTAATGGTATTGTGGTTTATTTAGAAGAGTTCCTCTAAAGAATAACCATATGCTCTAGATACTTCAGCAACTTGGAAATATTATTTAGTTTTGCATTGACTCATTTAAACATTAAGGCGAAATAAGCTCCGTTATTTGCTTGAGCAGTCGATTTTGTAGAGATTAGAAACAGACCAGGAATCAGCAGTACTTAGTCTTCAATCACCCTTTATTGGTGTATTCTCACTCATGACATGTTTTGGGAGCTAGTCCCGAAACATGTAGTGAGTGAGAATACACCAATAAAGGGTATTTGCAGACTAAGTACTGCTTATTCCTGGTCTGTTTCTAATCTCTACAAATCAAATGTTTATCACATGACGGATGGTGTGGGTTGTAACAGTATGACGGATGGTGTGGGTTGTAACAGTAGGTCTACATGTATTTGATTTTTTTCACTTATCCTTCTTTTTTCCAAGCATTTGCTTGAGCAGCTAAGGCAGTGCTGTGAAGTAAATGCTCCCAAGGGATATACATTGTGTCCTAGTTCACCACCATTGCAACAGCCCAAAGCCCACTCACTACGCAGGCTCGACTACTCATACCACACCTCCCCCTTTGCTTGTCCTTTCAGTGGCTCAGAGTAAGACAGGGTGGGCAGGTGTTTGGATTGGCACCCTGGGGAGCTGCCTCTACTCTCTACCCCTAGTTTTAGCCCTGGCCACTGCTGCTCTTCACTTCTTCCTTTAAACTGTCAGCCTAAATAAACAGAACAATAGACAGATGGTCACACTGTATATGGCCCTGGTATGATAAGTCTTTCTCTTGCCTAGATTGGGGGACACAGGCACTATGGGGATGAAGATCCTGTTGCTTGGAGAAAGGACACTAAAAAGGAGATTTTGTGTATTCACCGTATTCACCGTTAAATCTCTTTCTCTTCAGTCACTTGGGGGGGACACGGACAGTGGGGTATAGCTGGCACCACTAGGAGGTAGGACACAATAAAAAATATAATCTCTACAAATCAAATGTTTATCACATGACGGATGGTGTGGGTTGTAACAGTATGACGGATGGTGTGGGTTGTAACAGTAGGTCTACATGTATTTGATTTTTTTCACTTATCCTTCTTTTTTCCAAGCATTTGCTTGAGCAGCTAAGGCAGTGCTGTGAAGTAAATGCTCCCAAGGGATATACATTGTGTCCTAGTTCACCACCATTGCAACAGCCCAAAGCCCACTCACTACACAGGCTCAACTACTCATACCACACCTCCCCCTTTGCTTGTCCTTTCAGTGGCTCAGAGTAAAACAGGGTGGGCAGGCACATAGTGTTTGGATTGGCACCCTGGGGAGCTGCCTCTAATCTCTACCCCTAGTTTTAGCCCTGGCTACTGCTGCTAAAGTTAAAGATTCCTTTAAACTGTCAGCCTAAATAAACAGAACAATAGACAGATGGTCACACTGTATATGGCCCTGGTATGATAACAGTCTTTCTCTTGCCTAGATTGGGGGACACAGGCACTATGGGGATGAAGATCCTGTTGCTTGGAGAAAGGACACAAAAAAGGAGATTTTGTGTATTCACCTTAAATCTCTTTCTCTTCAGTCGCTTGGGGGGGACACAGGGACAGTGGGGTATAGCTGGCGCCACTAGGAGGTAGGACACAATAAAAAAAAAAAAAATAGTAACTTGATCCCTCCTCCTCCTGCTGCTATACCCCTCTTCTGTAGGCAGAGACACTCAGTTCGTACCAAAGGAGAAACAGGAGGTTATTAATAATCAACAGAAAAACTGATAACTAATTACAAGAACAGATGGTTGAGTCAACCAAGTCTGAAGCCAAGAGAAGGCCTCTATCCAGGGAGGGAAGCCCTGTGTCTCCCAAGCGACTGAAGAGAGATTTAATGGTGAGTACACAAAATCTCCTTTTCTCTAGGTCTGCTTGGGGGACACGGACAGTGGGGACGTACCAAAGCTGTCCCCTGAATCAAGGGCAGGAAGTAGAGGCCTACGTGGAACCAGCCACTGCAGCCTGAAGTACCTGCCGTAGCAGGTGTCAGATGCCGCAAAGGTGCCAAACTGGTAAAATTTGGCAAAAGTATGGATGGAAGTCCATGATGCAGCCTTGCACAATTGTTCCGCTGAGGCTTGGTTTTCGAAAAGCCCAGGACGCACTCATTCCTCTGGTGGAATGTGCCCTGATTGAGTCTGGGGGAACCTGACCCTGTGATGAATAGGATCTCTGGATGGTCTGTTTTATCCAGCGGGATATGGTAGTCTTAGTAGCTGGTGTGCCCCTGAGAAGGCCTGAGGGAAGGATGAACAAGGAGTCCGATTGACGGATGTCCTCGACCCGGTGCAGGTAAAACTTGAGGGCCCTAACAGGGTCGAGGGTGTGCAGTGCCGCTTCCTTTGCATTGGAAAGGGGTGGGCAGAAGGTAGGAATCGTAATTTCCGGGTTGAGGTGGAAAGTGGAAACCACCTTGGGAAGAAAAGAGGGAGAAGTATGAAGTACTGCCCTGTCATTGTGGAAGGTCAACAGACGAGACCTACAGGAGAGGGCAGAGATCTCGGATACTCTCCGTGCTGAGGCAATAGCCAGCAGAAAAAAGGGCATCTAGGACTAGGGTTAAGTGGGCCACTCCCTGAAGAAAAATCTTAACATCGGGGAGCAAGGCGAGACGTCTTAGGAACAGGATGGAAAGTGCCGAAAACTGAGATTTCGGCGACCCTAGGGATGTGTCCAGGGACAGTCTCTCCTTTATAAAGGTCAGAAGGTGTGTAGTGGAAAACTTCAGTGAATTGAAACCATTACGTTGGCACCACCGATGGTAAGTGGACCAGACCCGACGGTACGTCTTGGTGGAGACTGGTTTGCGGGCTGCACGCATGGTAGAATGACAGCGTCAGAGATCCCCTTCCGTCTCAGGATTGCGGTTTCAGTAGCCACGCCATCAAATTGAGGTTGGAAGGACAAGGGTGAAGGATTGGACCCTGAGAGAGAAGGTCTGGGATGAGAGGCAGAGTCCAAGGTTCCTTTACTGAGAGATGTACTAGATCCAAGACCCAGGATCGATGGGGCCATCTTGGAACTATGAGGATAAGAGTAGTGTGTTCTCTCTGATGCTTCTTGATCGTTCTTGGAATGAACGCGAGATGGAAGTCCCTGGACCTTGCAAAGAAGAGAGGAACTTTTCGATTGTGACGTGATCGACCTCTGGTGTCCCCATCTTTGAGTGATATTGAGGAAGATGTCGTCCTTTAGAGACCACTCCCCGGGATCTAGGGATTGTCTGCTGAGATAATCTGCTGAATGAAGATGGCTGACAGGCAAGTCAGATTGCCCGTATCTCAAGAAGGTTGATGTGAAAACGTCACTCCGATAGAGACCATCGACCCTCTGCACTGCTCATATACTCATGCACTGCTCCCCAACCGGAGAGGCTTGCATCTGTGGTGAGTAGTCGCCATTGTGGATCCCCTAGGGGTCTGCCCCTGGTCAGGTGACTGGTTTGCATCCACCAGAGAAGAGAGACTCGAGTCCTGCGGGATATACGAAATTCCAGGAGAAGGGATTTGCGCCTCCAGGCCGCAAGAATATTCCACTGAAGCTCCTTGAGGTGATGCTGGGCAAAGGGAACTGCATCTATTGTCAAAACCATGACTCCCAACACCTTCATGTAGAATCTCGCGGTGTGGGACTTGGAGAGGAGAGTTTGTGTCTGGTTGTTGAACTGCATTCCGAGGAAGACCATGGATTGGCTCTGGGTTAACGAGGACTTGTCCAGGTTGATGAACCAACCCAACTCCTGTAACCAAACCATTGTGAAGTGCAACACCTGCTGGGCCTCTGCGAAGGAAGGTGCCTTGATCAGGAGATCATCCAGATAAGGAGTTATGGAGATCCCCCTGGTGCGGATTAGAGCAGTGGCCACCGACATGATCTTGGTAAAGACACGAGGGGCCAAAGTCAGGCCAAAGGGAAGGGCCGTGAATTGGAAGTGGCGATTTTTGGAAGGCAAATCACAAGAATCTCTGATTGGGACGGAAAATTGGGACATCAAGATAGGCGTCATTTTATGTCCAGAGAAACCAGGAATTGGCCTGGGGACATGGCCATAATGACAGACCTGAGGGATTCCATCTTGAACCTTCGCGGTCGAATGAATGTATTGAGTTCCTTAAGGTCCAGGATTGGCCGAACAGATCCATCCTTCTTGGGAACTACAAACAAGTGTGAGTAATAGCCTCGGAATATCTCCTCGGTCGGAACAGGGACGATGACCTCTGAACGGATAAGCTTGTCACTCGCGTCATGCAGCGCCTGAGCCTTTTGATGCCCCTGAGGATATCTGGACATGAAGAACCAGCGGGGCAGGAGAGAAGTGAATTCTATGTGGTAGCCCTGACTCACGACCTCGTGTACCCATGCGCCTTGAGTCAGATTCTTCCAGGAGTCAGCAAACCTGCGAAGTCTCCCCCTACGGCTGAGTCGCCGGAGGGAAGAAGGGGCGAGTCATGCAGACGTGGGCTTGCTGGGCGGCTTGCGGGACTGCCAGGCTTGGACTTTCCACTGAAGCGTCCTCTGCTGGTGGTGGTGTGTCGGGGAGGAGACTATCTCGTGCCCTTGTGCTGGGAGCCGCGAAAAAAACAGTTCAGACGAAAGGAGGGGCGAGATTTTGGTTGTCGGAGTACTCTTACCCCCGGTGGCCTGGTTGATGATCTTGTCCAGGTCCGGACCGAAGAGGAGTTTTCCCTTGAATGGAATTGAGGCGAGAGACTTTTTTGAAAACAAGTCCGCGGGCCACAGCTTCATCCAGAGAGATCTGCGAGCCACTACCGTCAAGTGAAGTCGGCTGAAGTTCTGCTAATCACCTGTAGCGCATCGAGGGAGGCTCCACATAGGTAGTCATTAGCCTCCTTGATTTACGAGGCCAAATGAGCGAGTTCTTCACGGCAGAAGCCTGTGGCAATCGCTCGGTATAAGGAGTCCGACCAAGATTGGACGGCTCTACTTACCCAAGCCGAGGCTAGAAACGGCCAAAGGGAGGTACCTGAAGCAGAGAAGAGGGAACTTAGAATGCCCTCAAGCTTCTTGTCCATGGAGTCCTTGAAGGAACTGGTAAGGCAGTGTCCACTGAAGTTGGGGAGGTCCACTATTCCGTTAGATCCTGTGGAAAAGGATATAGCTTGAGAAAACAGCGGTTAGCCTAGAAAAGTCTCTCTGGCTTGTCCCATTCCTGTTGGATAATTTGCTTGTGTTGAGCATGAGAGGGAAAGGAAGGTGAGGAGGACATGCTGCGGCGCTTAAACAAGCAGATGGAAGTACTGGAACTAGGTTCCGGCTCCTGTAAGTGAAGGGTCTCTAATACTGAGGAGATGAGGGAATCAATGGCCTCGGAGGAGAGTTTGGGGGAGTCCTCTTCCTCTTGGTCAGAACTGTGAGATAGTTCACCATCAGACAGGGCCGGATCCTCCTCGGAGTCAGATGGCAGGGGAGAAGTAGTGATGGACTCCGCCTCACACGTTTTGGAGGCTTAGGCCGAGGATTCTAGCCACGCTAGCAGTTTATCAAGGGAGAGAGCCAATTTAGGAATGCCGAAGGCAAGCTGAGATGCCCATTCTGGGGGAGGCTGGGGGTCCAGGGGGGTGGAGTCCCGGGGCTGGCCTGATGGGTCCCCATGGGAGGCTTGGCTTACCTGAGGACGGAGTTCTGAAGTTTCCGAAACGGCCTCAGATGGCTTGCATGTGGAACACAGAGGGCCCTTGTGACCAGATGGCAGGCGTTTGCGGCATTTGGCACAAGCTAAATACTTAACCCGATTAAGTAGTTGCTAGCCTGGAAAAAAGGTTATCACCTGTACCTTCAGACATGGTGTACACAAGCTGTTCCTGTAAAAGAGGAATTAAGTTAACAATATATATAATTTAGGAGATATATATATATATATATATATATATATATATATTGAAAATGCCTCCCCAGGGTACTGCTGAGTGCAAAGCCTTGAAGGAGAGTAAAAGCCTGATAAGGCAGTACTTACAAAGCCTGCTGCCCTGTGGCAATAGCTAAAAATCCCACTGTATCAGAAGTACTGCCCTGTTGTGTTCTAAAAAAAAACATGGGGGGGGGAGCTGGAGAAGAGCTCTGCCCAGCATAGTGAGTCTGCTAGCAATGGAAACTGGAGCGTCGCCGGAAGAGGAACCTCCTCCAGGATCAATAGGAAGTAGCTGCCTGGGCACGCAATGGAGAGCACAAAGAATGGCCCCATCCCTAACAGTGACGTATGGTGCCAACATGCGCTTTAGAAAAATGGCGCCTAAGGCCTAAGGCGCGCACTTTTGCAAAATCTGGCCCAGCCGTTGCCTCCCCAGGTAGAGTGAAAGACAGCCCCGGTGAAGTCGCTCTTAAAATAGTTTTGCGCAATCGGTGCTAAGCCCACAATAACTCTCTTGAGCTGCTGACAGTGAGGACAGTAGGAAACATAAGTGCCATTCCCATTGCCTGCCTGTGTGTTTGGTGGAGGCTGTTTAATTCAGACCCAGGCATGTTAGTGACCTGCAGGTTGCAACAAAGTCTCCTACACTGCTGTGAAGGCAGATGGATTGTGAAGAGGGGGAGGGTGCTCAGATAGTGAATAGGCTGGATGTTAAAAATATATGCTTACCGTAAATGAGCCACGGCAGGAGTTCCCAGAGTGCTAGTGTAGGGATCCTGGAGGCATATAAGGAGGAATCAGCCACAGGATGAAACTGGCTATACCTCAACCCTGTGTCCCGGCCAGTGCATCCTCACTGTGGACGACAGAGGGAGGGAATCAATGCTGGATGGTCAGTGCAGAGCACAAGAGAGTCACTCAGCAGTCGGCCACAAATCAACCCCCCCCCTTCCCCACCGGTATTGCCTGATGAACAGGAAGAGGCATCAGGGGAAGAGGGACAGATCCTATCCGGAGATGGAGATGAATTCGATCAGGATCAGGATGCCCCTAGATCACAAAGAGAGGTTGAGAGCCTGATTTAGGCAATATTACAGGCACTATGTCTTGAAGACACCCGCCTTCAGCAGAGCCAACCAAAAACATTTTCAAGAGGCAAAAGAAGTCTTGTGTCTTTCCAACCTATGAACAGCTGGATGACATTGTTAAAGCACAATGGAAACGCCGGACCATAGAGTCAGATTTTCCAAGCGCTTTACTCAAACGTATCCTTTTATGCAGGACTGTACAGACCTTTGGTCTTCACCCCTAGCAGTGGACCCACCGGTCTCTAAACTGTCAAAGACCACCATCATTCTAGTGGCCGATGTGGCTTCCTTTAAGGATCCTACTGACAAACGACTTGAGAGTTTCTGCAAGGCGATTTTCACAGCGGCAGGCGAAGCTCTCATCTATTTTTGCCACTGCATGGGTTTCCAGGGCAATGGAGGTTTGGGTGGAACAGGTGACCCAACTCATTGGCTCAGAATACCCCTCCACAGACCCCCTTCTAGCTCACATAGCAAACGCAAACACATATATTTGCGTTGCGGCCCTGGACGCGGTCAA
This sequence comes from Xenopus laevis, assembly GCF_017654675.1. Taxonomy (NCBI): domain Eukaryota; kingdom Metazoa; phylum Chordata; class Amphibia; order Anura; family Pipidae; genus Xenopus; species Xenopus laevis. The sequence goes on along the minus strand of NC_054371.1, from coordinate 102,073,736 downwards.
GCTTGTCACAAGGGCTTCGGTACAATCCATTGCAGCCAGACGTTTCCTTTGGCTAAAGAACTGGTCAGCAGATCTTACTTCAAATTGATCTGGTTGGTCTCCCATTTCTCAGAACAACTATTCGGCGCTGAACTACAGAAAATAATTTCTCAAGCTACAGGAGGCAAGAGCCCCTTACTTCCGCAAAACAGAGCCAAGAGGACTACCTTCCAAAGGCGACCATTTTTTCATCCCTTTCGCCAAAATCAGAGCCAGAGGCAAAGGTCCCAACATGAAAAACAACAAGCTCCAACCCACCCCAGATTCTAGTCAAGGCAGAGCACTTTTGCTCAGGAGTCCCTCTCGTGGCATTTCTTTCAGCTCAGTGCAGGAGACACCGCACTGAGCTGCAAGAAATACCTCAATGGGGACTGTAAAAAAGCCGGCAGGGTCGCCTCTTGGAATAACGCAGCACCAAATTTGGACTATATGCGATTGTTTTAAAGAGTGGAAATGTGAGTGCAATTGTTTTAAGAAATATATTTTAAGACGTGTACAGCTGGAGGGAGACATGTGAGAACCCATACTACACGCTTTACCAAACCATTGGTTTGTAAGTAGGCACTTTGGCCACTCGGTGGAGGTTGTGTTCTTTGTTGTTCTTTCGGCCAGTGTCGGATTGGCCCATCGGGATACCAGGAAAACTCCCGGTGGGCCCAGGTGTCAGTGGGCCCTCTTGCTTCTAACCATTTAGCATATTTTATGGTCATTCCCTATTTCCTTATGGGAAACAAATCCTTAATAAATTTAAATTTACTTTATAAATTTATAAAGTAGATGTAAAAGACTAGGATAATAAAGAGGTTGAGTGAGGAAAGGAGGAGTAATAGTTTAGAAAGTGAGTCCATGGTCTAAGGTGGGCCCACAGTCTAAGGTTTTCTGGTGGGCCCCTGGCATCCCAGTCCGACACTGCTTTCGGCACTAAACATAGGAGTATTCACCACCTTGAGTATAAAGTCCTAATCCAAATCCTGGTGTAAATCTAAAAGGTGGAAAACAAACACCCCTGTAATAACATATTTGAACACTGGGTGGCACACCTAAAATTGAACGTATTACACCATATTAGTTTCTAATTTCTATTGCCACAGGCGTGGATTCCTTTAGTTGGGGACTGTCAACAAACAGATTGTCTAAATTACCCTTCAGTTTCATTCTTTTCATTTAGATATTTATTCTGTTAAGGATTCTCTTAAGGCTACATAAGAAATAGTTGTTGAAATGTAGCAATATACAATAAATGCTCTCATAAATCAATATAATATTTAAGTAATATTTTCCATGGAACATGCTTACAATGCTTTTATTGATGTAGATCATAATGGGACAACATCAGTAAAAGTAGACCTCACTTTAGTATGGGCACTTCTGGTTTAGACAAAGGGCTGGCGCTCAGCTCACTGAAGGTTCAAGTATCAGCCTTATCTATACGATTTTAGCAGCAGCTTGCAATGCTGCCCAACATCAAGACCTTCCTACAGGGAGCATTGAGGATGATACCTCCATACCGCCATCCAATCCCTCCCTGGGATCTCAATATGGTACTTTCCGTATTTCAGGAGCAACCGTTTGAGCCATTGGATTCAATTCCATTACCTCTTGCCAACTCTAGTTTTTCTACTAGCCATCACTTCGGCTAGTTGAGTTTCAGAACTACCAGCTCTATCCTGTCGTCCACCATTTTTGATTTTTTCACAAGGACAAGGCGGTGTTGAGACCTACGCCGGATTTTCTTCCTAAGGTGGTGTCAGAATTCTATCTTAACCAGGACCTAGTGGTTCCTTCATTTTGTCCTGAACCAAAGACAAAGCTGGAACAGAAGTTACACAACCTAGATGTGGTTGTTCGCTCAGAATATACACCAGGGCTACCAAGGCCTTATGGCATCTAAGGCCACTATTGCTAGATGGATTAGGTCAGCAATCCTGAAGGCCTATAAGGTACGAGGTAAGGCCACACCCTTCCATGTTCGACCTCATTCTACTCATACACTCCGCACTTCTTGGGCGGTTCGCCACCAGGCTTCAGCAGAACAGGTCTGTAGGGTTGCAGTGTGGTCATCCACACACACACCTTTTCCAAATTCTACAAGGTGCATACATTCGCCTCAGCCGAAACGAGCTTTTTGAGGAAAGTGTTGCAGGTGGTTATTCCCTGAACACTAGGGGTAAAAAGTCTGCCTCATGGGTAACTTTGGGATGTTCCCATGGTGCCTGTGTCCCCCAATCTAGGCAAGAGAAAAATAGATTTTTGTACTTACCATTAAATCCTTTTCTCTTGTCCTACATTGGGGGACACAGGCCTTCCCTCCATGTATTAGTTCAAATTAACGTTGATCAGTTAACATCTTATATAATGTTATTGTTAAAATACCAACAAGTTCAGGTGGTTCATATCGTGCTTAGCTTGCATTGGGGAGGTGCTCCTTCTCTTCACATGGGTAATTGGTAGTGCTTGTCATCTCTTCTTTGGTCAGAAAACAGAGGATTGAGGAGGTAGGCAGGGGATGAAGTCCAGAGCAGGAGGAGCCATTTTAACTTTTTAGTGTCCTTTCTCCAAGCAACAAGATCTTCATCCCCATGGTGCCACAATGTAAGACAAGAGAAAAGGATTTAACGGCAAGTACAAAAATCTATTTATTTGGCTTGCTGGCCAGTTGGTCACGTAGCTTACAAGATTGGATGGTGTATGGGCAATTTATGGGTAATTGTACAATAGTGTTGCCCTGTTTCTGTTCCTCAGCTAGTACAAAAAATGCACCTGTCTGGTGCTATTGACAAGAACGGAAATTTTTGGCCAAAAAGTTTTGTATGTCTGGGTAAAAAAAAACAACAAAAAAACTGTTGGAGGGGTGGGGCTTTGACATCACTCCAATTTGCAGGGCAGCCATATGGAGAGGCTTCAACTCATTGAAGTACAATTCAGGGGGCTGAGAGGAACATGGGAAAGCAAATTAATGGCTTGCCTAATATTTTTATTTTTGCTCTTTTGAAAAATTTATTTTTTAGCACATGATTACATGTCAAGGCTGTTAAATTATGCATCAAAAAACACACACACACACACTCTCTGAAGAGGAGGCTTTGCAATTTAACCTGTTTATTTCCAAACATTTTTTTCCGCATGAATGATCACAATGCAATGACAAAATAAACAGAAACATTTTCTTAAATTCTGAATATAATGAAAAAAAAAAAAAAAAAAACTGTGCATGACTTCTAGTCAGACAGTCATGATATTCAATGACCCGACCAGACAGAAAACTTAAAAAATAAAATATTTAAGGTACACTGAACATACTTACGCTTATTATACATACTATTCTGAATTAAATTTAAAAATTGTATTGTTATTATGCAAAGGTTTTGGTGTCACTAGTCAGACAACATGCCATAAATCTGGTCCAGTTGACTGATAAGTGTGTCTGCTGTTTTCAAGTGATCGTTCAGAAGTTATTGTAAATCAAAATCACTTGCATTAAAACTCTTCACCATAGCCAGTGATTATTCCCTTCCAAAAATTGTTTAGAAGAGAAAACAAACATTTTAGTTTTCAGATAAAATAGAAAGGTTATACCACAAGTATAGGAAAAACTAGTGTTTGCTATCCTCTTTAATATCCACCCTAGAATATTGTTTCTCCAAGGCAAAGAATAAAGATATTTGCAATTTTTTTTCCTTTTTAAAGACCTCAGTAGGGGACTCTAACAAAACCAGGGGCAGCATACCGGGTGCTAGCAAAGTGGATGTTTATTAGGGACAATACAGGTCAGATTAGAATGCAGGCCCAGAGGCAACACTAAACATTATTGTGAGGGTGTGGTACCCAACTATTTGCTCCTGTGTAAACTGAAATTTATAGGGGACTAGAGGGCAGGCCAGATTTTTTAAAGCTCTTCTCTTTAAAACTATAACATAAAATATTTTAACCAACCTAAAGGTAATGTAAGAATTAAAGATACAAACAAGTACAGTGGTGTGAAAAACTATTTGCCCCCTTCCTGATTTCTTATTCTTTTGCATGTTTGTCACACTTAAATGTTTCTGCTCATCAAAAACCATTAACTATTAGTCAAAGATAACATAATTGAACACAAAATGCAGTTTTTAAATGAAGGTTTACGTTATTAAGGAGAAAAAAAACTGCAAATCTACATGGGCCTGTGTGAAAAAGTGATTGCCCCCCTTGTTAAAAAATAACTTAACTGTGGTTTATCACACCTGAGTTCAATTTCAAAGGTTATAAAGCCATTTCTAAAGCTTTGGGACTCCAGCGAACCACAGTGAGAGCCATTATCCACAAATGGCAAAAACATGGAACAGTGGTGAACCTTCCCAGGAGTGGCTGGCCGACCAAAATTACCCCAAGAGCGCAGAGACAACTCATCCGAGAGGCCACAAAAGACCCCAGGACAACATCTAAAGAACTGCAGGCCTCACTTGCCTCAATTAAGGTCAGTGTTCACGACTCCACCATAAGAAAGAGACTGGGCAAAAACGGCCTGCATGGCAGATTTCCAAGGCGCAAACCACTTTTAAGCAAAAAGAACATTAAGGCTCGTCTCAATTTTGCTAAAAAACATCTCAATGATTGCCAAGACTTTTGGGAAAATACCTTGTGGACCGACGAGACAAAACTTGAACTTTTTGGAAGGTGCGCGTCCCGTTACATCTGGCGTAAAAGTAACACAGCATTTCAGAAAAAGAACATCATACCAACAGTAAAATATGGTGGTGGTAGTGTGATGGTCTGGGGTTGTTTTGCTGCTTCAGGACCTGGAAGACTTGCTGTGATAGATGGAACCATGAATTCTACTGTCTACCAAAAAATCCTGAGAATGTCCAGCCATCTGTTCGTCAACTCAAGCTGAAGCGATCTTGGGTGCTGCAGCAGGACAATGACCCAAAACACACCAGCAAATCCACCTCTGAATGGCTGAAGAAAAACAAAATAAAGACTTTGGAGTGGCCTAGTCAAAGTCCTGACCTGAATCCTATTGAGATGTTGTGGCATGACCTTAAAAAGGCGGTTCATGCTAGAAAACCCTCAAATAAAGCTGAATTACAACAATTCTGCAAAGATGAGTGGGCCAAAATTCCTCCAGAGCGCTGTAAAAGACTCATTGCAAGTTATCGCAAACGCTTGATTGCAGTTATTGCTGCTAAGGGTGGCCCAACCAGTTATTAGGTTCAGGGGGCAATTACTTTTTCACACAGGTTTGGATTTCTTTTCTCCCTAAATAATAAAAACCCTCATTTAAAAACTGCATTTTGTGTTTACTTGTGTTATCTTTGACTAATAGTTAAATGTGTTTGATGATCAGAAACATTTTGTGTGACAAACATGCAAAAGAATAAGAAATCAGGAAGGGGGCAAATAGTTTTTCACACCACTGTACAACACTATATTCTTGGTCAGAGTTTTCAAAAAAAAAAAAAATGTAAAACATATTTACAGATGTTCACTTCACTTATACCACGTCAGCATAAGCATTTTTCTGTACTGATAGCAACCAATTTCTGATCTGAAATGACAATGTTTCTATAAAGCAAAAAAGGGTCGAATAAGGTCCAGACACACACTACGGCTTCCACAGTTTGAGGAGTCCATCTTCACTATAAGTACCGATCAAATTCTGATGTGGGTGATGAGCTATTCCAATGACATCTTTTTCGTGGACCTAAAGGGAAAAAAATGTATTAATGATAAAGCTGCAATAAAGAATGGTGCAGTTAGCACGCTAAACTGCCTTTTATCATCTAGCCCTTGTATCTGTCCAATAAAAAGGCTTAATGATGTTTGTCACTTACCTTAGAGATTTCTAAAGTTAGCTATACATAGTAATACCGCACAAATAAGTGACATATATGAACATTAAGTTAAACCCAAATAGCAGAAATAGTAGTTGTGATTATATGAAAACTAAAGAGAAAGTCCCCCCATCCACTACCTTCCATTGGACCCCTCCCTGCTTCCTCCCCGCATAGTCCATTATTGGTTGGAAAAACTGTACTTGAATGTTTAACCTATCAATGCAGAGCAGCGAAGCTCATGGGCGTCATCTTTGGATCCTTTTCTCCCTTCGGCATTTACAGAGCTTTCCGGCACATGCGCAGTAAGTGCAAATGCCAGACTGGCTCCAAATGCACATGCGCAAAAAAGCTCAGTGACGATGGCCCCTTACAGAAGGAATCCGAAAATACTTGATATCGTCCAGGAGCTCAGCTGCGCTACTCTGCATGGACAGGTCAATGTAACATTCAAAGACACTTTTTTAAACAATGGAGTATGCAGGAAGGAAGCAAGGGAAAGGGCAATGGGTAGTAGATGGGGGGCTCTCTATCTTGGGGAGAGGGGGTTAGTTCTCCTTTAAGTCCACAATTTGACTAAATTAGCTGTTAACGGTTTGGTATTTATTCAAGTACAAAAGCTATCCATATACTGCATCCCTAATTTTCAGCCATTCATGACTCTCCACCAAAGCCCCAGTGTTAAAATTTCCCTTAAAAGAAGGCAGCAGAATGCATACTCTTGCAACATTGAAGGTGCCAAAAATGGTCATTCATTAAAGGAGACATATTGGATAAGTGAAAAAAACCCTCATTTTGTTGGCAATTAGAAGTAATATTTGGTGTTGCTTTTACATGGCGCTATAAATTAATCTTATTTTTAAAAAATAGCCCTTTTATGGGAGCTCCCTATAGATGTTCTCTGGTCCCTGTATGTTTCAAATGAGGGGTGGGTGTGTCCTAATGGTCCCTGCCAGAAGCACAGAGGAGTAGGACAGCCAATCACTGCCCTGCAGTCACACAAGCAAATACAGGCTTCAGTTCCCTACCAGGTCCTGCTAGCTGCTGATTGGTTCCTGTTCTATAGTGCAGTGAGCCGTCGGCTCCCCTGCACAGCTTGGGAATTCAGGGAACAGGAAGTGGAAGAGAAGGGAGGGATTATTATGGTTTTTGCAGAAATATTCAATAAATCAGCTTGAAACACTACTTTTTAAGCACAATTCTTCTATATCTAAATGAGTATAATGCACGGATACATTCTTATTATTTACAAAAAATGTCTCCTTTACTATAATTAGCAGAATTAACCTCATATTCTGCATAAAGTATAATATTAGGCAGAAACTCTATCTAGGAAGTTCCAAATTACCACATTTCCTGAGAGTCCTGTTAAAAAAAGTAATTTTTTTAAGGCATGGTGCTCCAAATGACAGAAAATATATGGAAAAAACCAAGCTATACAGATAATCATAACATGGTCAGGATACAGGCTCTATTACCTTCTTATGAACAAGTTTTTCTATGTAGAAGTGTTACAAATGGTTGCAAAGAGCAGTGAATGGAGAAAAGTCTCCATTTCGCTTTTACATTGCAGCACTTTAGAGAAAAAACATCATAATTAATGGATTATAACAGAAAATTAGCAGATTTACCAAATCATATTCTATATGAAAAAGATATAAATTAATTTATGTGAAACACTTTTTTATGGAATAAAGCATCAGTTGATAACACATGTATGCAGATTTTAATAGTTGGCCATTGTGTCTTAGGACCCAGGAAAATCAGATGGGTAAAATGTTGGTTTCTGATCAGGTTAATCAATTATTAGTTAATAGATCAAATCTTTGCAAGGGTGAAGATCACGATACTGAATGACACAGAGTGCATACAGGTAATAAGATAAGGTACACTTACAGTCAAGGTTCTCTCCAGTTTTCCTGTCACAGTGCTGAAGCAGTAGAGCACAAAATCCTCACCAACACAGTAGATCCATTCTCCTCTGGGCGACAGGGTGCAACATACAAAGTCTCCACCTTCTCTCTTACCAGAGCTAAAGCTTCTTACAATCTGCAGGAGAAAAGGTTTCCTTGAACAGTTTACCAAACTGTGTGGCAGGGCCACAGCCATGATGTGTTATATGTTTTAGCTGGTTAAATGAGAAGCAAGCAATTATGTACTAGAGACAGGAGCCCTTTATTATGTGAACTACTGAAGTAGCTTGTATATTATGTGTAAGCCATATCACCGGCAATTATAGCTGGCAAATCTACTAAAGTTAATTAATAGTTTTACTAATGAAATGTTACATACTTGTCCTTGCATGTTCATAATCACTACTGTGTTCGAGCGGTTACACACAACAAAATGCTCTGGATTTTTAGGCAGAAGAATGACACTGTTTACAGTGATGTCTGTTCCAGCTGTACTTCCAAGTGATTTAAAGGTATTTGAGCACTCGGTAGTCTTCATGTTCCATATCTTTAAAAAAATAAAAAAGCATGTGAGAAAACGGCAGAAGTAACATCAGATAAATACAGATACCACATTCAGCCTGCTCTAGCACTCATTAATAATGTAACCCATAAACCCTGCACCAGCAACCAAAAGACTTGATGAGGTGCAGGGTCTTTTCACTTCCTTTGTTATTCTAAGGATGTGCTAAATTCAGGATTCAGACAAATCTCAGCACATTTTGCAGGACTCCAACAGGGGTTAAGTAATAAAAGGCACTATGTTTGTCCAGGAGAAGTAACCCATGCAATCAGCAGGCAGAATTTATTGGTCACTTGTTTAGAAGCAAACCTTACTTGTTGTTATAGATTACAGCTATTGGGCAAACATAGAGCCTTTTATTATATATGGGGGGTTAGTGATTTATTATTTTATATAGGGGTTAGATTCAGTCAAACTGAATCTACCCGTTAAAGTCATGTGGCTTTAAAAAAAAAAAATCTTGCCTTCAGTGGACCACTGTTTTAATGTGATATTGCTCAGATTCAGTTCAGTATTAGAATCTTGAAAAGATTTCCATATTCAGCAAAATCGAAATACTATGGATTTAGTGCATTTTTAGGCCTCACCTTTCTAACATGTTTCTTAGAATCCAGCTAAAATATTACCGTTATGTATAAAAAAAGAAATAAATTAAAAAAAGAAATTACATTATCTAATGTTAATTGTGTAAAAACCGTGGCTAGAAGTCATACTGTATTGGTCACCTTCAATGGACAATAGATTAGTAGTTCCGAAACTGTGTTGCTTTAATTTGGTGGGGGGGGGGGGGGGGGGGGGGGTAAGTGGTTCTAGATGGACCCTGCAGTACAGAGGCAATCTATAATTTTTAGATTTGGCCAAATTCAAAACCCTAATTTGCATTACCTGACCAGGTAGCCAGTTGACTAATTAGCAGCTGAATGTCACATTTGGCCACTCCCCAATCTGCACAGACCACATCACAATTCCACCCAAAATATGCTAAGCACAGTTTAGGACCAGATCTTTCTAAACTGTCCATGTGGAGGGCCTGCCTTGACTAGAATATTGAATATTTAGTTTGCAAGAACGCTAGGGACGGAATCCTGTTGAAATTGTGAAATTCATTGTGAAATCTTTTCATTTGTACAAGATAAAGCCAGGGATTTAAATGTGCCTTGTCTGAGCAGTAAGTCTTCAGGTCAATGATCTGATCACTTGAGGAAGTGTTTAAACTGGCCAGTAGGATATTCAAACTGTTAAACGGAGGTGCTATCCTTTGGTGGCTGCCCAAGTATGGGCACATTCACTTGCACTTCTGTCAAATTCTAAAAAGACCAATATTCAGCAGTGTATATTGCTCAGATGGTACAGCTATTCACTAACATCATTTGAAGTTTGCAGAAATCGTTTCAGAATGTGTAAATAAGGTCCAACACTAAACAACTCATAACAGGAAAACTGCAATAATCTTGGCTCTTTTTACAGCACCTAAAGTACTTTACCTTCACTGTGCCATCAGATGATGCACTGATAATATAATGTCCATCTTGAGTAAATGTTGCTTCATTCACAAATGAAGAATGTCCTCTGAATTCCTTTAGTGTTTTTCCAGATTTCAGGCCATGAATCCTGTGAAAATGTGTGTACAAGAAGCAAACTTAATATTAAAAGGAATCTATTTATCAAACCATTGCAAGCCTCTGTAAACATCACTTAAATAGCCCATATGTAATGCTTTATCTAATGCTTTATCCAAAATAGGTCACTTACTATGATAAAAATGATTTATTGGTTAAATATTAGTTCAGATTTACATTAAACAGATGGTTTATGGAGATAGGAAAATATTTTTGCAGGTGCAGTAACTAACAAAAACAAAAAGAAAAAGTACCCCGCTTACAATCTTACTAGAGCTGTTACTTATATAAATTGTTTCAATACCTGTTAAAAAATTTCATATGTTGCCGTGCAAGCCCTGTGATTAACGTTAGACCAATCTAATGAATTGGTATTGACTTAAAGTGCCGTGCTATAATTGCATTATATGATAAATAGGAATTAAAAATGAAATTAATTATGAATAAAGTGCAGTGCAATGAAATTAATTAGTTAAATAACAATTAAAAAACCTTTAATAAATCGATTAAAAATTGTGGCAATATTATATGAGGCGTAATTGAGGTAACTGCGTCCAAATTTGGACAACAATTTTAATTGATAAAGTGCTTGGCAGTGCTAATTCAATAATTCATTATAACTCAGGTATAAATTAATTAGAGTAACCGCATAAATAGGGATAAAAGTTAAAAACAATACTCAGGTTCATAAAATGAAATAAGAAAATGGAAAAGGAGAGAGGTGGAGTTGTCCCAAATCTACTACCTAATTTTTTCTAATTCCTGGGACACCACAAAGGCAAAGTAGGCAGAGCAACCGGACTGTGGTCTCGTTTGTTAATCTAAGACCTAAACTGTCAAGAGCTATGCTGGCCTAAAAAACCACAAATCCACGGCCTCTTGTAAGTTCAGTAATGCGAGAGAGGAGAGAAAGTGAACCGAGTACTGAATTAATTATCAACCACCCCTTCCATTCCCATTTAACCCGAATTGTTTAAAAATGTTAAAAGATTGAATTCAACTAGATTCAAAACGCCTAGGTGCAGTAACTATACATGAGTGGGTTTGTGGTTGCCAGTAGAGTTTAAATGGTCTACAAATTTAGAAAAAAGACACTGCCACTTTTTGGGTTGGGTGCATAGTTGGGACATAGGAAATATATGTGATGGTTAAGAGAGGGTTATAGCCTCTTATTTTTTATTTTAAGGCAATGCTGTTTGTTTGCAGCACTACTAGATTACACTCCAAATCTCCATATTTTTGAAGGATTATTCGAACTAAAGAAAGGAAAGGCTGAATCTTGAAGCAGAGTAATATACATACATAGTGAAGATTACAAAAAGAATATAAGTTCACAGCTCATATATTACAAATAGTTAAGATGTAAAGGAATACAGATTTATGCTTAAAGGATTGTGTTAAAGAGATACTGACACCATATTTGTGCAGAAGGAGTCCAATAGCATTAGAAACTTTAATTGACAGGCCGAGAAGTGACAGTCAGGTTGGCAAAACAGTCAGGTTTAGGAACTTCAAGTAACAATTACTTACAAAAGATGATCAGCAAAAAATGATCAACGTGACCTATATAACTTTTGTTGTAGATTAATTTTTAGTGTCTGTATCACTTTAATGCTGGTTTACTTTACCTGATGGTCTGGTCAAATGAAGCACTAAGGATCTGACTACTGTCTTTGGAAAAACTAAGACATGTGACACCTTTACTATGAGCACGTTCAAACCTCCTCAAACACTGTCCACTCTGAATTTTCCACACCTGAAGAAAGAAAACAGCTTTACATAAAAGGAACATATGCATTTTATATTCTGTTGTTTAATATTTACACAACATTGCTCATTATGCTCAGTCAAAAATCTACATATCTGTAAAAAAAAAACAAGGACGGTGACTCAAGCATAACACACATGTACCTATACAACTGATACGGTATACAAAATAATATAAATTGTGCATTTCCCCACGCACCCCAATTAATAATTATGCAACTAAATAAAAAGTGACTGGCCAACATACCAGTTTTTGATTCAGATACACAAATAAGGATCTTAAACTGCTATTAACTAGGCATCTAAATGTACGGTAGATATAGAATAATTTAAAGAATAAGATACATTCTAACAGCATATCCAAGCGGATTAAACAGAAAGAATCATCCAACAATAATTCAAATGTCGTGATGATGATAGTGGTGAACATATGGTCGATAACTAATCTTCAATGTGGCAGAATTAATATATGCAAAAGCAGTGATAATGATATAATGGGGTACTGGGTAGTTGCAGGAATAACAATATTGTAGAAAGTTGTTGAATTGGTTGCTTAAAGATATGTATTAAGTTGATAAAACGGGGTTTATATGAATTTCAGGTATTGGTGTAAACCGATTTTGTGTGTGTACTTGAATTATACATATATACAGGTATGGGATACATGGAGCCTAATGCGTTTCATGCTTACCCAGCACTTAATCATAGGCAATTCCAAAAGAAACAAAGCACGTCTCCATGTATATACATCTTCAAATATAGGCTCCCATCAGTTAAAACCAATCATGATTGAGCAAGGTCATCATTACATCAGCACCTTGTTAAGAGTGTGCCAGACCAGCCCACTTGACTGTGAAGTCATTCAGCCTGATTCTAAAAGATTCATGTTCAGGGATAAAACGAAGACAATGTAAAAACATTGTAAGCATCACTAATACATATGAAGTAGTGATGGGCGAATCTCTCCCGTTTAGCCCAAAAATTCGCGAAATGGCAAAAAATTCGGACAGCTCAGTGTTCCTCACGTGATCTAAGACGCATATTGAGGAACACAGTCACGTCTAGCAGAATCCATTTTCTGCAATACCTAGCTGTGTTCCAGACGTAAGGAAGGTATTGATTTAAATGTCTGCAAAAGTATTTTATAGTATAAATGACCTCATTGCGGTCATTTTTTAATAAAAAAAAAAACGATCTATATTCACATCTATGTAAGTTAATTGCAAATAAGAATGTATACTTAATTTGAGTTAAAAACATGATAGATATGAATTATGTGCAATATAACCATAATGCAGCTTCATTTGAGAACTCTGTGCAATCTAAAATAATGCAGCTATCGCTAGCTACTGTATTACTGTAGTGTCAGGCTTCCTATATGTATATAAAATTGTGCATATAAAAGCGTTTTTTTCCCCAATGCGCTCACTCTGTGTTGACCCAATATATTTTGATAAAAAATGTTCATACTGAAGCGCTTCCCCCCCCCCCATATGCGCTGGCTCGGCTCACAAGTCACTACCACTGTTGCTGGATAGTGATGCGCACGCACAACCTTCAGGTGTCCGTAAAAAAAGACTGCCTACTAGGTTTTGATTGGTTGGTGGGTGGGACTTGCAGAGAAGATGGCCACGGGCTGTGAAGGTTTTGACGGCTGATGAAGCGAGCGGATATGTGGGGGAATTGAATGCACTGACAGGTAATTGCATTATAACTCGAAACAGGCTCATAAAAAAAATTATTATTTGAAATATGCTTACAATCGTTTGATGAGGGCAATGGGGGATAAATATTTTTGACCATACATCCCCTTTAACAACATGAACTTTTTTCTTATATATTGTCCACTGTATCCTGTAATAAATTAGAATAATAAAATAGAATTTTCTATTTTGTTCTATTTTTGAAGCCAAAAGTTGATCCCTATCCACATTAGCTGCTCTCAGGAAGTCCCTTTTGATGTTAGTCTTATTGTAACCTCTCTCCCTAAAGCAGGGGTGTCCAAACTGCGGCCCGAGGGCCACATGCGGCCCAGGATGCATATGAATGCGGCCCAGCTTGAAACTCTTGGTTCCCGAGGAAATAGGAGGAGGGGAGTCTCTGCCCATTGCCAAGTTAGTAATAATAATATAATAATACGTCTATTTATTATCTAGGTGTCCCATATTCCAGTGTATAGCTCTATCTGGTTATCCAACTGGCATTGTAGTTCTTTTCTGTGTATTTCCTTTACTTTTGCAATTAAAAGTGTATTTAATGTGTGGCCCCAGACAATTTTTCTTTTTCCAATGTGGCCCGGCAAGCCAAAAGTTTGGACACCCCTGCCCTAAAGCAATCGCTCATATTTCCTGCTAAGGAGTATGTAGTTAATATACAAAAATAACAGGAGTAACAGGAAGGAGCAAAAAAGAGGAGAAAGAAGACAATAAATGAAAGGTGGGAGAAAATAGGACAAAAAGAATAGTTTACTGTACTGTATTTAGAGAGAAAAATCATCTTTGTACCAAAAGACAACATTTGAATGCCTCAAATGAGATTTTACACACCTTTATCTTGCCATCCTGAGCTCCTGTTGCCAACATCTCAGTATCTCGACTGAAGCACATACACAACACAGCATCATCCATCATCATAAAGTTGTCTTGAGCCTGGTATTTAAGATCCTTAAGAAACAATCAGAAAACATTTGTTTACTCTTTTACACCATGCCCCACAATAATAATGCTATTTAAGAATTTGTGATCCTGAGTGTTCAGGCCCATGTGTTTTTCAGTGAAGAGGAGGGCCAGTTAGTGATTATAATGCTTAATATATTGCCTCCATCCCACGATTAAGCCTTCCCTTGTTCTTTGAGCACCATATTAAACAAAGAATTTATTAGAAATCAACTAGTAGAAGCATACACCATTATCACGGACATTTTTTTTTTTTTATAATGAATCACTAGGTTTACAAACATATTACTACTTGCCTTTCTAATTTTTCCAGTGGTGAAATTCCAGACTTCAATAAATCCATCAACAGATCCAGTAACTAGGTACTGACCATCAGGTGAAAATCGAGCACATTCAACATGTGATTTCTGTCCAAACTATAAATAAGTGTAGAAACAGAGCACACAACAATTATCAAACAGAATATATACAATCTTCTTATCAGATATATTTATCTTCTGGGCTGCTGTTGATAAGCAGCATTATCCAGCACAACTTAAAATGTCGCCTTTTCTGAATATGGATGACACTTGCTGAGAATTTTTTTGCTCTGAGTAATACCTGTACCTTATGTGCATGCTCTTTATAATCAGATGTCATGCAGATGACCATGGGCGATGGACTTTTAGAGGCACATTTATTGAATTTCGAATACATGCAAATTTTTATTAACTTATTTAATAAATTTGAATATACTCGAAATTCAGTTGGGGGCTATTTAATAACAAAATCAAATATGTAAAACGAATATCAACGACCTGAAAACTCGAATCAAATTCAAGTCGAATTTGACTAAACTCAAATCAAGCTTTTTCTCCGAAAAAAAAACTTGAATGTCAGGAAAGCTAGTAACATCTTCAAATTGGTCACTGGACCTCTCCCACTGACTTATACATGAACTCGCAGGTGAACTTGTAGGTGGTGAAGTCAAATTTGAATTTTTAAAGGGGCATGGTTTGCTAAATCTCGAAATTAAAATTTGAATTGCGTTTGCAATATTCAAAATTTGAATTTGAGAGTTTTGACTCTAAAAACAAATTTGAAAAAATCTGCAGAATTATGCTTATTGAGACTTGCAAGCTATTTTAAAGAATAAGGAGTTATTGGGGTGATTATTTCTGCTGGGGATATCCCCACTTCACGTGACTTCTGCACTAAAGTGCACAGCTCAGCAGCAGCAAGGATCTGGGAATAGGAAACAAGATGCCACTGTGGTGTCTGAGGTTAAAGATTATACAAAGCCCTCCAGGTGATGATGACTATCCTTGTACATGCAAATCAAAGTTACGATGTTAAAGGATTATTATTAGGTAAACTTCTAATTATAATGATAAGTGGGATCCGGTGTCAATTGAGTGTAGGGATGCACCGAATCCACTATTTTGGATTTGGCCAAACCCCCGAATCCTTTACGAAAAATTCAGCAGGATACCGAACCGAATCCTAATTTACATATGCAAATTAGGGGTGGAAAGGGGAAAACCTTTTTAATTCCTTGTTTTGTGACAAAAAGTCATGCAATTTCCCCTCCCGCCCCTAATTTGCATATGCAAACTAGGATTCGGATTCTGTTCGGCCGGGTAGAAGGATTCGGCCGAATCCTGCTGAGAAAGGCCGAATCACAAACCGAATCCTGGATTCGGTGTATCCCTAGTTGAGTGGAATTAAATATGGAGGGCTACTAGTTTAACTGCAGTTAGCACATACTCAAAATTTACATCCATGCAAGACAAAATAGTATTGCCCTCAATTTCACAGACATATTTTAAAATCAAGTTCTGATATTAACTACCAAAGGTAAAATGATGTAAATGGTGAATAACACGCCAATGTTTTTGTAGAAACCACCTATTTATAAAGACAGAAATGTTTTTATGCAACATTGCACTTGAAACTTAGTAGTAATAACTAATTTTTCTACTTTTTCACACATTTCAACAAAATGTGTGTCTCCTATTAGAAATTATGAGATTGTAATTGGTCTCAGCTGCAAAAAAATTTATATTTTTGAAATAGGAGTTTTGCAATAACCAGACAACCAGAAAGTCCAGAAGTGTTTAATTTGCATTCCTTTCAGGGATGGTTTAGATACATATTCTAGACTTGGGTCAAACAGCAACACAAATATAAAATAATGAAAAAGGCATTTTAAATATGGGATTATAAAATTAGATTTTAAAACAAACAAGGTGCATTATCACATTAGAAATATACAATAAATAGAAGGATTTATGCAGCAACAGCATAGTCTGACGAGTCCAATATTCCAAAGCAACCAATTTGATGATTAGAAGACAACCCACCTTAATATGCCTGCTAAGTTGTGTAGGGAACTTCTCTTCCTCTACGTCTTTCACAGCAGCTTTACCTCTGAACAAATCAATGGTCATACCAGGGGGCAGAAGACCCTGATGTTGCTGCCATTTTAATGCCTGTTTAAAAAAATATTTATATATACAATCTTGCATATGACGACATTAAGAAAATATACATAGGAAGTTAGATTGAAAAAGGACACACGTCTATCAAGTTCAAACTTTGAACTCTATTTTAACCTGCCTAACTGCTAGTTGATCCAGAGGAAGGCAAAAAATCTGAAGTCTCAGACTAGTCTCTGGATCAACTTGTACTATGAGCTATCTTCCATAACCATGTATTCCCTCGCTAAAAAGCCATCCAAACCCTTTATAAAGTTATCTAATGTATGACGGAGTACAATGCATGTAAATTGATTCCAACTGCAAGAACAAATTTTCAGACACAGATCAACTCAAGAACAAACTACTCTGAGCATCAGAGGAGGAATATCAGGTATAAGGAAGTTCATCTTTCTGTAAAAGTGATTTGCTTCATAAGATTTTCACAGAATGTTATAAAGGGAAACAAGCTTTCCGATGTAAAACTGGATCTGATTGATGGCATAAAGATAAGACCGGCAGCTCAGTGGATAACATTGCTGCCTTGTAGCATTTGGGTCCTGAGTTTAGTTGACTTGCACACTACCTACAAAGAGATGCATGTTCTACCTGAGAGCATGAATATTATCCCACAGGTACCCTGGTTTCCTCCCACACAAAAACAAATAGACCTATTAACTTAACTCTTATGAAACAGACCCAGTGTGAATGTTTCTGTTTTATGAATGTGATAGTGGAACTTTTCCACATTCCAAGGCAAATAATAATGCGAATAACAACATGTGTGACATGACATGCTGGTGGAGATTTGTTGCCTGCACTGTCGTGGCCTCCAAATTGGAGGGATCAAATCAGCAGATTGTATTGGTCCATCTATGGCCAGTTTACCATCTTATTCAGCATGAGTTTAATTAATAGGGCTCATGCTGAAAATACTTACCTATTGTTTTATCATGATTGTGGTCATATATTGAGCTAAACAAGGCAAAATGAGAACCTGAAGCTATTTATCTACTTCATAATGACCAGCAATGGAGTAGCTTTGATTACCCTGTTAAACCGATTTAGTTTAAGAATAAAAAACATATATTTTTTTTAGAATGAAATAAATAGAATAAGTGATGTTTGGCACTAACCCTATTCATTGAATGCATGTTGAACAAGGGGTTATACTTCCCCGTTAACTCAGGAAGTTTTGATTTGCCTGGTGCTGTTCTCATGATAAATGAACATTAAAGTGGAGCGGTCACCCAGACACAAAAAGGAAGATTTTTGTATTTACCGTTAAATCCTTTTCTCTCATCCTACATTGGGGGACACAGGCACCAAGGGAATGAAGATCCCGCAGCTTGGAGAGTGGACACTAACATGTTAAACTTGACTCCTCCTCCTGCTGTGGGCTTCATCCCCTGCCTCCTCCTCCAATATTCAGTTTCTCACCAAAGAAGGAGTAGACAACCCATGCGTAGGCTCTGATGATAGTGGACCGAATCCACTTAGCAATGGTAGTCTTGGCAGCCTTTCAATCCTTCTTGGGGCCGTCTGTGAGAATGAACAGAAACTTTGTCTTCCTGATCTTTTCCGTTACTTTTCCGTTACTGACGG
Organism: Xenopus laevis; assembly: GCF_017654675.1. Lineage (NCBI taxonomy): Eukaryota > Metazoa > Chordata > Amphibia > Anura > Pipidae > Xenopus > Xenopus laevis. The sequence goes on along the minus strand of NC_054371.1, from coordinate 102,055,290 downwards.
AAAAGTAGGTAGACAGGGCTCGAACAACATCAAGCTTGACGAGTTTCCTTTCTAGAGAGTTCTTGGATCTGGACATAGAGACGGGAAAACCAAATCCTGGTTTAAATGGAACTCAGATACCACCTTTGGAAGGAAATCGGGTGCTGGTCGTAGTACCACCTTATCTTGATGAACGACAGTGTATGGAGCGTGGCACGATAGGGCTGCTAATTCAGACACTCTGCGTGCAGATGTGATAGTCAACAAAAACACGACCTTCTCCGTAAGAGAGGCCAAGGGAATCAACTCCAATGGTTCGTAGGGATCATCCTGAAGTACGGACAATACGAGGTTAAGATCCCATGGGGGAACTGGATCCTTATAGGGAGGAGCTATTCGGATCACCCCTTGCAGAAAAGTCTTTATATTGCTGTTCAGTGCAAACTTGGTCTGGAAGAGAATGGAGAGTGCCAACACCTGTACCATCAGAGAACTCAATGCTAGACCCTTAGAGATACTATCCTTCCTTCAAGAGGGCCGGTCTTTCTCCGACCCCTCTGGGGTCAAAGTTCCTAGATTCGCACCATCCGATAAAGGTCTTCCACACTCTGTGGTATATTCTTGCAGACACTGGCTTGCGAGCTCGTAGCATGGTGGGAATTGCATCCGAAGGGGCTCCAGAAGCCTTCAGGACTAGGGCCTCAAGAGCCACGCTGTTAAATTGCACATGTGTAAATTCGGGTGGACAATCTGTCCTTGTGTGAGTAAGTCTTCTCTTACAGGGAGGGTCGTCTGCCGCCATGACTATGAGGGTTCGTCTGCCGCCATGACTACGAGATCTGTGAACCATGCTCTTCGGGGCCAATAGGGGGCCACCAGTATGGTCTGAGTCTTGTCCCTTCTTATCTTCTTTATGACTATTGGTAGAAGGGCCAATGGAGGGAAGACGTAGGCTAGGGAGCAATTCCAGTGGATTACTAGGGCGTCCACTGCCCAAGCTTGTGGATCGACGCTTGTTGCTATGAACCTTGGGACCTTATGGTTGTATCTAGAGGCCATCAAGTCCACTTCCGGAGTGCCCCATTTGTTCACGATTAGTTGGAAGACCTCGGGGTGAAGACTCCACTCGCCCTGATCTATCGTCTCCCTGCTTAGGTAGTCTGCCACCCAGTTGTCTACTCCTGGTAGATACACGGCTGATATTGCTGGAATGTTGAGTTCTGCTCACGATAAAATTCTTTGTGCCTCTGCCAGGGCGGCCCGACTTCTGGTGCCTCCCTGGTGGTTTATGTAGGCCACCGCTGTCATGTTGTCTGACTGTACTCTCACTGGGCTCCCCTGTAGAAGCGTTGTCCAGTGTTCTAAGGAGTAAAGGATTGCGCAAAGTTAGAGGATATTTATCGGGAGTCGCTGCTCCGTATGGTTCCAAATGCCCTGGACCGTCCGCTGGTCCAGTACTCCGCCCCAACCCTTTAGACTTGTGTCTGTTGTTATCATCGTCCAAGTGTGGTTGGGGAACAGCTGTCCTGATGTCATCTGTTGAGGATGGAGCCACCAGTTGAGGGAGAATTTTACCTCCTGCCAAATCGGTATCTGTCTGTCTAAGTTCACAGAATCCTTCCTCTAATATCGCAGTATCAGTTGTTGTAGGGGTCTGGTGTGGAGCTGTGCATAAGGTATGGTGGGAAATGATGCCACCATTGTCCCAAGGGCCCTCATGGCTGTCCGGAGGAGGGTCATGTCGGTCCTCCTGAGTATTCCGATTCTGCTCCGCAGAGTCTCGATCTTGTTCTGTGGTAGAAAGGCTCTTACCTTCCTGGAGTTGAGGATCATTCCCAGATATTCTGTGGTCTGAGCAGGGATCAATTTGGATTTGTTGAAATTGATAATCCAACCCAACTGGGTCAGGGTACGGATGACCTGAGAGGTGTGACTGCTTGCCAGTTCTCGAGAAGGGGCCTTTACTAACAGATCGTCCAAATAGGGTATGACAGTTATACCCCTGAGTCTGAGTCCCGCTAGTGCTGCTGCCATGACCTTCGTGAGTACGCGGGAAGCTGAAGACAGGCCAAAGGGGAGAGCTACAAATTGCCAGTGCTCTTCTGCTGCATAAAACCTCAGGAATCTGTGATGATTTCTGGGGAATGTGAAGATAGGCGTCCTTTATCACCGTCAAAAACTCGACTCTCCATGGACATTAGTACGGACTGTATTGACTCCATCTTAAAATGGGCAGTTCTTAAGGTAAGATCTAGTACGGGTCTGTAAGAACCATCCTTTTTGTGTACGATGAAAGAGGTTGGAATAGAAACCCCGTCCCTTGTCCTTCTGTGGGACTGGTTGTATGACTCCGGACTTTGCCAGGTCCTGAACAATACTTAGGAACGACCAGTCTTTTGTTTTCCCCTCTGGGTAGACGGGAAATGAAAAATCTGTGAGGTAAGTCTATCAAATATCCGTGGGAAACTATTTGGAGAACCCACTGGTTATGTGACTCTGCCACACCTCCTGAAAGGGAACACCCCCAGGGGTGGGCACACCTTCAGGAGGAGGCGGGTTTTTCCTGGGAGGACTTGTTGGGAGCCTTGGAGGAGTTCCAGGTGGATCCCTGTCTGTTTTGGTATTTCGGGCTGGAACTGGTGTTGGTCCTTTCTGTATGCGACTTGGTCCTCTGGCCTTGCTGAAAGGGACGAAAAAAGGGTCGTCGCCTAAAAGGAGGTCTCTTGGGCTTATTCTGGGGGAGTAAGGTGCTCTTGCCTCCAGTAGCCTGTGAGATTATCTTATCCAACTCTGCTCCGAATAGTTGTTTTCCCTGGAAGGGAAGACTGACTAGGGACCTCTTCGATGTCAGGTCATCTGTCCAGGACTTTAGCCAGAGAAAACGGCGAGTGGCCATCAACTGTGCTGATGCTTTGGCCACCCGCTTTGCGGCATCTAGGGATGCATAAACATATGTAAGTCGTAGCATCCGCTACTTGAGAAAGGAGAAGGTCTGTGGTGGGATCTTCGGATCCAGTCAGCTGAGCCACCTGTTCCACCCAGACTTCCATGGCCTTTGCCACCCAGGCAATTGCAAACATTGGTCTGAAGGCTGTTCTGGAGGCCGTAAAGATAGCCTTACAAAAACCCTCTAATCTCTTATAAATAGGACCCTTGAAGGATGCTGCATCTGCTACTGGTATAGTAGTGGTCTTGGACAGTCTGGAAACTGGGGGGTCGACAGTAGGAGGAGAGGCCCAGAGATCTATACACTTCTGTGGGAATGGGTAGGCTTGAGTAAAACGTTTGGAAACTTGTACCCTATGGTCAGGGTTCTTCCACATGATCTCTTCGAGTTGATCATATGCTGGAAAGACGCAAATGTTCTTGAAAATGTTCTTCCCAGTCTCAATGTTTAGGGTCTTGAGGACTGCCTGTATTAATCCCTCAACTTCTCCCTGTGTTCTAGGGATCTCGTGTCAGGTTCTTGTTCAGAGTCGTCCTCTGAAGGAATTAGTCCCTCCTCATTGGAAGAAGGATTGATGCCACCTGTTGATTCTAGGGGGGAATCTGGAGGCCGTTTGGCAGCTGTTGTGCGTTTGCTCTGTGTGTGTCCTGGTGCTGTCAGATGCTCTAAAACTCTGTCTAGTGTCTCAGGGATGCGGGCTAAATTTTGAAGGCCAGCCAGAGAGAGGCAGAGAGCACGTACTAATTCTGAGTCAGAGCCAGCCAGAGAATTAAGAGGCCGTGGCAAGCTCGGCAGAGGGTGGGTGTGAGAGAGCACTAGCAGGGGTAGGAGATCTACATGCTGCGCACACTGGATCAGCAGAAGCAGTGAAAAATTTGGCCTTGCAGCTAGTACAAGCAAGGCCTACAATTTGGCCTTGCAGCTGCAAACTTATTGACTAGGACTGCCTCCTCTGATAGGTCAGTCATGATGCCTATCCCTTCTACGGTTCCTTGTATGGGAGTAGAGGCAGGGGATTGATGAGAACTGTGCCTTGCGCGGTCTGTGTCTGAAAGACAGAGAGAGGTGGCATGTTATCCCTGAGAGGGGGGTAGTAACGCCAAGGCAGTACGGTGTTCCCCTTGTAAGACAAAAGAGGCACTTGCCTGATCCGTAGAACTGTCTGCAACAGTCAAGGTCCTGCAGCATGGAGAGCGAGAGACCGCGAGCCAAAACCCTCAGGAGCAGAAGAGAGTGCGAGAGGCGCCATGCCCGAATATGGCGGCGGTGGGCGTGGTTAACCGCGTGGGAGCGAGCACAAGGTGCGGCGGGAAGGGAACGCAGAGAGGCCTCACCACCATTCCTTGTCTGCTGTCTGTCAGGGGAGCGGACTCTGCCCGTGCTGATCCTGAGAAAAATTCCTTAGGGGAGACAGACAGGTCGGTAAGATGTGACAGGAGCGATACGCGCAAGGGAGAAAGAGCGCGATAACGCAGCGGTAAGGGCCTGCAGAAGGGCCTTACTGCTCCTACCTGCCCGCCGGGTCTTTCAGGGGATGAAGTCAACGATACTGGGGAAACCCCTAGGGGGAACTGACAGACTGGCAGGGCCCGCAGTGAGGGAGAGAGAGAGATGGGGACAATATAAGCATAGGCAGGCACCAGTAATAAAGGTGATTCCCTCGTGGTGACCTACCTGCTCAGCCAGTGTGTTTTTGCATTACCTAACTGGCTGTCCCCATCGTGGCATGACCCTAACCGAAGTCCTTGGATCATTTGCTCCAGCCACCGTCGTGTCGTGTTCTCCTTCTGAGGACACTAAAAGAAACTGAATATTGGAGGAGGCAGGGGATGAAGCCCACAGCAGGAGGAGGAGTCAAGTTTAACATGTTAGTGTCCACTGTCCAAGCTGCAGGATCTTCATCCCCATGGTGCCTGTGTCCCCCAATATAGGTGAGAGAAATCTGTATAATAAAAATCTCAAATTAAAAATGAAATCCAATTTCTATTTTTAGGCATATAGTTGGGGCAGACAATTACTTTCACTTTCCATTCAACACTTCCTAGATGTCACTCACTCCCCACATTGCCCCAGTTCTCTTGACCTTTTGTCTAGCCAGGGCATGAGAATGAGCATTGGGTCCTCCATTTTGGTGCACAAACAAGATTCTGAGACAATGCAAGGCTTGCCTTAATAACAGTGTCTACAAAATGGCTCCTGCCTGCTTGCTATAATTATGAATTCCCAGACTTCAGGAAACAAGATTCAAATAATTTATACTGTGTATTTAAAGTTCATTTTGCTTGACTAATGTGATAAAATAGGATTTTGAATAATTTTTTTTATAGGTGAGTAGGTTTTAAAGTAATACAAATATAACACAGTGTTTCCCTGCACTGGTAAAACTGGTGTGCTTGCTTCAGAAACACTACTATTGTTTATATAAATAAGTTGCTGTAGTGTGTAGCAATGGGGGCAGCCGTTCAAAGGAGAAAATGCTCAGGTTACACAGCAGATAGAAGATAAGTTCTGTAGAACATAATGGTGTTATCTGTTATCCACTATGTAACCTGTGCCATATGGCCTTTTTTCAATTTCCACCATTGCTACACAGCAGCTTGTTTATACGAACTATAGTAGTGTTTCTGAAGCAAACATATCAGTTTTACCGGTGCAGGGCAACATTACATGATATGCTATCATTACTTTAAAACACTTACATTTTTTGGTGTTATGGTTCCTTTAATTACAGTGTGCATTACAAATATATAAAATAAAATATGCCAGCCCAAAAAGATCCCAAACGTGACTGTTTCTTTACAAAAAGAAAGCTAGCTAATGTTAAACAAAATGCAGAAACTTAAAGGTTTATTTAGTTATGAGAAACTTTGAGCCAAACATTGTACAAAATGTTGTTACAGCCAAGAAGAAATTATACATTTAAAATATGGAGAATATATAGTGTACCGAGTATATGAATAATATTGATATTACCTGACCAAGCAATGCCATGAGACGTGATGGAGGCACAACACTCACTTCCCCAGCCAATGCCTGAGCTATTGCTGCTCGCCTTTTTTCTTTGCTGCTGCCATCTGGGTATGCCTGTGTTGGACGCACAAATCAACTAAAGTAATTCACTGTGCCAAATCATGAACCATATCTTGCAATAGCTTTGAGCTTCATGGAAATTTTACAGGTGGCCTGCTCAGAGAGAATAAATGATAGTCAGTAACATTTAGAAGACATGGGGCAAAGCTGCCTTCCTTGGGAAGAATCAGTTTATCCACCAAGAGATCTATCCAAAGGAAATAGGGGTATCCCTTGAGATTAGAAACTGACGTTTTAAGTAATGAATGGGTGTAGCCAGGTACACTGGAGACAACAACGCTTTAAATGTAGGGGGAAAATAATGAATGTATATTGCAAAATAGATTTTAGTTTTGAAGGACTCATGCAGAATAACAGCTTTTATAGATGCACTCTTACTCTGATTGACATTCAGTCTTTATCCAACAGTGAATGCTCCTTCGTTAAGTGAAATCCCTTTTCTGAACACCATATAAAAAGTAGCATATAGTGTTCTTCCTTATACAATAACTTAGGGGTCCAATGTCCCACAAATATTAAACATTGGCCATTTATTCACCAAAATTGTCTGAGCCGTGCCACAAGCATGACAAAAAATATAATAACTTTTCAGCCATAAAGTTTGAATTTTAAACTCACTCCAGCTAAAACCTGTCAAGGTCATGTAGAAGTCAATGGCAAAGGTTCCTTCAAACCATTTGAAGATGTTTTTAGCCTTAACTATTTTTGGTGGTTTGCACTTGAAAACTTGAACAACTCTAGGTTTTTTTTTCACCAATAACTTGAGTATTCAGCTTTCCACTGCAATTGCATTGATTCAGATTTTTTTACATTCAAGTTTTTCCATAAATAAGCAAAATTTGAGTTGTGAGTTTATACAGGGTAGAAAAAAAACCTTACAATTTCGACAGTCGATAAATAACCCCCTTAATGTCTTAGGAATCAAGTTCAGGGATCAAGAATTACAAGTACAATAGTATATAAAACTATGAAAACAAAGTCTGTAATGTCTTTTTGACAAAGATATCAGCAGACAGAGAATTTCCAAGTAGAGATGACATTACCACAAACATTTCATGCAATAATAACCAAACATATGGAAGGCTGCGTTGATGTCCTTCGTTAATCTCATAGATAATAAAATAAAAACACTTACCTCTCGTGGATCAAAATATGATCTGGCCAGTAAGTTCTCAAGATGAATATATCTTTCTTGTTGATTCTGTTTTAACATTATCATTGGGTCTGTTTGCCTCAGGAGGGATCTGGCAGCTCCCAGCTCACGAAGTTCAATTAGTTCTAATACAACCTTTAATAAACAAAAGTGATCATTATGCAAATGTCATGACCATACACCTGCCATTGCTAGCAGTGTTTATGCTAAAGATGGCAAAAAAGCACCAATAACAATATGTGAGGCATTGAATCCTAGATACAGCCATATCTCAGCACTTTTTGCAACATTCAGTTATATATCTGACCCCCTTTTTAACATGATCTCATAAGTTGAGCATTAGTGGTGTACGGGTCGAGTTTTCCTCGATCCGCACCCTTCCAACCCTAACCCAGCTCGCTCCGTCCTCCTCTTTTTATAGACCCGCGCCCACCCCACAGTAACTTCACGAAAGGGGCAGGAGCGAGTCTATACATTGAAAGGCCTGAAGCCGGCAGAGTGAGGACGTGGGCAGGAGAACAGAAGTGAGTGCTCAAGTGACCCGAAGATTTTTTGTGGTAGCTATCCAGAACATGCCCAACCAATGTTGTCAACAAGATATGTCGACAGAATGTATTCTACCAATGTCAAACTTATGCACATGCATATAGGGTAATTATGACATTCCTCCAGCACAACCGACAGATTCATGTGTGCTGTCAAATTAAGCCTTTGTATTTTTGTATATTAAAAATGACCATTTTGGTTTTAAGAAACAGCTGGAAAACATTGTTCTTGGGTGAAACACGTCTTGAAATACCATGCAATATGCACCACAAATAATTTTCCCAATGAAACCTGTCTATAATTAAGTACATAGACATTCCAAACACTTTACAATTTACAATAGGCCAGTTAGATTTTTCAAAAAAATTAAATGTATTTACCGTAATTAAAATACTACTTTCCCCAGAACAGTCTGCAAGTTATTACACAGCAATCAAATAAGACATCATATTTGTGTATCCAAAAGAAAGAAAAGGGGAACATCTGCAATCCTGGTCAAAGTTAAAAACCACAGTTTATTGAGCAATTAAAAACATTGTGCCCCAGTGGAATACTTAGCCTATGATTAAGGGTCTACACAGGTCTGGACTGAGATTCATAATAGGCCTTGGCATTTCAGGTATACAGAAGTCCATACCACCACCCGTAGCTCGATAAATAGTGATTGTCTATGGCAGCCACTCTGGCATTTGCCAGAATCCACAAATTGTGAAATGTATCGGGCTTAATTATCCCACTGGGGCACCATGTTTTTAATTGCTCAATAAACTTTTTTTTACCCCAAAGTTTTTAACTTTGGACTAGGAGTGCATATTTTTCCCCTTTCTTTCTTTCTTTCAGAAGTACAAGCCAAAACCATTACACTTGATTTAACCACAACCAGGAAGACTTGTTTCCCCAGCACGTTTGGTAGCAATTGGAGGGTCATTGACAGTTTTCGCTTATACAGATCTGCTAGTAATAAATGCAATTTTTCCGATATCTTACCTGTTCGTAGAGGTCAATAAGTGTCTTGTCTGGCAGCTTCAGTGACTGAATAGCTTGAAGCACAGTATCCCAATGGCCACTATTGATGTCAGCCACAAAGCTCTCAATACTATCCACAGTGTTTAAGGACACAGTTGTCTCTTCTTGCAGTGTTGCTAAAGTACGGTGCAAACTATTTTCTTTCAGGTACTGCATGATAAGTCGGATGACACTAAAAAGAAGTAGTATATGAATTAGCGTACATCTTTAAATTAATAATTTACATGTTTCTGTTTACATAAATACATATGGTTATCTATATAACATCATTGATTGTACAATACTTAGCAAGATAATCAGTAACATTGTAGTTTTTAAATGAACTCCACATACATAATTTACAGATGAGAAGTGCATTAAATAAAAATAAATAGTAAAATATAAGTGATTTCCCTATTTTCCATTGTTTAGTGCAGACAGTTAGACTATCTTGTAACCCTTTCAGATCACAATAACCCTGTCATTACCGAAATTTTTAAATATCTGTGCCCATTTTTGAGAGTTGGGTGGAGCATCAGTAAATAAGTATGCAAGTGAGCCAGATTTCCTCCCCACTGCCCCTCAGATGGCCAACCTGCAGAAACGGTGTAAAAATAACTGGAATTTTCCTAACTTATCTACACAAAAACAACCCATAAAGTTTTTTAAAATAAATAAGTAGCTAAACTGCATAAAGATGAATACATAAGGTAAGCCTTCACTGACATACCATCTAACCTAACATGTTGATCGGTTAAACACATATGTGAAACATTTTGATGCACAACAATATGAGTAAGGGATATTTATATATAATGGGGTGCTTTGGAGTTTATGATTACTCAATCATATCATATCAACCTTGCTAAAGATGTGGGCTGTTGTAATATCTTCTGATCATTCTGAAAATGATCTTTAGAGCAGACCATATGCATGCACACTTTTGTTTTCTTTTTTTGGCATATTAGAGTAACAAGTAGGTAGGCATGTGACCCCTGGCTATTTTCTCCAGGGAGGTGTGGGCAATGGGATCCTTTTTTCTGGTATTGTAACACACTTGAGTCATTTTCAAAGTACAGAACTATACTGCAATCATAGCACCATATTCATTCTTGTTATAATATTTTGGAATTAGTAAATTTTACACTGTCAGTAGGTCAACTGGAGCACAGCACTTGTGTTTATATCAGTAAATAGCTGCTCTTCTGAATTACCATGGGAAGCAAATGCATGAAATTAATTTTACATTTGCTATTATTTTTCAGAGAGAACACAAGAGTGAAAAAGTTAAAGCCAAGCTGTAGGCTGCAATGCATACTGTTCCCTGGGGTTGGAAGAGGATTGTGTACAAGAGCTTTATTTATATTAAGCACCTTCTATGAACATTTAGGCCCCAAACAAATTAGCTAGTATTCACATAATTCATCTGTCCAGTCCTGCCAGCATGTAAACTATGCACCAGTTTTTACTTTTCACATTGGATCTCAGGAAAACAGAGCTACAAACAGAGCTACATTACGTTTTCATACATTATAAATAAACGCTATAGCTGTGTGCATACACGCATACAAAATTAATCTGTACTAAAACTTAAGTCTGCTAAAACTTATCAAATCAGTCTTTTAAAGTCATCCTGTATTACTTCGCAACATTGTCTTCCTACACGAAAGGCATTACGTGGATGAATTTAACTCCCCATGAGCAGCTTAAACCAGACCAATGTGTTCCAAAACTCACAAACATTACACGTTTGCTACAAAGCGCTAAAATGATATGGAACTAAACTTACTCAGACGATTCAATCTCGATAGACATTTTTTCATTGACAAAGTAGTAACATGCACCAGACTGCTTTGGACACTCAGCCAAATCCCCTTCCACGTAAATCGTCACTTCCGAGCGCGGTCACATCTAGTTAACGTAACATCCGCCTGCGCTAACATTGTTTCTATCTGTAGCTTGGGTGTAATGACGTCACACGCCACGCAGCCGTTCGAAAAGTGTTTAAGGGGCTAGCTTCCACGATGGGTTTTGGGAAGCTAGCTGGATAGTGGTATGATCAAGCTTAGCCACGTTACACACAATAAACTTGGTACGAATGGGAGGAGTTATACAGTCTGGCCAAATGGTTTCCAAGATTTGAACTGCTCTGTGTTTTGTTCCAGCAGGGGGCACGTAAAGCTTAGTTATTAATCATGACAGGCTATTAAAATGAATGATGGCAAGTCACATTATAGATCCAAACTTCCAGTCATGCAAAGTTTATATGTACGATGGCCACTCAACGTATCGGAAACCAAATTTGTTTTATTGCAAGGACTATCACTCTGCAGATATTTTTTTACTGATGAAATATACACATTCATAGCTTTTATATTAAGTATAACAGGATACAACAAATTATACAGTTATCCCATCTAATTAAAAAGATTTGTTTGTTTTCCTTGTCAGTTGTGTCACACATCTTCAGCCTGTACTGTTCTTACAATAGGGTCAGTTTGCAAAACAACCATTCTTAATTTCTTAATGATAATTTCATTTATTTTGCTAAACTGGGCTGTGTGTAAAAATACATGATAGAACCTCAGAATTATCATTTTTTTATGACAATCCCTTCATATGCAGCTAAATTGCTGTTTGAGGGGGTGTTGTCATCATTGGTTCTATCTTTTTTAAAACAAACTATATTTCTGTATTAGCAGTGCTATTTCTTAAATTACCATAGCATATCCTGTCCTCAAAAGTCTGTCTTGTAATTGAAAGGACTTGTGCATACTTTGAGCATATGCAACAGTATATTATAAATCAAATGTTTAGGATTGCATGGTTGGCATTAAAAGACAAAGTTTATTTGACTTGGGGTGCCAAACCCCCAGTGAAATAGTTTCTCTAAGTTTTTCCCTCCTGTTAGGAGAGAGAACTCCACAGTAGAGTAAAGCCAGCAATATCTACTATACTGCACATGAGCAAAAGCCAAAGAAGCAAAGTTCTTAAGATAAGGAGGTTCCAGCAAAGTGCTTAGAGTGTTTTTCCTCTGCCCATTGCCTTTTTCGCCTAACAGGAGCAGTGGTCCAAGAAAAAACTTAGTGATCTATTTCACTGGGGAGCACCTAAAAAATGTTGCGCACCCCCCCAGTCAAATACAATTTACATGTCCTTTAAGAATGGTAATTCACTTAGCATTCCTTTAGAAAAATAGTTGTGATATTGATACTTTTGGTACCTAAAATAATCGCTAAATAATGTATTAAATGTGTGCTAATTTCATATGTGCATTTCAACTGGAAAGTCTTGTGATTTACAGTCATATGAAAAAGTTTGGGAACCCCTCTCAATTCTTTGGAGTTTTGTTTATCATTGGCTGAGCATTCAAAGTAGCAACTTCCTTTTAATACATATAACATGCCTTATGGAAACAGTAGTATTTCAGCAGTGACATAAAGTTTTTGAATTAACAGAAAATATGCAATATGCATCATAACTAAATTAGACAGGTGCATACATTTGGCCACCCCAACAGAGAGATTACATCAATAGTTAGTTGAGCCTCCTTTTGCAAATGTAACAGCCTCTGGATGCCTCCTATAGCCTTTGATTAGATAGATTCTGGATGGCGGTATTTTTGACCATTCGTCCATACAAAATCTCTCCAGTTCAGTTAAATTTTAAAGTTTTTATTTAACACTTGGCTATACATCAAATCAGTGCAGCATTACAAGTACACAAATAGTCATACATCATATCATACCAAACCTTTCACAAACAGTGGAACCATGTCAGTACACAAAACAAATTTCTGGAAAACCTTACTCAATTGATGATATGGGAAATACATCCACCCACTGACCCCAAACCTTATCAAACTTGTCGGGAAGCCCTCTCGCTTCGTAGGTCAATTTTATTAATGGAAGCATATAATTCACCAGATTAGTCCACTGTTTAATTGTGGGGGGTTGGGGTTGGATCCAATGCATAACAATGACCTTTCTTGCATAGAATAGTAAGGTTCTATACATAATTCTGGTGTGATTATGGGGAACTAGCTCGGCTACAGCACCCAGTAAGCACACCTCAGGGGACAACACCTGTGGTAGGTCTAGATAATCACTGAGGCATCTCACCACATTCCTCCAAAACTGTAGAATTACAGGGCACTCCCAAATCATGAGAATGAAGTTCGCAGAAAGTTGATGGCATCGTGGACAGGCTGAGGATTTGTTAGGGAAAACCCTATGTAATCTTGCAGGGGAGTAGTAGTAGAAATGTAAAATTTTAAAGTTGATTAATGTCTCTTGTTGAAACTAAGAAGTTATAGGCATTATCAGTGGCTTCTTCCCAGATATCCTCCGAGATTGCTGGTATTGCCTCTTGCCATCTGCGATGTGCCAGTTGGAAGTGAGAGGCCTTCGCCTCCTGCAGATTCCTATATAGGGAAGACACCAACTTCAGGGAGGTTGCCTTACGAAGTGTATTTCCAATGCCAAATTTGTGCATCATTGGGTTGTATCCACTAAATTGAGCATTGAATGCATGTTTCAGTTGCAGATATCGAAACTGGTCTATAGGAGTACCCAACAGTCTCTCCTGTAGCTGGAGAAGGGATGGAAAGGCACCTTGCTCGAGTAGGTCACCCAAGGTTTTGATGTGTAACTTGGTCCAGTAAATAAAATCTGGGAGATTGCGGAAGTGCGTGAGTTGCCCCAAAGAGGGGTGTATGGCGAAATCAGGAATGAGGAGATTTTGTACATCCGCAGGCCCGATATGGTGTCCGAAGGACAGGAGGCATTGGGTCTGAATCCTTCAATTTACGCATAGGACAGTGGAGTAAAGACTCTAATGACCCTAATATTAGTGCGTGTAGAAGCATATTAGGGTTTTCAGCATTGGGATTACACCACTCATGAATATGGGGCAGTTGTGCCGCTATGTAGTACAACCATAAATCAGGCAGACTAAGACCCCCCCCCCGTGATGTGGGCGCTGTAAGGGATTTCCAAGAGATTCTAGGTTGTTTCCCAGCCCATATGAAGGTTAATAGCTCCGTGTTGAGTTTTCTAAAAAATTCTTTTAGTATATCTGTTGGGGCATTTCTAAAGTAGTACAGAAATTTTGGGAGATAAACCATCTTGAAGATGTTGATCCTTCCCCACATGGTAAGAGGAAGTTTTCGCCAACTGTGTGATTGCTGTTGTGAATTTCGCCAATTGTGGAGATAGATTAAGATCTCGAAACTCTGATTCCTTCGGTGATATGGGGATTCAGTTCAGTTAAATTTGATGGCTGCCGAGCATGGACAGCCTGTTTCGAATCATCCCATAAATTTTAGATGATATTTAAGTCTGGGGACTGTGACAGCCATTCCAGAATATTGTACTTCTCCCTCTGCATAATTGCCTTTGTAGATTTCGAGTCTCAAAGCTTTTGGCCTCTTCTCACCTTACCACCTGCCAGCTTGATCGAATTCCCTCAAAACTTCTCCACAATACCAATCCTTGTCTAATCAAAGCCTTAACTCACCTATTTAATCTTTCACTCTCAACTGGACTGTTTCCTTCTCAACTAAAACATTCTCTTGTCACCCCCATTCTGAAAAAAATCCTCTCTTGATCCCTCCAATCTTGACAACCTCCGACCTATCTCTCTGCTACCTTTCATCTCTAAACTACTTGAGCGCCTAGTCTACAACCGACTAACCTCATTCCTCTCTGACAATAATCTGCTGGACCCCCTACAATCTGGTTTTAATCCACCACACTCCACGGAAACTGCCCTGACTCGACTAACTAATGACCTTTTAACCGCTAAAGCCAACAATCATTTCTCACTACTAATACTGTTTGATCTCTCAGCCGCATTTAACACTGTAGATCACCCTCTCCTCCTCCTCCTGTCCCACCATTCGATTGCCCTTCGTGACACAGCCCTGTCCTGGTTCTCTACTTACATCACCAATCGTTCCTTCAGTGTCTCCTACAATGGAGTAGCATCTTCTCCCCTACCTCTTTCTGTTGGAGTTCCTCAAGGCTCTGTCCTAGGACCATTACTATTCTCCCTCTATACTCTGCAAATTAATCAACTCGTATGGTTTCCACTACCACCTCTATGCTGACGATACTCAGATCTATCTCTCATCTCCTGATCTCAACCCATAACTCCTAACTCGCGTCTCCTCCTGCCTGTTCGCTATCTCTACCTGGATGTCGCTACGCTACCTTAAATTAAACCTCTCTAAAACTGAAATGGTTATCTTTCGTCCAACTAACACCAGTAACATCCCGGAAGTATCCATCATAGTTAACAATTCCACTATCACCCCCTCTCCCCAGGCCCGGTGCCTTGGGATTATCCTAGATTCTGCCCTGTCATTCACTTCTCATATCCAGTCACTTATTAAATCATGTCACTTCCACCTAAGGAACCAAAATATGATCATTTATCACCCAAGATGCTGCCAAAATTCTTATTCAATCTCTCATCATATCACGTCTAGACTACTGTAACTCTCTTTTAATTGCCTTCCCCTCCAGAGACTGTCACCTCTCCAGTCCATATTGAACACTGCTGTGAGGCTCATACACCTCAGCAACCGCTCCTCCTCTGCCTCGCCATTCTGTCAATCCCTGAACTGGCTTCCGTTACCTTTCAGAATCAAATTCAAATTAATGACATTGACTTTCAAAGCACTTCATAACTCTGCCCCACCCTACATCTCTGAACTCATCTCTATATACTCACCCAACCACTTACTACGCTCCTCTACTGACCTGCTACTCAACTCTTCTCTCATTACCTCCTCACATGCTCGCATTCAAGACTTTGCAAGGGCTGCACCCCTCCTATGGAACTTTCTCCCACGGCCTGTCCGACTTTCTCCCAACCTTTCTGCTTTCAAGAAATCTCTTAAAGGAGAAGGAAAGGTTAAAACTAAGTAAGCCTTATCAGAAAGGTCCATCTAAATATACCAGTAAACCACCAAAGTAGTGCTGCTCGGAGTCCCCTGTCAAAAGAAACACTGCATTTCTTTCCTTCTATTGTGTACACATGGGCTTCTGTATCAGACTTCCTGCCTTCAGCTTAAACCTCATTGCCCTGGGCAAGAGCATGCTCAGTTTGCTCCTCTTCCCCACCCCCTCCCTTCTCTACTGTAATCTGAGCCCAGAGCAAGGAGAGACTCAGGCAGGAAGTGATGTCACACCATGTTAATACTGCAGCTCCTATCCTAAACAAACAGAGACTTTCTAGAGCTTTTTACTCAGGTATGGTAAAACATTCTACAGAATAAATATAGCATTCTAGCTTGCACTATTGCAGCTAATCTATTGGCAATAAAATGCCTCCGTAGCTTTCCTTCTCCTTTAAAACACACTTCTTTCGAGAAGCCTACCCTCACTCTGCCAAACGCAACACCACATACAGTACCACATTTCTCACCCACTTAATTCAATCTTGCCCACTCCCACACCTTGTGTATTACTCCCTTCCCTTTAGAGTGTATGCCTATGCATAGGGCCTCCTTCACCTTTTGTACCTGTATTGATTGTGATGTATGTAACTCCATATGTTCTATGTATATAATTCATGTGATTTAGTTGTATAATCACATTTACATTACAGTGCTATGCAATATGTTGGCGCTATATAAATAAATGTTAATAATAAATAATAATAAAGTGTGTTTGGGGTCATTGTCTTGTTGGAATATCCAACCCCTGCCTAACTTCCACTTTGTGACTGATGCTTAAACATTATCCTGAAGAATTTGTTGATATTGGGTTGAATTCATCCAATCCTCAACTTTAAAGGAGAAGGAAACCTAGTCGGCGCAAAAACCCTACCCCCCTCTCATGTGTTGCCCACCCTCCCTCCTCCCCCTTGCCTACCGGTCCCGCTGGGCAAATGCCCCTAACTTGTTACTTACCCTTCTGCGCAGGTCCAGTGTACGGAGTTCACCGACGCCATCTTCGCCAAGTAATCTTCTTCCTGCTTTGACCTGTGCATGCGCAGTAGGAGCAGTTCGCCGGTACGATCTACTGCGCATGCGCCAAAAGTCATGAAGTGAAATCGGAAAACTTCGTGACTTTTGGTGCATGCGCAGTAGATCCGTACCGGCGAAATGTTCCTACTGCGCATGCGCCAAAACGCCGTTCAAAGCAGGAAGAAGATCGCGTGGAAGAAGATGGTGCCTGTGAACTCCGTGGACTGGACCTGCGCAGAAGGGTAAGTAACAGTTAGGGGCATTTGCCCAGCGGGACAGGTAGGCCAGGGGGAGGAGGGAGGGTGGGCAACACACGGGAGGGGGGGAGGGTTTTTGCTCCGACTAGGTTTCCTTCTCCTTTAACAAGGGCCCCTGAACTAGCCACACAGCCCCACAGCTTGATGGAACCTCCACCAAATTTGACAGGAGGTAGCGGGTGTTTTTCTTGGAATGTAGTGTTCTTCTTCCGCCATGTAAAACGCTTTTTGTTGTGACCAATTAACTAAATTATTGTCTCATCAGTCCAAAGCACTTTGTTCCAAATGAGCTTTTGCATACAAGTGACTCTGTTTGTGGCGTGAGTGCAGAAAAAGCTTCTTTCTCATCACCCTGCCATACAGATGTTCTTTGTGCAAACTGCACTCAATTGTAGAACGATATACAAATACACCATTTGCAGGTCTTTGGAGGTGATCTTTGGATTGTCTGTAACCATTCTCACAATCCTCTGCATATGCCGCTCCTTTATTTTTCTTGGCATGCCAGACCTGGATTTTACAGCAACTGTGCCTGCGGCCTTCCATTTCCTGATTACATTCCTTACAGTTGAAACTGACAGTTTAAACCTCTGAGATCTTTTTGTAGCCTTCCCCTAAACCATGATACAGAACAATCTTTGTTTTCAGATCTTTTGAGTGTTGTTTGAGGATACCATGCTATCACTCTTCAGAGTAGAGTCAAACAGAAGCACAACTTGCAACTGGCCACCTTACTGTAAATACTGTACGTTTTCTCATGATTGGACACACCTGCCTATGAAGTTCAAGGCTTAACAAGCTAATCCAACCAATTTGGTGTTGCCAGTAATCATTGTTGAGCAGTTAAATGCATTCAAATTAGCAAAATTACAAGGATACCCAAATTCTTGCACAGACAGTTTTTTTACATTTGATTTAATTCTATAATCTGAATACTGCTTCACTAAAAATCTTTGTTCAGAAAACACCCCAGTACTCAGATGTTCCTGGTAAATGAAAGGCATACCACTGTTGTCTTTTTTGTTGAAGGTGGAGTCAATTATTATGCAGGCTGAGATGGGTTCCCAAACTTTTTCATATGACTGTATGTATCTAATAAATTCCTTAAATTGATCAGTAGTACCTGAGCAGACCAATTATAGATCATCTATAATAGATCATCATAAAATGCATTTTAATGGATTTTAACTTTTTCAAATAAATGTTATTTTTTAATATAAACACACAAGTATGTTTTAAGGGTTGTTACCTCTTTTGGTCACTAGAGGGCTCTCATTCATTTATTCATCACATAATATTGCACTGCAGCCAGTTTTCTGTTATTTGACGAATAGTATAATACTCAGGGCTGGTCCTATCACATGTGGGGCCCAATTGGGACCATGTTGGCGGGGCCCCTAGACAAAGTGTTGCTGGCTACTGACACACCAAGTATTTAGGAAAATAAGGGCATACAGGCACAAAATAGAAAGGAAAGGGGCAGACAAGGTAACATAATAGGAGCACACAGGGTAAGAGAGAGAGGGAGGAAATAGGAGAGTGGACTGGGCCAATTAGTTTGGGGCTGGGCCGATTCAGCTTGGGAGCAGGCTTGGTTGGATTGGGGGCAGGCAGGGCCTAGCAAGGTTGGAGGAAAGCTGGGCCTATGAGAGTTGGGGGCAGGCTAGACCTATGGATTTGGGGATGGGCTGGACTCTCAAAGTTGGGGGCAGGCCAGGCAGCATCATGTGCTGAGGGAAATATTATCTGTGCTGCCCTGTGGTGCGGGGCCCCCCAGAGGTGCGGGGCCCAATTGGGCCCAATTGGTCCAATTGGCCTAAGGCCGGCCCTGATAATACTTAGAGCATTTTGGTAGCCACTTATGCTGGCACGCTGAAAAGATAAACTTGTATTTATATGTGGATCAGAAACTGTAAAATACCCATCTTGCGGTTTAGTTCTTTAAAGGAACAATTCAGTATAAAAATAAAAACTGACTGGATAGATAGGCTGTGCAAAATAAAAAATGTTTCTAATATAGTTAGGCAAAAATATAATTTATAAAGGCTGGATTGAGCGGATGTCTAACATAACAGAACAGAATACAACTTCCTGATTTTCAGCTCTCTCTGAGTTAGCCAGCGACTTGAACGGGGGCCATGTTGGATATAACTGTTCTTCATCTGCATCTTCAGCATACAGTTATGGCCCATGTGCCCCCCCTCAAGTCACTGATTGGTTACTGCCTGGTAACCAATCAGTGGAAACCAAGGGAGCTGCAAAGCAGGAAGTAGTGTTCTGGCTATTATGTTAGACATCCAGTTACACCAGCCTTTATACATTACATTTTTGCCTAAATAACTATATTAGAAACATTTTTATTTTGTACAACCTATCTATTTACTCAGTTTTTATTTTTATACTGAACAATTCCTTTAAGGGCACTTTTCACCCCAAAATATTCCCCCCACTTGGGGGAAACCATTTACTAAAAAAATAATTGCTCCCACAAGCATTAGTCCGCTTGCACCAGGAGGGGACTCCATTGAGAGAAATTTCTGGAACAATTCTCTGTGACACAACATGGTTGCCCACACCAAGAACTCCCTCCCGTTGTAAATGGCCTAATGCACTGTGGGAGTGCAGCGTTTCATGACAGACTCAGTGTTGTATAAGCTTTATAACTTTCGCCATAAGTCTTCTCTGTGCACTCAATTACCCTACCCTTCAGTTTTCCAACCCCCCTCCAATCCTCAGGCTGGTGCTGACAACCTCTTCAGTGTTTCTGCCTCCTCTCTCCACCAACTGTTGCAGAAACATACAATATATACCCAATGTTTCAAAGACTTCGGCTTTCTTTGCCCCTCTGTCCCAAACCTATTTATCAACAGTTTAATTTTGGTGGTTTTAGAGTGGTGGTTTTTGAAACTACAAATGCCATGGAATTTATTAAAAGATCCTAATATAAAAAGTAAAATTTTTTAAAAAAATCTATGAATAACTTAAAAACCTCTAAAAATGTAAGTTTTTAGGACTTTTCTAGCAAAAAATTTTCAAAACCCTCTAAAAGTCAAAATTGATTAAAAAAGGTCAAATAGGATCAGTGCAGCTCCCAATGACTTCCATAGACAACTTTAAACTTGCAAATTTTGTATTAGAGTTTTTTGTGGTTTTTACACTTATAAATCTCAAATGTTTAGAATGCTTTAAAGAAATATAGAAAAACCACACATTTCATGAAAACATTTAATTGGGATGTTATTAAATACCAGTAAACCCCCGATTCTCTAAAGAATCGTTAATGAAAGAATGGTAACAACAGTGAGGCAGCAAAATGCGATGGGTGCTGATTCACTCGGCATCCCCAGGCAGCAACTGGCGACGCTAATTTGTGGGGATGTAGAGTGAATCTGTGCCTATTGCTTGTTATTACCTATCTGCTATTAGAATTCTTAAATTTTGAGTTTATTGGTAGTAAAGTGTTACTGAAAAATTTCTTTATAAACAACATTTTTTGTGAAAATGTTCTCCTGTCCTTGAATGAGTTCTCCCTGGTGAGCTGTACTTAAAATCTTGACTTTAACATCAGATGAACGCTGCACTCTTGAAAATGCAACATAAAGTTGACCATGACCAAACACAGGCTCAGATAGGTAAATGCCGACTTTATCCAATGTTTGTCCTTGTGATTTGTTGATTGTCATGGCAAATGCAGCCTTAATGGGGAATTGTCGTCGTTTAAGTTTAAAAGGTAATTCCTGGTCAGAACTGGTAAGGTCAATTCTGGGAATCAAAACAGTATCACCGCTATGGGATCCTGTAAGCACTTCTGCCTTGATAACATTTTGTCTCATGCTCTTCACAACCAACCGTGTACCGTTACATAAACCTTGCTTAGTGTTAGGGTAGGGGCACACGGCGCGATTTCGCCGCGATTCTGCGCTGGGCGAGTTGTCGCTGCGTTTTTTAAGCCGAAATAGCTTTGCTAACTTTGGCGCTGGCGTCAATGCAAATCGCGGCGAAATCGCTGTGCTAATTCACACGCGGCGATTCTTTTTCTACTGTCGCCCGGAAACGCTCAGCGAGGCAACTTCGGACGACAATAGAAAACGAATCGCCGCGTGTGAATTAGCGCAGCGATTTTGCCGCGATTTGCATTGACGCCAGCGCCAAAGTTAGCAAAGCTATTTCGGCTTAAAAAACGCAGCGACAACTCGCTTAGCGCAGAATCGCGGCGAAATCGCGCCGTGTGCCCCTACCCTTAAGGTTTCTTAACAGCATGACTATTGTTCCTACTTTGAGTATAAGATTGTGTTGTGGTAATCCAGCATTGTTGATAGTGTTTAAATATTCTAATGGGAAGTTAAGTTTCTCACTTTCGTCTTCAGAATCAATACAGTCAGTACTCAGAAAGACACAGCTTTGTCCAGGAAGTAATGCAATCACTTGGTTGTTTATCATGTCAACATCAATATTTTTTGGAGATAATATAGCCCGTTTTGCTAAAAATGGCCACCCACGCAGGTACGCAACCGGTTCCCCTCCTAGAGTGACGCTAGGGCCGCCATTAGACAAACTTGCAAAGGAGTAGCAAGATGGCCGACGCTTATACAGACTTTCGTGCAGGTACGCAACCGGTTCCCCTAGTGTGACGGTGAGCGCATCTGCCTCCCTAGATCCTAACCTTCTAGCGGTCGCCGCCTGAGTGAGCAGGAAAGAAGAGGCGGCGGGAGGCAGAAGGAGACGGTGAGCGCATCTGCCTCCCTAGATCCTAACCTTCCAGCGCATCTGCCTCCCCGATCCTAACCTGTTCTGATCCTAACCTTCCAGCACATCTGCTAATCGAAGGCCGCATCTATGTCTTTCGGCTGAAGTTGCGCGCGCATCTCATAGATCCTAACCGAAGTTGCGTGCGCATCTGCCTCCCCTCCACTCGGGACATAGATAGGCCTTCGGTTAGTATATAGGATGCCCTTCTTTAGAAACTATATAATTCTAGCTCTATCTGACTATTCAACTTTAACCTTTTGATGCTAAAAATGTTCCATCCTGTATGATTGACAAGAGGACCAATATCCAGGGCTTTTACCAAAATCAGTTGCCTAGTGTTCCACCATACACACACTGGGGCAAATTCACTAAGATGCGAAGTTGCGCCAGGCGCAACTTTGCCGCACTTCGCCAGGCGTAGTTTCGCCAGCGGTTCGCAAATTCAATAAAATCCGAAGTTGCGCACAGGGGTAGCGTAAGGTTGCGGAGTTGCGCTAGCGTTGTTTCGCTATATAAAGCGAAGTTGCGCTAGCGAAGGCTAATTTGCATACGGCGCGAAATTCAAATTTCAATGGAGGAACACGTATCTGCACTACAAATGCCTAGAAAACCTTCAAATCTGCAAATAAAATTTTTATTTTGCCCTACACATGTGCCCACTGTCTAGGTAAGTTGCCATGAGTCAGGAAATGTAGGGGGGAGGAAGGGGAGCCCCAAAAAATTTTCGATCTTTTTCAGCCTATCACCCATCATGTAGAAAACACGCCAGCGTTTTTTGGGACTTAGAAAAAATTTTGACTTTTTTTGAAACAATCCCTATCTACTCTATTGCGCTTCGCCAGGTCTGAGGTGGCGAAGGAAGTCTAGCGTAAAAGGTAGCGTTCGATACACTGCGCAAGTTAGTGAATTTGAGTAGTTTCGTCGCTAGCGAAGATTCGCCTGGCGTAAGGTTGCGAAGTAACACTAGCGAAACTACGCCAGCGTTCGTTAGTGAATTTGCGCAGTAGCGAAAATGGCCAACGCTAGCGAATTAACGCTAGCGTTCGGCGCTTTGCGCTTTAGTGAATTTGCCCCACTGAATCTGCATGTGTATGGACACCTTTAGGATCTCACTGCCACTCTGTGCCGAAGTCTAAGGCTCTAACCAGTGCAGAGCCAGCTAAATAAAGAAGATAATGCAGGGAGAAGCGCTGCAAGCAGGACAACCATTAAACAACAACCATTTAACAATCCAGGACAGTGGTATGACAAGCGGGACAGTTGGGAGGTATGGTTAAGAGGGGAGCTGGCTAATGCAATGTTTCAAGCATGAAAGAAAGGCACAGATAAAAACTGCTTTCATTTGCAATTATATTTCCAAATAACATTTACAAATAGTAAGCTATTTTCAATAGTAAGCTATTTAAAATGCTATGCAAAAAAGTGGAGTGGAATGTATGGACTACAAAGGGGAACTAAGCAATATTAGGAATAGGGTTACAAGTAGCTTGCATACCCTCCCCCAAGTCATTAAGTAATAACTGATAGCGATAAGCGAAATTACGCCCATAAAGTCCAATGAGCAAAAAAAGTGTTGTCTCCCATAGGGGCAAATTCACTAACCTCTGAAAATTTGCCAGCGACGGCTTCGCTCACAGCACACAAATCCGGGGCGCCGAATGCTGGCGAACTTGTGCTAGCATTACTGCGCCAAGCAAATCAAAGTTGCGCTAGCGTTGCCTAATTTGCATACCGCGGGAAGTTAAAGTTCAATGGACGTATATGTTACAGCAAATACATTACACTACACAAGCCCGGGAAACCTTAATAAAATAAAATAAAGTTGTTATATTGCCCTACACTTGAGCCCAGTGTATAGTTTATGTTTTAACAATTATAATATCTATAAATAATATCTACTCTATTGCACTTCGCCTGGTCTGAGGCGGCAAAGGCAAGTCTGGCGCAAAAGGTAACGTTCAGTAAAATTTGCACCTTAGTGAATTTGCATAGTTACGACCAATCGCCAGAGCGCAACTTACCCAGGGAGCAAAGTACCACTAGAGTCTATCTCCTTCGCTAGTGAAGTTGCGCCAGCAACTCCATGGACTTCAATGTATTTCGGCAAATTTTTTCTGTTTTCGAAAATTTTTGTCGAAGTGAAACCGGTCAGATTTGCCATTCACTAAATTTATATAAAAGTGAACCCAATACAGAACTCTGCTGCACCTTACCTTACCACAAGAAAATGCACAATTGAGAGCCACCTTCTGTACACAATGCTTTAGACAGTTTTCTATTTATGTACAAACATACAAGACCAACAGACTTTCATTTAGAGAGGAATATGCTATGTTGCACTGCATTGCATGCTTTAATAATGCAGCACACTAAACAAAATGGATCGTATGGCTCAATGGAAATCTGCCTATGTGAATTTTCACTGAACTGTAACCTGCTCTTCAAAGAACAGCTTAATTTTTGTATATTCTACAATATCTCAAGGGTAGGAGTAGCAGGAGGATAGCTTGCCCTTTGCTTGCAAAGCAGGGAATGTGCAGCTGGTAGCCTTTGTAGTTTTTCTCTACACTTCTTATGCATCTCTATAGAGAGCTCTGGGAGAACATCCCCCCTATCTGAGGGTATAACACTCCAAGCAAAGTAAAATTTCTTTCATCGCTACCTGTTCATGTAGAGTGGTGTGGTACTGAACCCTTCAAGCCTGCTTATACCCAGTCACCAGACGTCCCCTGGGGTTTAGCTCTCTGCTGTTGCTGTAACCATGTATTCATTAAATAAAGCTAAGTATAATCTGATTTATTGCTGTGTTGTGAAGTCTCTGTACACATAGCCGGAAAACTCAAAGAAGATCAGATAAGAAAAAGTAGATCTCATTTACTGAAACCTCACTGTCAAATTTTCTATGAATTTATGATAAAAAGGACGTAAATTTGTCTTTCAAAAAGCTGTTCTGAATCCTGCTTAGAAAGTAATTTGCCAAAACATAATCCTGAATGCGATCCTCTAACAACATTTTAAATAGAATGCCAATTACAGATGTCAAATGTAAATTTGTATAATTGCCAGGTTGAGACTGTAATTCCTTTTTAAATATTGGAATTACATCAGTTCTCCTATAATCCATTAGAATTCCATATAACATTAAAGGGAGTTTGAGAAACAGCAGCCTGGCTTAAACCGAAATACAGTAAGTACCAGAGGGTGGAGGATTCCATTAAGACTCAGGGCCTTATCACATAAACTTTGTTTAAACATTTACCCCCATATTTAATATAAGGCGTTTGCCCAATAGCAGTAACTCATAGCAACTGATAAGATGTTTGCTTTTAAACACGTCATAGGATTCAATACACTCACAATATCAAAAGACCATTTTAAACCTTTTTTCCAGAGCAATACCTTTCAAGTCACATGATTTGAATGAAGGAGATCCAGAGAAACTAGTAAAATGAATTCATAGTTACAACTGCTGTAGTATAAAGCTGGCCATAAATGTGCAGATATATATCCTTTTATCTGATGCACAATAGTTTGTTGCAATCTCCCAACCTACCATTAACAATTCAGATTAAATAAAGTAGTAAAAAGAACAAATCGGATGATGTTCTGGCTATTAATTCAAAGACAGCAACGAAAGTTATGTCTGACAAATAGTAGTCACTCATTGATATCGTCAGAATAGGCAATACGTGCAGAGACATTATCATTAGCCAACTGAAATCTTCTTCAAATAGTAATCCCAGCACCTTTATCATAAGTACATCACTAGTAAAAAAAGATATGGGTTCAGTGTCTGTCCCATAAAGGGAAGGTGATATTGATGTTAATGTGCTTAATAAATTCTATTCCTCAACTTAAACAATATATCTATACAGTACAGGAGTCAGAGTTACATAACCCAGTGGTGTAACTACAGAAGAAGCAGACCCCACAGCTTGGGGGGGGGGGGGGTTCTATCTCCTCTGCAGGGGGGCTGCGGGTGTCCCGCAATGCACGTAGAAATGCATCACCCTTAGTTTTTTCTGAGAGACGTGGGTCATCAGCTATCTTTTGCGAGTTGCAGTAACCCCTATTTTAACTTATTCTTTAAGTTGTTTCAATATGATTTTACCTCTTCCCAGATGTTATTTATTATGGTGCACATCTAAAGACAATGTATTAAATTTATGGTGAGTGTGTGACATTGAAAGCATTTGTCTGTAAAAGAGCCATTTTTGTGTTACTTGAAGATAGCATGTTCATCATATGTTTGAGGAGTTTTAGAATATCTTGGGATGTTTTATAAATAGTCTGTCCAGTTTTTTTGAAAACAAAGAAGTTTTCATTCTGTCTAGTCGTGTTCTGATTACATTGTTGTGAGGTTGGTTTGATTGTGACCATTTATTTCATAAGTTAAGGGTTTTCTTTGTCTCTTTGTGTTATATCTTTTAAAAGTCAGCTGAGTAAAGTGTGTTCTGTATATAGAATGAATTATGTTGGAGAAAAGATAATGCCTTAGTTGGAGTAATGTATTTGTTGATGGATTTTTTTTAAGTTTTTTTTTAAGTCACAGAGAAACTGAATTTGCCATTGTTTAAAGAGGGATTTAACAGTGCCGCTTGGGAAGTTTTTGTTGTCAGCTATAGGGTGGCATTTACTCTACCAGTAAATAGAGGATTGTCCCCAAGATCACTTAGGAGTCATAATGGGGTATGTCAAAAGGATCCTAGTAAGTTGTGTCCTACAAAAGCTTGGTATAGTCCTGTTTGTGTATGTTAGTTCCTTAAACAGAGCCAATTTCAAGCAAGGTGCAGCATACTTCACTCATTATATTCGGATATTTGGATAGTTAATTCCTCTGTTTGTTTTCAGTTGTAGTTTGATTAATTTGATCCAGGATTGGCCTCCATTCCAGATTTCTTGTCTGATTTAGTAGTATTATTTCATTTCAATGCTTCCAATTTTGTTATGTTGATTTTAAAGCCTGCAATATTGAAATCTCATGTTGTTGCTAGTGTATCAAAAGAAGTATGTCAAGGCTGGTATTCCTTTGACTGTGTCATGTTGCAGTAAGTGACATAGTAGGTGATTTATATGTCATTTTGCAATAGGTTACATAGGAGGTGATTTCTGGCAAGGTTTATTATTATTAATAATAATAAGGGGGATAGTGGGCAGCCTTGTTATCTGCCACATGATTGGGAAAGGTGGTGTGTTATAGTTGTTTATTGTAATATATTTGTTTGAAGAAGAGTATAGGGTTTTTTTTAACAGATTTACTGTATACCAAAATGTTTAATTATGAAGATTTGTCGTTATGTTATCCTGAAAATTGCCTTGAGTTTCACTGTATAAATTTCCAAAATATCTCTGGAATTCAATGGAGACTTCAAGTGTATCCCAAACTCAGCCTTGGGATGTTTACAATTATTATATACGTGTTTGTGACTGTTGTTTTTGATGATATTTGCAATCAGTTTAGCTGACTTATTTTACTATCTGTAATAAGTCTTATGTCTGAAGTCTCATGTATGTTGTACTTTTTCTGTTAATAAAGTTTATTTAAAGATTTTTATTTTTTGCCTCTATATATTTGTCTCAGTTTTCTAAAGTATTTTTTGGGTATCACTGTATACATTTTCAAAATATCTCTGGAATTCAGGGAAGATTTCAAACATATCCCAAATATAGTTTTGGGAAGTATGGAATTATTGTATATGTGTATGTGCTTGTTGTTTTTGGCAATATTTGCAATCAGTTTACCTGACTTATTTCCTATCTGTAATAAGTCTGAAGTCTTGTAATACAGTAATTCTGAAGTCTAATGTTTGTAATGCTTTTCTGTTTTTTTTGCTTCTATATATTTATCAGTTTTCTATTGTATTATTGATCTCAGAAGGCTTGTAACATTAATTTTATCCTGCAAGGTACCCATGGTTTCCATGAGAGACGTGGCACTGGCGTAGGACTTGTACATGGGTGCATTTTAAATTGCCAGTTCTGATTGATCTTCTGATTCCTGACTCTCTTGCCTGTTCCTACTTTGTCAAACAGATCCATTATGTTTAGGTCATAATATTAGAAGCACCCCTAGGATTCCAGGGGGCACATTTACTTAGCTCAAGTGAAGGGATAGAATAAAAAATACTTTGATAAAAAAAATTACTTAATTAACCCTCGATATTCAATACTTAAATGTGCCCCCAGGACTCCAGCCTTTGTAAAACAACCATGGGTACTATCTCCAAATGTTTTCAAGATTGTATATTTTAGGATATTATGTGATAGTATTGCTCTCAATTAAACAGCCTAATATTTTCCTCTTAAGTATTTAAACCTCCAACATTCTAAGATCTTTTATGAATACTATGACTTTTTCTTTCTTCTGACATTAAAGGTATTAACCTATGACTTGTCAGTTTGTTATGGAATTAATTATTATTAATAATAATATTATTCACCTCTCTTACTAGAGTTATGGTAATTTTGAGAAAGCAGACAAATAATCAACACCAGTAAGTGTATAATAAAGTTAATAAATATTGAATAATAAATCAGTTATGGTCAGCTTATCTCATTGGATGCTGACTCCCATCTACAGTCTTCACGTGCAGTTCTCACATGCTGCCCTCATATGTAGTCTCCCAACCATGGGCATACACAGAAGAGGGCAGTTGCCCCCGGCTTTAGCTTGTTCCAAGAAAATGTTTGTAAATTCAGTTAACAGCACAAAACATTTTTTTAAATTTCCCACCCCAAAGCAAGCCTTAATCATATTTTACTCAAACAGTATATATGGGAAAAGACTAACAAAGACTTGAAGTAGGAAGCAGCACACCTGTAGCATTGGCAGGGAATTGGCTGAACTAAGAACGTGCAACCAGTAGTGAGTGTTTGTTGGCTGTTTCCATGGTAGTGGAAGGGCTAGGGTTGCCACCTTTTGCCCTATGCAGACAGGAGGCAGGGGGAGGACCTGGTGATGTTGGAGGGGCAGATGATGTCAGGGGGCAGGCGATGGTCATGGGGTGTCCCAGTGATGTCAGGGGTGGGGTCAGGGGTGTGGCAATCGCCGCTGCATTAATTTCAAATCCATGTCTGGATTTCCTAATCCTGGTGAAATCCAGACAGGTGGCAACCTTAGGGAGGGTTTAGGATGTAGGATGTAAAGGAACTGCCCCATAGGGGAGGAACTTTTTAGACTGTCGGGAATGGTGTACAATATCAGGATAATAATGCGTTAAGTCATAATGTGGGCTGCAGATTACAGTGCAAACAGTTCCTCTGAACCATTCAGATGTCAGGAGTTGGGACTGGGAGGGAGAGGGATCTTACTGAATTTCTCACTTTACAAGGCAGTTTTACTAAATGCGAGACCAGCTGTAATCTGTTTTGCCTACATGGATCTAATATGTTGTATACATCATGCTCCAAATGTATAACTGATTACCCAAACCTAATAAACTCTGGTCCTGCAAGACCAGCCACACTTTACCTCAGCAATGCCTATCTTGTTCGTTGTTAGTTTTGGTTGTTTGTGTAAAATGCAAAATAAAAACCTTTTGAAAAAAGCTTCATGAATCAGATGGATTTTTAGCAACATGTCAGGAAGCAGCAGCAGCAAAACGTTCATCTCAACAAGCTGTGGCACTTGAAGTTCTGCAACAATCATCATTAGCATTTTCACTCTTAGAACAAGTAGTAAATGCACTTTCCCTTGAACTACAAACTTGAGGTCTTCAAGTTCTACAAACAGGAGAACCACTTCAACAGACATTTAGATCATTTCCACTCCATCAACTTTACATGAGGAACCATCATGGTCGCTTGAAGGTACAGGTTTGAAATATTTTATTTGGTTTTCACAATAAACCATAAAAATCAATATGATAACAAATAGTATGCAGAATAAGAAGATTAATACAATGACATATTAAACAGAATGTATAATTTACAATGAAGTAATAAGCTTGAAGGTACAGATACCCATGAAGGTGCTGAGGTGAATGACATATGTCAATTTGCCATCACAACTTATAGACGAGAGGAAACATGAGATTCTTATGAAGGTTTCTCTACCCCTTTAGACCTATTATTTCAGGAAGGATACCAAAGGGCACATTATTTCTGCCCTGTGGTTAAGTCAGTACAGCTGTCTTACAGCTGTCTTAGTTATTAACAACAGCTTAGGAGCTTTATGCAAATATTGTGTAATTTTTCCCAAGCCTATCCATTGTGGCTCTTTATCACTGCTCCTTTTTTTTTAAATATAGAGACTTTCACAACAGTGCTAGAAAACACACTTTAACTACATGACACAAACAAGTACACAACAAAGCAACTAATTTTATAAATGTAAGAAGCCACCCAGAACAGAGCATTGTGTGTCAAGTTAACAGTACAATATAAACAATTGTTTTTTTTTTTGTGGAACACATGATTTTTCTCTATGAGTAAAACAAGCAGACAATGTACAAGCTCTCTTTGAGTTTCAGGTTGAATTAGGTGACAAAATCCTATAAATATTATTTTAAAAATACACCTGTTAATGCTCAGTATACATTGGTGTAGGAAATGAACTGACAGCACTGTGTGAAGAATCTTATGGGAGAGAATAATTTCTGCTGCAAACAGCTCTGTTGGTTGCTCAGTTATTGCAGATGAAAGTGCTGATATATCAGGGCATGAGCAGTTGTCTCTTGGTTGTCAGATTTGTAGATGTACTTAAGTTTGCTACATTAAAGGCATTTGATGCCACATCCATTGCTAATGTCATTTTGGTACGATGTACATATAAACAAACAATATGGTCAAGTTTGCTCTACATTGGCTGGCAAGATAGGTGGATTATGAGCTAAAATTAAAGAAAAATACCCAAGAGCTATTTTTTTATTCATTGTGCTAGTCATAAACTGATATTAGTAGTGAATGATCTTAATGCCTTTTCCTGGGATAAGAAATGCTATTGGCAGTGTCAAGGCCATCATCAAATATTTCCAGGAAAGCCCAGAGCTTTCTTTACCACATCAACTGGCAAAACTACAATAGGATGAATTTAAACACCAGATCAAACAAATTACCAGAATATATAACACTGATAACTTGGATGCTGAAGCATTGACCTGTATGTGGTCAGAGAAAAAACAACAAGATTTTCAAATGGCCTTTTGGATTTATTGCCATACATATTTGCAACCAAATAAGTTGGTGACTGCACAACGAGTGTGGGGGCTACTCAGGGAGTGTTGCATGTGATCTAAGTGTTGCTTGTGAATTAAGTGTTTAGCAGCATTAAAAACCTTAAGGGGCAAATTTACTTACCTCCGAAATTGCGACAGCTTCCCACACTCGACTGTACATCGAGTGTGGGAACTGTTACAAGTGGACAGATTACTGGCTGGGGAAAATGGGGGCAGAGATATGGTTGGGTTTACTGTTAACGACAGGGAGGAGTCAGGACCTCATGTCAAATATGCTATATTTGGTACCAGTATTAAATGTATGTTTGTAAATGCAAGGAGTCTAACTGGTAAAATGGGAGAGATGGAGGTGCTGGCGCTGGAGGGGAAATATGATGCAGTTGATGTTGCCGAAACATGGCTGAATGAGTTGCATGACTGGCGAGTTAATATAATTGGCTATACTTTGTTTTGGAGGGACAGAGGCAATAGAAAAGGAGGAGGGGTATGTCTGTTTGTTAAGCAGGGTTTAAAAGCTAATATAAAGAATAATGATGGGCGAATTTATTCGCCAGGCGCGAATTCGCGGCGAATTTGCGCGATTCACGTCAGGCGAATAAATTTGCGGAAAAAATTCGCCGGCATCAAAAACGAGACGCCGGCGCCATTTTGCGAATTTTTCGCAAATTCGACCATCACTAATAAAGAAGTAATAATGTTAGAAAATGAGCTGGCAGAACCCTTAAAACTCCTCGTGCAAATAGAAAAGGCTGCTAGTTTGGGAAAAGTAATAATAATGGGGGATTTTAATTAGGGATGCACCGAATCCAGGATTTGGTTTGGGATTCAGACAGGATTCAGCCGAATCTGACTATGAAGATTTTCATTTATCCAGGTCATGGTATATCTAATATAAGTAATTCAAGAAACAGTAATTCAGTAATTCAGAATCCTTCTGCCCGGCCAAACCGAATCCAAATCCTAATTTGCATATTCAAATTAGGGGCGGGAGGGAAATCGAGTGACTTTTTGTCACAAACAAGGAAGTAAAACATTTTTTACCCTTCCCATCCTAATTTGCATACGCAAATTAGGATTCGGTTAGGTATTCAGCCGAATCTTTTGTGAAGGATTCGAGGGTTTGGACGAATCCAAAATAGTGGATTCAGTGCATTCCTAATTTTAATTACCCAGATATTGACTGGAGCACCATTACTGCAAGGGCTGTTATTGGGAGCAAGTTTATTAGCTTGTTGCATGACAATTTTATGGCACAGGTTGTTGAGGAGCCAACCAGACAAAATGTTATACTGGATCTAGTGATCTCTAATGACCCAGAACGTATAGCAAATGTGCGTAACTGAACCCCTGGGCAATAGTGACCATAATGCGATCTCATTTAATGTCTGGTGCAAACAACAAATATACACTGGGGCAACAAAAACCATGAATTTCAAAAAAGCTAATTTTAGTGCCTTGAAGGCTACCCTTCAGAGCACAGATTTGGGCATTATGTTTTCTGCTAAAAACACACAACAGCAATAGTTGGCATTTAAATTGATATTAAATCATTATTGTTCTCAATTTATTCCTTTAAAATGTAAAAGCACCAAGAAACACCATACAGTATGTGGCTTAATATAGAGATAAAGAAGTTAATAAGGAATAAAGAGAAAGACATTTAAAACTGACAAGTCTATGGGGACAGAAGCTGCATTTAACTTATATAAACACTATTATAAATGTTGTGAAATAGCAATCTGGAAGGCAAAGAGGCTAAGACAAACTCCAAAAAGTTTTTTAATTATATATTAACGCTTTGTCTGCTACGTGCTGGCAGACAAATGCTCAGGCTGCCAAGAAAGTACAGCATTTTTCCGAGCTATTCTCTCTGCATCTGCGGATTTTGCCGCCTCCGCAGAGAGTGGAGAGGGAAGACAGCCCCCTAGGCAATGAGGCTAGGGGGCTGTCAAGTCGGATCTGCAACGTTATTGTCGCAGATCCGACTTCAAAGTAGCAGATGCATCACATGGAGCGTCTGCTACTTCACTTACCTCCTCCTTCCCTGCAGAGCCACCCACACACTTCCTGCTGTGCAACAACTCTGCATACACGATCTCCAGGGCCCTCCAGTGATGTCAGCGATCCTCCTGCTCCAAAAACGGTAAGTGCACTTTTTTACACACTTACATACACCTACAGTACATTTATACACTTACACACACATTTTGGTAAAGATTAGTATTTTTTATCTTAGCATACTTGCTCCCTTTTGCACACGTATTTATATGTATTTACACACTCACATAACTTTTAGAAGTGCACAAACATGTATACATAAAAACTCACAAACAGGTCTTTTTTTGGGTTTTTTGCCTAAAAACTTTTTTGCCTAAAAACTTTTGGCAGCGTGACTATTGGATAATCGATTTTGGCCACTAATTACGCTGTCGGATCGGTTATTTTGTTATTTCAATGATTTACATCATTTTTGAGGTTTTCTTGCAATTTTATCCCAGCATTATTGTTCCTTATGTATATTTAGTATAGATTTGCTGTTTGGTGCTTTGGTATAGAAAGATGTATTTTACTTAGTTTGATCCGCCAGAATATGTTCTTTCTAAAAATATATGGTTTTCTGGGGGGGTTTTACAGTTTGGGGGTCTTACGGCACATAACACACATTTGGGGCTCTCTTTTCAGCAGCTGAATCGGCCAGCGTGAAAATTCATATGCACGTTTTTTATCTGGGGTCTGTACATGCCACATACTTTGGTAAATCTATGCATATTGGGTATCAAACTATTCAGTAGACCTCTGATGTCACTATCTAGGGTGATTTTTCTTTGTACGTAAAACATTGTGTGAGATAAATGCGGCAAACTGCAAAACTGACGATTTTTAGAAATGTTGTAAAAATCTCTATGTTTAGAAAAGCTTTGCAGTTTGGTAGTTTGGTGTAGAAAGATGACATTATCCTTGTTGGATTCAGAATGTGTACTTTGCAAAAATATATGGTTTTGGGGGGTATTTGCTGTTAGGAGGGTCTTGTCGCACATAATATGAAGTCAAGGGTATATGTTCACAGAGTTTTCCCGTTGATTTTAAGAAATTGGGTGAAATAAATTTGGCTAATTGCAATTGCGATTTTCAGAAATGTTATAAAAACCACTGCCTTTACCGTAGCTTTGCAGTATGGAAAGACCTAATTACCCATTTTTGATTCTACAGAATGTGCATTTTCCAAAAATATATGGTTTTGGGGGGGTCTTTGTGCTGTTAGAGGGTCTTGTGGCACATAATACAAAGTAGGGGACTTTGTTTAGAAAAGGCGAATCGTCAGCGGAGAAAATTCATATGCACTATTTTTATTTGGGGTCCGCACATGCCAGCTGCCTTGGTATAGCTATGCATATTAGGCATCAAACTGTTCAGTAGACCCTTGGCATCAATATTTAGGGTGCTTTTCTAATTTTATATAAGAATTTGGGTGAGATAAATGTGGCTAATTGCACTATTTTTAGGCGAGCTTCAGAATTTCAAAGTTAGGAAAGGTTTGCGCCTTGGTCCTTTGGAGAAGAAAGACATGTATACCCAATTTGGATTTGGGGGAATGTGTACTTTCCAAAAATATATGGTTTTCTGTGGTGAATTTACTTTTTTCTACCTTTGTCCCCTCAAAACTATGCAAATGTGTTGATTTTGAAGTACCTAAAATGACAGACCATATGGGGGCCTTCATTTTGGGGCCCCTATATGCCACTTGCTTAGGTAAACCTATACATATTAGGCATTAAACTGTTCAGAGGACCCCAGACTTTCATATTTGGGGTTATATGTCTTGATACCTAAAAGTATGTGGGAAATACGATGCTGCAGGGTGGAAATTTTGAGGTGATTTTTGTAAATGTCACCAAAATTGCCAAATTTAGGAAAGGTTTGCGGCTTGGTGCTTTGGAGTAGAAAGACTTGCATACCCAATTTGGATTCAGGGGGAATGTGTACTTTCCAAAAAGATATGGTTTTCTGGGGTGAATGTACTTTTTTCTACTTTTGCCCCCCCCCAAATGTAAATCATACCATTTCTACCTTTGCCCCCCCCCAAAAACTATGTAAATGTGTTGATTTTGAAGTACCTGAAATGACAGACCATATGGGGGTCTTCATTTTGGGGCCCCTATATGCCACATGCTTAGGTAAACCTATACATATTAGGCATCAAACTGTTCAGAGGACCCCAGACTTTCATATTTGAGGTGATATGTCTTGATACCTAAACGTATATGGGAAATACGATGCTGCAGGGTGGAAATTTTGAGGTGATTTTTGGAAATGTCACCAAAATTGCCAAATTTAGGAAAGGTTTGCGGCTTGGTGCTTTGGAGAAGAAAGACTTGCATACCCAATTTGGTATAGATATATTTACCAATTTTTGATTTGCCAGAATCTGCTCTTTCTAATAATGCATAGTTTTCTAGAGTAAACATACTGTAAGTGGAGTGTTTGGCTTTGAAATCAGAAGTATGCCGTTTTGTGGAGCGGTGCTTCGGAAATTTGGTAGTGTACTGCCTGGAGATTTTGATCTATATAAGTGAAAAATCTCCATAAAACTATATATTGGTCCGTTCAGGAGACATAGAACTTTCCAAAACAGCTGTGTTCTCATACATTAAATAAATTATGTTTCTGATATATGTGATTGTACTATGTGAAACATGATTTTTTTTATTTTATTAGACACTTAGAAGCATATATCTTTTTACAGCAGTGGAATTACACCAAGATTTTAGCATATTTTGAAAGTTCATGTTGTCCTGAAAAAAATAATATATTGTTTTCCTGGGTAAACTAAAAGACCCCCCCAGGAAAAGCCCTTAAAGTGAGAGTACAAAAAGTCTAAAAACTGCTTGGCAGTAGATGTCCGCATTTAGGACAAAACGGCTGACACGGAAAGGATTAATAGTAAAAAGATGCATGTTGAGAGTGTTGCCCCTTTATATAATGGTACTAGTATGGTATAGATACAGAAAATGTGCTAAATCAGTTATTTTCTTTAGTGTTCAGTATGCAATAGAGGATTCTGAGTTCCCATTCCCATCTCATAGCTGTACTGATGGCTCAGCTCAATCTAGTCAGTGGCTGATTCAGGATATAGTTCATAATGCTTACTAAAAATAAATGTGAACAAGGCACCAGGGCCAGATGGAATACAACCAGAAAATAAACCCGCGGGTCGGCCCCACACATCACTAGTTCCTTTCCTTATTGAAATCACATGTGCAGGGAATTGTGGGGGTTTGGATGACCCAAATATCGTAGTAATGGACTCCACCGGAAAGAAGTGAATGCTGGTGCAAACCAATATGTTAAAACATATACGGCTTTCTTAAATAGTGCTTTAAAAATAGCAAAAAATCACAGGCAGGGGCAGGGCCGGAACTAGGGGTAGGCAGAGTAGGCGCCCGCCTAGGGCGCAATCATGATGGGGGCGCACTTTTAAGGGGAGATTTTTTTAAACCCTGTTTGCTTGGCCTTTAATAGTTTTTAAATTTTATAAACCGATGTTCCAACCCCCTCTTGACCATGATTCGTACTGCGGGCAGAAGCACTCCCCAACTCCCTCCTGGCAGCTGGTGGTACAGGTACATATTTGTAGGAAATATTGTGGATTTTTTGGCTGCCGCTGACACAGGTATATGTGGCAATAGGGTGGCTGCTGGCACAGGTACACAGATATTTGGGGTAATTTGATGGATTTTTTGGCACCTGCTGGCACAGATACAAATTCGGGCAATATTATGGATTTTTTTGGCTGCTGTTGGAATAGGTACAGATTGGGGGCAATCTGAGGGATTGACTGACGTTGGCACAGGTACAAATGGGGCAATATGAATGGTAAGGTGGGAAATGGTAATGCAAGACCCAAGGGGGGGCACTGATGGAAGCTCTTGCCTAGGGCGCCAAAATACCTTGGCCCGGCCCTGGGCAGGGGAATAGCAGCTCGACGCGTTTGGTGATATAAGTGTCACGTCATCAGATCGGATTGTCAGATCTGGCCGCGGCCAGAGCGGATTATTTGGTCCCACCGGGGGCGGATTACCCACGAGGACTCACACTCCTTCACCACAGCGCTTCCTTTCTTCTCAATTGGGGTTTGGAGGATGCAGGCTAAGGACAAATGGTTGTTGATACAAAGTAAAGGTAGTCAGGCAGCTCAGCAAAGTAGACAGATCAGCAGGAGAGCAGGGGGCTAGGCTAAGGGAATTGTTCCAAACCATTAAAAATCATGAAAAGTCTGCATATTTTGTAATTGATATATACTTTTCAAAAAGCTTATGTTATGTTTTTGTGGAGTTCCCCTTTAAGATTATTCTTACAAATAAATGATTTTTTTAAACCATCAAGTGTGTGTTTCTGAGTACTGAATTATGTGAAAAGTATGTTGCTGAACAGAGCAGAGTAGCAAGCAAAAAGTAATAAAAGTTGTAATTTTTTTCATGACTGAAAATGAATTTAGCTACAATTGTATTTTTTTACATATACAATATATTTGCTTTTTCTAGAAACACACAGTATGAACAAGAACTGGCAGTGAAAACTTCCCACAATTTAACCAGCCATAAGTAACTTGAAGTTGCTGAAAATAAAAAGGACTGCATTTTTACCTACAAGGAAATACGTTATAAATGTATTTTAAGATGTAAAAAAACGATAATCCCTAAGCCTCCCCTCTGCTTACTACCTGCATTTCTGTTTCCTTCTCCACCCCTTTATTGCGCCACTCACTACGTGACTTCCTCAGATATAGTGATTCGCGTGTAACGGGGAAAGTGCTGCCAGGTAAAGCGCTGATGCCTGTGGAGCTCGGCGGATAAACCGCGCACTTTAACAGTAGTACTGAAGTGTTGTTGGATTTTGGCTTTCCATCAGATACGTGCCTCTGTTCCTTCTATGAAGTGTGACTGTAAGTTTTACCTTGTGCGCTAGAAAAGCAAGCAACCACTGATTCCCGATATCGGAATTCGCCACTGTTTTACTGTGATTTTGAACTTACTCAGCGCTTTTATTCACTACTTTTCCTGGCTTTTCCTGTAAAACTGCTTTGTTGGCCACCAGTTGATGCGTAAAGTGCGTCTTACAAAAGTATTACTAGAAGAAAGATTTTTAATTGGTCATTTTTAGGTTTGAAATCTTACAGTGCTATTTCTCCCGGCTTTCACTAGTACAATGAAAGAGTCGCTGTTACCCGTATCTAACGTGACAGCCGTCCTGCCCGGTGGCTTCCTACACAAAGCCTGTAAGTTCCTGGTGGCCTTCTGCGCCCTTCACCTCTGTGTCGTCCTTATATACTATTTGTCCGGCGCCGATTTCTACATCCTCCAATACTTCAGGCGAAACCAGCAGTTCCAGAATGATACCATTATCAACAGCACGCTGCTACCTACTGCGATTAGCACCAAAGGGATAGAAGAACTAAATGACTGCCCTACGACGTCTCCATTACTAGGTAAGCTACTTTTTTTTGTATCTGAAAAGCATAGGCGATACTGAACCGTGATTATTTTTTAAGAAACTCCCAGATAACACTGTAAACCTATCACTCATGTGCAGATAGCACAGGCTGCATCACAGCAATTGTCTTTCTGTACATTCCATTGCTTCCAGAGACACTGCACTGTGGTGGTGGGGCCAGAACTGGGAAATATGAACTGGCCATTGCCCCAGGTATTTTTAAATACTTCCTGTGTTACTGACTCAGTGACAAATATTCTTTTACCAGCAGCACTATTGTGTGTTACTTTCCTGATCAGGGCTTGTGGAGCAAGAATGAGCCAATCCAGAGAGTTTTCACTTTTGTGCTCACTCTCAATTTAAACCAGGGGCAAAGTGGAATGACATTGTCTTTCTGTTTTGTACCTTAAAAAGATCCACAGAGCAGGGTCATTTTGTTTTTAGCCTTTTTGTATCCTGTTGCTTAACAGTAAATGATTTGGAGAACTTGCAGCAGAGAGCTGACTGCCTGAAAGTTGAGTCCATCATGTCAGCAGGCATTACTAGTTTCAGCGAGAATTTTGTCTATGGTGAACACGATTTTCTGCATTCCTCATAGAAGATTTTCTGCATATCAGTAGAAAATAGTTGAACGAATAGTTTAACTATTCCAAACTATACCATTTGAAATTGTGAATAAAAAAATCCTCTGTTGTTCTTATTTGTAGTAATAAAACTGTACCTTGTAGAAACCCAGCCAAGTTACGATTAATCCTTATTGGAGGCACACCAATCCTATTGGGTTTATTCAATGTTTAAATTTTAGTAGTCTAATTTCAGGGCAGCTTTCTAAAAGTGTAACAGAGTTCACTGCATAAAAACTTACCCACTTTCTATTCATTCCTATGGGATCTAAAGGAGCTTATTTATCTATGGGTAAAAGTTCACCATTAGAAAGAAATGCTTCTAAAATATTAATATATCAATATAAGTAGAAAGTTGGTGAGTTTTTCTGTGGTGATATCTATTTTTTGATAAATCTGCCCCTTAAAGTGTTCCAAATAATAGAAAGACCCCTTAACTGAAAACCCCAGGTCCCAAGCATTCTTGATAAAAGGTCCCATACATGTATTAAATGTGAAACCCACCATAAACAGTATGGGGAACACTTTTTGGGTCTTAACTCATAGGTAAAAAATCGCTGCTTTACAGTATGCTGTTGTACTGCCACAGAATGTCATATTAATTAGCTAACTGAGCCTAAATACTGTTCTGCTGCAAGCAAATATGTCAAATATGTTAAAATATTTCTAGCTTAAAATTAAGCAATCATTCCAATCCTGATTCTGATGGACAAAGTAGTCTGAATAACCCTGAAAAAATGTGCACAACACCAATCCATTACAGATCATGTAACTATATTACTGAAAATTTGTGAACAAAGTAGAGATAAAAGGGATACTGAACTGGGGTTCGTGATGTAGAAAATTTGGCATAAACCCAAAGTTCCCAAATATGTCAATAAACTTATTATAGTATTGCTAAGTGTGCTATTGAAACTAAACTTTCTTGGTAAGAGCAAAGTGATACTGACAGTGTTTGAAGTCAAGCCCCACATTTTATGAGTTGAGAAACTCGCCTCAGACGGCAGCGCTTAGCATGTGATTGATGCAGGAAAAAGCAACTCTTGGTAACGTTAATAGCTGAAAATCATATTTTTAAATTTGAATTTTTGCTCTTCTAGTGCAGAGAGCACTGTTCTGCTCTTTTTAGTAGTGATGTGGCACCTCCTTCAGTGCAAAAAAACTATGTGGGTTGGGTTGCATTGCCTCAGGGCGACACACTGTGCTGAAACACCCCTGTCTGCTGGTGAATAAAGAAGGTTTACTGTATGGTACTCTTATTTATTCATAGATATGGATTGCATTCCCCCTTAATCGCCACCTACTGCAAGTAACTAGTTCCTACAATTTCCTACAACTATTACTTGATATGTTTGCTCAAAAAATGGAAAGGCGGCACTCAGGTTTAGTAAAAAGATGGTTTATTCCAACAGGCCACTAACCAACCTAACCTCATTATTATTATTACTGGATATGCCTCTCCTGTGGGAGGAGATTTATTAGATGTAAAGCAGTCTCTGCTTATTGCAAAGGGGTGGGGAATGTGTATGCAGCAGCAGTGGTGTAACTACCGGGGGAGCAGGGGGTGCGATTGGGCCAGGACTCCCCGACAGCACAAGCGCCGTTGATTACGGTGAAAACAAATTGCATACGGAGGGGGCCTAGCTGCTGTTCCGCACCAGGGCCCGCCCCCTCTAGTTACTGAGCAGCAGTATGTTTTATTTCCTTTGCATGGTTTAGCCAGTCCATTTTGCACCCGCTAGGATGAATTTTAATTGAATCAGTCTGCACAATAAAGCTACTTCCATATGAACGCAGGCCCCACAGCCTCATGTGCTAGCAGCTAATGCCAATATCTGGGCATTAACATCCTCTCCTGCCTGCACCCAGAACCACTGTTTTGGCTCAGGTGCAGGCACACTTAGCTGATTTCAGTCAAGAAATGTGTGAGTTTGCTTTCTCGCACTGAAATTATGTATGTGTCTGCATCCGAGCCAATGCTACAGTTTTAGGCAGGTAGGAGAGTAGGCTAATGTAAGCGAAGTTGCCTGTTTGCAACCTGTATATTTCAGCAGCCCAATTTCAGCCCTTGTCTGAAGAGCTGAATTGTGGTTAAACAAAAACAAAATTCAGTTATCAAGGGTGGCTACTTGCCATCCCTGGTAATACTGAGCGAGCCAACCATGCAAAAATGCCTCTGTAGATATGAAGCTAATCAAAGTATTCCCATGGGTAAAGAGGCCCACAGGGTTTGACAGTAAGGCATTCTTATGTACCTGTGTCTCCCTGGAAAGACTGAGAAAAAGTGTATGTTTTAATAAATCTTTTGGTTTTTACAATTTCCTTGGGGGATACAGGCCAACCCTCACACAGGTGGAAATTTGGTTGACAGTATGGTAGTAGGTCTTGGCATGGCTCCCAGTGGCAGTGGCTTGGCATAGCTCAGCAAATTAATTTTCTGGGTGTTGGTATGTTTTGGGTTTTCTGATGATAGTCTAACCTGCGTGTAAAGGGACTGAGTGTAACCCTTGCCCAGCGGTACTCCTGGTTCATATAATTCAACAATAGAATTAGAAAAACAGTATTTTCAGAATTTTACAGCAATACTGTGCTGTGCCACCAGTGGGTCACTTAGCTGCTTTACTGAGCCACATATACTAGATTAATCAATATGGGAAAAATTCACCTATGTGTAGGCTCTGCTCACTCAAGCTGATT
Source organism: Xenopus laevis (assembly GCF_017654675.1). Lineage (NCBI taxonomy): Eukaryota > Metazoa > Chordata > Amphibia > Anura > Pipidae > Xenopus > Xenopus laevis. The sequence continues at coordinate 102,013,602 of NC_054371.1, read as the reverse complement.
CGCTTCTTTTGACAAAGCTGCCATAGTGATGAAATGGAAGCTATGTAGTAGTTAAACTATAGGTACCTAAGTAACTGAAGAAACTGCATACACATCATAATACACATCATATTATACAGACTGTGTGTGAGACCCAGTCTCTGGAGTTGCTGACTTTCATAACTACCACCTATTATGTAGCAGTTAAACAGTATGAATTTGTACAACTTAATATAACATAACATAATTACCCTGCCTGCTCAGTGACCATAATAAGCTATGGAGATAATTGTCAGTAGGGATGGGCGAATTTGACCCATTTAGTTTCAGCAAAAATTTGCCGTCGACGATGCCCATTAAAGTCTAGGGCGTCAAAAAAAATTTTTTTTCACTAGCTTTTGTTGGACATAAACTTTTGTACGATTGCGGTAGGGGCAGAACATTGGCTGATCTGTTCTTTTACTACATTATTTGATCTGACAGGTTTGTGGCAGGTCTGGAGTTTGGGAAGTCCGATTGTTCAAGGATTTGAAAGATTGTATCTTTGCATCTATGGCCAGCTTTACGGTTGCCATACATGGGCAGATCTGCTCATTTGAAGAGGTTGTCACCTTTTTAGATATTGAAGTGGCCTTTGTAATTTGTAATCTACTTAAAGGGGTTGTTCACTTTCCAAACACTTTTTCAGTTTATTTGTTTTCAGATTGTTCTCCAGAAAGACTTTTTTCAATAGCTTTGCATTTTCTATTTTTTACAGTTTTTCCAAAAAAAAGTTTAAAGTTTATTGTTCCTGTCTCTGGCAGTTCAGTAATTCAGGTGCAGATTCTGTGCTGTTACAATTTTGCAACATTTAGTTGATACATTTCTCAGCAGCATCACTGGAGTATTAGCAACCATTGTATCAATTCAAACAGCTGCCTTTAATGAAACTCAGGCATTCTGATCAGAGAGAAGTAATGTATCAACTAAATGTATCAATTTAGATCAGTGTATCAACTAAATGTATGAACTTAGATCAGTTTAAAGGGGTGGTTCACCTTCAAACAACTAGTTGGTTTCAGATAGATCACCAGAAATAACGACTTTTTCCAATGACTTTCTATTTTCTATGTGTGACGGTTTTTCTAATATTGAAGTGTAAAGTGTAATTTCTCTCCTTCTGAAGTAGCTCTTGGAGGGGGGGGGTCGCTAATCCTGTAAACTGTTCTAAATGGATACATTTAGTTGATACATTTCTTATCTTTGTCCCTGCTGAGCAGAATCTCTGGGTTTCATTACAGGCAGCTGTTACAATTGATACAATTGTTGCTAATACTCCATAGATGCTGCTTAGAAATGTATCAACTAAATGTTGCAAAATTGTAACAGTTTACAGTTTGGACCTGAATTCCTGAGCTGCCAGACTCAAACACCAGAGACACGAACATTCACCTTTAAACTTTGATTTTGGAAAAAACGTTAAAAATAAATAATGGAGAGTAGTTGAAAAAAGTCTTTATTTCTGGGGAACAATCTAAAAACAACTGAATTGAAAAAAATGTTTGGAAGGTGAACAACCCCTTTAAAAGAGTCGGCGACCCTCCCTCCCAGAGCTGCTTTAGGTAAAAAATTAGACTTTACACTTCAATATTAGAAAAACAGTCACACATAGAATTTTTTTTATTTCTGGTGAACTATCTGAAACAATGGAACTGAAAAAAGTGTTGGAAGGTGAACCCCTTTAAGGACTATTAGCCTGGAACATAATATTTGGATTTAGAACTGGCTGATGGATAGATTATGAAGACCAATGTTGTCAGTGGAGTTCCACAGGGGATGTCCATGATCCTTTACATTTTAATTTAAATACTGTATCTAAATTTGCTGGTGATTCTAAATTGTGCCAAACTATGTCCCATTCAGGATGTTGTCAGAGACTAATTTAGAGACCTGTGCAGCAAATTGGCAAATGAGGCAAATAGCAAATAGTCAGTTGCAAAAACTTTAGGGAAGAAAACAAAATTTTGTCTCTTTAGGCTAGGACCAGACCAGTGCCGGGGCAGCGCGGGCAGGCGCCCTAGGCAGCCTGGCCCGGCAAAGCGCCCGATACACTAGTGCGCATGCGCGAAAAGACACAAGTGCACATGCGCGAAAAAATACGAGAGCACTTTTTCACTTTGATTTGCTCGCATTGCCAATGTAACGCTAGCAAAAATTCGCTTACGAGTAAATTTGCCCCAATGTTGGAACTTGGCCTGCGTTTCTTTGCAGGCCAAGAATCCCCTACCCCATGTCAAGAAAGGATCATCTGATATTTTGAATTTTTTTTTTTTTATATTTTGAGTGTGTGTACAACATTCATCACTGGGGAAATTTTTTTTTTAAAAAAACACTTCATTGCATTTGTTGGGGAAAAGATTCTCTTTCTTTCTTTCTTTCTTTCTTTCTTTCTTTATTTCTTTCTTTCTTTCTTTCTTTCTTTCTTTCTTTCTTTCTTTCTTTCTTTCTTTTCAGATAATGTTTAAAAGTATATTAAAACAACAGTAACACCAAAAAATTAAAGTGTTAAAAATATAAGTACTAAAAATATAATGCGGTGTTGCCCTGCACTGGTAAAACTGCTGTATTTGCTTCAGAAACACCACTATTGTTTATACAAATAAGCTGCTGTGTGGCAATGGGGACAAAGGAGAAAAAGTTCAAGTTACACAGTAGATAGCATTATTTAACCTGTGCCATGTAGCCTTTTTTTTCAATTTCCACCATTGCTACATAGCAGCTTGTTTAATATAAACTATAGTAGTGTTTCTGAAGCAAACACACAACTTTTACCAGTACATGACATTTTTATTACTTTAAAATACTTTTTTTTTACATTTTTTGCTGTTAGTGTTCCCTTAAAGTAGGGGTTTCAGACATCTGAAACCAAATAATAATGTCAATATTAAGGTTTCAAATAGCAAATGACTAGGATAATTGTGTACATGACGTACTGTAGGGTGTGTGTTTTCAGAATATTATTTCTGACCTTTGTTCATGACAAGTTTACTTGTTTTGCAACAGACTGGATGACCTATTAAGCAAAATAACAAATAACGTTTTGGGACTTGGATAACTGTTACTTACTGTAAACTGCAATAATTATAAAACATTTTAACTTATGTTGTACCAACCATAGCAGCACCACATATTGCTAATAAATATGTTTATATCATTGCTGGCAATGGGAAATGGAAATATCGAATCCATTATTGTATAGCAATCCGGTCCTTGACAGTCTACACTGCTGTTTTGTACTTTAGTAAAATATTTCATTTATATTACTGGTTAAATACGAAGCCATAATTAACACAGGGAGACCCATTTATCAAGATTCTGATTAGTGGTTTCAGTAGTTTTGAAAGCACAAAAAAACACTGTTGCTAATATCTATAAACAAATACAAGAGGTCCTCTGCACTCAACCCATTATCAATATATTTAAGACATTTTGCTACTGAAAAATGCCTTACCCTTTAAACAAAACAGGGATTGTTTGTTTGTCCATATATTGCAATATATTTAATCTGGCCAACTATGTCAAAATCATCCCATATCTGGCCAGTCCTACACTCAATTTTCATCTGATTCATTAAGAATTCTATTGCTTCATTATACATTTTACAAAGGGATTAAGTTTTACCTGCAACTTAATAGCTGCTTTCAAAGTAAAACTCCCAAACTTGGCTGCCCTTTTATTAGACACCAGTGGGATCACCTGACTATAGCTGTCACTAATATCATGAATGCCAAGTAATTTAATAAAACAGCCTAATATAAAAAGACTGAACAAAAAGAGAATGCAAATGCGAAAAGAAACCAAATACAAAAACCTCAAAATCCAAATTTTAGCAAGAATTTTAATTTGAAATGACTTTGTACATGACCTTGTCTGCTTTTAGGTGGCAACATTTGCCTGTGTTTTTGAATTTTTTTGTTTAATAAATTATTCATTTTTCTTTGTTTAGAGTAATAACTATAAAACCTGATTTTTAGCATTAAAAAATGCAATTTGTTAAAACAAGTGAAATGCAAATGTTTGTAAATCCCCCTAATTTTTATTTACATATAGATCAGGGGTCACATTTACTTAGCTCGAGTGAAGGATTAGAATAAAAAATACTTTGAATTTCGAAGTATTTTTTTGGCTACTTCGACCATCGAATTGGCTACTTCGACTAGGACTTCCACTTCGAATTGAACGATTCAATCTAAAAATCGTTCCACTATTCGACCATTCAATAGTCGAAGTACTGTCTCTTAAAAAAAAAACTTCGACCGCCTCCTTCACCACCTAAAACCTACCGAGCACCAATGTTAGCCTATGGGGAATGTCCCCATAGGCTTTCTAGGCAATATGGGATCTAAGGAAAATCATTTGATCGAAGGATTTAATCGCTAAATCCTTCGACTTCGATACTCTACTTAATTAACCCTGGATATTCAAAAGAGGGATTGTTTGTTTGTCCATATATTGCAATATATTTAATCTGGCCAACTATGTCAAAATCATCCCATATCTGGCCAGTCCTACACTCAATTTTCACCTGATTCATTAAGAATTCTATTGCTTCATTATACATTTTACAAAGGGACTAAAGGTGGCCATAGACTCAAAGATCCGCTCGTTTGGCGACATCGCCAAACGAGCGTATCTTTCCCCGATATGCCACTAAACTGCATGGCTATATCGGGGGTAATTCGAGTGTTCGGCCGTATGGCCGAACGATCGAATTACGATGCGCCAAGTGGCTCCGTCGGGTCGGGTAAAAATCCAACCTTCCCGATTGATATCGTGGCCAGATATCGATCGGGAAGACCCGTCGGAAGCCCCCATACACGGGTAGATAAGCTGTCAAATCGGTCCAAACGACCGATATCGGCAGCTTTATCTGCCCGTGTATGGCCACCTTTAGTTTTACCTGCAACTTAGTAGCTGCTTTCAAAGTAAAACTCCCAAACTTGGCTGCCCTTTTATTAGACACCTGTGGGATCACCTGACTATAGCTGTCACTAATATCATGAATGCCAAGTAATTTAATAAAACAGCCTAATATAAAAAGACTGAACAAAAAGAGAATGCAAATGCGAAAAGAAACCAAATACAAAAACCTCAAAATCCTCATTTTAGCAAGAATTTTAATTTGAAATTACTTTATACATGACCTTGTCTGCTTTTAGGTGGCAACATTTGCCTGTGTTTTTGAATTTTTTTGTTTAATAAATTATTCATTTTTCTTTGTTTAGAGTAATAACTATAAAACATGATTTTTAGCATTAAAAAATGCAATTTGTTAAAACAAGTGAAATGCAAATGTTTGTAAATCCCCCTAATTTTTATTTACATATAGATCAGGGGTCACATTTACTTAGCTCGAGTGAAGAATTAGAATAAAAAATACTTTGAATTTCGAAGTATTTTTTTGGCTACTTCAACCATCGAATTGGCTACTTCGACTAGGACTTCCACTTCGAATTGAACAATTCAAACTAAAAATCGTTCCACTATTCGAGCATTCGATAGTCGAAGTACTGTCTCTTTAAAACAAACTTCGACCCCCTACTTCACCACCTAAAACCTACCGAGCATCAATGTTAGCCTATGGGGAAGGTCCCCATAGGCTTTCTAGCCAATTTCTGATCGAAGGAATTTCGTTCGATTGATGGATTAAAATCCTTCGAATCGTTCAATTAGAAGGATTTAATCGTTCGAACGATTATTCGAACGATTATTCCTTCGATCGTTCGATCGAACGAACAAATATCGTTAAATCCTTCGACTTCTAAGGATTTAACTTCGAGGGTCGAATATCGAGGATTAATTAACCCTCGATATTCGACCATTAGTAAATGTGCCCCTAACTAATCCAGAACAGTCTTTACAGCTAGTCACAGAAAATACACAATACCCCCTTTGCAAAAATGTGCTTTCAAATACTGAGGAGTACTAAAGGCATAGCCTGAACTTATAAACTGCTTACAGAAGAACAAGCACCTTTCAAAGTAGCATATGTCTTAAATTGGGAGCTTGATCTAAAAATTACAGTACCAGAACTACAGTGGATCGAGATGGTGAACACTGTATTTACAGTAATTTTAGATGCACAAATCATATCTATAATGCTAAGAAAATATAGATAGTATAAAATTCCTAAACTAATGCACTTATACGAAGAAGATACTATATTTCAGGCTTGCACCAACTTGCTGGACAGAAAGCATAACGTAATGAAGCCTGCTTGATATTTGGTTGCAATGGCCCAAAATATTGCAGCTCTGGGACATAACCATCCTAAACCAAGAAAAATCTCGAAAAATCTGAGGGGTTTTTTTTAAAAGTTTTTTTTAGCAGCAAAAAATTTAGAGTCTTAAAAATTGAGTCTTATTTTTAACCCGAAATTAGAGTTTTGACTGAAAAATACACTTTAATTTTTTGGGTTAAATACAACTCAACCTTTAATAAATCTGCCCTCTAGTATTTTATATTCTAACAGAACTTTTATTATCCAGAAACTGAAAATCTCCAAACGTCCCTACAGAGAATGTCTTAGTCAACCTCATAGACATGAATCTGACCTATAAGCAAATGGCCATTACAACACCCTACTACACAAGAAACTCTTTACCCCCTACCATCCCAACTCAACCTCTACCTACCCCTGATTTTCAGTTAACAATACAGGGCAAATTTATCAAAATGTAAGTTTAGAGCTTTATAAATAAAAACTAACCGGCATTCTTTTCATTTCTAGGGGATTTTTAAAATTGTATTTATCAATGGGTGAAAGTTAGAACTCACCATTTGATAAATACAGTTCTAAATATCCCACGGGAATGAATAGAACATGGGTGAGTTTTTATTTATTAAAATCTAAACTCACATTTTGATAAATCTGCCCTATTTGTCAACGCTTTTTCAAAACAAATGGTTACTTTATAGTTGTTTGTGTTTTCTCTGAAAACGAATACAACTTTTAAATAGAAAAAAGTGAATATAACACAACATACTAAAAGTTAAGTTAAATGTGAACCGCCCCTTTATACTTCAACTATGGAAAAACCATAAAAAATAAAAGATGGAAAGCAACTGAAAAACTCTATATTTCTGGTGAACAATCTGAAAACAACTGGTTGTTTGAATCCAGTCTGGGTGGTGACACATTCGAGGAGATTTAGTCTCCCTGCAACAAATTGCCTCTTCTTTGGGCGACTAATCTTCCCAAAAAAGCCTTTCCACAGGCAAGAGTCTAAATCGCAGCAGGATGGCACTCAGAGCTCTTCATTTTCCGAAGTCGCGCAAAGTTTTTGAGGCTTTTCGGGAAGATTAGTCATCTGAAGTTTGTCAACGGGCAACTAGATTTCCCTGAATCTTATAGGGATACTGTCATGGGAAAAAAATTTTTTTTTCAAAATGAATCAGTTAATAGTGCTGCTCCAGCAGAATTCTGCACTGACATCTATTTCTCAAAAGAGCAAACAGATTTTTTTACATTCAATTTTGAAATTTGACATGGGGCTAGACATATTGTCAATTTCCCAGCTGCCCCAAGTCACGTGACTTGTGCTCTGATAAACTTCGATCACTCTTTAAGCTGGCCATAGATGTTGAGATTTTTAAAAGATCAGATCCTCATCGTGAGACCACGATTTTCCCCGAACGATCATACGAATTGACCATCAACTAAAAAGACCAATTTGCCAGGAAAACAAAGGGAGCTGTCTGCTTGGCCCTGCAGACATAGATAGATTGCACTGGGACCGACAAAGATTTTTTGACCTGGCCGATCAATTTCCTGACAGATGTCGGCCAAAAAATCGTAAGATGTACAATTTTACAATTGCGGTTCGAATCCCACAAACCGCACGATAATTTCGAAGGATTGGTCGGACTTCTCTAAAATCGGTAGTTTGGCAAGAAGAATTGTTGCGTCTATGGGGAGCTTTACTGCTGTACTGCAAGTTGGAGTGATATCACCCCCCTCTCTCCCTCCCTTTCCCCCCCCAGCAGTCAAACAAAAGAACAATAGGAAGGTAACCAGATAACAGCTCCCTAACACAAGATAACTGCTGCCTGGTAGATCTAAGAACAACACTCAATTGTAAAAACCCATGTCCCACTGAGACACATTCAGTTACATTGAGAAGGAAAAACAGCAGCCTGCCAGAAAGCATTTCTCTCCTAAAGTGCAGGCACAAGTCACATGACTTGGGGCAGTTGGGAAACTGACAATATGTCTAGCCCCATGTCAGATTTCAAAATTGAATATAAAAAAATCTGTTTACTCTTTTGAGAAACTGATTTCAGTGCAGAATTCTCTATTAACCGATTCATTTTGAAAAAAAATGTTTTCCCATGACAGTATCCCTTTAACGTGTGTCACCACTCTAAAGGTGTTGTTCAGCTTTCAAACAACCAGTTGTTTTCAGATTGTTCACCAGAAATATAGACTTTTTCAGTTGCTTTCAATCTTCTATTTTTTATAGTTTTTTTATAGTTGAAGTATAAAGGGGTGGTTCACCTTTAACTTAACTTTAAAGGGCCCATTCACTAAGTTTGAGTGAAGGAATAGAGGAAAAATAGTTTGATTTTCGAATGTTTTTTTTGGCTACTTAGACCATCGAATTGGCTACTTCGACTACGACTAGTCGACCATTCGATAATCAAAGTACTGTCTCTTTAAAAATTTCTTCAACCCCCTAGTTCGCCACCTAAAACCTACCGAGGCCAATGTTAGCCTATGGGGAAGGTCCCCATAGGCTTTCCAAGTTTTTTCTGATCAAAGGATAATCCTTCAATTGATGGATTAAAATCCTTTGAATCGTTCGATTGAACGATTATTCCTTCGATCGTTCGATCCAACGAATTGCGCAAAATCCTTTGACTTCGATATTCGAAGTCGAAGGATTTTAATTCGCCAGTCGAATATCGAGGGTTAATTAACCCTCGATATTCGACCCTTGATACATCTGACCCTTAGTATGTTATAGAATGGCTAATTCTGAGCCACCTTTGAATTGTCTTTCATTTCTCCTTTTTATAATTTTTTAATTATTTGCTTTCTTCTCAACTGACCCATCTAAAAAGTAAATACTTTACACATGTAGGGGGTTATTTACCAAAGGTCAAGTGTTAGAGTTTTTTTTTAACCTCAAATGAACTTGAAACTCGAATGGTATCTAATTTAAGAAAAAACTTTAATGGCAAAAACCCGAACCTTTTCGTCCCCCGAGCTGCTTTAGAAAGACATAAAAATATGAATCAATGAAAACAGAAGGTAAAAAAAACAAACCTGTCATCGTTGACTTTTGCACATTGTTTAAAAAGAAACTACCAGGAGTTAAGAAAATAACTTTAATTTTCTCAATATAGCAAAAGTTCAAATGTAAATTAACATAAAGATAGCTTCACATCAATCGCCAATGGTTGTATTCACACAATGCATCATATAGTTTTTAACGTAGATCATGGGGAGGAAAACAGGATTGGTGAGGAGGAGGGGAGAGGGGAAGGGGGTGGGGGGTTTAGAAGTTAGGGGAGAGGGGAAGAAAGAAAGAGAAGGGCAGAGAGATGTTATTCAGCTTCTGCATACATCATTTAAGGAACTTGATTTCTTTCGAGTACTGTATGGTACAGTATTAATCCCCCAGTGAAAGCTTTCCAGGTGCTGGGTCCATGGGTACCAACTCCCCTTCATAGCTTCTGTCCAGAAGGATGTCTTAGATTCCATTGCCCTGATCCAATTCACCTTAGAGATCAGTGTTTGCAGACTGTGACACACCACACAGACCTGGAATCTGTGTTTTTTTCCAGTTTGCTGCTAGTAGGGCTTGTTGCTGTTTACGCGAGCTCTGGGATCTTATGGCTCTGATTCTCATGCCTAGTAGGAATGTGTGGGGAGCTGCTTTTATGGTGCAATGGAGAACCTCGGAGAGCAGAGTCACTACCATCCTCCAGAATTCCTGGGTAGTGATGGCTAAATCTGTCCTGTTTCACCGAAAATGTTTCAAAAAAATTGAAGTCAATGGACATCAAATATTTTTTGACGCGCATCAATTATGACGCGAGTGACAATCTTTATACGCGTGACTATGCTCGTTTTCCATACCCTCTAAAGCAGGTCGCTAGGTTCTCATACCCACTGTATTTGTTTCACAAATGCTGACATTGCTATCTGTACTGCAAGAACTTGTTTATATTTGTTAAAGTGAGGATTGGCAGTTGGGGACACATAAACTGCTCCTTTGTTGAATAAGCACGTTAACACTTCAGTTGAACAGCCAGATAGAGTTCAGTGCACAGCAGATAGGAAGACAAACGCAGGGAAGCAGAGGGGGCAGTTGACATACAGTATATGTAGTGGGAAAGTGTCTGCATGAAACAAGTCTGTATGAAACATGGTTTTATAAGTGTTACTTTTATTTAGTTATGGCATTCAGCAATGGTTACAGAGGAATTTTTTTCAACTATAAAACTAATACAGGTATAGGATCTATTATCCAGAATGCTTGTGAACTGGGGTCTTAAGGATAAAAGATATTTATGTCATTTGGATCACTATACTTAAGTTTTGCGACCAATACACATTTATGCAGCTTAGTTAGGATCAAGCACAAGGTACTATTTGATTTCATTTTTAGGAATCATTTGTTTAAAATCAGCTCTGTAGGAGATGGCCATACCGTAATTTTGAACGTTCTGGTTTCCAGATAAGGGATCCCATTACTATCACTCACCATAGAGTTAACAGACTTTTTAAATATGTTAAAAATATATGTATAAAATCCGCATTTATGAACCAAATTATATAAAGCAAATAATTAAATCATTAGTCAGGTGCACAGGTTTAAAATGAGTTCACAAATATCAATTAAAATATAAAAGTTCAAATCCAAAAATCCAAATCAGGTAGGTGTTAACTGAAACTTATTGACGTGTTAAATAGTATCTTTTCACAATGGTGCAATGAAACATATTGAGGTAGCTGTTATTTTTTTGAGTTACATAGGAGTAGATTTCTTAAAGAGTGAAGTTAGAGATCTCCACAGTCTGCAGAGTGAAATACTGCATCTCTTAATTTATTTCTATGGGATTTTTAAAGGCGTATTTATCAAAGGATGATAGTGAAAGTTCACCTTTTGATAAATAAATACACCTTTAAAAATTGCCAAAATGTAGCCAGTTGTTAAAGTAATGGTGCAAGTGCATTTTTTTTAGAAATACGAGTGCCTGATGGATGATTTTGAGCTTCAGGAGGGAATCTGAGAAAGATATTCCCCTTGAGCATATGAAAAGCTCTATGAGCAACTTTGAAAAGCTCTATCCATAGGCTGGTCTGCCTAAAAACCCATGGGTCAGGCAGGTTTGGGCTGACCTTATGCCCACAGAGGCTGGTGGTGGGTCGAATTCATTACCACTCAGTGGCTCCCAAGACCACTCTTCACCGCCCAAGCTCCAGTGGGTGGTGCTTGTTTATATACTTTATATACCTATTCTTTTTCAATATACCTTTTCTATCTCCTGCAATCCTATATTCTAAATTAATCTTAGAATACTCAGTCGCAGGCGCCATTTTCAATTGTTTTTTTGTGCATGCATGAGTATCTCCACTCGCCCACCTTAGCAGGGGAATCAGTTGTTATTGGTGCAAGATGAAGAGAGGCCTGGGATTGCAGGGGTCACTCACTGTTTGGGAACGTTAAAAGCTCGCTCACTATTTTCATTTATGCACATGTGCTGGTTTAAGTTACTAGCTAGTTTTAGTACCTAGTACACATGCTCCTGGTTTTGGTCTTTGCACAGGAGCACTGAATTATGGGAATTTTTTTCCATTAACTCAGCGTTTTTTTTCTAAAGTGAGATATTAAAACAGCTAAATGGACAGAAATGAAGCAGATTTGATAGCATTGTAGAACGCACTAAAGGTATGACAGTCCAGTGAGTTTAAATGTATATTAGACTTTCCTTTTCCTTTAATGCCATGTGTCTAAAGCCCACAAGGATTCTCTAAATGCATACTTAAAAAAGTGACATGAAGCTGGGCTTCTGTTCTGATTAAAGGGGTTGTCCACCATTGAGTTAACTTTGACTATGATGTAGAGAGTGATATTCTGAGACAATTTACAATTGGTTTTCATTTTTATTTTTTGTGGTTTTTGAGTTATTTAGCTTTTTATTATTTGGCAGCTCTCCATCTGGTTGCTAGGGTCCAAACTACCCTAGCAACCATGCATTGATTTGAATACAAGACTGGAATATTAATAGGAGAGGGCCTGAATAGAAAGATGAGTAATAAAAAGTAGTAAAAACAAAAAATGTGTAGCTTTACAGACCATTTGTTTTTAGATGGGGTCAGTGACCCCCATTTGAAAGCTGTAAAGCAGAGGTCCTCCACCTTTTTTACCCATGAGCCACATTCAATTGTAAAAAGAGTTGGGGAGCAGCACAAGCATGAAAAAGTCCCTGAGGATGACAAATAAGGGCTGTGATTGGCTATTTGGTAGCCCGTATGTAGCAGGCAGCCTACAGGTGGCCCTAATGGGCAGTACATCTAATGTTATACAACCAAAACATTCCTCCAAGCTTGACAAAAGGCCATGTGGCCTGAAACATTGCCCCTGTGAAGCACGAATAAAGGCGTTTTAATACAAAAGAATTTGTTGGTGCTGTCCTGAAGTTCTTGTTGATTTGTGGTGCCAGTGGAAAGGGCCCACTGGTGGACGTCCACCAGCCACAAAAGGAGTGAAAATTGCTGTGCTGACTGCTTGTCTACTACAATGTTGCTGAACTAGAACATACTATTATATACTTTTTATAGAGCCCTGTGAGGAATTGATTGTGTGAAATTCATGTCTTGATACTATTAAATGCACTTGTGACCTATACTGAATACACAACCTCACTGTGGACAGGTTTGTGGGACACAATAGTCCAATCATACATGTGCTATGTTTTTAACTCATGAATGAACTTTTATTCTACCCGCTTTTGTAACATCAGTGATATCAGTGGATTTAGCTGAGGAAATAACAAGGGACCTCTGCCATTGACTTCTACATAACCTAGACAAGTTTTTAGATGCTATATTTTTGGATTCAAGTTATTTTCAGGGTTGGGGTATAATAAATCTCAAAAAATTTTGGACTCCAAAATAACCTCAAAAACACAAATTTTTGTGGCAAACACAACTCAAACCTTAATAAATCTGCCCTATCAAATAGCTGTTTATTATTTTCCAAAAATAGCAGAAGGGGTACAGAAAAAAGAAAAGGGGTACATTGAGCAACATGTTATCAGTACACATTCATAAACAAAATATAACTTGTCCAAAGATACAATCATAATAGAATGAGCCCCTGGATAGAAGAAGGTGGGGGGGGGAAGAGAAACAAAGAGACCCTTGGATGGAGGCAGTGGAGTTATACTACAGGGCAGTAGTCCTATAAAAGTCAGTTTCTTTAAACGAAACCCACCGAAACCACATAGAAATATGTTCCTGAGAACGTTCAGCCCCGAACAAAGAAAGTTCTTCGAACCTGTGGAGTTCATCCACTTTTTTATACCATTCTCTTAATGTCGGGGTCGTGGTTTGTTTCCATTTCAACGGGATTAAAAGTTTTGCAGCATTTAAAAGATGTGGTTCTATGGTAGACAGAAAGACCTTGAGAGTTGTATCAGAATGAAAAAGAAGCACGTACGCAGGATCATCAGGTATATCGTATGTTAGTATAAGTTTCATGGCGTGCCTGATATCCTCCCAAAACACTTTTATAAGCGGGCATGTCCAAAAAATGTGCAATAGAGAACCAGCTTCTACTCCACATCTCCAGCACAAACCATTAGTACTTTTATATATCAACTTTAATCGTGTAGGGGTAAGATACCACCTAGTGGCTAACTTATAATTAGTCTCCTGAATTCGGCAGCATCTGCTGCTTTTGAAAAGTTTTAGCATAAATTTGTTGAAGTGGTCATCATCAAAGTATGTATGTAAATCAGCTGCCCAAGAATCTAAAAAGGCAGGTCTGCGAAATTGTTGGTGTTTACGTAAAAGGTTGTAAATTTGCGATATGGCATGTCTTGGTGGGGAACTAGCCGCACATAAGGTCTCAAATGGAAAAAGAGGTCTACCCATCGTAGCCTGGCCCCCTAAGCTGGAGAAAAAGTGTTTTATCTGAACATATTTAAGATGGTCCAACTGGGTAAAAGGTGTAACCTTTTGCAAATCAGATTTAAAGACAAGATCATTATTAGAAATGAATAAATCTGCCCTATAATAAATAATTTTCACATCTTTGCATACAATTGTGCTATTAGTATGCTTATGAAATCACTACCCGATCCTTAAAGGGATACTTTCATGGGAAAACATGTTTTTTTTTCTCAAAATGCATCAGTTAACAGTGCTTCTCCAGCAGACTTGGGGCAGCTGGGAATCTGACAATGTCTAGCCCCATGTCAGATTTCAAAATTGAATATAAAAAATGTGTTTGCTCTTTTAAAAAAGGGATTTGCAGAAGGGAAGTGCAGAATTCTGCTGGAGCAGCATTACTAACAGATGTGTTTTGAAAAAAAAACATGTTTTCCCATGACAGTAATCCCTTTAAGTATGAAATAGTTTTGTTTTAAGTGTGGTGCACCCCCAATATATTTTTTTGTGGATCACCTATTGACACATTTTTCCTGCATTTTACAGAGATTGTTTATTATTCACTAGCTTGCAATCTAAGGTGCCTATTACATAGACAAAAAATATGGTCAAGTTTATCAGGAGCCTGTTAACCTGCGTGTATATTTTTGAAATGTGGGAGGAAACCCACACAGACATGGGAAAAACATATAAATGACAAACAGTTCCCAAGCTGGAAGCAAACTCATGATTCCAGAGACACAATGCAGAAATGACTCCCACTGAACAGCTATGCTGCTATCTAAGTTATCTACCACTTATCAGAAGTTAGACAAGATCATTATGAAGTCATCTGGGTTATACTGTTTTGTACTTTTTATGCGTAAAGGATGACCCATGTACAGTATATGGCACCTTGTAATGATTTTATTAAGATATCTGCTAATGATGATATGCATATTAGGATTGATACATATTTTTTAAATACATTCTGTTTATTAAATATTTCGTGATGTACATATGTGTGTGTTCATATACATTATTTTTAACATTTTAGGTATGGAATTTATTACCTGGGAAGCTAGGGGCCTGGGGTTTTCCTGATTAAATTCATGACACCAGAAATTAAACCTTTATCTTTACATATATGATAACTTTTGTCATTGCATACTATTTATTATTTTGCCGTAAAGGTATTTGCCTAATCCTTTTACATTACCTTTCTAATCCCATGTTCCTCTATGAGGGGGCTGCCATATTTGTGCAGCAGTAGTCTGTTAGCATTAAAAACTCTAAAGCTGGCCATAGACGCAAAGATCCGATCGTACGAATTGTGGATTCGTACGATTTTCGGACCATGTGTGGAGAGTCCCGACATTTTTCGTCCGTCGGAGATCGGTCGTTTGGTCGATCGGACAGGTTAGAAAATTTCTGTCGGCTGCCGATAATATCTCTGCGTGTATTGCCTGTCACTAGTGTTGTCAGACATAAGTATCGTACGATTGCTGTCAGGGGCAGAACATTGGGTGATCTGTTCTTATTTGATCGGAATGGTAAAGACTTTGATCTGAATGGTTAGTGGAGGGTCGGGAGATGGGAAAGTCCGATCGTACGTTGATTCGTACGATCGGATCTTTGCGTCTATGGCCAGCTTAACAGGTTGAGAAGGGACAACCAGTTTGGCAAACAATCAGGTTTAGGAATTTCAAGTAACAACTTACAAAAGCAGACCAAAAAAAGTCGATCAACATGATATATAGGTATCTTTTAGGGGCAGATTTATCAAGGGTCGAATTTCGAAGTGATAAATACGTCGAAGTTTTTTTCACCGAATTTGACCGTTTAGAGGTCGAAGTAAAATCGTTCGATCGAACAAACGATCAAATCCTTCAAATCGAACGATTCGAAGGATTTCATCCATCGATCGAACGATTTTTCTTCAACTTCAAAAAACTTAGAAAAATGCTCTAGAAGGTCCCCATAGGCTAACATATAACTTTGGCAGGTCGAATATTCGAACTATTTTACTTCAAATCGAATTCGAAGTCGAGTTTTGAACTTTTTTACTTTGAAAATTCCCTCTAATTCACTTCGACCTTTGATAAATCTGCCCTGTAATGTACATTGATATTTTTTTTACAGTCAGTTTTTTTCTGTAATTTGGATCACCAAACCAGGCTATTTAAAACCATTTAAACATGAAAACCCTTAAAAAGTCTACTTGGTCACCAATGTAGATGTATTCTACTTTAGTTACTTTAAGTACAAAATACTATTTTATTATAACAGAGCAAAATAAAAAAACATTAAAAACAAAATTGTTCTCTTAAAGAGCACTGGTCACCCTGAATTTTTATTAGCCCACACTCAGGTTGTGGGATACAATAGTTTTTTTTTTAAAATAGCCATCACTAGGCCACTTTCATGCATGTTCCTTAACAGGGCCACCCTAACTGCTGGAGGTATAGGGGCCCAGTGGGACACTGACTGAAGTTTATGAAAAATGTCTTATTCCCAAAATTTAGAGGGACCCTAAAATGATTTTGCTGTGTGGACCAATAACTTTTAGAAAACTCCACTGAATATTCTATATCTATGAAAATTAGAAGTTATAGTATAGTATCTGACATGTTTGTCATTTGTGACATATATTTTTGGCAATGGTAACACAAATTAATTAATTCCTGTCCATCTAATATTGTTTATTATCATTATTTTTCAGTTGGTCCTCTAAATATTGTGTTTTCCATGCCTTTGGATTTGGAAGATATAAGGAAAACGAATCCAGATGTAACAGATGGAGGGCACTACATACCAAAAAACTGTAAGGCATTGCAGAAAGTTGCCATCATCATACCTTTTAGAAATCGTGATGATCACCTTAAGTACTGGCTACATTATATGCATCCAATTCTACAGAGGCAGCAGCTTGATTATGGGGTATATGTTATTAATCAGGTAATATATTCTACTCGTCTAATTAATAAAAATATGGACAATTATTTAACTCATAGCTTATTTTTCTCCCAAATAAATTGACATGGAGCAAACCTTATTTGTGGCCACTGAGCACCCATATTGGTAAATTGCTAAAAAAATATTTTCTTTTAATTATGAAATCATATATTAAATGGATGACTATATAAGAACAAGTATATGTTTAGCTTGTTTTTTTTAAAAATGATTGCAGTTTACTTTTTAACTTAATTTCATATTTACATTAATAATTTCAGGTAGTTTACATGATTTTGGTGCAAGTGTCAATAGAAACCTTCCTATTATAACTATTTTGGTTGCTGTTGCTACCTCTTTGCTAAAAAGTATTTAATGAATCATAGCTTGTCCCAAAAATGTGCCACAGTAGATTATACTGTTTAACTAAACGTGGGCATCTAATAGACATACCTTAAGATAGATCTAAATGCAAATAGTAAATTTACTCAGAATGCTTCTCTAGTTTTTTGATTTACATTCATTTTCTGCTTGTACCTGTACTCGTTTCTGACATATCAGCAGTTTTAGACTTCCATGCTTTCAGCTCAACATCTCTCATTAACTTCATAACCATTTAACTCTAGGGTCAATGATTCTCTGTTGAGCTGGAAACCTGGTATTAGCAGTCAAAAATTGCAAAGTGTTCAGGTGAGCTGAGTAAGTTTACTTTGCATTTCTATTTGGGTTTATTTATGTTAGAGAACAATCATCTGAAGAAAGCTGGGTAGTATACTACATGTATTGATTTAGGCTTTTTGTACATTTTATTATGTTGAGTAGATAGACTCACTGGGGTATATTTATCAAAGAGTTAAGTTAAAGATCGCCACAGTCCTCTAGACTGAAATTCTGCCACTCTTCATTCATTTCTAGGGGATTTTGAAAGGCGTATTTATCAAAGAATGAACTTTCACTTTCACCCATTGATAAATACTCTTTTAAAAATCCCATAGAAATTAATGAAGAGTGGCAGAATTTCACTCTATAGGACTGTGGCGACCTCTAACTTCCCTCTGATAAATAAACCCCACTGGGTGTGGGAAATCAAATATGCAGTTAAAGCATTCCTTATGGGACCACTTAACTTATGTATGCCCTAGAGAGTGCTGGCATTTGGAATATTTTTGACTTATTTTGGGAATCAATAATTAAGATTGAAGTGCCTGTACAAACAATATGTTTGAGTATGTATAATTTTATTTAGATATATTTTAGTGATCTGTTGAATACACTGTGTTACACATACATACACACATACACATCCCCCTTTTAAATTTTCAGAGGACCAAAACAATGGATTAATATCCAGGAAAATGTAACATCATGGAAATATGTTAAAGCAACATAAGCTGCAAATACTCAAAGCACAGTCATTTTCTTTCAAATACAGTATTGTGCTGTATTAAATGGGCTGTTCACCTTTAAATAAACTTTTAGTATGATGTAGAGAATGATATCCTGAGACAATTGGCTTTCATTTTTTAATTATCTATGGTGTGGGTGGTGCTGGAGCTAGCTGGGGGAGAAGAAAGCTGGTACAGTAGCAGGTACACAATCAAAATATGCTACTCGCAGGTTGGCCCTGCAACGATTGTGTCAGCCGCATTGCCAATGGGACTGTTATTGCTTCTGTGACAGAAGTGGAGAGAGAAACACTCTCCTACCTAGTACGTTCATGGCAGATAGAGCACTTGCCTGCCAGCATGTACGGCGTACGTGTTTGGCAGACAAAAGGTTGAATTTGATAAAACAGTTAATATATTTCTTCACTCTGAGTATATATTCCCTGGGGTTTATAAAAGTCAAATGTGAAAATTGAGAAATTAGCTGGTATTCTTCTGGTGCAGCTATAAAATGTTTTGTCTAATATAGCAAATTGTTACAGTTTTTCTGCACCTGGCTAGTCTGAAACACTAGAGCAAGGAAAATCAAAGTTTAAACTTAATTCTTAGAAATAATAGTAATGGGCAGAAATTGAAAAAAAGTACTGAACTGATTTTGAAGGTGAACTACCCTTTTAACAAGTCAGAAATAAAAAACCTCTTGAAAGCTTATAAACCTTTATTATACAAGAAAAATGTGGCATTACAGGTTTTAGATTCAACAATCTTTCCTCAGGTCGTTATGCAGGGTTTGTGAACCCTTTTAATAAGTATGCCTGGTATGTGTCAGAGCTATAGCTAAATTCTATGATATAGAGCTATAAGTAGCATAAATCACCATTATTGGCATGCTAGGAACCTCTAGTAACCAAACAGAGGTATAACATATTATTCAAAAAAAGCTATCTCTAATGGGACACATGTCCCAGATACTTATATACCATCTCATATACACCCTCCCAATATTAAAACCAATCACAATTCAACACATCTGTTGTATAAGTCATTAATTTGAACCTTGTCTAATGAGCAGACCAATAGACAAGGTTCTAATTAATGACTTATACAACAGATGTGTTGAAATGTGATTGGTTTTAACATTGGGAGGGTTTATATGAGATGGTATATAAGTATCTGGGACATGCCTCCCATTAGAGATTGACTATGACTAAGTGCTAGGTAAGCATGAAACATGTTAGGCTCCATGTGGGGTGTTTTTGATATTTTAATATGACCCAATAAACAATTTTTTATACCTAAAGAGCATGCATTTAGAATTTTTTTTGAGCTTAAAGCTCCTGTAGCGGAGAAGTTTGGACCAAGGAGGAGCACTTAACTGAAAATCCAATTTGCGGTTAAGGATTAAGGAGAAATTGTAGTCAGGATACAGGCAAGAGTTCAATAGGCAGGCAGCAAGGATCATAGTTAAAATCTTAAACAAGTGTCAAAAGTCCAAAAATCAAGTTAATATGAATTGAGAATCGCCCAGGAATACAAGCAGGGACCCGTGACCTTGGCGCTCCTTTATTTTGAATTTGCGTGCGTCAGAGTGCCAGCACCGCAATCCACGTGGGTGCTGCCATCTTGGATGCGGTGCAGAAGAAGATGGGAGCGCCGCTGGGTGCTCCTGACAGTACCCCCTCTACTGGACCATTATATCCTGGCTTCTGAAGAAATTGCTTGTAGAATTCCCGCACTAACCAGGGGGGAATGGACATCAGAATGTAAACCCTGGAACATTCCTCTGGACCAAAGCCTTTCCAGTGTACCAGGAACTGTAGTGAATTTATGGAGTTTCTGGAGTCCAAAATTCTAATTCGTATTCTTGTTGACTGTCCACAGTGACAGAAGAAGGAGGAGGTTGTTCAGAAGAGAAGCAATTAGCGGTTGATGGTTTCACCAGAGACACATGGAAAACATTAGGGATTCACATTTCAGGGGGAAGTTGAAGTCTGACTGCCACAGGGTTAACAATCTCTACAATGGGGAAAGGACCAACAAATTTTGGCCCGGACTTGGGAGAAGTAATTTTAAGATTAATGTTTCTAGTTGCAAGCCACACTTTGTCTCCTACTTTATACTGGGGAGAAGATTTCTGTCTTCGATCGGCATAGTCTTTGTGGACCAATGTACTCTTTTCCAAATTTTTTTGGTGGCAGACCAAATGGCGGACATGTGGGCCACATGATCATAAGCTGCTGGAACATCCAACAAGAGGAAGTCTCGAGTGTTGCCCATTCATGGTCAAGAAGGGCGATCTACTAGTTGAGGCAAGCGTTGTTATAAACTAATTCTGTCCAGGGGAGTAGACTGGACCAATAATCCTGACAGAGAGATACGTGACTTCTCAGGAACTGTTATAGTGCTTGATTTACTCTCTCAGTTGCCTTGTTGGTTTGAGGGTGGTAGGCAGAGGAGAATTGGAGAGCAATACCCAGATCTTTACACAAGGACCGACAGAACTTTGACACAAACTGGGAACCTCTTTCTGATACAATCACCACCAGAAACCATGAAGTCGGAAGATGTATTGAATAAACATTGGGCAAGCTCTACTGCAGAAGGAAGTTTTCGAAGAGGGATGAAGTGTGCCATCTTCTTGAAGAGGTAAATAACTAACCATATAACAGTGTTCCCCTTGGAATTAGACAGTTTGATAATAAAGTTCATACCTAAGTGAGTCCAAGGACAGGAAGGAATGGGTAGCGGTTGCAATAGACCGCATGGACATGAATGACTAGATTTTGAAGAGGTACAGATAATGTAAGTCTTTGACATCTTCCCGAAGAGTTAGCCATCAGACAAGTTGACTTACAAGTTCCAAAGTTTTCTTGATACTTGTTGCCCGGCCTGCTTGGAAGGGTGGCTTTGCTGGAGTATGGGAAGGCAAAGATGGTTTCCATTCCTATGGGAGCATTGTCTAAAAGCATAACATAAACTATATATTTATATATATGCCTAAACTGATTTGTATGTTTCACACATGAATTGTATGGTTTTATATATATATATATATATATATATATATATATATATATATATATATATATATATATATATATATATATATATATATATATATATATATATATATATATATATATAAAGTTCAGAACTGGTGCACCCGTCACTCAATGGTAATGCCTGGGTGCTGGTTGTAAACAGTAATCTGTAGCGCACAAAAGAACCGCACACACAGGACTTTATAGTGAAAAACAAAAATTGTTGGCTTTATTACGACGTTTCGGCTCCTAAACTCGAGCCGTCATCAGGAAGTGAAACCCCAACCACAACAAACCCTTTTAAACCCCAAAACGGCGCCAAAATTCAGGATGTGACATCATAGAGTTAGGTATAAATACATACAATTCATCAGTGCGCTGCTCCTATTGCATAAGGTAAGGTGCCCGTGAAACTTCTTGGTGCAAAGGGCCCAGGTCCCCCGTGTATATCCAGCGTTGTGAGTATCTATGTTAGCGCCTACCAAATCAGTGTATCACCAATAAGTGAGTGTGCGCACAGTCAATTTATTAGACCAGCACTTACCGGCAGGATACAGCTTACCTGACGAGAGGGATCATTAGCACAGAGAAATACCGTAGCGATGTCGCCCTTACTGCAGACGGCGGGCCAACCATCAGTGTCCCTAGCGTATCCGTGTTCATCCACAACTTAGGTATTGTCCAGGTAATGACAGCGTCCAAGAGCAGAAGGCGCGTGCTGCCCTACACCACGTCACGAGCAGCTCCGTCCTATCACAGGCAGCCCTTATTGGCCACACCTCTTTGCACATCGCCCAGCAAGGGAATCCCTTGGAATGAGGGATATTCTTGTCACTTTGTTAGACCAGGTGTTGGTGGGCTTGTCACACCGTCCAGACAGCACTGCCCAGGGGTGTCAGCGAGAGGCAAGTATAATACCTGCCCCGCGCTCACTCCTTTGCGGGCAGTTTTGGGCTGTATGTACCTAACGGGCAAGCAGCCATTCACACAGGTCCTGGTGCAGTGTGGTATGTTCGTTAGGGAGCTCATTCTCGTTAGTCGCCTTAGCACAGCGCCTCTCTGCTGCCCTATGTGTGATCTACGGTCGCATGTACGACAGGTTGGTCCGTCATCATGCCAAGGGGCCGACCTTGTTGTAATCCCACTCGTCTTCATGAGAGCTGGCCTGCTATAGAAATAAAATAAAAGGCCTGAACATATAGTTGGTTGGCCATTATATTTACATCGAGAGTCAGAAATGTCAGCTGCCACCAATCAAGTGTGTCATCAAACATTAATGGTTATGGAGAAAGTAAAAACAGCACAAGTATTTTAAAATGTAAGGAAATGATCTGTCCTAGATGCAATAAACTCCAACACTGGCAGCTTGAGAAATCAATACGGTACCACACCCACTCCCAGCCCGGGCCCATGTATATAATTCATGCAATAGCTGTTATCATATTCATGTTGTCCATTAAAGAATAATATAACACAACTGTCAGAGTTTTCATCTAAGGTAAATACGATCTGGCTTGCTTATGAACCAGTCTTCTAGTGTCAATAGAAGGGGGACATGGGGAGTGTTTCATTTAAACCTTTCGGTGTCAAGGTGTCTAGTTTGTAGATCCACATGGACTCCTTCTGCAGTAGTAAAAGGCCTCTGTTGCCACCCCTCCTCGGAGAAGGGACATGGTCAATGATCATGTGCCGGAACTGTGGCAAGGTGTGCTTACTCTTCAGCCAATGTTTAGAAATGGGTTGGTTAGCTTTCCCAGTGGTCAGGGCACTTCTGATGGCACGGCGATGGTTGTTCATCCATTCACGGTACGTGGTGGAGGCCTTCCCAATGTAGTGTAATCCACACGGACACCAGGCCATATATACTACATGATCTGTAGTGCAAGTGACCCTGTGATTGATCCGAAATTTGGTTCCAGTTCTAGGATGGGTAAAGTGTGTGCCCTGTAGCATTCCTCTGCACGTTAGGCAATTGGTGTACTTGTAGCAGCCATCTTTCAGCGGTCTCTGCAGCCAGGTGGCTGGTGATATGGTGTTTGTGACTGAATGGTCTGACACAAGTTTCCAGTTGAAAGATGCTTTGAAGGACCGATGGGAAATCATTAACACCGACACCAACTTGCCTTTCTTTGGTAAGAGGGATCCAATGTTGGCATATAAGAGAGGACGAAACCTTAGTGACTTACTTGTGGTAAAAGACTTACCGGGAGATCCCATTGCAAAGGCCACCTGGCTGCAGAGACCGCTGAAAGATGGCTGCTACAAGTGCACCAATTGCCTAACGTGCAGAGGAATGCTACAGGGCACACACTTTACCCATCCTAGAACTGGAACCAAATTTCGGATCAATCACAGGGTCACTTGCACTACAGATCATGTAGTATATATGGCCTGGTGTCCGTGTGGATTACACTACATTGGGAAGGCCTCCACCACGTACCGTGAACGGATGAACAACCATCGCTGTGCCATCAGAAGTGCCCTGACCACTGGGAAAGCTGACCAACCCATTTCTAAACATTGGCTGAAGAGTAAGCACACCTTGCCACAGTTCCGGCACATGATCATTGACCATGTCCCTTCTCCGAGGAGGGGTGGCAACAGAGGCCTTTTACTACTGCAGAAGGAGTCCATGTGGATCTACAAACTAGACACCTTGACACCGAAAGGTTTAAATGAAACACTCCCCATGTCCCCCTTCTATTGACACTAGAAGACTGGTTCATAAGCAAGCCAGATCGTATTTACCTTAGATGAAAACTCTGACAGTTGTGTTATATTATTCTTTAATGGACAACATGAATATGATAACAGCTATTGCATGAATTATATACATGGGCCCGGGCTGGGAGTGGGTGTGGTACCGTATTGATTTCTCAAGCTGCCAGTGTTGGAGTTTATTGCATCTAGGACAGATCATTTCCTTACATTTTAAAATACTTGTGCTGTTTTTACTTTCTCCATAACCATTAATGTTTGATGACACACTTGATTGGTGGCAGCTGACATTTCTGACTCTCGATGTAAATATAATGGCCAACCAACTATATGTTCAGGCCTTTTATTTTATTTCTATAGCAGGCCAGCTCTCATGAAGACGAGTGGGATTACAACAAGGTCGGCCCCTTGGCATGATGACGGACCAACCTGTCGTACATGCGACCGTAGATCACACATAGGGCAGCAGAGAGGCGCTGTGCTAAGGCGACTAACGAGAATGAGCTCCCTAACGAACATACCACACTGCACCAGGACCTGTGTGAATGGCTGCTTGCCCGTTAGGTACATACAGCCCAAAACTGCCCGCAAAGGAGTGAGCGCGGGGCAGGTATTATACTTGCCTCTCGCTGACACCCCTGGGCAGTGCTGTCTGGACGGTGTGACAAGCCCACCAACACCTGGTCTAACAAAGTGACAAGAATATCCCTCATTCCAAGGGATTCCCTTGCTGGGCGATGTGCAAAGAGGTGTGGCCAATAAGGGCTGCCTGTGATAGGACGGAGCTGCTCGTGACGTGGTGTAGGGCAGCACGCGCCTTCTGCTCTTGGACGCTGTCAGTACCTGGACAATACCTAAGTTGTGGATGAACACGGATACGCTAGGGACACTGATGGTTGGCCCGCCGTCTGCAGTAAGGGCGACATCGCTACGGTATTTCTCTGTGCTAATGATCCCTCTCGTCAGGTAAGCTGTATCCTGCCGGTAAGTGCTGGTCTAATAAATTGACTGTGCGCACACTCACTTATTGGTGATACACTGATTTGGTAGGCGCTAACATAGATACTCACAACGCTGGATATACACGGGGGACCTGGGCCCTTTGCACCAAGAAGTTTCACGGGCACCTTACCTTATGCAATAGGAGCAGCGCACTGATGAATTGTATGTATTTATACCTAACTCTATGATGTCACATCCTGAATTTTGGCGCCGTTTTGGGGTTTAAAAGGGTTTGTTGTGGTTGGGGTTTCACTTCCTGATGACGGCTCGAGTTTAGGAGCCGAAACGTCGTAATAAAGCCAACAATTTTTGTTTTTCACTATAAAGTCCTGTGTGTGCGGTTCTTTTGTGCGCTATATATATATATATATATATATATATATATATATATATATATATATATATATATATCCATACAAACTGGTGTGGAGCGGTATCCCAATCTGTGACTTAGTCCAAAATTATGGACAAAACATAAATCAAAACAAAAAAGTCCAGACTTCCAATTGCAAGTAAAAAAAGTCCTTTATATTAATTGCAGGATTTTTTTCATATAAAGGACTTTTTTTACTTGCAATTGGAAGTCTGGACTTTTTTTGTTTTGATATATATATGCATTTGGGCTTAATGTTTGAAGTGTACTTTCTCTTTTTTAAAAGTACTCCCCTATCAATCACTATATACAGTACATCAATTGTAAAGCATTGTGACCTTCCTTCAAAAAATGTTTAGGTAGCTTTCTCATACAAATTACATATCATCAAACAGTGCTGAGAAAAAAAAAGCTTTTTAAAGGGGAACTAAAGTCTAAACTGGAATAATGCTAGAAATGCTGTATTTTGTATACTAAACATTTACATGAATTTACTGCACCACAAACCCGAATAAAATAAATTATTTATGCTTTCAAAGTTGACCACAGGGCTCCCCATATTGTAACTGTTAAACAATCTTTGCAAGACCATGAACATGCTCAGTGTGGTCTGGGCTGCTTAGGGATCATCATAAATGATCAAAACAGCACAAGTCAAATCATTTCTCCCATAGAAGCTGATACAGCAAGACTGATTAATAATCAGAATATGCAGACTGCACTGGGTCCCGTGTTGTCATGTAATCGGATGTGGATTTTGTATTTTTTGTATTGTTTGATACAAACTTTCTCCAATTCTCCAGAACTCTCCAGATCTGATTTCATGATCTTTGTCCCTGCCACTGGAGTTGGAAACAGTAAAGGGGATGTAAAGGCAAAAATAAAATCCAATACAAATCTCTACACAGTCGCCAATTGCTCTACAGGGAAACAAACAAAGCTTCTCCAGTTCTGCACAGCTCGGAAGTAAGGCGGGGGGTTGCCCCCTGCAGTTTGAAAGTATCATTGTTTCCCTGTATAGCAGCTAGGGGCCGTCTGAAGTTTCCTATCCCCAGCGCTCCTCAGCAAGCAGCCAGGCTGCATGCTGCCCCTAATAATTTGCCGTCCTAGGCCTCGCCACAAATCCGGGCCTGCGCAGCAATTAGAGCAAGTAAAGCAATGAGGGAAATTCACTGCATACAGTGAGGTTTCTTATAAAAACGGTACACATTTTTTAATTAAAGTACATAGGAGATAGGTTTATTTTTCATTAAAGAATGTAAAAATGGGATTTGATGTTTTTGTCTTTACATACACTTACAGGACAACTTAATGCTTAGCTACCCTTACTTTTTTCTTTTGTATTTAAAATTTTTATTTTAAAGATCAGCATATAGCAAGAATGGGTACATAGTAAAACTCAGAATCTGCAGGTACTGGACAATTCCCAGGCTGCAGCAGTATTGTGTCACATTGGTACATAAAATATATTCCTGAGTTGTGTAATAGAGTAGCCTTAGTAGCAGGCAAGGAAATTATACAAAAAATAAAAGAAAGGAGAAAAAGGAAAAGGAATAAAAAAAGAAATGATCAAAAGGAAACCGTTAAACTAAATAAACATTTGCCTTTAACACTTGTAAGTACTGTCGTCATTTCAGCACTTACAGGTTCAGCATTGGGTCAAGAAAATTTAGGGTATCCATTGGGTCAGAGTAGGAGGACATTTAAGAGCATTTAGGTTAAAGAGATATTTCAGTATGATAACCAGGGGGACCAGACTTTGTGGAAAGATTTCTGCGCACCATTTGTGTAGCTAGTTAGTTTCTCCAGAATGAGGACATTATCTAGCCTCCGTTTAACCTCAGGAAAGTCCAAGATGGTGGACTTCCAGGCTGCTGCAATGACCTGTTTGGAGGCAGAGAAAATATGCGTTATTAATTTCCTGGTGAATTTGTTAATTCCTGGGATTCGCTTGTTGATCAATGCTTCCCCTGGATCCTTTTTTAGTGAAAGTCCTGTCACATTTGTAATCATCGTGTATATTCGTATCCAGAATCGGACTGCCTTGGGGCATTCCCACCATATATGTAAGAATGAACCGTGGTGGCCACAGCTCCGAAAGCACAGGGGGGAGCATGTAGGGTACCACTTTGCCAATTTAGAGGGGACCATGTACCACTGGTGCAGTACTTTCTGGGAGGTTTCCTGGATGGAAATGTTCACAGAGCAGTGTATATTGTCTTTAATGATATCAGACCATTGATCTGCCTCCATACAGATACGCAAGTCTTTCTTCCAAAGTTGGATAAATC
The DNA here is from genome assembly GCF_017654675.1 of Xenopus laevis. Classification (NCBI taxonomy): domain Eukaryota; kingdom Metazoa; phylum Chordata; class Amphibia; order Anura; family Pipidae; genus Xenopus; species Xenopus laevis. The sequence continues at coordinate 101,985,718 of NC_054371.1, read as the reverse complement.
CTTGATAGGAGCCAGGTGGATTAAGTTATCATATATAGTAGAAAGTGCCCTCTCCCGCTGAAGTATTTGCAAACACATCTTCTCAAACATGGTTGGGTTAGGAAATTTTTTGTCAGACCATAGGGAACATATATAGCTTCTGATTTGCAAATATCTATAATATTCGCTCTGTGGGGAATTGTAAGAGTCTTGTAGCTGTTGCCACGACAATAGTTTGTTGGTTTTAGTCAAAGCATGTATTTTGTGGAGGTTGTTTAGTTTCCACCAGAAGAAATATTTTTTCTTAGCCCCTGGAGAAAACTCTGTGTTGAGGTTAAAGTTGACCACAGGTTTATGAGAGGAAGACAATTTAGGTGTATGGGGGATTGACTTCCAGACTTTCAGAGAGTGGGAAATGATAGGATTGTAGCTGACTCTTTTGGTGGGAGGTTTAGACCACAGCAGGTTGTGTAAGGATCCCACAGGGAGGGTATCTTGCTCTATGGCGGCCCATATTTGGTTATCTGAGGAGTCATGCCAGTGGAGCAGCTGACAAACTTGGGCAGCAATATAATATTTCCTCAGGTCTGGGATTCCCAGTCCTCCTTTAGAGCGATGTCTAGTCGCAGTTGAAAATTTTAACCGTGCTCTTTTACCGTCCCATACAAATTTATTCATCTGTTTTTGTGGAGAGCTTAACATGCCCGTAGGGGGGGAAACCGGGAGGGTCCTAAACAGATACAGTAGATGAGGTAAGGCTGACATTTTTAGGGCATTGATTCTTCCCATCCAGGATAGCTTAAGGTTGATCGATGACTTTATTAGGTGTAGTATCTTATAAAAGATTTTGTTGTAATTAGCCTGTGAGAGCGATTCATAGTCCCAGTGTAATTCCACTCCCAGGTATTTTAATTTGTATGTTTGCCATTGGAGTTGAAAGTAAATTTCTAGTAGCTTTATCAGACTGGGGGGAAGATTGATGCTTAAGGCTTCTGTTTTGTTAGGGTTCACTTTGAGTCCAGAGACTGTTGCAAAGGACTGTAGTAAATCGTATAGGAAATGGAGAGATGTCATAGGCTTAGATATGGAAAGCAAGATATCATCTGCATACAATACACATTTATAATCTGTATCTCCCTCTCTGACTCCAGAAATTTGGGCATGTGCTCTAATTGAAATTGCAAGAGGTTCGATGACTAGGGCAAATAGGAGGGGGAACAATGGGTACCCCTGCCGTGTACCCCTGCCCATCGAGAATTTAGATGAGAGGAAGCCCATATGCTGAACCTGCGCTGTAGGATCATCATAGAGAGCCAAGATAACATTGAGAAAGGGCTCTGGGAAATCATAATGTGAAAGGGTTTTACGTAAATATAACCATGAGACCGTATCAAAAGCTTTCTCCAGATTTAAAGATAGTAGCATGGAGGGTATATCTTTAGATTTGGCTGTGTGTGAGATATTAATTAATCTGTGGGTGTTGTCAGTTACCTGTCGTTTCGGAATGAATCCTGACTGATCTTTGTGGATTAGTTGGCCTAGGAAAACGTTTAATCTTGTGGCCATAATTTTTGCTAACAATTATAATGTCCAGGTTCCATATTGAGATGGGCCTAAAATTTTTTGCAATTGGAGTGGTCCTTATCTGGTTTGGGAATTACTGCTATCTGTGAGGCCAATGTTTCAGAGTGGAATTTATGGAGGCCAAGTTGAATATCGTTGAACAGTTTGTGTAATCTTGGGATCAATAGGGGGCCAAATGTCTTATAATATAATCCAGTAAGGCCATCTGGACCGGGGGATTTTTTTATTTTCAGCGTTTTTATTGCCATTAAGATTTCTTGTGAATCGATGGGAGACAATAGGGACTCTTTCTGGGTTTGTGAAAGAAAGGGGATATCAAGGTTCCCTAAAAAGGAGTCTATTTTCTCCTCCTTTAAGGCTTGTGCTTGATAAAGGGATTGATAAAAGGAGCTAAATTCTTCAACTATTTGGACTGGATTAGCCGTTAATAGGCCCTTGCTATTTCTAATCTGAGTAAAAGGGGATTGTAAAGATTTGTTAGACAATCTACGAGCTAGCATGGTGTCAGCTTTGTTGGCCTTATGAAAAAATTTTTGTTTCACCCATTGCAGTTTTCTGACATCCTTTTCGGTAAGTAAGAGGTTTATTTCAGTTCGCAGTAGGCCAACCTGTTTTCTGAGTGAGGCATTATTAGGGATTAGTTTGAGCTGCTCCTCTTTGGTTTGCAATAGGAGGGAGATGTCAGATAGTTTTTTGCTTTTTGCCTTTGTTAGTCTCACCTTTGTTTGTATAAAGATGCCTCTGATGTAGGCTTTGTGGGCAGACCATAATGTGGGGCTGGTAACATCAGAGGTATCATTAATTAGGAAATACTGTTTCAATTCGTTTTCTATGGTATATTTTATTTGGGGGTCAGACAGCATATTGTCATTGAGTCTCCAACGGTAAGTAGAGGGTCTATCCACTAGATTGGAAATATGCAAAGTTACTAGGAAGTGATCAGACCAAACACAGGTACGGATGTTAGACTGGGTGATTCGTGGCAGTAACTTTTGGTCCAAGACAAACATATCTATTCTTGAGTTAGAGTTATGGGGAGGGGAGAAATAAGTGTAGTCTTTGAGTTGGGGATGACATTCTCGCCAGACATCCACAAGTCTATTCTTTTCTAGTAATTTTGCAAAGTAATGCGGGTTCCTGGATCTAGTGAAGTAGCTGTAGTGTGTCTGTCATTAGTAGGGTTCACAACTTCGTTAAAGTCCCCTCCAAGCAAAATTGGGCCGCTACTGAATTCCTCTTAAAGGGGTAAAAATTTGTTGTAAAATGTCTTTTGGTTTTCATTTGGGCCGTACACCACTGCCAACGTTACTAAAGTATCCTGTATGTAACCGTTTATAATTAAATATCTCCCTTCTAGATCTGCTTTGGAAGAGTCTAAACGGAAATTAATTCTATTATGGACACAGATAGCAACCCCCCCATGTTTACTCTCCGAAGAGGCCAGGTACACCTTGCAGTAAGCATGGTGAAAGTATTTTGGAAAGGAAGTTCTAGAGAAATGAGTCTCCTGCAAGAAAATTAAGTCCGCTTTCATTTGGTTATACTGTCTAAAGGCTTTAGATCTTTTTAGTGGGAATTGAATCCCTTTACGTTATGAGTTACACATAATAATGCCATTTTCTTGTCAAAACAATAGATAGAAAGTGCAGTAAAATACAAGTATTTTTTGCATAATGTGTGGCAAAACAATAACTGTGCAAACATCAACATAACACTGTACAAAAGGCACTTTAGGTAGAAGTGCCGACATTAGTAAACAGGGCTTACTGGTTAGCCAGTAATGGTGACAAGTAGGCCTGTTTGTGGGGGGGGGGCACCGACCCGACGGCCCCAACATTGTATGATAGAAGAAAGGTATTACCCACAATGTAAGTCAGTCAATTGTCCTGGGTAGGACTGGCATTCCACAGGGGGGCAATCGGGTGGTCACTAGTGCCTTTAGATGGGGATGAAGAATTCCTAAAAGTGGGCAGGGGGTCTGCCAGTTGCAAGCGGTGAAGAAGCTGCATGCCATCTTGTGGGTTGGTAACGGTATGCTGCCGATTTTGTAGAGTAAAAGTTAGTTTAAATGGGTAACCCCATCTGTACCTGATCCGGTGCGTGACCAAGAGGGCGGTAATAGGTTTCATCAATTTCCTCCGCTGGATCGTGGTAGCAGCTAGATCGGCATAGATAGAATATTTGTGGCCTTTGTATTCCTGGTGATGATATCTTTTGGTGGGGCCCCTTGTTGCCTGGGTCCCAGGGCTCTATGAACCCTATCCAGGATGAGGTGGTCCAGAGAAGTATCTGGGAGAAGCTCCGTGAGGAGCTGTGGGATTTCAAGGTGCAGGTCCTGAACCGTGTCTGGGAGGCCTCTGATTCTTATATTATTCCTCCGTGACCTATTTTCAGAGTCCTCCATCTGGTCTTGAAGATCCAGCAGTTGTTGTTGGAGCTTTGCGATTTGCAGGTCATGGGTGTTGACTTTGGCCGTTGCCGCCGTTCTATTACCGAGGTCGTGCAGTTCCTGCGTCACGTGGTCCATGATCTTGTTGGCGACTGCTGATAACTCGGTATGTAAGAGTTGTTTGAATCTGGAAACCGGAGTAAGTCTCCGGTTCCGATTCTGCCGGATCAGTCTGCCCGAGGGGAGGTCCGAGGAGAGGCAAGTGCATCGTCGGCCATTTTGGCTGCCATGCCAGCTCGCTGTCTCTGTGTGAGCGGTTCTTTGCTCTTGGGGGACGTTTTTTTTGGCTTACCTCCTCTTGTCATAATCAGGAGAGCTTAATGGTATATTTCAGTCGAAAGTTCTGCGGGTAAAATGCTCAACTTGTAGCTATAAGGGACCGTCGGTAACGGAGCACTGGTAATCTGCGTCTCCTCAGGTCAGTGTCATGGCCACGCCCCCCCAGCTACCCTAACTTTTTAACTTTTCTTCCTTTACCTGAGGAAAGGCACCTGCAAAATGTGTCACTCTGGACTGTGTTTTCCCTCCAAGAGTGCACAAATGTCAATGGTGCCATGCTCCTTCATTCCCTTTTCATTCCCTTAACCCCAGGCAATGGAAAGAGGCAGGGAAGGAGTGGTCCCTGTGGTGTGATCGACTCAGGGGTCGCAGATGATTCATAAAAACGAACTAAGTTTAGGGAGGTTTTGGAGTAGACAGACATATTTATCCATTTTGGATTCTTTAGAATATGTACTTTAAAGGGGGTTATTTATCACCGGTCGAGTTTGTGCGTTTTTTTGTACTTTTAATAAACTCACTACACAAATTTTTATAATTTATGTAAAAGCTGGAATGTAAAATCTTAAATCAGTGTAGTCGGGGTGAAAAACTCGAATACTCTAACTGATCGAGTTTTCAAGTAAAACCATAGAAAAAAAACCTGAACATCATGAAGGCTACAAACATCTTCAAATGTACCTCTGCCACTTTGACTTTGACAGGTTTTAGCTGGATTATTTTCTGATTCAAGCTATTTCCAGAGAAATTCTAGTTTTTTTTTAAGCCACTATATATGGTTTGCTTTGCTGTTGTGTGTACTGGGCATCAAACTGTTGGTGAATGTTTATTTAGGCATATTATATTAATATATACTGTATGGTATATTTATGAGTTTTTTCTTTTTCGTAATGACATGGGGGAAATATGCTGTGAAATATAAGTTTAATGCAAGTTTCAGATATTTTATCAAGATCTCTAACTTTAGCAAAGCTTTGCAACATGGTAATTTGTAGTAGCAATGCATGTTTATTCATTTTGGATTCAGCAGAGTGTTTACTTTCCAAGCATTTATGGTTTTCTTGGATAAATGTATTTTTGATGTTTTAGTGTGGAATCTAATGACATGTAGGAAATAGGAAGTCACATGGTGAAAGTTTTGAGGAGATTTTTCAGAATTTTCATGTGTACTTTCCACAAATAAATATAAGATCTATTATTTAAAATCCTTGGAACCTGCCATTTTCTGGATAAGGGATGTTTCTGTAATTTAGATCACCATACTTTTTTTAGTTTGCTAAAAAAAAGTTACTGTTCCTTTAAAACCTCCATACACGGCTATTGTGCGTACACACGTGCTGCAACTAAATATATATATATAAGTATTCGTTTATTTAATATATTATTTTGTGCCTTTTCCCAAGGCCAAAAAATTAATTAGTTAATTAATTACTTTTGTGAATGGCATCTTCATACCTCCCAACATTTTGTCAATAGAAAGAGGGACACAAAGATTTGCCGCATGTAGAGTGGCAAATTTTTTTGACCACGTCCATTTTGGGACCACATTCCCTAATTACCATGTTCATTTTACAGAATTTGGCAGGTTATGAAAGTTTGAATACATTTCTGTGGTGTTTATGTGCTATTACAGTTTTGCTAATAAACGTGAATTGCCCTTTATGCTGCAAGTCACAGTTTCCCAAAGAGACCTGCTTATCTTAAATTTTTACAAAAGTATCTACGTACACCTGGTGGCTGTTCTAGGTTTTCTGCCAAAATCCAATTAAGTTGGAAACTTTTTATCTTTTCCTGGCTGTTCAGTGCAGGATATCAAAGAGACTGTGGTTGAGCTGTGAAAATCGGGACAGTTGGGAGGTATGCATCTTTGTTCTTGCAATTGCTACCGGAAACTAGACTCTTTTTTGCTTACTGTATGCCAGTTCTCCAGAGAGGAGAGCTCTCAATCTACCACGCAAGGGAAGGTGGCCATAGACACACAGATCCTCGATTCGTATGATTTTCGGATCGTGTGTGGCGTTTGCAGACATCTTTCGTCCGGCGGAGATCGGTCTTTGGTCGATCGGTCAGGTTTGATTTTGACCTGACTGATCCCGCCGGAGCCCATTGCACATCGTAATCGGATCGTTCAGCCGAACAATCAGATTACCCCGATATAGCCATGCTCGTTAATGGCATATCAGGGAAAGATCCGCTTGTTCCGATCTTTGCGTCTATGGCCACCTTTAAGCTGTCGGTTCTTCTCTGGCTATCTGTACATCTCCATACCTCAACTAGCCTGCCTTTCCAGGACAGGCACATTTTTAGCACACATCCCACTGTCCTGCATTGTAAACTCGCTGCTTCCTGTATCTGAAGGAAACATTTCTAGATTGCCGTGCTTTCCACTGTGGAACACATGGTCTTCTTCAATTTTTTTCTTGAGATGCATTGATCTTATTGGCATGTCTTTAATTAATGGAGTGCTAATTGCCCATTTTTGCAGTGATTGTACTGGCTTGTATGGGGTTAATGGAGTGCTTATTTGACATTTCTATGGTTATCATACACACAATAAGGTATATTTTCTTAAGATTAAAAAAGGTACATGTTTAACATGACACCATTTCAGTTTTTCTGGTTTCTTTCATTTTCTTTTGCCACAATACCATAGCTTCACACAAGAACAACATGCAAAGGCTGAAATAATATGTCTGTTTTCTTTTGTCTTAGTATTTGCAGGTCTGGACTAAGAATTAAAATAGGCCCTGGCATTTCAGGTACACAGAGGCTCAATCAGCCACACAGAGGCCCAAATAGCCCCCACCAGACCACTGAATACTGACTTTCTATGGCACCTTATAGCAGCCCCTCTGCCATTTGCCAGAAAACACAGATTGCCAGTCCGGGCCTGAGTAGTTGTATATAGGATTTGCAAGTTTAGGCAGGGTTTGTTGTTAAATTTGAATTTGAATGAGAAACACATCATATGATGCCTAAACAGGCTGACTAGTGAGGTGAAATCTAAATGCAATTTGCATTTAAAAGTTCAGATTAAGTGTCAAATGTGCACACAGAGATGCATACCCCCAACATGTGAGAAAACATGATAAAAAAAGAAAAAAAATATTTGCATGCATGCTTTATGGACTGCCTGCTGCAGGGATCATTTATATATCCATATTATGTCACTGAAAGCAGCAAGTCGGGGAGAAATATGAGAAGACAAAGCCTGCATGGGCATACAAATGAGTATAAGAAAGAGGAGATTGATAAATGATTCTTATGGTTACTCATGTGTGCTTATTTCTGATTGGCTTGGCACTTGTGCACCTTTGCAAGTATGAGGCAGGGGAGGGGCGCAACCAGCAGAGCGGGAGAGGTAATGGGCAATGGGACCCTCCAAAAAATGTTTTGGCAGGGGGGCCCTGTGCAGTCTTTCTTTGCCAATGCTGGGATACTACAGGCTATCTTTCCTAAGTGGTTTAAACAGTCCTTTTTATTTGAATACTGAAAACTTGGTTCTATTAAACAAATCATGTAATACAAAATATAAGTCAGCACTGATCATGTCCCAAATCAGTACTGACTACAAATGTAATATATCAATAGACCTCCACATTGCTGAAGTTAGTTTGTGTTAATAGAAATGTATTGAGTGATAACAAACAGCAATGAAGCCAAATCAATAAACTTTCTCTGAAACATTTGCTCCCCTTTTAAAAGCATAATTTGCTTGGTGCACATCCCCCAGCAAGGTTATGAAATAATGGAATTTTTTGCAGTATATGGTAATACAATTTAGCTGTTTTTCATTCACAAACATCCCTTGTATGTAATAAAAGACACAATGATATTGCTTTTAAACCAGTAAATGCTACCTGCTGATTGTTTTATAGACCTGTAGCAAACTTTTTTTGTAACTTCTTATCACATTACCAAATATTTCTTTCTAGGAAAGCTCCTAACCTGCCAAAGAAATGAAAGAAATTTAAAATGTTTCCTACTCTTAGCATAGAGGTACGAACAGCATAAATAGGTGGTTTCAGACTCATTATCGTGTGAAAATTATCGAACATTCAAGTTTTTGAGTTGTCTTTTATGGTCAAAACTCACATTTTCAGGTTAAAAAAAAACTAGAATATTTGATATTTATTATACCCCGACCCTAGAAATAGCTTGATTCCGAAAATACACCCCCTAAAACCTGTCTAGGTCATGTAGGAGTCAATGGCAGAGGTCCCTAGAACCATTTGAAGAGGTTAATGTTTAATGTTCGAGTTTTTTTTTTTGGAGGGTTTTGCTCGAAAACTCGACTGATTTGAGTGATTACATTTTTTTCGCCAAAAACTCAATCAATTTAAGTTGTTGGACTGCAGGACTTGAACTCTCATATTCAGGTTTTTGCCATTTGAGTTTTTCTAAAATAAGGTCAAAACTCAATATAATTACAAAATTTTCCTAATACTCTATGTTAAATAAAATGCAGTTATTTATATCCAACAATTAAAGCATACACACTTATTTCCTTATTCACTCAAATGTTACTTCCTTATCTCATTTTCTCTCTCCTAAGTTTTTCACTCCTTTTTTATTAACAGAAAAGGAACAAAGACGGGTGTGTTAGTGACCTTTACCTTACTTTAGTCTGTCTATAGGTGTGTCGTTTAGGTGTGTTATCTGACTGCTGAAACTCATTATGGTTTAAATTACTTACTCATTTTGAATTACATACTTATTTTGGAGTTTTGGAAGAGCCTAGGGTGGCTTTTTGACTTGCCCATAAGTCTATAAAGAATCAGTATCCATAGACCACTATAACAATGCTTTACAAATTTCATGCTGTTTGGATTCACTGGACCCAACCTTTCTGCTGTCAAAAGATCTCTTAAAACACACTTATTTAGAGAAGCCTACCCTCACTGTGTTTAGCTACCAAATGCAATACCATATGCTAAGATAGAGCCAGTCTGGTTTGTGTGTCTGGCGCGCTGTAACCGAATGGGTAAGACACGCTATGCGCGCTGTAATTCAGTAAATGGGTAATGATACCACTAGGCGCAGTGATTCTGCTGCAAGGTGCCTTTATTGGCAAAACTACTTGTTTCGAGCTCAACAGTTCTTTAACAAGTGTGATACAACTCCACCATGGTATACAATTTAAATACAAAAACACCTCCCACCATACATTTAATTGGTTATTCAGCAATTGCTGGGAGAATTTACCGGCCTAGCTAATCAAATAAAGTTCAAATATGCACGCTGTATGCAGTTCCCCACGTTGCCTTGACAAATCAGAAAAGTTTCCATTTAGTTTCCTTCAACCGCATTACTGTAAATGGACACCAGGTGACACATGGTAGTTTTAGATTTCTACAGGTAGAACGTGCCATTGGCAAACTGCTTCATGCAAAAAAGTAAATTATACAAATTTATCGATTTGGGTCTGGGAAACCTGCCAAATCATTTCTCCAACTTTAAACACTATTGTTTGTCACAGTCAGAATGATTTGCAAATAGTTTTTATTACTTTATTGCAATCTCATGCAAATAGTCAGAACTTGTGTTCCACACATATTTAAAGTCGGCAGCTATAGAAATTGATGGCACTGCTGGTATTGCACACATTTAAATAAAGGAAACTGCAATAAAAGCATTGAGGCAACTCTAACTTGCTTGCTGTTGCTTATCTAGTGTTACAGAGTGTTAAACCCACAAAAGTGCAGTCTCCATCTGTACATTTCTCGCCTGCTTATTTCTGATCTTGCCCACTCCCACACCTTGTGTCTCATTTCCCTTCCGCTTTAGATTGTAAGCTCTTTTGCACAGGGCCTTCCTCACCTTTTGTTCCAGTACTGGTTGTTATGTATGTAACTCTGTATGTTCTATGTATGTAACTCATGTGATTTCTTTGCTTAAACACATTTATCTTACAGTGCTGCTCAATATGCTGTCGCTCTAAAAATATGTTAATAATAATAATAATAATTCATTTATTGATCCCATAGTGGCACAGCTGGGAATTTCTGATGCAGACAACAAAAAAACTCTGGTTACTGCGTAGTAGTTTACTTTAACTACTGTTTCACCTTGTGATTTATAGGGATAATGTCATCAAAGTATAATGTTTACATTTATGCTTAAAAACAATGTTCAGTAAAGTAATCTTCTTAAAGTTTATTAAAAGGACTTCCTTTGCCTTGCTGTCCAGCATACAAGCAGTTCTCTCTAAAAGTTTGTTTCCAGATCTTGCTTTAACTTCCACAGTTTCCTGTAACCATCATTTATTGATAACATTTCAGAAGTTTTGTAAACTTTTTATACCCTTGGCCTGCATTGTAGCTTAATTTTAAGTGTGGGGTGTCAGAGATTGGCAGCTGCCAACTGGTGACAACTGTTATTGACTTTTAAGGCCTAAAAAGGTAAATAGGGTCACAGACCCTTCAAAAACAGTGTTAATCACTGGACAAGTGGAAGGGGGTCCAAACTTTTGCTCATGGCACAATTACTATGTTCTTTGTTCCCATGTTTTGAAGTTCTTGAAATAAAATGTACCTGTTTTGAAGCAGGAACTAAAATGTTGGTTCAATTTATGATATAAAGCACCTTATATATAAAAAATTGCATTGGTGTTTGTTATATACCGTACATTAGGAAAAAACCTTTATTATTATTTATTTTCTTCCATATATTTTTGCAAGGATGGTGACAAAACTTTCAATCGGGCCAAACTGCTGAACATTGGTTATGTGGAATCATTGAAAGAATATGCCTACGATTGTTTTGTATTTAGTGACGTTGATCTTATCCCAATGGATGATCGGAATATCTACAAGTGTTTTAAACAACCAAGACATCTCTCTGCGGCAATGGATAAATTTGGGTTTGGGTAAGACTTTATTTTAAACTAATTTCATATTTTAATGGGACATTAAGGCTTCATAGTAATTTCTATAATCTAACTGTATGGCATGTTTTTCATTGGCGAAATGGTCAGTGAAATTTGCAGAATAATTCAAAAACCAATTGCAGGTTCTAGGCAAATAATGTTAATGAAGCAGCATGTATATACAGTATATGTATACATGGAATTGCACTGTGCCATCCTACTATCAATTCTGGGGGCATTTATACATGGAATTGCCACTGTGTCAACTTGATATAGTTTCTGGGGGTATTTATACATGGAATTGTGCTATCCATTATTCATTCTGCAATGAATTCTGGGGGATTTATAAATTAAGTTACAATTCTGCTATGAGTTCTAGGGGTATTTATACATGGAATTGTGCTATCCTGCTTTCTGGGCAGGGGGTATACGGGAAATACAGGGTTAAAGATCTTAGTACAAAGTTAATCTAGAAAATGGTCCAATTTCATCTTGGAGTCAGGAAGAATGTTTTGAAGCAAATTGCAGAAGCTTTAAGGGATTGTTCTCCTTCCTTTGTATCAGCTAGAAGTCAGATAGGTTTCACTTAGGCCAAAAGGCTAAACGTGTCTTTTTTCAACTTAAATTACTATGTTTATATATAATTATTATGCTGATGCAGTGGGATTGGAGAATTTGTACAACTGCCCCATTATAATATAACATTTCTGTCTAACTAGCAGAAAAGGGATCCATGTAGTGAGAGATATTAGAATGTTTTACAGTACTAATGCAGTCACTGTATGGCTTTCTCTTATACAGGTTACACAATGCTCCAGACCTACAGCTCATGTGGAGGTGCTAATAGGCTTGGAGTGTCTGTGCTCACTGATTATTATAATGACTATATAATGCATTCTTGTACTTATACCCACTTTGGGTATATTGTGCTTGGCCTGCCAGTTTTCTCTTTATCTTACTGTTCGTGGTGGCATTGTCCATTGCTCTCAATGTAGGTATTTGGTGTACCAGTGTGCTCTGCTTCTTACTATATACTGTTCTTTATAGTGCTTGTGGTGCCTTCTCTTGGTAGATTAGTACCTACTGCTCCTTTGTATGTCTTTTGAGTATCTCACAGTCTCTGCATGTAATGTACTTTAGGTGCCAGAATCTTTTTCCCCTTTTTTCCCATAATGTGCTTGTAGTAGAGCATTCACAGTTCTCAGTTAAAATTGTACATGTGGTGTTAATACCCCCTTCCTGCAGTGCCAGACTTTTAGCAAATTTTGCCCCCACTGCTATGGTTTGATTTTTCTGAAAATTCAATAAAAAGCCCACGGGAAAGTGGGTGGAGTCCAAAGGGAGTGACCAAAAAAGGCATGGCCAAAAATTTTCTTTTTCATGTTCCCCCCCTGCCAAAACCATCTTCTGCTGCTACTGGTCCACATCATACCTGGACCACCAAGGTAGCAGAATCCTGCTGTTGATCAGGTGGAAAATAAATGAGATAATATTCACATAAATTTGAACCATTGTTATGTACCCTAAATCAAAAGGAGACAGGTATTCCTGTGAGCAGGGGTTTCTCTTCAGCTCTTTTCAATTAAGATCACAGTATAATTGTCATAAATAAAGAGGCATTTGCATTACAGAACAACTTCTTTTACTGGCCATGTAGTTTACAGAATAATTTACAGAGGAAAATTGGTCTTCAATTTATTAAAAATTATGATATTTTGTGATAGCGAGAGAGACTTTGTAAATCTAGACAGCATGTATAAATGTAGTATAATATATAATATTACTCACATTATGAAATACAATTTTTCCAGCCTGCCATACAATCAGTATTTTGGTGGTGTTTCTGCATTAAGCAAGAACCAATTTCTCGAAATTAATGGATTTCCAAACAATTATTGGGGTTGGGGTGGAGAAGATGATGATATCTACAACCGGTAAGTAAACCGCTACAAAACCAGTATGAAACTGATTACATATAATGGCCCCACATTTGCACTTAAGTTGCTTCATTGACCATAGACCTCAGTTTCCATATGGTCTTCTGGTCATCTTGTGTGTAGTACTTTGAAAGCAGTATTTAGCAAACACTATTTCTTGCAGTTAAATACAGAAAGAGCATGAGAGTGCATTTTGTATAAGCATTGGCTCACTAGAAACATGGGCATGAAGTAGATGTAACATGATAATATTAAAATGTTCATGTTTTAAAAGAAAATCAGCTTGAATTAATTTGTGGCACCAGTTTTAGTGGCACCTGTGCTTTTGGGTGGTTTTCTAAGAATAAAAAAACAGGAAAACTAATTTCCAGTTGGAATTCGTTCAAAATCTTTTCCTATAAAAAGAGTTTTTATTGGACCCAATTACATTAATATTTTCATAGTTTCATCATAAAATGTATGACGTTTCAGAAGTGTTTTACAATTTCCATTTCTATGATTTCAGTCGGTTTAATGAAACCAAACACCTTTTCTGGACCCATAATTTAAATGGTTAAAGTTAGTATTGGAGTATTCCTTTCAGAACAATTTAAAGATGTCCAGTGGGGCTCAACATGGGTTCCTTTTTGTGGTTATTAAAGGAACAGTTCAGTGTGAAAATAAAAACTGTGTAAATAGATAGGCTGTGCAAAATAAAAAATGTTTCTAATATAGTTAGTTAGCCAAATATGTAATATATAAAGGCTGTAGTGAACAGATTTCTAATAAAACAGCCAGAATCCAACTTCCTGCTTTTCAGCTCTATAACTCTGAGTTAGTCAGCGACTTGAAGGGGGGCCACATGGTACATTTCTGTTCAGTGAGTTTGTAATTGACCCTCAGCATTCAGCTCAGATTCAAAAGCAACAGATATGACTCATGTGGCCCCCCCTCAAGTCTCTGATTGGTTACTGCCTGGTAGCCAGGGTAACCAGTCAGTGTCAACCAAGAGAGCTGAAAAGCAAGAAGTAGTGTTCTGACTGACATGTTATACATCAATTCACTCCAGCCTTTATACATTACATTTTTGGCTAACTAACTATATTAGAAACATGTTTTATTTTGCACAGCCTATCTATTTATCCAGTTTTTATTTTTACACTGAACAATTCCTTTAAGCTGTTAGTCCAGGCTATTAGGAAAGAAAATGTTCCAGATTGTGTCTCCAAAATGGCCTTACTGTATATGCTTACAATATCATTATCTTTGCATTAACCCCCAAATCATCTCTACCCTATATTTCTTAATATTGTTGAGAATTACGACAATATATTATACCACAAAATTATTGAAAAAACCTCAGGAGATTGGAATAAGCATGCATCTGGATGCTTTAGCCCTCTAAAGTCACTCTGTAATACCAGATTACATTTTCTAAATATTTTTGTAGAATTGCATCAAGAAGTATGTATATATCGCGTCCAGATACACTTACTGGAAGATGCCGGATGATTCGTCATAACAGAGACAACAAAAATGAGCCAAATCCACAAAGGTATACAGCTGTTAACTTCTCTTCCTAGATTATACTACTGTGCTAGTCCATATAAGACATAGGTAAAGTTTCAATTTAAGATACTGTTAAATGATGTTTGAGACAAAATGTTATAAAGCATTGGTAAATTGAAACTTTGATTTGAATTTTCCAGTAACCTGAAATTAATTAAAAGCTGTGAGGGGTGAAAAGTGACAGAACTAACAAAGTATTGCAAGCTATTATCCATGCCAATTATGCAGTGTGCCCTAAACTTTGATATCTCTGCCACTCTAAATTTAGTAATATTAAGAGGGGTTTATATATACTATAATCAGCTTGTCATTGCTAGTCAAAATTTCTAATCCTGGTATTAATCTTCAGTGTTTTTATTTTAATGCATATCTTTGTTGATGCTAAGGCTCCCCTATATACATTTGATAGGGGTGATGCCAAGAGGGGTTGCTAATTTGTAATAGATTAATATAAAAAATAATCCAACCAATAATGGGGATCTCTGAAAGACTTCACAGGTGTTCTGTGAGCAAAAAAAAGGAAGGGTGATGGTATGAAAGGAAAGTGGTGTGCTTGGAAGGCCTGGAAAGTTGTGTTTTGTGGATGCTGCTGAGAAATGTGTTTGCAGACATTGTGAAAAAATATCGGACACTGCAAAATCTCGAAGCGTAGGGGATGTAACCCTAAAAATTATTTTCCTCCTAATGAAAAAAATATATAATTTTAAACAATCTTACAATATATATTCATTAAACATTTGAAAAATTGTGGAGAATTACAGATTTAATAAGGCAAAATTATATGTTGGGACTTATATCACCTTTATTTAATTGGTACTTTGGGCAGGGTCTTAAGCAGAATCTGGTACAACAAAAAGCCCCAGAAAATAAGAACCACTATACCACTAAGAAATCAGGTACAAAATGCATGATTGGGTGAAGGCAGACTACAACATTAGTTGCCCCACAATGAATTTCCTCTAGTCTGGGCGGCTAATCTCTTCTGAATGCTTCTTTAGTGGGTAATATCTGATTCATCACTGGGGAAACATACAGTGCTGCTACTTTCCAAAGTAGCCTGAAGTTTTCTGACAAGGAAACTTTGGGCCGCATATGTTTCCCAGGTGCCGAATCCCCACTGGGGAAATATATGCAGTGCAAAGTTGCATTCGGGAGATTGCCCTGGTTAGAGGAGATTAATTGTAGAGCAACTAATCTCCTAGTCTGTGTTTGCCTTTACTACTGTTATGCATTTGACTGCTTTAGTCGGCATGTATAGTTTTGTGTGCAGATTTTTACAGTTTAAAAGAGGAGATTTTGACATTTGGGTTCAGCCAGCAGAAGGCATAAATTACCCCTAAAGTTATTTGATTAACATTACTGACATTTTCCTGTAGAATTTTCAAATATTTTTTTAGTTTTTGCTCAAATGATAAAGATTTGCCCTTTTCAGTATGTATGCATAAATGCTCCACAATCAAAGGAAACTACATTTATTAAAGCTTAACTTTGTTCAGGGCCATAAGCTAGAGTCCTGCATTGGGTCGGGTACCCACGGAATACCCACAAAGTGGTTAGGTTTGGGACAAAAAATACCTGATTGCTTGGCCGCACGGCAGTCCACGGGGAGGGTCGACCTAGACCGGCGGGAAACTAAGAAAAAAAACCCATGGGGCCCCCGCCTGGCCAGATCTGCTCCCAGTTGGCCAAAACTAGAAGAAACACATGTGCAGCGCGGTACACAGAATTTTGTGCATGCGCACAGTGCACTGATGTTTGCACATGCGTGTGGTGCGTTGATGTTTGCACATGGGGCCCCCGAGCTTAGGAACCCGATGGGCTCCAAATTGCGAGTCCGACCCTGTCCACAGGTAACCCAGCTGGGTACCCAAAAAGGTGTGTGCTTGATCCCACCCACCCTTGTGGTTCTTCCAGTTTTTACATTTATTTGGAAGATTCGGCACCAGAGTGATGTCACTTCCAGGCAAATGTGACATCACTTCTGGTTTCACATGTCCCCCGGGTCGGAAGGTTAGTTGGCCTATTGTGTGTTGCATCGGGTAACGGGAACATGTGGGCCAAATTTTGGGTTGCGGGTTCAGGTCGGGTACGGGTTTCAAAAAATGGACTCGCTCAGGACTACCATGAGCCCTTCTAGACTGGAAAGTTTGGATGTAGGTGGAAGCAGCCACTGAAGATCAGACAGAAACTGTTACTGATCTTATTACCTCTTGCTCAGCACAAAGCATTTAGTGTTTACTTGTTAAAAAAAACAAAACCGACCTGGGCAAACTTTGTTCCTCTTATTATATACAAGTAAGGTATCAAGGCTCATTATAGAATAAAGGCAATGACCAGGACAGGAGGCAATTCGAATTAGGGCCACCATCGGAGGATGGGGGACAGTTGTCCAGAGCTCAGTGGGTTTTGGGAAGAAGCTATATGCCTGCATTTTCTGTCCCTTATACCATTTCTGTACCACTTGTCCTGGTAAAGCTGCATGGGAATTGGATGGGATGGAGGGGAAGTTCAAAATTCCTCTAGTTTATCTAATCTCTATGTGGCTTTTCTGGGACAAAACAAGCACTACAAAAGCAGTATAATGGAAACACTGTGTAGGCATCCAAGCTACCCGATTCTGCAGGTCACTAACAGCAGGGAGGCAGAGCTATTCCAAGTAAGTGCTTTGGAAAAAACCTTGGTAATCAAGGATATACTGTATGTTAAATAGACGTTGCGCCACTAAGAAAGCAACACAACATATCTACTTTTGGAACTTCCCATTAGTATCAGAGTTTAAATTGTATCTTTTCTTAAGTTATAATTGCCCATTGAACTCTCGGCCCATATATTTCGCATTGTTAGCATTCCACGCTCAATTGTTTATTACTTTAAGTAAGAAGATCTCAGCGTTCTGTCATTTAGAGTCACTGATCTATAAACTGTAAACTCAATTTCAAACACACTGCTCACTACATTGCAGCAGCTTCCTCTGCATACTATGTGGGGATTAGGCTCAATTAAAAAAAAAGTTGCTACAATATTAGCAATGTAATACTTCACAATAGGGTAGTGTACATAACACCTTCAATATGTACCTTGGCAGACTGCTTCAATTGTCCCACACCTTTAAACTCTTGTTACCAATATGGATTGTGTTCAGGATTGAATTCCAACTGACAGTTTGTGCAGTCACTTAGGGGGTATTGGCACGAAAATGCATATTTCTTGTTTTCATAAAGAAATCTGCTCTGTGTAAATGCACACAGTCTGACGCAGTGGCTGACAGTGCAGGACATGCTGGAGCATATGGGAGTGCATCTGCTTCTCCACCCACAGAGTAAACACAGGCAGCGAGATCCCAAGGCACAGCTCTGTGTGCCCTTATCCTAAGTCTTATGGCAAACTGTGCATTTTCTCTGCCAGTGTTAAAATGGTGCTTGTATTTGCATTTTTTTGCCAAAATCTCATATATGTTGTGATAGCCAGAAATCCAGAGTGCCTACTCATTCCCTCCTCTACTTATGTCAAGAGCAGAGTAACTAGTAGAGATCAAAGCCAGTTCTACAGTCCTTGTCTCTTGTAGTGCTAATGATGACATAATCTACAAATGTTTTATTTACCTATCCTGGAAATCTGTCATCTATGATCATCTGCTAAGTATGTGGCCCATACCAGCCACCAGCCACCAGTTTTGCTAACATGCTCTAGTGTAACTGTACCAAAGTAGATTAATTATATGAAAAACCTGACGCTTACAGACATATATTTTACTGCCAGGAATTGCATGCACCCCACATTAACCTCAGACCATATTGCTCCAGCAATACAATGGATCTTTATTTAGAAACTCATCCTGTTGAGGTCACATTAGATCCACCAGGTACCTGGCTCAAGAGCCCACCACCCAGCCACTAGGGAAAAATGAAAGATGCCCATTCATTCCACAGTGGAACACATGGCCATCTTTATTCTTGCTTGAATTTCTAAAGCTGCACACTGGCTTGCGGGCAGGTGACAGAGCACAACAGGGTCAGGGCCAACTGGGATTTTTCCCGAAGCAAGTGCCCCTGTGTATGGCATATGACCCCTTCAGTGTTACTGCTGCAAACCAGTATTGTATGTTGCAGTATTATACAAATGCAAGTACAAAGCATTGGTGAGCAAGGCTATTGGTGAAGAAGCTATCACTTTCTTTACCTTTAACAGGCTGTGAAAACTGGTATTGATTTCCTATCATAAAATAAAATGAATCCTCTTTTTAAGAAACATAATTTTAATTTAACCTGTAAGACACTTATTAATCCCCAGTGGATTTCTGCAGTAAGTGTTCGGTGGTGGCTGATAGGGCATTTTTATTTTTAAAAAAACTTCAGATAATATATATAAATATATATATATAATTCGCTATGCCACTGAGGAAAATTGGCAGGCGGTAAAGTATGCAGGAACTTGTGTTTGGATGTGAACTCACTGCATAGCTGAGCCGGATCGCGATTTTCTTGCCATATATAGTGCTGATTGAATTCCCGGTGACTTGTAACATTGTAGCTTCATGAGACAGCTTGTATTTAATGACTTTCCTACAATTATCGTGCTAACTAAAGGAATATCACTTGTATCTAATGACTTTGTTACAATTACCATGCTAGAGAAAGGAATATTGCACTGTGTTAACTCCCCCCATCAGTGCCAGGTGAGAATAGAGACTGTCGGTGCCATGTCTCAATAACAGAGCTGCTTTGTGAGAAAGGGGATTTTATGACAACAAGGGTGTTTTGCATTAAGCCATATACTAACTGGTTCTTCTTTCAATTGGGAACTTTAAATGCCCTAATGAGGGAAACTAAGAGAGCCGTAGAGCATGCTGAATAATACCTCCATGAGATATTTTTAACAGGAAATAATTCTGAAATAAAATTATGGATTGTGTAGTCACATGGACTTTAACTACAGTATATAAGTTCAAATCAATTCAATTTTGTATAATATGCAATAAGATTCATAGAGAGAAATTTGAACAAGATAGCATTATCTGTTATGTGTAATCTAAAATGTGATTTATGATAATGTAATTAATGGTGTAAGATACATGAATTTACAGTATTTAAAAAAATGGTCCTGTTGTATTTAAATTAATTGTGAGATCCTAAATTAATTCAGTATTTATTTAAAAAAAATTGAAAAGAATTTCAGAGTGTGTTGGTGAGATACTTTATACATATTGCTATATATATATATATATATATATATATATATATATATATATATATATATATATATATATATATATATATATATATATAGTCAGTTTGTTGAACCGGCACTCACCAACGATCAATCAAGTCCCTGGTGCTTCTTCAAAAAATAGCATAAAGATATAGTTAAGAGCACTCACGGGTATTGTGAAAAAGGCTTTTATTGGAGTATTACAATCTACCCCACATCAACGCGTTTCGGTTCTCTCTGAACCGTCGTCCTGACGACGGTTCAGAGAGAACCGAAATGCGTTGATGTGGGGTAGATTGTAATACTCCAATAAAAGCCTTTTTCACAATACCCGTGAGTGCTCTTAACTATATCTTTATATATATATATATATATATATATATATATATATATATATGCCCCTGTTGGTAATTTATCCAATACATAAATAAGGCTTTAAACTACATTTTGTGCAGTTGTAGTATTTTGTTATATTATTCTTATACTTTTTCTTGATTTGCAGGTTTGACTTGCTTGCGCACACAAGACAGACTATGAACTCGGATGGGATAAACTCGCTCTCTTATAAGGTTGTCTGTACAACAAGGTTTCCTTTGTACACAAATATAACAGTAGATATCGGTTTACCTCCAAGCTAACCCCATTAAGTTAATAGCAAAATAAACTTTATATTGTAGTTCAAGGAATTTAAAGGGATACTGTCATGGAAAAACATGTTTTTTTGCAAAATGCATCAGTTACTAGTGCTGCTCCAGCAGAATTATGCACTGAAATCCATTTCTCAAAAGAGCAAACAGATTTTTTTATATTCAATTTTGAAATCTGACATGGGGATAGACATTTTGTCAATTTCCCAGCTGCCCCTGGTCATGTGACTTGTGCCTGCACTTTAGGAGAGATGCTTTCGGCAGGTTGCTGTTTTTCCTTCTTAATGTAACTGAATGTGTCTCAGTGAGACATGGGTTTTTACTATTGAGTGCTGTTCTTAGATCTACCAGGCAGCTGTTATCTTGTGTTAGGGAGCTGCTATCTGGTTACCTTCCCATTGTTCTTTTGTTTGGCTGCTGGGGAGGAAAAGAGAGGGGGTGATATCACTTCAACTTGCAGTACAGCAGTAAATAGTGATTGAAGTTTATCAGAGCACAAGTCACATGACTTGGGGCAGCTGGGAAATTGACAATATGTCTAGCCCCATGTCAGATTTCAAAATTGAATATAAAAAAATCTGTTTACTCTTGTGAGAAATGGATTTTAGTGCAGAATTCTGCTGGAGCAGCACTATTAACTGATTCATTTTGAAAATGTTTTTTTTTCCGATGACAGGATCCCTTTAAGCAACAAAACAGCAATACAACTAAAGCTGGCAGTGCCAATTTATTTTCTCATGACAAAATACTTTTTTGAAAAAATTTAGTATTTGCACTTACAAAAGGGTTCTTATATTATTTCCAATGTGTCCAGAGCACTTTTTGCTTGCTTTGCGTAAGCATAGGCACTAAATGTGAACTGTTACTAAACTCCTTGTGTAAACCAATACAGTGCTAGGTAATTACTGTTACTTGCCTTGGCATACAGTTCTGTGATATTGGCTTCAGCATTTGATTCACATGTGATATCTGTTATCACCTTTTAAATGGCAAAGAAGGATGGTATGCATATAAATGTATATTGTTTAAAAATTGGTGCATTATTTATCCTGAGATGAAGGGATGTGTATCTTTAAATGAATAGTTCCATGTATATAAACAATGCTATATAGTATTTTGTTTTTTTAACAATATAGGTATATGGATGTAGTCAGGCCAATCCACAGACCTAATGACAGGGAACATGCCTTCAGAGAAAATTTTTTGGTCAAATATGTTATGGTGACAGCTGGAAAATATATTTTGTGTATGTTTTTCTTATTCTTAATAAATAACTTGTGTTTTTGTATTTTTAAATCCTTTAACTTTGTTAGTCCTTCCATGTTTAATGACTGTTTAATAATTTAATAATGACTGTTTCATGTAAATATTGTCCTTTCTGGAACAAAATCATTTCTAATATGCAAGAAGTCATTAATATATCCCAAAGCAAAAGACGATAATACGAATTTTACAATAGTTACCACAATCACATCATGCGAAAAAACTCAGAACTCACGACTAATGTAGTGAATTACATTTCTTATGAAGTCATACAACTAATCTCATATGTGCAGGCCATGCAAGATTTAATGCATGTTCTGGAATTCTGAGATTCATTCACACATTAATGAATAATTTCAATTGGGTTCTTTATACTGCAGACGCCCCTTTGCAACCTGGCTGTTTTCGGGTCTTTTCTCTGTATTGTTATGCATATGGCTGCATTAAAGTTTCTCTACCAAACTGTGCTCTCTTGTGGTGTCTAGTAAAGCTGACTCTGTCCCTCTAAGCAAAATGCATCCACTTTTGTGTTAAAGGTGAAGTGGCACAAAACAGTGAGACAACCGTCAATATGCTCTTTGAGCATCCAGTGTTACATCTCAAGTAACATTAGAGTACAGTGGTACAGACTCTTTAAAGATAAGTAAATCTGCTGCTTTCAAAACAAATTCATGGGGACCTGTTATGGCCAAATCAATGTGCTGGGACAAGTGTTTCCCGTATAGGCACTAATGGATGCAATTTTGCACCAACTCTTTAGAACTTGCTGTTCAGTGTATATTTTTCTCTTCAAGTAAAAACTAAGAGCCTAATTTTTGGAGTACTAGAACATTAGCCTAGTCCTGTGCCTACTGACTATGCCTTACCTTGTGCACTTATTCATCTCCAATTTGTACCTGTATGTTAGCCTCCCATCCACTTAGACTGTAAGCTCTACTGGGCAGGGACCTCCTTCCCACTATGTCTCTTACCACATAGCTCTTCTGATATGATTCTGTATATATTTATTATGTGATTTGTCTTCCCTGTGTGTGTGTTGTGTGTGTGTATATATATATATATATATATATATATATATATATATATATATATATATATATATTGTACTTTTATGCATTGTACAGTGCTGCGGCTTCTTAACAGCACTTTACAAATAAAGTAATACATACAAACATACAAAAATGCATCAAAACTGAGTTTCTGTAATTTCTGTTATTGTTTATTGTTTTAATGCAATTAAACATCCAATTTGTCAGCATTAAGAATGTACAATAAAACTAGAAACAACTAATTTATGGTACATTTGTCTTTAGAAAAAGATGGGAAGGAATAGAAACCCTACATATATCTGTAGTTAGGGGCACCTGTCTCCCAGACATAAAAAGCTGTATAATAAAATTTATTTTTAAATGAAACTCTGTGACACTGCTGTGATTATGTAATTCCAGGACTAAAGGAAACAATATTCAAATAATGTATATAGTTTAAGTAAGGTGTATTTTTCTTGATGTTGTGTTTTGGTAGCTGAGGATGAGTAGAGTATAACAGTGCTATATTAGCAGGTTCATGCAGCCATTACTTAACTAACTCTATCACTTTAAGCTGTATAGAAAGTACTGTTTATTCACAGTATAACCATTGTGTACAGTGACATCCACAGGCCATTTGTATAAACAACACATATCCCCCCTATAGTAGGAAAACATTTGGGCAAATGTAATAAACAGCAATAATTAAACAGTATGCATCTCAAAGCAATATTATACATTCTTCACATTACATAGTCCTTGGTCATGCATGTAGTTTTCTTATTCTATCAGTATGCCTTATAGGTTCACTTTCTTCAGGTCTATTACAGATGGCATCAGGAGTAGGGAAATGTCCTTCATCAAGTGGAGTTTCTCCAAAGTCATATCTAACAGGAGCAAGATGACTTGCATTCCATATGCGTCCATCAGAAAGTTCATATGTGTATGGTCCTCGCTGGCGTCTCACTTTAAGTGGTGTAGTAAATTTAGATCCTTGTTTCAGTAGTCCTGGTTTCTTAATTCTGACTAAAGATCCAGGCTGAAAGTGCACTTCTCTTGCACCACATTTTCTGTCAGTATAAGACTTGCATTTGGCTTGTTGATGTTTCACAATGTCAGCTGTAGATGATTTTGTAGGCACAGTATTTTGTGGAAGTTGAGGTCTGCAACAGGAAACTTAGTGCTCATCTGTCTGCCAATTCAGCTGGAGATGATTGGGTTGTTGCATGGCGCCTTGCTTTGTAGTTATGTAGGAACTCTGTTGTAAATACTTTCCAAGATTTCCCATTAAGATTTGCTGTCTGTAGTGTTTCTTTTCAGACTTTTCAGACTTTTTCAGACTTTCAGACTGTTGAGTCGCTCAATTTCTCCATTTTCTTGTGGGTAATACACTGATGATTTCCTATGCACAATATTCCTCTCTCTCAGAAAGAATTCAAACTTAGATGAGACAAACTGTGGTCCATTGTCTGATATTAACTCCTTTGGATTACCTTCTCTGCTGAAGACTGTAGACAGAAATGTTATTACTGTAGGTGATGTTATATGAGAAACAAATGCAATTTCTGGCCATTTACTGTAATAGTCTATCAACATTATAGCAAATCTACAGTCTATAGGAGCATCTGTAAAAGGACCCACAATATCAATAGCAAGTTTTTCCCATGCTGAATCAGGAAATGGTACTGGCTGAAGTGGTGAAATTTTAGACACTGGCTGTGTGGCAGGCACTGGTGCTGTAGTGATGAGACCATCAACTAATTGTAGGTTTAATGCAGCAAAGAGATCCCTTCCAAGTATAGCAGTACCCTTATTCACAATGTAAAAGTCACATTTTGCAGTATTTGATTCAAATTGTACAGTGACTGGCAAGCAACCAAGTCTAACAAAGTTAAGTAACTGACCAATCTCAGGGCAGGTGCAACAAGCGGATCTTTTGCAAAGTATTTTAAGAAAATATCCTTTGGAAGTATAGAAACAGCTGAACCTGTATCAAGAATCAGGTTAATGGAGTGCCCCTTGTTAGCCGAAGCAGTATCAACTTTGACAGTGCCAATAAACTTACTAAAAACAAGAGAAAGCAGTAAAACCCCACACTGCCTTACTAAAATTAATTGAGATCTAATTATATAAGTGCTTAGTGCTATTATAAACATATGCTTAGTTCTCAATCAATTTAGCACCAACATACAATTAATGGTATTTCAATCGATTGTGTTAATACAAATAATTATGATTAAAGTGCTTAAGTGCTATAAATTAGGTGCTGTGACCTTCAACAAAATGTATCTACACACAACTGAATAATCTAAAAGTTCATGGTTCTTATATGAATTAAATAAGGTGCTAGTGCTGTAGTTATAATTTTAAAGTGAGTTAATGGTATCAACCAATTAAAATTAAAGCGTCAGCAATTCATGAATAAAAGTCAGGGGCCCCTGACGAAGCTGCTTGTCAGCGAAACGCGTAGGGTGGCGTAGGTGGAAGGTGGTGTGAATAGCTCCCACTCCTCCCAACGTAGCTAGGTAGAACTCGGCTGGGGGAAGGGTGGAAGGGTGGGAACCAATATTACTTTCTTGGTGACATACTGATGATTGCACCCTGGAGCAGCTATTTGATAATGGGTATTTAAACCGGTGACTTAATACTTTCTGTATACCCACCACCTTTCCTACCTACGTGATGAGATTTTAAATGTGTGTTTTTTAGGGACAAGGTCCCGCACGGCGTAGTGTTGTTTTCCACGTTGTGAGTGTGTGTGCTGGTGTGGCCAAACTAATAATACTTTTTAAACGGTTTAAATTAAAAGTTACGTTTTAATACTTTGTAGCAACCTTTGCTTGAACTGGTTGGCTGGCTGCAGCTGATCTGGAGGGGTGTGTCACTCTCCAGCATTCAGTGTAGCTGTTTGTTTGGTCTTTTTAAACCCTAATTGAATCTCGGATCCAGAGAGATTTAATGGAATTGTAGCGCTATTAGCGCAGCATTCATTCCTTTTATTCTCTTTTATCTCTAAGGCACTGAGGATTTGTTGGTTTTATAGCAAAGTTAGCTCTCTTTACCAGACAGTTAAACGTAGTAACGAGACCACAGTCCTCAGTGTTCTGCCTTCCTGTATTCCTGTAATAGCCTTTGAAAGGGTTAAATCTTGCTTTAGTAGCAGTCTCTCTGTAATGTGAGGTGAGTTTGTTTTTTCCACTTTTTGGTCTCTTAGCATTTCATCTGTTAGATTCCCAAAGTCACAGGTAACAACCAGCTCTCTCAAAGCTGCTACAAATTGTTCTGTGGATTCGCCATTACGTTGTCCACGTTGGTGGCATTTATATCTTTCAACCACCACATTTACTCTTGGCACGAAAAAGTTCTTTATAGCAGTAAGAGTAGTTTCATAAGTATCATCAGGTAATGGTAATGTATAGAATATACAATGTCCCTCTGCTTCCAGGCAGTGAATAAGTAAAGCAAGCTTTCTAGCAGTAGAAATCTCCCCTTGGTCAGCAGCAATAATGTAACATACAGATCCAAGCAGTAAAGGTATGGTAGGCTCACTAGGGTTTGAGACAAAAGCTGCAGGCTGCTGCAGAGGTAGAAGAGACATCTTGTCACCAATTTGTTGTGTTTTGGTAGCCGAGGATGCGTAGAGTATAACAGTGCTTTATTAGCAGGTTCATGCAGCCATTACATAACTAACTCTATCACTTTAAGCTGTATAGAAAGTACTGTGTCACTGTGTGTCCACAGTGACACCTACAGGCCATTTGTATAAACACCACACTTGACTAGCTCAATAGAAAGCATTGTTATGTATTTAAACTTCAGACATTTTGGTTAGTTAGCTCTGCTCAAGTGTGTACTTTTTTTCCACAGACACAAATTACATATCGGTTCATTTTTTGTTGAATAAATGATTGCAAAGTCAATTTTTATTAATGTTGATATGTTCGGTTAAATAAAGAAAAAACTTTTGATGGGGTTTTTGGCTTGTTTCTATTTAACAATTTATGAAAGCTCATTTACAATTGTAAACACAAGGACAAAGCACTTGTTGTGCTTGTACAGTACTTGCAGAACAGCCAAAGCACCCAACCAGCCTATTCTAATGAATAGTACTCTCCTTGAAGCAAGGGAACAATGGGATTACTGCCAACCTGGATTTATCTATAGTTTCAGGGGACCACTAGTAGGTTTCATTAGACACTACTGAAAAATCACCTTCAGATGCAACATAGCACACAGTCACTTTAAGACTGCAATTCTGGAGTTAAAATGCTACATTGTGATTGAAAACCATTAAAAATTGCCCTTTACATTTAAACAAGCCTTATAGTCTGAATCCTTTATTTTAATACGCAATTTGCTTTGGGAGCAGTGATTCTGACAAATAATAGACATTATTGCTATCACTGTAAAGGAGAGCTAAACAAATAGTGCAAAAATGTTGTACATAATACATTGGGCTTCTATACCAGGCCAAGACAATTTCAGCCCTTAAGCAGTGAAGATATGTGTCTCCAAAGATGTTACCTGTTGCTCCCCATTTTCTTTTCTGTCAATTAACTGTACATACTCTGTTCGGTTTTCAGTTACCTGAGCTTAGGGACCAATGCACAATATACTGTATATAGAGAATATAAATGTCACAATATAAGACTGATTAGTAAATCATTCTGATAATTAGCATCGGTACTTCATAAGCAGCCCTTTGACATCAGCCTATATGACCAGCCAATCTAATTTTCAGTTTGATAATTTGCCACAACCCCTATGCTTATCTTAGAAGTATCACTTGCACTTTTAATAAAATCCAAGATGGGAAATCCCTGTGTACAGATTTGAAGGAATGAATCATTACTATAGAGATACTGAACTTTCAGACTCCTTCAAGTTCAGTATATAAAATATGGCATTTCTAGCCATATTCATTTTTAGATTTAAATTATAAACAACATTCTTATATGAGGCCTGTGGGTGTTGTAAGTGCATGTGCAGTACTGAAACCTTTTTCTTTGTAATACATTTTTTACGAGTTATAAGAAACAGTGGATGGTATTTAATGCACCTTTTGTCAAATTTAATAACCTCCAGGGCTTTGTTTCCTGTGTTTAAAATACATGAATACTGTCTGAGCAGAGAAGCAAGAATAGCCTGAGAAATGGTGGCAAATTTGTGCGAAGGACCCAAAGAAATACAAAAGCATTTAATTGTAATTACCTCCTGCTCATATACATAGGCATGATTGAATACCTTTTACCTACTATAAACACAAGCCTTTTGTTTTAGACATGACAGTACATGTCTTAAAATAAGTGTCATTGTCTGTAATAGAAGCGTTAAAACAACACAAGAGACTGTTCAGGGCAAGTGTAGACTTATTTGTATATCAGACAACACAGGCAAGTTTAGGGTCAGAAAGCATGTATTTATGAAGGCAAAGCAATGATTGTGTATACCAAATTTATTCATAAATAATTATCATAAAGTTTGTTGTGTAATGAAGTATATTTGCAGGGTTTATGCACTGAAAGGTGATAAAGGTGCTGCATCTGCTAATTCTGGACGTTACCATCCATTCCAATCCATAATTTTTGTGCATAAAACATTAATCTGTATATTTATTTATGTATAACAGAAGCTGCCACAGTGTAGCTGTCTTTTAAAAGATAAATAAAATCATTACTGA
This sequence comes from Xenopus laevis, assembly GCF_017654675.1. Lineage (NCBI taxonomy): Eukaryota > Metazoa > Chordata > Amphibia > Anura > Pipidae > Xenopus > Xenopus laevis. The sequence continues at coordinate 101,957,248 of NC_054371.1, read as the reverse complement.
CAGACAAGAACTGCATTAGTCTATGATAAGAATAGGAGGCATTTATTACAACAGACATTTTTGTATGCTTTCTTCAATTGTATGTAAGGCAAACCATAGCAGCTACCTTTCATATACACAAATGCAAAAATACTAGGAAGTTATATAAATAAGCCACAGATTGTTTATGTTTAATAAACTTTGTGCATATTTTTTCATTTATTTTCTCATTTCCTTCCTTTGCATAGAAGCTTACCAAATCTCTTCAGCTTTCCTGACAAGATCTGATTTTTTTTTTATCTTTGCTGTACTACACCTTACTTGCAATTCACCTTTTACCCACTTTTGCATATCAAACTAAACAGTACTAGAAACTAGAATTAGATTTGTAATACAACATTGCCATCTAGTGTATATCATAAGTAACCAAACAATAAATGATGAGTCAGAAATTAGATTTGACTGTACTTTCAATGTCCACCTCAAGGTCATTAATAAACAAGTTAAAAAGCAACGGACCGAGGACAGAGCCCTGCGATACTCCACTAACAACACTAGTCCAGTTAAGTAAAAACTTAAGACAAACACCTCCAGACTTTTTATTCCATATGTCCCTCATAAAAAGGGTGTAACCATTTAAATTCACAGCCCAGTCAAATGTTTTATCCCAATGATATAATTTTTATAAATGCACAGTCAAACAAAAAGGTGATCCCTTATTAAATAAATTTATCCTGCGGTAGAAGCGGAGGTCTGACCTAAGTCAGTACAAGTTAATAATTTAAAAAGGAGAAAAAGTATCCCACTAGCTTCAAACTCGCTCAGCAGTCTCTAGTAGTTTAAAACTACCTAATTCAAATAATCTCAATTGCGTGCAAATTAGCTAATTACTTTATTATAAATCCCAAAAAAGTGCTTGTGCTATGATTTAACCGATTAAATTCCAATGATTATGAATTAATTAAATAATGTGATAAAATTCATTCTATTATATATGCAGGGGTTAAGAGAAATTAGTACAGATATACCCTTAGCTATAACCAATTCTATTTCACGATAGTGTATATCCTTTTGCAACAGGATATATTGGTCTAAGAGTTAATAGTAACCCCCTCCAATCACTTTAAGTTAAAAAACTTTAAAGTGCAAGTGCTTAACAATTAATCAAGAATAGTAATTTCATCCAGACTGAACAAAAATTCATAAATTTGAAAGTGCTCGATAGTGCTTTGCAATAAATTATAGTTGAGATAATTGATTAAATAGAGACCGCAATAAATAGGATAAATATTAAAAAACACACAATGCTCAGGTTCAGAAATTAAGTCAGAAATGGAAAAGAAGAAGAGGTGGAGTTGTCCCAAATCTACTACCTGATTTTTTCTATCCCTGGGACACCACAAAGACGAAGAAGGCAGAGTACCCGGGACTGTGGTCTCAAATTTTAATCTAGTCCTAGACTTGAAGAAAACTATATAGGCCTAAAAAACCACAAATCCACGAGCTCTTGTGAGCTTTAGTATCAGATAGATTAGCTAGGAACCGAGCACTGGTTGAGGTTTGAGACCTCCCCACCCCCTCCACTACTTTGAAACCCAATTGACTTAAATTGAAAAAGTTAAGGTTAAAAAGGACTCAGAACGCCGACGCGCGTTTCGCAATACTGGCTTTGTCAAGGCGTAATGAGAAAGCTCCCCTGCCGTCGGGTTTAAAACACTTCCGTATGGTGCGTCATCTTGAGGAGTTATCGCGAGACTTCATTCCACCTGTCTTCGCCCACGCATTCTACGTACGTCTTAGCTTGTGCGCGTCGTCCTGGTAACCAAATAGCTTCACGCTATTATCCGACAAGGGGAATCTGTGAAGACGCAACTGCCCTCTGACACCTCTCCATACATCTTATTGGTACGGTCATGATTCATAACAGTTGGGGGACTTTCTACTTTAAGTGGATCAATTAATTTAACCATTAACAAATTTTTACTGTGTATATATATAATAAATTATTTAAAAACCATATTTATTAATTATTTATTAAAACATATATTAAAATATTTTATATATTTTTATTTATTTATAGATTAATCATGTTTCTTTAAAATTGGCTAAATGAATAGATCAAGTTTCTTTTCTAAATTTAGGTACTAAGGTGAATAAACTGTTATGAATTTAAATAAAGGATGTGAATAAATTATTCTCATTTATTCCCTTAGGGCACACTGTGTTCATTCTAAAGATCCAATAACTCTCTCGTTTCAACAGGGCTTGTTCCAAGTTTCCTCTACGTATTCCTAATTCAACTTTTTCCAATGCCCAGAATTTCATTGTAGAGGGATCTTTATTGTGTGATTTTTTAAAATGTTGAGCTACCGTGGAAATTGTTTTATCATTCTTACTCTCATTTCCTGCTGTTCTAATCGTAGTGTAATGCTGCTGCATTCTTGTTTTCAGCATTTGTGTAGTCATCCCTATATACCTCTTATTACAGGGACATTCAATACAGTATATTACACCTTGAGTCCGACAATTTATATAATAGTTCACTTTATGATTAATGCCAAATCGATCCTCAAAGTTAGTAATTTTTCACATCTTAATGCACATATTCACCGCAGGGAAAGCACCCACAATTTTTGTGCTTGCTATTACGTGAGATCTTAAAGTGACTCCTAGTGATTAGGTCCCTCAAGTTCGGACTCCTCTTATAGCATATTGATGCTCTTTTCTGTAATATCATTCCAAGGGTGTTGTCTTCCAATAGTATGGGCCAATGTTTATCCAGAATGGTTTGTATCTGTGAGCTATCAGCGTTATAGGTGGTTATGAATCTAACCACATTATTCGGTTCCTGTGTTTTTTCTTTGGTTACTAAGAGCTGGCTTCGATCAGTGACTAGTGCTCTATGATAAGCTTTTTTCACTATCTTACCTGAGTAGCCTCTCTGTTTAAGTCTAGTTTTTAATTCTATGGCCTGTTCTTTGAAATACTCAATAGAAGAACAGTTGCGTTTAAGTCTTAAAAATTCACCAGTAGGGACCGATTTTTTTACTGAATGTGGATGGAAGCTGGAGAAACTTAGAAGTGAGTTGGTAGCTGTAGTTTTTCTAAAGTTTTTTGTCACCAAATTTCCTTCCTTTGTGACTTCTATGTGGAGATCAAGAAAGGAAATAGATTTTTCAGAGAGTTCCATGGTGTTACGATCATTACCATTAAGTAGAGTAACAAATTCAATAGCCTCTTCCCTGGTGCCATCCCATATCACCAGTATATCGTCGATATACCTAATTCATTTTAATATTTTTGGTTGGTATGAGGGCTGGATGTTCTTAACAATAGTTTGTTCCCAATGCCCCAAAAATAAATTGGCATAAGAGGGAGCACACGATGTACCCATGGCTGTCCCTTGTATTTGGAGGTAGAATTTGTTATTGAATGTAAAATAATTGTAATTTAACACAAACCTCATTAGTCTGCATAAAAAATCAATCATACATTCTTCCTCCCCAAGGTCTTTGACCAGAAAATATCTTAAAGCTTCTATTCCCAGATCATGTCTAATAGATGTATATAGGGATTCTACATCCAGAGTCATGAGCAACACAGGTTTTTTATTGCCCAGTTCTTCTATCTGGGATAAGACATCCAGTGTGTCTCTTGCGTAAGACTCTAATTTCTCAACCATAGGTCTTATTCTGAGATCAAGATATTGGCTGGCCTTTTCCTTAAGGTTTCCATTCCCGGATACAATGGGTCTTCCGGGAGGGTTGGATAGATTTTTATGGACCTTGGGAAGAAGATATAAAGTAGCTATCCTGGGACTCTCTACTGTCAGAAATATCAGTTCCTTCTTAGTGATTAGGTTATCCCTAACGGCTTGTTTTAACATATTATCATAACTTACTTTAAAATTATCCGAGGGATCCCCCAAAATCTCTTTATAACTAATAGAGGACAACTGTTTCTCCGCTTCTTTCAGATACATATCATTAGGCCACAGTACAATATTCCCACCTTTATCAGACGCACTATCGAGCACTTTCAAATTTATGAATTTTTGTTCAGTCTGGATGAAATTACTATTCTTCATTAATTGTTAAGCACTTGCACTTTAAAGTTTTTTAACTTAAAGTGATTGGAGGGGGTTACTATTAACTCTTAGACCAATATATCCTGTTGCAAAAGGATATACACTATCGTGAAATAGAATTGGTTATAGCTAAGGGTATATCTGTACTAATTTCTCTTAACCCCTGTATATATAATAGAATGAATTGTATCACATTATTTAATTAATTCATAATCATTGGAATTTAATCGGTTAAATCATAGCACAAGCACTTTTTTGGGATTTATAATAAAGTAATTAGCTAATTTGCACGCAATTGAGATTATTTGAATTAGGTAGTTTTAAACTGCTAGAGACTGCTGAGCGAGTTTGAAGCTAGTGGGGTACTTTTTCTCCTTTTTAAATTTTAGTAAATGCAGTCAACTCCAGTTCTCCCATTTTACATTATAAACTTACATGACAGTGGAGTCTACTTTTCCCTCTGATATTAACACTATGCAATTGACCCCTCATGACCCTTTTCTAATTCCATTCCCTGTCTACACTAGCATCCCTATAATACTCTAGCTCCCCCTTTGCTTAGTGTAAAAACTCCTCAACTATTACTCGTGACCAATTTCCCTTAGCACAACAGACCCCTTTCTATTGAGGTACAAACCATCACGCCTATATAGATTATACCCAAAGAAAAAAATCAGCGCACTGCTCTAGAAACCCAACCCCTTCTTTTCTACACCAAGACTTAGTCACACATTTGGGTTCATACGCTTCTGCTGCCTTTTTAAATTTGAATGTGGCACAGGTAAAATTTCTGAAAAATATTACACTGGAAGACCTTTTTTTAATCTTAGCTCCTAGATCCCTGAACTTACTTTTCAAGGCCCTCCATCGTACACTAATATTGTCATTGGCACCAATACGTGTATGTACCAAGACAGTTGCCCAGCTCTACTCAATAATTTGACTACTTGATTAACCAAACCCTGGCAACAGGAAAACAGCAAACTGGCTGTAGTGATCTGGACGACAAATTACTCTTTCCACTTTCCTAATAATTGAATCCCCTATAACCACAGTCTGTTTAGGACTAGCCCTCCTCTTCACCACTACTAGAGAGGCTGGTCTCCTGGCTGTTAGAAAGTTCAGGCCCATCTAGAACTTCCATACCAGAGTCCCATCCTCTTCATACAAGATAGTGAATATGTTTGGATGCGCAAACCCTGGATCAGTCTTCCTTTTCCCCACACAAGACTTTCTGACTACTACCCAGATGACTGTCTTATCATTTCGTTGCTGTCTCCTTCCCCAAAACTGTCTGACCAGTTAGGCCCTGCTCAGTGAGCAAGAGTCTCCTCTCAAGATTTTCAATTGACCTTAGTGTTTCAATTTATCTCTCTAGGGCTCTAACGTGAGTCTCTAAAGTGGCGAGTTGCTCACATTTACCACACAGGTAAGCAGTTTGGAACTCTTGTTCCAAATCTGCGTACATATGGTGCTTACTGTGCACCATATTTATGCAGTCAGGCCTTCACTCTTGCTGTCACTCATTAAACCATTTACTGAAAACAGTTACAATAACAGAGAAAAGAAAATAATTTATAACAAATTATTTATCTTGTTTCAATTCCATTTGTTTGAAACTTCTGTGTTTTAAGATCCACTAACAGAACAGCTACCCACAAGATCAAGTTCCACAGGAGTCCCAGCATTCTACTTATACTGTCTGTTCAAAACTTGCACACCTCAACCTGAAGGAAATACAGTTAGGCCCATAAATCTTTGGACAGAGACAACTTTTTTTCTAAATTAAGTGCTGTACATTACCACAATGAATTTTAAATGAAACAACTCAGATGCAGTTGAACTGCAGACTTTCAGCTTTTATTCAGTGGGTTGAACAAAAGGATTGCATAAAAATTTGCGGAACTAAAGCCTTTTTTTAACACAATCACTTCATTTCAGGGGCTCAAAAGTAATTGGACAAATTAAAAAATTGAAAATAAAATGTTAATTTTTAATACTTGGTTGGAAACCCTTTGCTGGCAATGACTGCCTGAAGTTTTGAACTCATAGACATCACCAGATTCTGTCTTACCTGCTTTTTAATGCTCTGCCAGACCTTTACTGCAGCGGCTTTCAGTTGCTTTTTGTTTGTGGGCCTTTCTGTCCGAAGTTTAGTCTTCAACAAGTGAAATGCATGTTCAAATGAGTTCAGATTAGGTGACTGACTTGGCCATTCGAGAATATTTCACTTCTTTGCTTTAATAAACTCCTGGGTTGCTTTGGCTGTATGTTTTGGGTCATTGCCCATCTGTATTATGAAACGCCTCCCAATCAATTTGACTGCATTTAGCTGGATTTGAGCAGACAGTATGTCTCTGAACACCTCAGAATTCAAGTTTCTGTCCTGTGTCACATTATGGATAAACATTAGTGTCCCAGTGCCACTGGCAGCCATGCACGCCCAAGCCATCACACTGCCTCCACCATATTTTATAGATGATGTGGTATGCTTTGGATCATGAGCTGTTCCACGCCTTCTCCATACTTTTTTCTTGCCATCTGGTAGAGGTTGATCTTGGGTTCATCTGTCCAAAGAATGTTTTTCCAGAACTGTGCTGGCTTTTTTAGATGATTTTAAGCAAAATCTAAACTAGCCTTTCTATTCTTGATGCTTATGAGTGGCTTGCACCTTGCAGTGCACCCTTAAGGATGGCTTGTTTCACCTGCACGGATATACAGTAGCTGATGGTTAGGAAACCCCATTAGACAAAGCCCACATTGGTTCTAATAACAGATTTGTATGGGCCTGCAGTATGATTCAATCTATGAACTGGGTAACAATCAATTTGATTCCGGCTAATTTGCCCATCCAAATTAGCCCCAAATTTCTCAAAGCATATATTGTGTAATCTAAAATCAAATTCAAAACCATAGTGGGATGCGATTTAGTAAGGCACCAGAGTTTGTGATACCCTGTGTTTCACCTGCATAGACATATTTTTTTTTTATAATCAAGGCACTTTATTATAAGTGAATGTAATCAGTGTAAAGATCTGAAGGATTGCTAAAATTTAGGGGCAGATTTATAAAGACTTCGAATAGTAAATTCAAATTTTCTAATTGTTTTTTTGGTGTCAAAATTCAGACATTCGAATTTTAATCCCCCAATTTGAGTGTAAATTTGAATGTGAGATTTATCACACCTTGACCATGGAAACAGTTCTAATTCGACAGTTCACCACCTAAAATCTGATGAGTTCATTTACAAGTCAATGGCAGTGTAAGGTTACTTACCGAAGGGTTCCAGCGCGGCGGCTCTCGGCGGCTCTGACGTCACGAGCGTCGAAGCGCAGGCGCGTGTGCGCGCATGGACGGCACAGAACGTAGTGACGCCTGCGTCTTTACGCAGGCGTGCCAAGACTTAAGGTATTTAAACCTACTTTTTTATTCCTTCTGTGCTTGGTTATCGTGGTTTATTCCTGGGAGACCTAGCTATACTTTTCTTATTGACTCCTGTGTATCACCTCTGATTGCCCTCGACTCTGATCCTTTGCTGAATACCCAGACCTCGACCTGTTTATCGTTCCTGTTGTTTGCTGCCTGCCTCTGACCTCGGATCTGCCTGACTACGCCTCTCTTCTCGACCCTCTGGTACCTCGATCCTGTGTAGCCTCACTGGCTTCTCTCCACTCACGGTTCCCCCTGTAACATCCTCAGGTGGGTTCAGTGTTGTGCGAGCCGCTTGTGAGTCCTTCTACAGCTTGACAAGATCCATCATCTGAAAACCCTGGTAAGCCTGACAGTATAACCAGGCCTAATGGATCAAGCGGAAGGGCCATCACCATTCTCAGTCCTTACCCAACAGTTATCCTCGCTTACTCAAGCGGTCCGTGAACTTCAGGGAGGTTACGCCCAGATGCAAGATCAGATGCGGACCCTGCAGTCGCCTCTCGGTGGTTCAGCCTCCGTATCAGCGGCTGATCAATCTGCCTCTGAGAGCCAAGTACTTCCTTCTGACCTTCCTGAGCCCAAGATTCATCTCCCGGAACGGTTCTCCGGTGATCGGAAGACTTTTCGTCTGTTTAAAAATAACTGTAAACTTTTATTTACTCTGAAATCTCGTACCTATCCTACTGAACAGGCTCGGGTGGGTACTGTTATCTCCTTGTTGTCCGGAGATCCCCAGGCTTGGGCTTTTCGGTTAATGGATCTGCAGAGCCCAGAATTGGCTACAGTGGAGTCTTTCTTTAAAGCTATGGCCATATTATATGATGATCCGCACAGGACTTCGGCGGCTGAAGCGTCACTTCGTTCTCTGAGTCAGGGGCGTGGGCCAGCCGAAGATTATACAGTTCAGTTCCGCAAGTTTGCAGCAGATGTTGACTGGAATCAGTCTGCACTCAAACACCAGTATCGTCTGGGGTTGTCAGAAGGCCTAAAGGATGAATTGGCACGTACGGGAATCCCAGAGACTTTAGACGATCTCATTTTGCTCACCAGACTCCGTGAGCGCAGAGCTGAGAGGTCGGGTCAAGGTTCCCCAATGTGGGTACTTCCTCATGCTTCCCCACCAATTCGGTTGCCTGCTGTCTCCTCTTCGGTTGCGGACCCTGAACCCATGCAGATCGGAGCTATTAGATCAGCATTAACTCCTGAGGAACGTTTAAGACGTCGGAGGCTCAATTTGTGTCTCTATTGTGGACTTGCTGGTCATCTGCTTCGTGATTGCCCCACTCGGCCCTCCTTGAAGGGTAAAGCAGTTTCTAACCAATCTCCAGTATTTACGTCTCCTTTTACTCCATTACTTACCATTCCACTTTCTTGACAGTGGGAAGACAAGTCGGTGAAACTGCAAGCAATAATTGATTCTGGGGCCAGTGGGTGTTTCCTGGATTCTGTAACGGCTAAGGCTCACTGTTTTCCCTTGCACGAGAAAAAGAATCCCACGTTTCTTCGAGTTGCTGATGGTTCACCCATATTATCTGGTCCAGTCATTCAAGAGACTTTTCCCCTCTCTATGTCCCTTAATAAAGTTCATTCTGAAACTCTGAACTTTGACATTGTGGCGTCACCCTTATTTCCTGTTATTTTAGGGATGCCGTGGCTTCGCAAGCATAATCCGTCTATCAATTGGGCTTCTGGAGAAATATTTTTTTCTTCTGACTTCTGTCTCTCAAGATGTCAACCAATAAGATCCTGCAGGCCTATTGAACTTTTCTCGCTAGCATCTTCGCAAGGAGTTCCTGACAATCTTCCAGTGGCTTATCAAGATTTTAAGGATGTCTTCAATAAGAAGGGTACAGACATTTTGCCCCCACATCGCATTTATGACTGTCCTATCGACCTGCTACCTGGTGCACAAATACCTTTTGGTCGTATATACCCTCTATCTGAGCCTGAGTTATTGGAACTTCGCAACTATCTTGATGAGAACTTAGCCAAAGGTTTTATTCGTCATTCCACTTCTCCTGCTGGCGCTGGAATTTTCTTTGTAGAAAAGAAGGATCGTTCACTAAGACCCTGCATTGATTACAGCGAACTAAATAAAATAACTATTAAGAATAGATACCCACTTCCACTCATCCCAGAGTTATTCCAACGGCTTCGTGAAGCTAAAGTCTTTTCGAAATTGGATCTTAGAGGGGCCTATAATCTGGTCAGGATCCGCGAAGGAGATGAGTGGAAGACCGCTTTTCGCACAAGATACGGACACTTCAAGTACCTTGTTATGCCGTTCGGCCTATGTAACGCCCCAGCAACGTTCCAGCACGTAGTGAATGACGTGTTCCGTGATTTCTTGGATGTCTTTGTCATAATTTACTTAGATGACATCCTTGTTTTCTCCAATTCTCTCGAAGACCACAGAGTACATATGAAGAAGGTTCTTTCACGCTTACGCACTCATCAGCTCTATGCTAAGCTGGAAAAATGCATTTTCGAACAAGATTCTGTGGAATTTTTAGGTTTCTTTATCACTCCCCAAGGAATTCAAATGGATCCCCGAAAAGTTTCAGCAATCTTGGATTGGCCTGCTCCCACGTCTAGAAAAGCCGTCCAGCGATTTATTGGCTTCGCTAATTTTTATAGAAAATTTGTTAAAAATTTCTCTCAAATCATTTCACCTATCACCAGTCTCACACGAGCCAATGTAAAATTTATGTGGACCTCAGAAGCTCAAAGAGCTTTTCAATGTTTAAAAGATCTTTTTATTTCTGCTCCTGTCCTTCATCACCCTGATCCTTCGCTTCCTTTCATATTAGAGGTGGATGCTTCGGAAAATGCTGTTGGAGCCATTCTTTCCCAAAGATCAGGTATTAAAGAGGAACTTCACCCAGTCTCTTTTTTCTCATAATTTCCAGGAAGAACTCTTCTTCTTATAGTTGATGACCAAGAAGAATTCGTGGTTGAACAGGTTTTGGATTCACGAAGGAGAGGGAAAAGACTACAGTATTTGGTCAAATGGAAAGGCTATGGACCGGAAGAAAATTCCTGGGAGCCCTCTTCAAATCTACATGCCCCTAGACTTGTGGCTCAGTTCCACAAGACTCATCCAGACAAGCCTTCTAGCATCTGCGTCCAGAGGCCGCATCTCGGTAGGGGGCAATGTAAGGTTACTTACCGAAGGGTTCCAGCGCGGCGGCTCTCGGCGGCTCTAACGTCACGAGCGTCGAAGCGCAGGCGCGTGTGCGCGCATGGACGGCACAGAACGTAGTGACGCCTGCGTCTTTACGCAGGCGTGCCGACGCTGGCGAAAAAGCGGCGCCAAGACTTAAGGTATTTAAACCTACTTTTTTATTCCTTCTGTGCCTGGTTATCGTGGTTTATTCCTGGGAGACCTAGCTATACTTTTCTTATTGACTCCTGTGTATGACCTCTGATTGCCCTCGACTCTGATCCTTTGCTGAATACCCAGACCTCGACCTGTTTATCGTTCCTGTTGTTTGCTGCCTGCCTCTGACCTCGGATCTGCCTGACTACGCCTCTCTTCTCGACCCTCTGGTACCTCAATCCTGTGTAGCCTCACTGGCTTCTCTCCACTCACGGTTCCCCCTGTAACATCCTCAGGTGGGTTCAGTGTTGTGCGAGCCGCTTGTGAGTCCTTCTACAGCTTGACAAGATCCATCATCTGAAAACCCTGGTAAGCCTGACAGGCAGAGGTCAGTTGAACCATTTGAATATGTTAATTGCCTTCCTGACATTCGAGTTTTTTTGGGAGGAAAAACTTGATTTGATTCCAATTTTCATGTTGGAACTATTCAATCGAATATTAGACGTTCAAATCTTTTGATAAATAACCTCCCAATGTAATTGCGAGTACATTCAAATTTATTACAGTAAAAAAATAATTCACATAAATTCGAAATATGACCTTTGATGAATAACCCCCTTAAAGGAACTGTTCAGTATAAAAATAACAACTGGGTAAATAGATAGTATTTTCAAAATCATTTTTTTTAGCCAAAAATGTAAAATATATATATATATATATATATATATATATATATATATATATATATATATATATATATATATATATATATATATATATATATATGTATATATAGTCAAATACAAGAGTCCTCTGCACTCAACCCATTATCAAAATATTTAAGACAGCGACATTTTGTGCATACTGCTACTAAAAAATGCCTTACCCTTTAAACAAAACAGGGATTGTTTGTCCATATATTGCAATATATTTAAGATGACCAACTACGTCAAAGTCATCCCATATCTGGCCAGTCTTATGCTCAATTTTATCTGATTTATTAAGAATTCTATTGCTTCATTATACATTTTACAAAGGGACTAGGTTTTACCTGCAACTTACTTGCTGCTTTCAAACTAAACCTCCATACTTGGCTGCCCTTTTATTAGACACCAGTGGGATCACCTGACTATAGCTGGGAAGGGTGGGAGCTACAACATGGAGCTGGTCACTGCTCCTATATATATATATATATATATATATATATATATATATATATATATATATATATATATATATATATATATATATATATATATATATATATATATATATATATATATATATAGGTCTTACATAATAGCCAGAACACTACTTCCTGATTTTCAGCTCTCATGGTTTCCACTAATTGGTTACCAAGCAGTAACCAATCAGGGACTTGAGGGGGGGCACATGGGCCATAACTGTTTCCTTTTGAATTTGACTTGCATGCTTAGGATCAATTGCAAACTCACTGAACAGTTATGTTATATGTGGCCCCCCTTAAAGATGCTGACTAATCAAAAGGGAGTTTAGGAGGTGCTGGAATCAACTTTGGCTCTTGTGTAAAGCTGGAATATTATCTTTTTATCCCTTTCTATTTAAATGTTCCAGGGACCATGAGCTTCCTAGAGAGGCTTTATGCCTGGCAAAAGAATATTTATTGCCAAATGATTGAAATATTTGCAGTAGAACACGTAAATTAGACATATATATTTTTCATATTAACGCATGTTTTTTGTGAAATATTTTTTCTTCAATGGAAAAATATTTTGCACAGGCTAATAAATATGGTTTAAAAACAAGACTTTCTTATCATATGAGATGGAATAATTTCCAGGAAAGGAGTCATAGCAAATGCAAAAGGAATATAGATCCTGTTCCCTATCTGTTTATCTCTAGATTGTAACTACTTACCTACAAAGCCTACTGTTTATCAGTGCATTCTATTTATTATGGCACAAGGCCATGCACACCCATTGGACAACATATTACAATATGCTATCACAAATATAACTTCCCCTTTTCACAGATATTTCTACCACATGCTTATATTGCTATTGGCTCCAATGTTGCGTACCTTATTTTACTCATGTATCACCTCTCTTGTCTCTTTCTTTGAGATGTAACCCTGGCTTGGCATAATGTTGTGTGTTTTTTTTGTGTCTGCTCATTAAAACTAATAAAAGTGTACCTTTAAAAAATATAACTTCACTAATGTAGTCAAGAGAAATGTTGTGCTATATTTATATTAAATTTAGGGGACTGCAACAATTACACAAATATATAACAGGTCACTGGGACACCAAGCCAGAAAAGCTTTAATGTGTCAGTCAAACCAATCAAATACACAATTACCTGAACCCCAACAAGTGAAGGTTCATCATTATTTAAAAATGGTTGTAGAAAAAACTTCTCAGCCGCTGTTCCAAAACTCTGTAACAGTTAACTGGGTAATTATAGGATTCCAATGCACGGGATCTGGAAACCTGTTAGCCAGAAAGTTCCAAATTATGGCAAGGCTATCTCCGAAATAATGAAAAATTGTAAAAAGGATTTATTCTTTATCTGTAATCAGCGTCGGACTGGCTCAACTGGACACCGGGAAAAAACCTGGTGGGCCCCTGCCGGCCCAGCCCCCTCCCCTGATCTCCGGGCCCCCCAAATAAAATTAAAAAATTTAGTGTATGCGCACTGATGTTCGCGCATGGGGGGGCGGAGGTTAGTAACCCGGCGGGCCCTCCCATGTCCAGTCCGACCCTGCCTGTAATATTAAAAGAGTACATTGTACTAATCCTTACTGGAGGAAAAGCAATCTTATTGGGTATATTTAAAGTTTTAATGATTTTTTTAGTAGAGGCCCATTTATTAAAGGTCAAATTTGAATTGTATTAGTGCTTTTTGAAACCACTATTAAACGAATTTTTCTCTAAAACTACGAATGTCATGAAAGTTATAGAAAGATCCAGTTATAAAAAGTATGAACATAAGAAAATGCTAATGTGCTAAAGAACTATGCTATTGTGCTAAAGAACTTCTAAAACCTCTAAAAATGTGCACAATTACGAAGAGAACCTCTAAAAGTTTGAATGGTTAAAAAAGGTCCAATTGGATCAGCACAGTTCCCTTTGGCTTCTATAGGACTCTGCTTTTATGTTTTGAAGTTTTTCATAGTTTTTACACTTAATAAATCTTGAAACACACTTTTAGAGAAAAAATACAATTTGTGGAAAAAAAGAAATCAAAATCTTAGTAAATAGGCCCCTTAAAGTTTGGGAATCCCAATTCATGGAAGGTTGTGGTGTACATTCTTTCATGATCATGAGTTCATTCAGTAATCACTTGTGTACTACAGATACTGATAAATGATGTATGATCTATTATCAGGAATGTTTGGGGCCTGGGGTTTTCTGGATAAAGAATTTTTCTGTAATTTAGATCCTTATCCCTTAAATCTACTAAAAATAAAATATTGAAATATTAAATAAATTGGTGATTGCCATAGGAGCTTTCTGGAGTGTCTGGATAAAGGAACCCACACCTGTATATATATAATATGTCTATCTGTAAGTTTCCTAACAGTCTATCTAGGTTCCTGCTCATCTCATCATAGTAGGCAAATGTGAAGGTAATATGTCTGGTAAGATCTATCACCTATAAAACCATGCTGGCACAAACTCAAAATATTGCCATTTCCAATGTATTCAAGCATCTTCTCTCTTATTGCTCCCTCCAAAAGCTTTCCTACCACTGATGTCAAACTAACAGGCTGATAGATTGCAGGCTGAGAACAGGATACCTATTTGCATAATGGCACCACACAAGGAAATTCTCTGCGCAATGCCAGACTTCAAGGAATCCTGAAAAGAGGATTGGCAATAACAGAGCTAAGCTCACTAAATAAACTGGGATACATACAATTCGTTCCTGGACCTTTGTTTACCTTGACTTGTTTACGTCTGTTTTGAATTTCCACCTGAGTCACTCATACATCAATAGTTTTATTAGCATTGGGTATATTAAAAAGGAAAGCTTCATTAGCTGGTTCCTCCATTGTGTAGGCAGATGAAAAATAACAGTTTAGGATCTCTTCTCTTTCCCTGCTCTCATCAGCCAGCTGACCCCCCACTGATAAAAAAAGGTTCCACCATGTCTTGCTTTATTTTCTTACTATTTACATATTTAAAAAATAATTTTGGATTTATTTTACTCCTTTTACTTCAATACCCTTTTCCATCACTATTTCAGCTTGTTTGATAGCTTTGTTTGATGCATGTTTTATTGGCCTCATTGTACCTGATATACGTTTCACTGTGCCAGCTAAATGAAATGCATTAAAAGCATGCTTTTTCTTACCAACCTCAAGTCCAACACTTCTGTTAACCCTTTAAGTGCCAGTAGAATTTCTTATTTCATTTGTACTCAGTGACAGACTTTTTGTGTATTTCCACTTCTGGAGAAAGATTTATAGTTATAAATTAAAAAAAGTACTGCCGAATCCAAAATGGTTAACTGTCTTTATACTCCTAATTAACAAATATCTATCTACAATCTATTCTGAACACAGCCATTTTTATAAAAACTCTGAAAAATCACCTCAAAAAGTTCATTTTGCAAGTTTGCATCTCCCACAGAGCATATGGTAACAAGAAAAACATACTAAATATGAATACCAGAGGTCCAGTGAACAGTTTGATCCCCACTGTGCATGGAATTACCAAAGTATCTGGTGGTTAAGACCCCAAAATGAAGTTAGTGCATAAACATTTCCCCAGAGGTCACTTCAGTTACTGAAAATCAATACATTGACTTGGGGGGGGGGTTAAAACACAAAAACATTAGTTGACCCCAAAACCCATATATTTTTGGAAAGTACACATTCAGAAAAATCAAAAATGGATAACCATGTCTTTGTAATACAAACTACTAAGTTTAATTGCTTTTCAAAAACAGGCAGTTTGATAATGTACCTGAAAATTGCCTCAAAACTTCCAGTTTCTAGAATCTCCCACATAGCATAAGGTATCAAGAAAAAACATCCAAAATATGAATGCCATTGGTCCACTGAACAGTTTGTGAATAGGATTACCAAAGTATCTGGCGTTTGCAGACCCCAAAATCACAAAGAAATAAATTGATTTCCCTAAGCCATATAGTTTGGAAAGTACACATTCAGGCAAATCCAAAATGGGTAGCCATGCCTTTATACTCCAAAATACTGAGTTACAAAGGTTTCCCAAAATTTACTGTTTTGACTAAATACCAGAAAATTGTCTCAAAGCTTTCACTTTAGTATGTTATCTCCCACATAGCATAAAGTACAAAGAAACATGCTAAATCTGAATTCCAGGGGTTCACTGAACAGTTTGATGCCCATTGTGCTTAGTATTACCAAAATATCTGGTGTTTAGACACCCCAAAATCATTAGTGCATATACATTTCATAGCATATATTTCTACTACCAAACGAATTACTGCCTGATTTATGTGAGATAAAAGTAGCAAATTAGTAAGTCAACCCCAGAAAAACATATTTTCTAAAAATACACACTCTAAATCCAAAATAGGTAAATATGCCTTTCTTTGGCAAACTACCAAACTGCAGGGCCATGCCAAATATAGCGGTTTTTATTAAATTTCTGAAAATTGTCACAAAGCTTGCAATTTACCCTTTATATACCCCAGAACACACCAACATAAAACATGGACAAAAACAAGAAACAGAACAAGGCAAAATGCAATAAAAACACTAAATATAATAAAACCACTAAAATCAAGGCTTTTTTTCTGGCCTAGTGTAATCAGAAGTCAGAATCACAGTCTGATTGTTTTGGGTTGGCCAAATAATTTTTATGGATATAACACCTAAACCGAGCTGAAAAGGCAATAGAAATGGCTAAAAATGCACCAAAATTGTAATATAATCAATGAAAAAATATTGCAATAGCGAGAAAACATTGAGTGAGTAAGTGCTGTGAATGTGTAAATCCACCTGATCCCCTAAAAATGTGAGTGTGTGTAACTGCAAGTGTATATTAGTGTAAAATGTTTGTGTTTGTGAGTGTGTAGCAGCACTTACCGTATATACTCGAGTATAAGCCGACCCGAGTATAAGCCGAGGTACCTAATTTTACCTATGAAAACTGGGAAAACTTATTGACTCTAGTATAAGCCTAGACACAACTACAGCCCTGTCTCCCAGCAGCGCACATTCTGCCAAAGCGACCCCCCCAGCGATCAACCGGACTTCTTTGCAAAGTTGATGGTGACAGAATATTGCCAAACGGATTACTGTGTGCATTGTCCCACTGTCCCACTACCATGTGCAGAGGGTGCTGTGTGATATTGCCATCATTGTTAATCTTTCGTATAACCAACAGAGGGCGCTGTGTGATATTGCCATCACTGTTAATCCTTCATATAACCAACATAGGGCGCTGTGTGATATTGCAGTCACTGTTATTCTTTCATATAACCAACAGAGGGCGCACTGTTATTCTTTCATATAACCAACAGAGGGCATTGTGGGATATTGCAGTCTCTCCCCAAGTGAACTGTTGGTATAGGAATGATTAAAAGTGACTGCAATCTCAGCTACTGCCCGCTGACCCAAGTATAAGCCGAGGTAGACTTTTTCAGCACATTTTGGATGCTGAAAAACTCGGCTTATACTCGAGTATATACGGTACTTTGAAAAAAGCAAGTAGGCAGGCTGGAGGTACAGGAGGACCACTGAAGCTCGAGGATCTGCGCCATCAGGGAGGGGGTCCTTTGGAGAGGCTATCCAGCAGGAAGAGTGCCTGTAGCAGACACGTAGTTGGCATGTATCTGCTGCTCTCTTGGGGCCCCTGGGTGAAATTCCTGGGCTTTATAAGCCAATTCTCCACTCCCAAACTAGGAAGTGCTGCAGAACGTAGAATCTACAATCTGTGGCACTTAGAGCATTTTATACACAGAAAGTAGATTCTACATTCCGTAGCACTTAAAGGGTTAAACCATAAAGGTAACCACTTACAAGGGTAAACTGACATCATTTTTTTAAGCAGCATTTTAAAGATTTTATTAAGAAACATTTTTCTTTTGTGTTTAACCCTGTGAAAAGCCTTTCCCAGTTAATGCATTGCAAAGATGACCTTATGCTGGCAAAGTTTGCATATCTGAAATGTTTAGTTATTCCCTTATAGTGGCAAATTTACTAAAGGGTGAAGTGGCTAACGCGAGCAAAAATTCGCCAGCATGACATTGCCAGCACGATGGAAGAAATTTTCGAAACTGGCAAAA
The DNA here is from genome assembly GCF_017654675.1 of Xenopus laevis. Lineage (NCBI taxonomy): Eukaryota > Metazoa > Chordata > Amphibia > Anura > Pipidae > Xenopus > Xenopus laevis. Next base: position 101,939,171 of record NC_054371.1, on the reverse strand, counting down.
ATATGCGAAACACCGGGAAAATTTTTTGATGTCGTGAATTTTCTCCAGTGAATTTATGTGGCAAATTAGCGTTTATTCGCCAGTGGTCAAATGGGCAAATTCGCAGTGAATTCGCGCCTGGTGAATAAATTCGCCAATCACCCTATACACCCTTTTTTAAAAATATTTTTTATATTTATTATATGTCTCATGTGGCCACTGACTTAAACTAAGGGGTTCTGCCATGTTATATTGTTAGTTTAAAAATTAATTTGAAGTGTTGGATCACTGGGACCTGACACATACCCCCTCTGATTTGTTGGACAACGTGAATCCTAATCAGTGATAACACATAATCGATGGTACTAAAACGATGAAAAATAAATAGAAAATAAAAAACTTAGTAGTGATAATTCAATTCATACACATAAATCAATATTAGCAGTGTTGTTTGTGTTTAATAATACCCTTGTTGTAAATAACATAATCACCCAAATCACCGTACTAAACTCTCTCTGTACTTTTACTGTGCATGGCTTTCCTGGGGATCCTCATTATGAATGGAAACCATACCATTTCAATTTGATATATGTGGTCTCAAAACTAAAAGTGCAAATAATATCCAAAAAAACTCAAGTGTTATCAACATGTATGAGCCCTTACAACCACACTGTGTATCTCACCGCCCTGTTATTTAAATAAATCACTGTGTTGTTAACCCCATCATGTCCATTGTTCAATCAAGAGGCCAGAAATGGCCCACAAAGTCTATGGTAAACATGCAGTCCGAGGTGAGTATGCAACATTCCCCTTCCCATAGGCCGGGTAAGATAGATTCCAATCACTGTTGATAAACTGGTCATCCTTGATCGGTTCACAGTTCAGTATGACATAACCAAGGAATTGCCCACGCCTGCTCATGAAATAGCCTTTGAGTCAATTGTACAATTTCTTTTGAGCCCCTGAAATGAAGTGATTGTGTTAAAAAAAGGCTTTAGTTCCTCACATTTTTATGCAATCTTTTTGTTCAACCCACTGAATTAAAATGAAAGTCTGCAGTTCAATTGCATCTGAATTGTTTTATTTAAAATTCATTGTGGTAATGTACAGAACCAAAATTAGAAAAAAATCTCTGTCTCTGTCCAAAGATTTATGGGAACCATATGCGCCAACCCCTGGAGAAATGTGTGTATTGTATCTTCCAACTCTAGCCGACGTTGAAATAGGATAGATAAGGCAGACACTTGTACCTTGAGGGAGCTGAGCTTTAAGCCTGAAATAACAGAATTTGTGGTAGTTCGAGGAAGGGCAGGTCGTACTCTTTACACCAATTAGAATAAGAGTGCCACACTCTATGATATGATTTTGATGAGGTGGGTTTTCGTGCCTTCAGCATTGTTGAGATCACTTCCTCTGCTAGTCCATGACTCAACAGCCATCCGGTCAAATCGAAGAGACCGGGATTGGGATGAGCTATCGGTCCTCGATGAAGAAGATCTGGTCTGTAATCTAAGTGGATAAGCTGCGCCACTAATAGATCATGAAGATCTGGGAACCAGGTCCTTCGAGGCCAGTATGGGGCCACGACTATAACTGTGATGGGAGACTGTCTGATCTTCTTGAGGACCGAGGAACCATGGGAAGAGGAGGGAATACGCAGGCCAGGTCGAAGTTCCAGACCTGTGTTATGGGGTCCACTCCTGTCGCCAGTACATCTCTGTAACAAGCGAAAAATCTTGGGACCTTCCGATTGGGGACATCCTCAGATACTGTAGATCTGATGGCATCCAGAGCCAGTGGTCCAGGAGCTCTGTGAACACTTCTGGATTAAGATCCCATTCCCTGGGATCCAGTTGATATCGACTGAGAAAATCCGCTTTTATATTGGACACTCCCGGTATGTGTATGGCTGACAATCTTACGGAGTTAAACTCTGCCCAGCCGAGAATTTGTTGAGCTTCCGCTAGTGCTGCTCTGCTGTTCCTCCCTGACGATTTATGTATGCAACTGTAGTTGCGTTGTCACTCTGACGTGTACTGGTTTTTCCTGCAGGAGATGTGCCCAGTGGACTAGGGCTTGTCTAACTGCTCGTTATTTCAGGATATTGATTGAAAGTTTGGACTCCTCTGGAGACCACAGGCCTTGTGCTGATAGACTGTTGCATGTCGACTTTTGTTAATAAAACATTATCTAATTTTTAAGTCCTGAGAGTGCGGACCTTCTTTACTGAATAATTATTTCAAAATTTTGGACACTGCACCCAGGCAAGTTGAACATAGTGACTAGTGACGAGAGTGCTGACTCCCCCAAAGTTCTTATATATATATATATATATATACTTTTCAAAAATATATGGTTTTGGGGGTCTTTGTACTGTTAGGGGGTCTTACGGCACATTATATGCAGTCAGAGTGCTATGTTCACAGGAGTTGAATTGACAGCCGAGAAAATTCTTATGCACTGTTTTTATTTGGGGTCCGCACGTGCCCACTTGCTTTGGTTTATCTATGCATATTGGGCATCAAACTGTTCAGTAGACCCTTAGTGTCAATATTTATGGTGTTTTCTAATTGTATGTAAGAAATTGGGTGAGATAAATGCGACCAACTGCAATATTATTAGGCGATTTTCAGAAATGTCATAAAAACCGCTGCCTTTAGCATAGTATTGCAGTATGTAAGTTTGGAGTAGAAAGACAGTTATAGCAAATTTTTATTCAGCAGAATGTGTACTTTCCAAAAAGATATGGTTTTGGGGGGTCTTCGTACTGTTAGGGGGTCTTACGGCACATTATATGAAGTCAGAGTGCTATCTTCACAGAAGGCAAATTGACAGCCGAGAAAATTCTTAAGCACTATTTTCATTTGGGGTCCGCACGTGCCCACCTGCTTTGGTATATCTATGCATATTGGGCGTCAAACTGTTCAGTAGACCCTTAGCGTCAATATTTATGGTGTTTTCTAATTGTATATAAGAAATTGGGTGAGATAAATGCGACCAACTGCAATATTTTTAGGCGATTTTCAGAAATATCATAAAAACCGCTGCCTTTAGCGTTGCTTTGCAGTATGTACGTTTGGAGTAGAAAGACAGTTTTAGCAAATTTTTATTCGGCAGAAGGTGTACTTTCCAAAAATATATGGTTTTCTGGGGTGAACCTAGTTTTTTGTACCTTTGCCTGTTGCAAAATGCTGTATATGTGCTGATTATGCAGTATCTGGAATTACAGAACTCGTATGGGGTGTCTTCTTTCTGGGGCCCCTATACGCCACATACTTAGGGGTACCTATGCATATTGGGTATGTTTAGACTTTCATGTTTAGGGAGTTTTATGTTGTTATAAAATGATATGTAGGAGATACAATGCTTTAGAGTTGGAGTATTGAGGAGATTTTTGTATATGTCATAAAAATTGCGAAATGTAGGAAAGCTTTACGGCTTGGTACTTTGGAGTAGAAAGACGTGCATACCCATATTAGATTCGTCGGAATGTGTACTTTCCAAAAACATATGGTTTTCTGGGGTGAACATACATTTTTGTACTTTTGCCCCTTGAAAAATGCTGTAAATATTCTGATTTTGCGGCTTGGTACTTTGGAGTAGAAAATCGTGCATACCCATTTTAGATTCGTCAGAATGTGTACTTTCCAAAAACATATGGTTTTCTGGGGTGAACATAAATTTTTGTACTTTTGCCCCTTGAAGAATTCTGTAAATGTGCTGATTTTGCAGTATTTGGAATTACAGAACTGTCTTCGTTCTATGGCCCCTATACGCCATATACTTATGTGTACCTATGCATATTGGGCATCAAATTGTTCAGCGGACCCTTGGCTTTCATATTGGCTTTCATATTTAGGGTGCTTTTTCTTGGTATATAATGATATGTGGGAGATACGATGCTTCAGAGTTGCAATATTGAGGTGATTTTCTGTAATGTCATAAAAATTGCCAAATGTAGGAAAGCTTTACGGCTTGGTACTTTGGAGTAGAAAGACGTGCATACCCATATTAGATTCGTCGGAATGTGTACTTTCCAAAAACATATGGTTTTCTGGGGTGAACAAGAAGGAAGAAATCACCGGCACAACAGGTTATTTCCAGCAGGGAAACCCTTGCTCGTTTATTTTGCGGATGCAAAATAAACGAGCAAGGGTTTCCCTGCTGGAAATAACCTGTTGTGCCGGTGATTTCTTCCTTCTCGATTGCTGTGGAGGTTGCCAACACCTCCTTCATCGAGCACCAGGTGTCACGGAACTTGGACGGCCAGGGTGTGTGAGGTGACTCCCTTCTTCTTCCCATTTCTGGGGTGAACATACATTTTTGTACTTTTGCCCCTTGAAAAATGCTGTAAATATTCTGATTTTGCAGTATTTGGAATTCCAGAACTGATAACTCGTATGGGGTGTCTTCGTTCTGGGTCCCCTATACGCCACATACTTAGGTGCACCTATGCATATTGGGCATCAAACTGTTCAGCGGACCCTGGGCTTTCATGTTTAGGGAGTTTTATCTTGGTATATAATGATATGTGGGAGATACGATGCTTCAGAGTTGCAATATTGATGTGATTTTCGGCAATGTCATAAAAATTGCGAAATGTAGGAAAGCTTTGTGGATTGGTACTTTGGAGTAGAAAGACGTGCATACCCATATTAGATTCGTCAGAATGTGTACTTTCCAAAAACATATGGTTTTCTGGGTTGAACATACATTTTTGTACTTTTGCCCCTTGAAAAATGCTGTAAATGTGCTGATTTTGCAGTATCTGGAATTCCAGAACTGATAACTCATATGGGGTGTCTTCGTTCTGGGGCCCCCTATACGCCACATACTTAGGTGTACCTATGCATATTGGGCATCAAACTGTTCAGCGGACCCTGGGTTTTCATATTTAGGGTATTTTTTTGGTATGTAATGATATGTGGGAGATACGATGCTTCAGAGTTGCAATATTGAGGTGATTTTCTGTAATGTCATAAAATTGCCAAATGTAGGAAAGCTTTACGGCTTGGTACTTTGGAGTAGAAAGACGTGCATACCCATATTAGATTCGTCAGAATGTGTACTTTCCAAAAACATATGGTTTTCTGGGGTGAACATACATTTTTGTACTTTTGCCCCTTGAAAAATGCTGTAAATGTGCTGATTTTGCAGTATCTGGAATTCCAGAACTGATAACTCGTATGGGGTGTCTTCGTTCTGGGGCCCCTATACTCCACATATTTAGGTGCACCTATGCATATTGGGCGTCAAACTGTTCAGCGGAGCCTGGGCTTTCATATTTAGGGTATTTTATCTTGGTATCTAATGATATGTGTGAGATACGATGCTTCAGATTTGCAATATCGAGTTGATTTTCAGTAATGTCATAAAAACTGCGAAATGTAGGAAAGCTTTACGGCTTGGTACTATGGAGTAGAAAGATGTGCATACCCATATTAGATTTGTCGGAATGTGTACTTTCCAAAAGTATATGGTTTTCTGGGGGGAACATACATTTTTGTAGTTTTGCCCCTTGAAAAATGATGTAAATGTGCGGATTTTGCAGTATTTGGAAATCCAGAACTGATAACTCATATGGGGTGTCTTCGTTCTGGGGCCCCTATATGCCACATACTTAGGTGCACCTATGCATATTGGGCATCAAACTGTTCAACGGACCCTGGGCTTTCATATTTGGGGTGTTGTATCTTGGTATATAATGATATGTGGGAGATACAATGCTGTAGACTGGACACTTTGAGGTAATTTTTCAAAAATGTAACACATTTTTATAAAAACTGCTAACTTTAGGAAAGAATTGCAACTTGGTAGTTTGGAGTACAAATATATATTTACCCATTTTGAACTCGTTAGAATCTGTTCTTTCCAATAAGGGGTAGTTTTTTAGGGTAAACCTACTGTTAGTGGAATGTTTGGCCTTGAAATCAGATGTATGCTGTTTTGTGGAGCGTTGCTTTGGAAATTTGGTAGTTTACTGCTTCGGAGTTTTCAACTATCGAAGTGAGAAATCTCCATAAAATTATATATATTTGGTATTGGTTCGTTCGGGAGACACAGAACTTTCCAAATCTGCCATGTTCTCATGCATAAAATAAATTATGCTTCTGATATATGCGTTTGTATCATGTGAAACTGTTTTTTTTTGTTTTTTTTATACACTTAGAAGCCCATATCTTTTTACAGGACTGGAATGACAACTAAATTCTAGCATATTTTGAAAGCTTAGGTTGTCCTGAAAAAAACAATATCTTGTTTTCATGGGTAAACTAAAAGACCCCCCCAGGAAAGTCCCCTAAAGTGAAAGAGCAAAAAATGTTCAAAAACGGTCTGGCAATAGAAGTTCCAACTTGGCCAAATTGGCTGGCAGTGAAAGGGTTAAAGCAATATACATGTTCTCATAAATCAATATATAAGTAATGTTTTCCATGGAACAGAATGCTTATAAAGCTTTTATGGATGTAGATTATAATGAGACAACATCACTAAAAGTAGACCCTGCATTAGTATAGAAAACTCACAGGATGAGATTGTCCGTCCTCTATACACACACTCACACACATATACACACACATATATATATATTTATATACATACAGGTATGGGACCCGTTATCCGGAAACCCGTTATCCAGAAAGTTCTGAATTACAGAAAGGCCATCTCCCATAGACTCCATTATAATCACATAATCCAAATTTTTAAAAATGATTTCCTTTTATTCTGTAATAATAAAACAGTATCTTGTAGTGATTCAAAACTAAGATATAATTAATCCTTATTGAAAACAGAACCAGCCTATTGGGTTTATTTAATGTTTGTATGATTTTCTAGTAGACTTAAGGTATGAAGATCCAAATTACAGAAAGATCCATTATACGGAAACCCCCAGGTCCCGAGCATTCTGGATAATAGGTCCCATAATCCTAACGCACTAAATACCTGGGTGCTACCTTAAGCAGCTGTATTATCCAAAGATCAACAAAACAGGCGCACACCAGGATTTTCAAAAAAGATTAAAATTCCATTTTTATTGGTTTACATTTAAAAGAACCGGCCAACGTTTTGGTCTGATACTAAGACCTTTCTCAAGTCTTGAAAATCCTGGTGTGCACCTAGTTTGTTGATATTTATTATATATATATATATATATATATATATATATATATATATATATATATATATATAATAAATTTGATACAAACCGCACTCAAAGGACTTCACTTGCTGAAGACGGCTCGAGTGGAGGAGCCGAAACGTTGAAAGCAAGTATTTTTTTCTTTCTTTTTTTTTTTTTCATATATGAAGTCCTTTGAGTGCGGATTGTACCAAATTTATTGTATGACCATTTTTACCTGCACCTAGGCATTTTTTTGTTTTGAGTGCACTCACTTTGGAGTATCTATCTATCTATCTATCTATCTATATATGAACAGAAGATCAGCACTCTCTGTAATTTAGTGAAATTGTGTTGATTTATTTCACAAAATATCACATCTTATCCGACGTTTCGGTCCCACGTGGGAACCTTTCTCAACGTGGGACCGAAACGTCGGATAAGATGTGATATTTTGTGAAATAAATCAACAGTTTCACTAATTACAGAGAGTGCTGATCTTCTGTTCATATATTATTCTATTTTGGATCATGCACCTCTGGCTTCATTCTTCGGATTGAGTGCAGGCATTGTGGGACTTTATATATATATATATATATATATATATAAAATTGTCTGTGGTGTCCGCACTCCTTAGCTTGTGAGCTCGAGGTGCACGATCAATAAATCATAGATAAAGGTTGGAAGGATCAGCACACTCCATTTTGCGATGAACAAAGTGTTTTTTATTAAACACACATAACTCCAAAGTTTCGGTTCCACCTGGGAACCTTTATCAAGGATCCTTGATAAAGGTTCCCAGGTGGAACCGAAACGTTGGAGTTATGTGTGTTTAATAAAAAACACTTTGTTCATCGCAAAATGGAGTGTGCTGATCCTTCCAACCTTTATATATATATATATATATATATATATATATATATATACACACACATAGTTCAACATAGGCAGCTGCACTCTGATCCGGATCTGTTTATTCGATGGTGGGTGCTGGATCAAAATTTGTTATCATATAATTCCACAAAGAACCGCACTCCAACTTGTTCTAATGAATAAATTCACATTTTATTGTGTTCAATTTGCGTGTTTCGCCCCACATTAGGGCCTTTGTCAAGGATAAACAAATGCAGTGATGTTAACATATTTATACCCCCACTCCTTCAAGAGTGTTTGGCGCCAAGTATGAAGTCATGTCAATTAAAATTCCACATTCTTAATTAACCACAGTGAAAGCATCAAGAAAAGAAAAAAATATATATTGTCTCACCACTGGGTGTCACTATTGTGCAATGAAAATAGTCCATTTGGAAGCATATTCTGCCAAGGAACCTGTGAAATTTGTACAAAGTATCTATTTAGTTACAAATAAGACAGTGTTATCTCCCTTAACTTAAAAAGGAAACATTTTGTTAAAAATTTTAGATAAAAACAATCTAGACAAGATACTCTGGTAAATTGCACCCAGCACCCCGGCAATCATTGAAAAAGACAAAAAAATACATTTGAATCCCGGCGAGAAATGGATGACGGCAATCAAAGCTCTTATCTATCGCAACATGGGAGTTTTGCAGCTGTTGATATAGAAAATATACTATTCCCAGATTCATATGAAGAAGCATATGGAAAATTGGGAGCCAGGGAAGTCTACCATGAACTACTCAGTTTAAAGAAAAAAGAGATTGAGCTACATCTGCACGGAGTGTCCCTGTCAGACTACTATCGGGAAAAGAGAATTCCAAGAGGGTTCAGAATTGCCAACACACCGACCCTGGGCAGAAACAACCAGACTTCTGCAAAAGATGGTGCCAGGTCCTTGATCGCTGTGCCCTGGACCTAATGCTGTTAGTAATAGAAGAAGCTGGGCGAGAACTGAAATCTGTAAAGAGCGATCTAACAAAATTTGAAAGTATAAATCTGCCGATTCTAAAAGCTGATAAAGAAAGTAGCTGGCTTACCAGAATCCAGGAACAAACCGACAAATATAAAGCAGAACTACTGGCCCTGAAGAACTCCAAGTGCCTCAGAGTAGCGCAGGACTACAAGGAGCGTACAGTATATCGGTGGCAACAGGGAGGTGGGTCCAAACCACGCAGGCGGAGACCAGAGTGGCGTGCACAGAGATCACCTGCACGCAGAGGAGATAGTGGAAGATCCGAAAGTGACGGTGAAGCAAGCACATCTGGATATACAGAGCCTGCAGTTCGTTTTTAGGTGGAAGCGATCGCACTGTGAGAGACCCGGGAAGGCCACTGCCGCGGCAAAGGAAAGCACGCCAGCCGCAACCCGCTCCAGGGGGAGACAGAAGAGGACGACCTAATCTTCAACCTATCCTCATACAGATTGACAGCCACAGAAGAATCGCTACTTAAAAAGGGACTGGGCTTCGTTCCGGCGGTGAGTGTAAACCAGTTTAATCATTATATTGATAACTACAAATTTACACGGCAACTAAGTCTAAAGGAACATTTTGGCCCAGGGATGGCAGACTATGGGGAAACTACTGATTTGGCACATACAAATCACCCAGAAGGGGAAACAGCTATAGGCTGGAGGCAAATTTAAATTAAAAAGTACATATGATCCAGTAAGCTATAATCCCTCTATTAGAACTTTTAATAGAATGTTAAAGGAAGACATGTCCAAATGGCATGGGACCAAACAGAAATGGCATGGGAATTTATCCGGAGCAGAAAGGGAGGCAATACGATCCCTGAAACAAAGGAGGAGATTATCATTAAGAGTGCTGATAAGGGTGGGGGAGTGGTAATACTGGACTACAAATATAACAGAGAGGAGCTCCTTACCCAATTGAGTGACACTTTGAATTATAACAAATTATGTGTGGATCCAACAAATAAATTTAAGAAGGAGCTGAGTGATATTTTGAACATTGCCATAATCAATGGTTGGATCACTGAGAACATGTTCAATTATTTTTTACCGGAATATCTGGTTAAACCAGTGATCTACACCCTGCCCAAGATCCACAAAAATGTATCCCACCCACCAGGCCGCCCGATCATTTCGTCAAATGGATCATTAAATGAAGGGATAGCTGAATATGTGGATCACTTACTCCAGCCATGCGTTCAACAGATTGGCAGTTAGCTTAAGGACACTAACAACTTTTTGAAAATGATTGAAAGTATTGAGATAACCTTTGTGACTATGGATGTGCAGAGCCTGTACACTTGTATCCTTCATGAAAAAGGCATTGATGCCGTACGCAAACTTATAACTGGAAATGAATTATACAAGGGGCCACCAGTGGAATTCACTCCTGTCCCTGCTAAACTTTATTGTTGTACAAAAATTATTTCAAATTTGAGGATCAATACTATATACAGTGTACAGGGGCCGCCATGGGATCAAAGGTCGCTCCCGCCTATGCCAACTCATATATGTATGCATATGAAAGTGAAAATATTTTGAGCCATTACATGTTCAGAAAATATGGGGCCTTCTATAGGCGCTTCATTGACGATATCTTCTTTGTGTGGCTGGGTCCAGAAATTGAATTGCAGCATTTTGTAAATGAGCTAAATGAAATGGATAGCCCAGTCAGGTTCACTTTGAAATACAACAGTGAACATATCGACTTCCTAGATGTTAAGGTCTATAAGAAAGATGCCAAAATTCACACATGCATACATACACATTAAACCTACTGACAGAAACACCATTGTCCACTACCAGAGCAACCACCCAGTCCATCTGTTAAATTCCTTACCGAAATCACAGATGTTGAGGGTGGTTCACATTGATAGTGATCCTGAGAAACGGGCCCAAGATCTGGAGGACATGGGCAGGAAATTCCTAGCAAGGGGTTACCCAGGGAAATTGATAAATGACACCAAACAATGGGCCATAGGACAAGATCGCAAAAACACATTGTGGGAGCAAAGTAACACAAGTATAAGATGCAAACATGCCGCTAAGGATGTGTATTATGTTCTATGTCCAGGATTGACCTCGCCTTTGCCTCGATCGATCTGTCTCCCAAAATCCTCAAGTCTGAGTTTCTCTCCAGAGGCATATCTGACCATGCCCCATTAGTAATATCTTGGCGTATGCACTCTAGTCCCGTCCACAGACTGTGGAGACTTAATCCCTACTGGATTACCCATCCTGACATCCAGAAAGAGATCCACCAGACGATTGAATCATACTTTCAGGTTAATTTAGACAGTGCCCCTCTCCCCTTTGTCTGGGACGCCATGAAGGCTGTGCTTAGAGGATCTTATATTGCCAAAATAGCTTATGCCAAGAAACAGGCGAGACGATCGATGTCTGAGCTGGAGGATGGTTTGAGAGAGGCGGAGGCGCGGTACATCCAATGCCCCAATGAACAAACTAAACTTGACCATGTAGTAGCGCAGCGGAAATTTGCCCAGGCGCAATGGAAGGTGGCCCACAAGGGACAACTCTATCACAAATTTGCACTGTATGAGAAAGGTGACAAAAATGGTAGGATGCTAGCTCTCTTGGATGAATACACCAGGCCGGCCATTCATGCCTTAGAGAACACTGATAGGGAGCTCATCACCTGCCCGTTTGCGATCAATAAGGGGCAGATTCACTAAGCTCGAGTGAAGGATTCGAATGAAAAATACTTTGAATTTCGAAGTATTTTTTTGGTACTTCGACCATCGAATTGGTTAAATTCGTTCGAATTCGAACGAAATCGAATGAATCGAACGAAAAATCGTTCGACTATTCGACCATTCGATAGTCGAAGTACTTGCCCTTTAAAAAAAACTTCGACCCCCTACTTCGGCAGGTAAAACCTACCGAAGTCAATGTTAGCCTATGGGGAAGGTCCCCATAGGTTTGCTAACCTTTTTTTGATCGAAGGATTTTCCTTCGATCGTTGGATTAAAATCCTTCGAATCGTTCGATTCGAAGGATTTAATCGTTCGATCGAACGAAAAATCCTTTGATCGATCGATCGAAGGATTAGCGCTAAATCCTTCGACTTCGATATTCGAAGTCGAAAGATTTCAATTCGAGGGTCGAATTTCGAAGTATTTTTAACTTCGAAATTCGACCCTTAGTGAATCTGCCCCTAAGTGTCTAGCTGATTTCTACACGGAGTTGTACTCCTCCAAACTTCAAAAATTGCCCATCGAGATTGCAGAATACTTAGAGAACCTTGATCTCCCTACTCTCCCCCTGGAATACAGGGCTCTGTTAGATACCCCTATTCAGGAACAGGAAGTCTTAGAGGCCATATCAACTTTACCTACAGGGAAAACCCCGGGCCCAGATGGTATTCCCAATCTCTGGTATACCACCTATGCCCCCCTGTTAGCCCCGCACCTTACTGCTGTTTTCAACCACACCCTCGCCACGGCCCAGCTCCCACCTTCCTTTAAGGACGCCATCATAGTACTTATATTGAAACCTGGGAAACCCCCACATTTAAGTGCCTCCTATAGACCTATCTCACTTATCAACTCTGACTATAAGATTTTAACCAAGGTTCTCGCCAGGAGACTTAACCATGTTATCACTTCCATAGTGGCCCCAGATCAGGTTGGGTTCATACCCCATAAAGCTGCGGAACTTAACATCAGATGCCTTTATACCAATTTAACCATTCCCCATGACAATATGGGCTCCAGGATTATAGCCTCACTCGACAACGAGAAGGCTTTTGATTCTGTTGAGTGGGCCTACCTTTGGGAAACCCTCAAAAAATTTGGCTTTAGGGAAAATTTCTTAATTTGGCTTCGGGCTATCTATACTAATCCCATGGCTAGAGTCATGTCGAATCTAGATATCTCCCCCCCTATATCCTTGGCTAGGGGGACCCGTCAGGGTTGTCCTCTTTCCCCTGGTCTTTTTGCACTGGCTATGGAGCCCCTGGCGTGCTTGATCCGGTCCTGCCCAGAGGTTCGGGGATTTGAGTTTGGCCAACTCAGGGAGAAAATATCCCTCTTTGCTGATGACACCCTCCTTTACCTACACGACCCAGGTCCCTCCCTTAGAACAGCTCTTCAGCTAATAAATTCCCACACCATCTTCTCGGGCCTCAAAATCAACTGGGCTAAATCCACCATTCTCCTTCTTGACCCGGAGGCGTTGGCCTTCCTTGACCCTGACCTCCCGTTGCAACAGGTTCCTGTACTGAAATACTTAGGTATCCACATCCACCCCCAAATAGGTAGATTCAAGGAACTGAATATAGACCCGCTTATGGCCTCCCTACATAAAGCAGTAGATAGATGGCTTAGGCTCCCACTTTCCATAATCGGCAGGATCAACCTTTTTAAGATGAAGTTTCTCCCTAAATTCCTTTATTTGTTTCGACAATCACCCATTTGGCTGCCCCCTGTTTTTTTTAAGCATCTGCGCTCCTTGCTCATCAAACTGTACTGGTCCCCCGGGCCGGTAAGGGTCAAATACTCGGCATTGCTCCCTCCCCTTACTGAAGGTGGACTTGCGGCCCCTGACATGCTGGGTTACTTTTTGGCCTCCCAATTATTACCCATAAAAAGGTGGCTTGAGCCTACCCCGGAGGACCCGGTTACTCTCCTTGAGGCCCAAATAGTTGGCTCTCTGGAAGGGCTTAGGAACTTCATTTACAGGGATAAGCTTCCTCTGACTCAATGCGGTTAGGGCCTGGAAACAGGTACACCCGGGGTGTTCTAACTCTGATGTAGCTCTTTCCCCGTTCACTCCGCTATGGTGTAATCCGTATCTTGACCAACTGCTCACTATACCTGACCCCGCTGTTTGGGCACAGTTCAATGTTAAATATGTCAATGATGTTTATGCAGATAATGTGTTACTCACTTTTGGTCAGCTCAAGGAAAAATTTCATCTTCCCAACAGAATGCTTTTCCGTTTTTTGCAGTTGAGGCATGCACCCAGCAATTTCACTCCAAAACTCTACAGATCAAAACTTCCCCAATTGAAGACCTACTTCGCAGGCAGCATCTCTGCAAACCTCTCTCAACTTTGTATGGCCAGATTGGTCGAGCCAAGCCCTCATCTGCCCAGGGTCTTTACGAGAAATGGATTGTTAATATCCCTGACCTCACTATTGAACAATGGAATGCAATTTTGCAGGATACCCTCTCTCCTCTTATTAGGTCTCGTGACAGACTCATTCAGTTTAAATATCTTCATAGAGCGTATTATACGCCCTCCCTGCTCCACAAAATTAACCCTGCAATACCTGATCAATGCAACAGATGTAAGAGTTCACAAGCTGACTTTTTTCATATGGTTTGGTCTTGCCCACAGATACATCGGTTCTGGACTGATATTGTTACTCATCTCACACAGCTCATGGTCTTGCCTATAGAACATCATCCAACGGTTCTCATTCTCAACTATCTCGCGGACACTGTGATCTCACGATCAGAAAGGAATCTCCTTCTTTTTTTGCTTTTTCAGGCCAAAAAGGCCATTGCTATTAAGTGGAAAGAGGAGCAGCCGCCCACACTACACTTTTGGATCAGTCTGGTGGAACAAACCCTGCCCATTCTGGAACAAATTTATGCAGCCAGGGGTTGCCCAACTAAATTTAATAACACCTGGTCGCTGTGGATTTTACATCACGACTCCTACTCCAATAGACTTGGAGAATCCCACTCCCCCCACATTGACTGGCTTCCACCAGATCCCTGATAACCGGCTGCTGCTCTTTCCTATTCGGGTTGAACGGACCGAGGTGTATGCCTCACGTGTCTTGGGTCCTTTAGAATGTTTGTCTCTTAGTCTTTATGTGCACTTGTAACCGCACGATGGTGAATACACTGACCATTTAATTGTATCTCGCAATCTCCTGTAGCTGCTATTTCGCTCACTGTCTCCCTCCCTCATCTCTTCTTTTCTTCTTCTTCATTTCCTCTTCTCCTCTCTCCTTATCTCACCTTTTCTCTTATCTCCTTCTCACGCTGCTCTCTCTATGACCTTCCGCCTTTTCCCCGGATGCCTTTCCGCATCCTCTCTGTTTTTCCAGGGGTTTAACTAAAAAATTTTCCGATGCGTTGCCAACTGCATTATTTGTTTAATGTGCTGACTATGCTACTTTGAATGGCTATGTGTTGGACTAATAAATAAATCTTTTAAAAAAAAAAAAAGGATGTGTATTATGTGAGCCAGTATGGGACACACTCCAGTCATGTCAGACAAAGTGTAAGAAAAAATTGGGCCTTGGTCACTAGTGACGATAGCTTAAGCAAAAAATTGCAGACCAAACCAAAATTCAGCTACAGAAGGGGTAGAAATCTGAAAGAAAGTATAAGTCCGTCCGACCCCCGTGATAAATACATGATGGGTCAAAAACAAAATTTTCTAACACAATGACCAGGAGTGCACAAATGTGGGGGGGTGTTTTATGTAACAGTTTAATCATAGGAGACAGTTTCACACACCCACAAACAGGTAAAAGATACCGGATTAAGCAGAGAATGACTACCTCAATGGTAGTTTACATCATAAAGTGTCCCTGTGGCTTAATATATTGTAGGAAAACCATCAGACAATTGAAGGAGCGTATGGGCATGCATAGATACAGTATACGGGCAGCACTAAACCCTGAGAAAAATCAAAAAGAGATAAACGAAAAAGGCAAAAAGCAAGATTTATCCCAACAGTTGGTGGCAAAACACTGGGCTGAGGCCAAACATAGCCCAGCAGCATTTAGGTGCATGCCAATAGAACAAGTGTTAATCAGTCCCCGAGGGGGGTGATCATACTCAGACCCTGCTAAAAAGAGAGGCATACTGGATACATGAACTAAATTGTGTTGCCCCCAATGGATTAAATGGCCAACTAGTACTTAGTTGTTTCCTAACTTAACTGATATCCCATGCTGCAGTACATGTTTGAGACAATAGTGACTAAATAAAATGAGATTTATTTGTGTGACTAAGTGTAAAGCAAGTTTGAATACTGACTTATTGTCTAGATTGTTCTTATCTAAAACAAAATGTTTCCTTTTAAAAATTAAGGGAGATAACACTGTCTTATTTGTGGTTCCTTGGCAGAATATGCTTCCAAATGGACTATTTTCATTGCACAATAGTGACACCCAGTGGTGAGAGAATATATATATATTTTTCTTTCACTGTGGTTAATTAAGAATGTGGAATTTTAATTGACATGACTTCATACTTGGCGCCAAACACTCTTTAAGGAGTGAGGGTATAAATATGTTAACATCACTGCATTTGTTTATCCTTGACAAAGGCCCTAATGTGGGCCGAAACGTTGGACACGCAAATTGAACACAATAAAATGTGAATTTATTCATTAGAACAAGTTGGAGTGCGGTTCTTTGTGGAATTATATGATAACAAATTTTGATCCAGCACCCACCATCGAATTAACAGATCCGGATCAGAGTGCGGCTGCCTATGTTGAACTATGTATATATATATATCGTCTTGATAACGGTCCAAGACCAGGACCGAAACGTCGATGCATGTATTATGCTCTTTTAAAAATTTAAATAAATAAATAAATTTTTTTAAAAATTCCAGTGTGCGCTGCTAACTATCCATGGACTGTTAAATATTCGACACCGTGGCAGCACCTGGTATATCGCTATCTATTGGTGTGCGAACAGCTCATTTCTTGTTTTTTGTTTATATATATATATATATATATATATATATATATATATATATATATATATATATATATATACATACATATATATATATATATATATACATATACATATATAGTCCCACAATGCGACAACATCACTAAAGGTAGACCCCGCATTAGTAAAGTATGGGCACTCCTGATATATGGTTTAAGCACATTCAGGAGACATGGAGCTTTCCAGATCACTATTTTCACTATATATCAAATATTTTAGATCTCTAAATCTTGTTCCAAAATAGAAAAAAACACAGAGACTCACATTAAAAAATTTTTTTTTGCAAAATGTAATATTGTAATAGTCCAAGTTAATAGTCAGGTCACTCTCACTTGTACATATAGATTGTAATAAGTATTCTGTTTCAGATAAGAGATTCCCTGTTGATATGGTAGATCACTTGTGTAATCACCTAAAATTTGAGTTAATGCTGTGATGTAGTGTTATGTGTTATATTCATTATGTCTGACCAGATTTTATCTGACCCAAAAAATCTTGTCATGCAACAGCATAAGATTTTGTACAATCCCCTTGCTGTAATATAAATCAGATCAGATAAAGTAGGATGTTGTGTATTGTTTATGCATCTACATCCAACAGTAAGGGGGTTATTTACTAAAACTCAACCAAACTCCCATCCACAATTTTATCTTATCAATAAAGTAACTCAAAAATAGTCGTATCGGGAAAAGACTCGATAAAATCGAACAACAACTTGAATTGTGTTCATTTTTTGGATTTGACGCCTGAATCACTCGATTTTTTTTGGGGTAATCACCTGAAAATCCCAAATTTTTCAGATTATTGGACAAAACCCAGCCTTCCTAAAAGGATTCCTGTGTTTTACCCTATTATGTATTACTAAGATTAGAATGGTTATATTGGAAGTGTGGTAATGAAGGTATGAAGCATGCACCCACACAAAAATATTTACCTTCTTAAAGAAATAACTAGAAACAATGGAATAGATTACCAAATATTTGTTTATTATATAATTTTATGTAAAAATAATTTTGGAAGCATATTGTTTTACAAATATAATTAAATGATACAATTTGAAAGTAAACATTGATGTACAATAGTATTAAAATCCTACAAAATTTATATAAATTGATTATCTGCACAAAGACCTGAATTTTTCCCCATTTGAGGCAAATTGAAAAGTATCAGTTGTAGTTTTTCATCCACCTCTGGATCAACCAGCAGGTAGGCAGGTTACATTTTGATAAAATGGTTTAACTTAATGAATGTTTGTTTGTTTTTTAAAAAAAAACTCCATCTACTATGAATTTCTTACTGTTAGAGAAACTGTAATTTCCTCTTCTAGCATTTTCATATGATCAGTAGGAGCAGCCATCAGTACATTTAACACATTCAAGAGAATATATGTGTTTTTTTGCATTGCTGCTTTCACTGTCACAATTTTTAATCTGCTGTTTTTCCTCATGCAGAATTTAATGAAGCACAAATGCAAAAAAAAAATATTGAAATTGGCAACTGTAAAGCAAGAGCTTGCAAACAGTACTAGACCTACTGTATAAGAATGCAGAGATGTATCATCAACATTGCCATAATATTTATGCTCCATTAAACTCACATGCACTTATTTCCCTAAATATAACAAGACAATATGTGAAAGAACATACAGTAAAAAGATAAACCAATTTGATTTGTAACATGAATTCAAATACTCTGGGCATCTGATTCTGTAAAATATATAATCATGCATACCTTAACGTGCATTTATAAATAACCCAGCCTGAAAAATAAAGTTGTCTAGGATTTGTGTTTTGTTTAAACATGCACGGGACCACAAGGTCATCTTTTCCTTATTCATACATTAGATAAATATAAGTCCTCTCTTGGTACAAAAATTACTGCATTGTCAGCACCTAGAGATTTGAGACTGACATTCTACTGCCATAAGACCGTTTTTCATTTTTTTAACATGAACAATGCATTGTAAACATATATAAATAACAAAGCATATCTTGTGCAGTCTAAATTCAAAAGCATTGTGGTACAGCATGTGATTTAGTTTCAGCAGATACGTACGTTTGTGGGTATGGAATGTATATGAGAATTCTCATGGCACAGATATCTCCTGTTGGTGAACTGCCGCCATAAGGCACCAGGGTTTGTGATACCCTGTGTTTCACCTGCATAATCACACTTTTCTATAATGAAGGCAATTTACTGGATGTATATGTGTGTAAAGATATGAATGATTGTTGGGATTTAAGGCACAATTCTAGTTTAAGTATGTCAATCAACATATTGTAAGTATACTCCATTTCATATGAAGCCTCATAACCAAACAGGAGTTGCAATCAACATTGGATCCTGAGTAAAGCTGGAATATTATCTTTTTAGCCCATGTTCCAGGAACCATGAGCTCCTAGAGAAGCTTTATGATGGAAATCTTAGCAGTAGAAAACTAAAGTTAGACATATATATTTTTCATATTAAATAATATTTCTCGTGAAATATTTTTTTTTACTTGAAAGACAGTTTGCACAGACCTTTAATAAATATGGTTTAAAACCAAGAATCTTCATCTATTTCTTATCATAGAAGGCATAATTTCCAGGCAAGGAGTCATAATATATGCAATAGGAATATAGATCCCGTTCCCTATCTGTTTAACTCTAAACTGTATCTACTTTCCAACGAGGCCTACTGTTAATCAATTCATTCACTTAAAATCTAACTTCACTAATGTAGTAAAGATAAATGTGCTGCATTTATATTAGGTTTAGGTGACTGCAACAGTTACACCAACGGGACAATGGGACACCAAGCCAGAACAGCTTTAATGTGTCACTCAAATACACAATCACCTGGACCTGGAACAAGTTATAGGGCATCATTATTTCAAAATACATTTATACGGTTGTGGAAAACACTTCTCAGTCACTGCTCCTTAGTTATGTAGCAGTTCTGGGTAATTATATTGTGATTTCTATTATAATGGTTATGTTGCACATTCTTTCATGATCAGGAGTTCATTCAGTAATCACTTGTGTACTACAGATTGGGATTGAGGCATGGGATCTATTATCTGGCATGCATGTTTTTCTGGAAAAGGGATTTTTCTGTAATTTAAATCCTTTTACCTTATGTATCCTAAAAAAACATTGAAATATTAAACCCAATAGATCTGACACTATTACAAATTTATGGAGATTAGTCAGGATAAAGTACAAAGTAATGTTTTATCGTCAGAGAAAAAGGGCATATTTAAAAAAAATGGGAATTTCTTGCTTAAAATGGTATATGGTATAGTATTTCTCTGCTGTTCTTTATCTGTAATTGGTCACTTCTTTGTCACATCCTAGACTGATCACTTCTCGCCAGCTTCAGATGTTACAGTGAAGCAGTGTTTTTATTCATAGTTAACTATAGATGGAGAGGTCTGATAATTACGGATGGGCAAATTTTTTGCCAAAAAAATGACGCCCATAGATTTGTATGGCGGCATGTCAAAATTTTTTTGTCATCCATAGACTTTAATGGGTGTCCGCGACAATTCGCTGGCGGCGAATTTTTGGCGAAACTAAACGGGTCAAATTCACCCATCCCTACTGATAATATGCTTATCAAAATGAGTCATTGTTTCTATACTTTTCCTACATCCAACATGCCTAGTAATCAAAAGCATATATTTGTATTATTAGATAGATATATAGTAAGTTTGTTTTAGTTTGGCCCACTCTGATGATCAGAGAACTTTATCATTTTTATATAATCATAGGTTCAAGATACATTACTGATAAATAATTACATTTTGTCCACCTTTGTTTACATATGGAATACCAGCAATTGCAAATAAATTGGTTAATTCTCTGCAGTCTGGAAGCATGTTGCCTTCCATCCCTGTGAATAATGGAAATATGGTAAAGAAAGAGTAAAGTGGCGGGAGTATTTTTAAATGGCGAGAGAATTTTCCACACATCTTCTACTTCACCTGTATGGTGTTTCAAGGCCTTTTCAGGTGGAGAGATTTTTTAAATATACTCAGGGGCGAACCGTGGGCTGCTGCCGCCTGAGGCAGCAACCCCGATGCCGCCTCCTTCACCCGCTCTGCGCTTAAAAGTTTAACGTTGGGTCAAAAGGGTCTGCATCGCTAGCGCAACGAGCCCGTACTGCGATTTCTGCACTAGCAGAGCCAAATTTATGGTTTAAAAACCGGAAATTCGGCTCTTAAAGTTACAGGAGGCCGCTTTTTGCCGCCCCTTGTAACTGGCAGTTCACTGCCGCCTGAGGCAATGTGCTCATAGCAGGAACGGCCCAGAATATACTTTAGCCAAAAAATAAAGGTATAATTGTAAATGGTTACGCATGTTATCATTTGTATCAGTCTGCAGTGTATAAAGCAGGGTGCAGTTTTACAACAAAAGTTATTTTTTTGCACCCAAAAAAATAGGCCAATTTCAAGCAGTGCCCAATTAACATTCACAATGTAATTACTGTCCACTGAACAATTTTACATTATGAAATGTGAATTTTTGTTATGGGCTTTGGTTTATTTATTTTTTTACCTTTTCTCATAACTGTGTAAACATTTATAAATAAATAGCAGCATTGTACACAATGAGTTTACGGTCTTTTCCTGATATGTGTCACTAATTTGGTCAAATACAATTAGATATTAAAATTATAAATACTTATATATAGTTGACTCCACATCTTTTGGCTATATTGTAGAGATATAAAAAAAATATTCTGTATTAAAATCTGGCTGCTGAAAGCCACATTTAAATATGTTAAAGCCATTTTGAACAGTCAATGCATTTTTAAGTCCAAAAACATTAGCGTGATGGAATACCAACATCCACTGTGATTTTTACATATAATGGAAACTTTTCTGTCTTCACTACTTTATAGGAGAGTGAATTAATCCCATCTTTTTCCATGCTTTCTCTTGTTTTTGAAATCAAGTCAAACCTAATTGAAAGAAAGAAGAAAATATTTAAAAATGTCAGCAAGCACTTAAAGAAGATTCAAACTTTTTTTTAAAAAATTGTGATAAAAAAAAAAAATTAAGACATTATACTCCACGAAGCAGAAAATACCACTTAAGACTGTTGAGGTACATGTTGGAACTCTTAAAGAAACAGTAACATTAAAAAGTGTTTTAAAGTAATTAAAAGATAATGTAGTGTTGTCTTGCACTGGTAAAACTGGTGCACTTCAGAAACTACAAGCTGCTGTATAGCTATGGGAGACACACATTTAAGCTGAAATAGGGCTAATGCAGAGAATAGTTAAGCTATGTAGCATACAATGGGTTTAGTTCTTACACAATTATCTGGTAACCTGTTTCTGAAGCAAACACAGTAGCTTTGCTAGTACAGGGCAGAAGTACAATATATTTGAATTACTTTAAAACTACACTTTTGGTGTTACTTTTCCTTTTTAATTGTCTTGTTCTCTTTATGGTTGCCTTTTCTCTGCATACTCAAAGCTTGCTCCCATACTGACCTGTAATAAAACTGACTATGTATGAGAATGTGATTGGACCTTAGATTCTATGTGCCTTTGTGGCAAGACTGAAGATGCAACCTGCAGCTCCCCATCTTCTTTTCTGATGATTCACCAAACAAGCTCTGTGGTGCCGTCAGTTACTTGAGCACAATATAGACATAAAAAATAAATTTCATGATATAAGGCTGATAAGGCTAGTAATTAATTCAGATTCTCATTATATGGCATCTCTGAAACCAGTGCAAATAGCATCAGAATGTAATAACCAGCCCTGCAGCATCAGCTTATATGATATATATGCAAGACTCATTTTTTGCTTCATAATTTTGCAACAACCCCTAAGGTTAGCTTCTCTACATCATTCTCTAAATCCTGCCTCTCTATATGCAGGGTTTGTACCAAAGTCATTATTTTGTTATATATTGTTTATGCTGGAATCAGTTATGTGGCCACTTATTTTTACAAATACCCAAGGAAGCAAAATAAAGACAAAAGACATCCCTAATGTCCTAGACATGAGCCCATCCTAAAACAAATGTGGCATGCCCCTCAAATGGTTGAAAAAAAATGTTAACACACACATTTTTAAAAGCTAAAACTTCTATAGGCAATCCCCCTTTAAAATATGAAAAAACACCAGTGATTTTTAGAACTTTTATGACTTTGGCATACAGGATATGATGTTCACTAATTAAGAAGGCTGTAGCTTCATATTATCAGTTCATCAGGTCTAAGGTGGCTAAGGAAACTGACAAAAGAGGTGAAATTTTCACTTAATGAATTTGCGGAGTAACGAACGTTCGCCTGAGCAAAAAGGAGATAGGGCGTGGAACTGTGCTAGCAAATTGTCCTCTACACCTGTTAGTAAATTAGTGATGTCCCTGATAATTCTCATCCTAATTCTTAATCATAGTAGAATTTTCACTAGCAACGGCCACTTCACCCTTTAGTAATTCTGCCATCATGTATGCAAAGAAGCATTAATGAATACATGAATGAATGAAACAGTATTGTTAGTGTAGTACTACTGTGGTATTGCTAGTGTAGATTTTTCATCGACTACAGGCACTTTGCCAAGGAATGGAGTGCACCATAATGATGGTGCAGCTGATTTAGGGGAGAGAATAGTTAGAATTTTGGAGGAGATTTTAAACTAGACAGAGGAATAGCAGCACAAAGTTTGTGGAAGATACTTTACATGAGGATATTGGTATAATAAGGGAAAATGGGGACAGAGAGATATATGGGAGATTTTATACATGGCACGAAGGACCATAAGTAAACTATAGGAAACTGGTATTTGTATCAAAAGTATGTTTACTAATGCAAGAAGCTTGGCCAGTAAGGCCTTGTTTAAAAATGCAAGGGAAAATAGAAGTAGTATGTCTGTATTTTGAGCATGATTGTAAACCCTGTAATATGGAAGAACGTGTGCAGGAGAATAAGAAAGCTGAAACCTTATGGGTTGAACTTGTAACAGACTGTAAGGCATCAATCAGGCCCTTACTACAGATTTGGCCATTTAAACAATATTTATAATTTGGTTTGATTAAGAAATGTATTTGTAAAATAAACTGTAACGAAAGTGAACATCCTCTTTAATTGTAGGGTTATTTTACAGACCCCCTGTAATGAAAGTGAAGAGGCTCATATTCTGTTATAAATAGAAAGGGCTGCAAGGTTGGGCATCTTATTAATGGGAGGGAATTTGAATTACCCATGGAGGAGTAATACTGCCAGCACAATAACTGGAAACAAATGTATAAATATTATGCATGACAACTTCATGTCACATATTTTTGAGGACCCAACCACAAAAGGTGCTATATCGGATTCATTTAATATTTGTTGCAAAAAACAAATAGAAGTCAACAAGAACTCCTTTCCTGAAACAAGAATTTCAGGAAAGCAAACTTCAGCACCCTCAAAACATTACTTCAGTTGATAGATTTGGACATGATGTAAAACAAAGAACAGAAATGGAAACACAGAAACACAGAACAGTCAGGAAGGAAGTCCCTCTGGTCGCGAAGAAAATTGAAGCAGCTTTAGATGTATTTTTGGTGTCTTTTTTTCAACTTCATCTACAACATTATTACCTGTATCTTACATTGCCAAGATACACTCTTAATGAAAACACACTAACAAAATTATATAGTGGTTGTTAATTGACTGGAATGGAAAATATTATTTCACAAAAAAACACACTTGAAACATCCTAGAACTTAATAAAAAAATATGTGGTTCCAAAAAAAAAAATACCTTTTTGGATTGGCATCATTTTTTTCATCTCTATTATGTTTGATCATCTGGCATTTACCAGTTACAGTATCTGGCCGAGAGATTGACATGCCTTTGGCTACAATCCTGTAAAAGATAAGGAATCCGTAAGACAATACATGCTGTAAATGCACTTACTAACAGAATCAGTTTGCTGCTGGTATGGGGGCCCAGGGGGGTGTGGGTCCCTGATGTGGTAGCACCGGTGGTCCTGGACCCCTCCCCCCCGTCTGACACAGTTTATCTAAGGTCTCCCCACCCCAAAATAATGATTGAGAGAAGTACTGGTAACTTGATCTGTGCGATAATTCTGCTTGAAAAGCGCTGCCTTGCAAGTGCATTTCTTCAATTAGATGCTAAGTGCAAAGTTACCATGGCAAACCAGCTGCATGCAACTCAGCTCGCTAGAATGCCACGGGCGGCATCATCTGACAGGTGTAAAGTTGGCAATGGCAAGCTAATGTAAATGATAATCGCATCAACTGTAAAAAAGTGAATTAAATGAAACTAATACAGTTGTCCAAGAGCCAAGGATCACTCGCGGATAGCTTCAGAAAAACCTTGAATTAACAGGTACATTTGCGTCAAAGAAAACAGTAAGTAATGCACTCAACCGACATGGCTTTTATGCACATTCACTGCACAAAACCCCACTGCTGAACAAAAAGCATGTTGATACTCTTTTGCTGCACAACATTTGGCCAATGAAATTCTAGTCAGATAAGAGCAAAATTTTACTTTTTGGATGTCACTGCACACACCATATTTGGAAGAGAAATGGTATTGCTCATCACCCCAAAAACACCATACAGTGAAGTTTGGAGATGGGAACATCATGGTGTGGGGCTGTTTTTCAGCATATAGTATTGGCAGACTTCATACAATTGAAGGAAGAATCAATAGAGAAATGTACCCGGACATTCTTGATAAGAATCTGCTGAGAAGATTCAACGAGGGTAGACATTTCAGCAAGGCAATGATACCAAACACACACCTATCAGTTGGATTCAGGGAAAGAATATAAAGCTGCTAGAATGGCCCAGTAAGTCATCCACCTTGAATTCAATTGAATTCAATCTACAGAAAGAACTGAAGATCAGAATTCTTAGAAGAGGCTCCCAGAACCTTCTAGATTTGAAAACAGTTTGTTTGGAAGAATGGGCCAAAATCACACCTGAGCAATGCATGCAACTAGTTTTGTCATTACCAACAAAGGCTTTTCTACTAAGTATTAAATACATTTCAGTAAGCATGTTCAATACTTATTTCCCGAGTCATGCCACTTTATTACAAATAATTAAATTTATGGACTTATTTCTTTTGATTTCTTTGTATGTGTGGATTACCTGGGTTGTTACTGACATCTGGCATACATTTCATGCCAATAGCCCCATTAGAATTATATTTAGTGAGAAAAAAAGATGTGTTCAATACTTATTTTCCCTGCTGTATCTGGCACATGGGAGGCGTGTGCCTTTAAACTGCAGGTATAAAGTAGAGGACTTTTTGCATGTTGTGCTTATAGGGGTTTAATGTTGTGCTAAATGAATCACATCTAGTTGAAGATAAAATAAAGTTAATACCTAAACTAGGGATTAGGGATTCACTCTAATGAAAGTTTGTCAATTACTGAATTAATTAAATGATTGTCGGTGCATGGAATCATCGCCCGACAATGGCATGGGTACTTCTGAATACTGTCTGAATAATTGTCCTGATCACTGCAGAAATATCTGTGCGCCTAGAAGTGTGTTTGAATAGTAACATGACAGCCAGGGGTACTCCTGCCTTGAAGCAAAAGGAGAAACTTGCTTTATCTGGCATCACCCCACATACAGGTTACTGGGGTGACAAAAAGCTGCTTTAAGAGAAAACTGCAGAGTACAATCCTTGAATTAGACGGAGACTGCCGAGCTGATGTTTCATGGGTATTTAATAAGTAAAGAAAATATTCTATATAATAAAAATATGTATTTGAAAACTTGGTCTAGGTCTAAAGGTGGCCATACACGGATAGATCCGCTCGTTGTCGCCAAACGAGCGGATCTCCCTCCGATATGCCCACCTTGAGGTGGGCAATATCGGGCTGATCCGATCGTGGGCCCTAGGGCCCAACGATCGGATCCTATCGTTCGCCAAACGGGCGGTCGGATCGCGGGACCGCATCAACGAACAGATGCGGCCGCGATCCGACGGGATTTTTAACCCCATCCGATCGAGATCTGGCCGACTTTCGGCCAGATCTCGATCGGGGAAGCCCGTCGGGGGCCCCCATACACGGGCCAATAAGCTGCCGACTTGGTCTGTCCTGCGTGTAAGGAACGCCCAGGAGCAGAGGGAGCAACTGACTAAGTAAAATGTCACCCCGTGTATCAATAAACTACCTTAGAGTGAAGGAGGTGTCTGTTGTGGATCCTGCAAGATTACAGTATGTATATTTTTATTTGTGTACATAGAACTGTACAGCACATTCTTACCTGTTGTATATATCATCATCTTCTCCGCCCCATCCCCAGTATTTATTTGGAAATCCATTGATTTTTCTGAAATGTTCTTTGCTTAGAGCAGATACACCTCCAAAATACTGGGCGTATGGCAGACTGAAAAATAAAAATATTGTGGCAAGCAAGCATAGAGGCCTTATAAATATAAAGTCAAAAACCTGTGATTCAACTGAAAAAAAACTGGATTTAGTGCATATGTAAATTAAATAGAGCTGCTAAGAAGACAAGTGGTTTGCTTACCTGTTTCTGTATTTAACAGGTCTCCATATGCCACTGTATGATCAGACCAATTTGGCTTAACATGTTTTTGGGCCATAACCAAACCACACAAACCTTACATCTCAGTAATGTGAAGTCTTTGGATCTTATGGGGTATGCCAACTAAAGTGTGAATTCTCTCCTCCTTTAACCAAAGTTTGCCTCAATTCATCAGCTATATAAGGAATGTGGCAACATTTCTGCTGGCAAAAACTCAGTGAAAATGTGGCAGTGATATTCATCATACAATTGTAATGAGGAAAATTAGCTACAGAATTTTTGCAACAAAGAAGTTACGTAAGTGGGATATTGGCATGGAAGAGGTGATGTAGGTAATGAGATGCAAAAGTAGCTGCTCTATCTTTATAATTGCAGTTTGCTAGCTTGAACCTGGAAAAATTTATTTTACAAAAGATTTGTTCTTGAGCTTTTAGTAAATTGGCAATTCACTGGATTAACTTCATCAAATGCCAAGTTAATAGGCAAAAATTTCAACCTTTGCCCTTTAGTAAATATGTCTTCAGAAAAGGCAACCATCCATCCTGCGGCACTTGATTTCTCCTTCCTGGCTATTCTACTGACAACGTGTCCTCTGCCCCCATCTTCTTCTCCAGCTCTTCTTCATCTTTCTCCCAGGTGTCCAACAGCAGCAGTAGGAAGGAGATGTGGGCAGGCTCCCCATTGGCTCCACAAGAGGTGCAGGTAGGGAAGAGGAGGGCAACGCGTCCATTCCAGCCTGGCGACAGAAGGCGTGCAGACACAAACATGCAGCCTGTGGGGGGAGCCGAGGCCGAACCGGTGCCGATACCTCCTCTTCCTGCGCTGCTGATCATTTTTTAGCACAAGCGCTTTGGTAATACTGTTCTTCTAGTCCTTAGTTCTACAATCAGGTAGTGCACACCGGGGCCCGGCCCTTTGTCTGCAAGATCTGTGGCAAAGGATTCAGGCAAGCGAGCACTGTCAGTAGAATAGCCAGGGAGGAGAAATCAAGCGCCGCAGGATAGATAGTCGCCCTGTCACCTTTTCTGAAGAGGAGGGAAAGCGGAGTTTCTGTAAGTTATTTCTTAATAAAGGCTTTGCTATTTGAAAGTTTAATTTGTCTTGGTGTCTTTTTTCCGTTGTATACTAACGAATTTTTTTAAAAATTTTTTTTATGTTACTGGTCCTTTAATATAATTTAATGAAATACACATTCAGATAGCTTTCATCCTCTACCCATTCTCTACCTGATAGATATGTAATTCTTTTGTCTTGCCCTAGCATGGACTGTAACGCAGGGAAGATTTTACTAGCTTTGACAACCGACATTAAAGAGGATCATGCAGGCGATTTTGTGTCATTAGCCATTAGTTAAGAATCGCTACTTCATAGATTTAAAATATTTTATTTGGTTTTGACAATAAACCATAAAAATCAATATGATAACAAATAGTATGCAGAATAAATAGATTAATACAATGACATATTATTCAGAATGAAGAATCGCTACTTTATAAGTTGGCTTTCTTTGAAGACAAGCACTGTTTTTCCATAAATTATTTATGGGGGGGGGGTGTCATATCTTTGTAATAATTGAAACAAGTTTTTATTGGAGTAGCAAAAGACTAGGGCAAAAATAATGAATCTAAATTTGGCAAATAGTACAATATTTTTATTAATATATACACAAAATGACATATTTTTGTGCATTCAGTACTGCAGCATAGTTATTCTGCAGGAAAAATGGCTAAACTTCCATGTGGTTGTAGCAGCCTGTCTCTTTGATGGTGGTCTTATGCCACTGAAAATGGGCGTTGGTCTGGGCTGTCTTTCCTTTATAAGCTACAAGAAGCGGAAGAATTAAGCCTGTGAAACAAATGCTTTGGTCTTGCCAGTCTCTGTCTTTCTAAAAGTTAATGGCCATGTAGGATCAAACCTGATACTGTCTACTGATCTGCCATTGGTCTCATTTTTCCCAAGAAATGCAACCATGCAGGGAGGTGCCTGCCTAAGAAAAATATAACCTGAGGTAAATAGGACCACCATATTTTATATAACACCATTTTATAATCATAAGAAAAAATATGCATTTGCACAGATACTACTAAGGGGTTTATTTATCAAAGTTCTGCTACAAACTCCAATCAAATCCCCTAGAGTTTTTTACGCTTATTTATTATTACATTTTCCCAAAAATTTGCTGGAAAAAAAAATCAGATTTTCACGTTTTTTTTTATTTTTTCATCCGATCTTCACAAATTTCACAATTTTTTTGGAATTTTCACCCGAAAACTTCGGGGTATTGCACAAAACCCAGCGTACACCGAAAAATCATTGGGACTTCTCCCACTGCTTTATATGTAACCTCGGCAGGTCTGAGATGCCGGATTTTCAGATTCTGACTTTTCCATACTCGGTTTAATAAATTCTGAAAAATTAGTGATTTTTTTAAAAGTCTGATTTTATATAAAAAAAAAATATCATGATTTTTTTCGTGAGTTTTTCATTCGGAGTTTAGTAAATAACCCCCTAAGTTACTAAAAAAAAAAAGTTCTAAAATAAACCCTCAAACCCCTTGCTCACCACCTTACTTTTTGGGGGCACAAGAATTAATGTTAAGAGCGCTATGACCTGTCACACAACACCCTTCCTGATAGCAGGGTAGGTATCAAGTGTTTGGTGATCTCAGTACTCAGCACACAACCGCAAAATATCTTAGCTTGGATCAAGTACAAGGTACTGTTGCAATATTACAGAGAAAAGGGAAGTTATTTTTTTTAAAAAATAATTATTTTATTAAAATAGAGTCTATGGGAGATGGGTTTCCTATAATTTGGATATTTGTGAATAACGGATCCCATACCTGTATACAGAAACAGGGTAGCATGACTCGTGTGCCTGAAAAATAACGCATTTGCATCCTACAAAAGTATGTAACCTGAAGGCACATTTGATAAGAAAACTTGTGTCATTGTTTATCTATTCAAAACTCAACAGAAGTCTATTTGGAACTAAAAAAGAGATTGTGTTTTGCATGTAATTGAGTCTGGCCCAATGTATGATAACTGAGAATCAAGAAAATGTTAACATGGTCCAATAGTTTTAGGGTAAAGTGAATGCTCTTTAAAAGGACAGTACAACAGTAACAATGCAAAGAAGATAAAGTACTTACCCAAACCCAAACTTATCCATAGCCGCAGATATGTGCCTCGGCTGGTTATAACACCTGTAGAGATTTCTGTCATTCGTAATGACAATATCAACATCACTAAACACAAAGCAGTCATAATCATACTCTTTCAGAGATTCTGCATAACCAATGTTCATTAGCTTGGCCCGGTTAAATGTGTTGTCTCCATCCTATTTAAAGAATAAATCACATTAAAAAAAGAATTTTCAAACATCTGCTGTACATATTGTATAAAATAGAGCAATATGGAATTTATTTTTATTTATCTTTAAGCAATCCGTGTTTATGGTTTAAAATGTAATAATGTTAGGGAATCCATCATATGCTAATTTTATGCAAATATTTTTCTGCCACATTAATGTTATTTAATTAATACATATAATAAATTTAGCCTGTGTGCAATTTTTTAATTAACAGAAGTTAAAGATACATTTTCATAGCCCACAGGCCAAAAGGTTCACACAACTGCCCATACAAAAAAAACCATGCTATCAGAACTGCATTAAGTGAAATGGAGCTGACTGGCACAGTGGCAGATTAAGTTTGCAGTTTTGACAGATCATTTGTGATCAGATAAAACTGCAAGACGGTCTGGTAAAACTGATCCCTGATCTCCTATACAGTACATGCCGAAATGGTTAAGCAGTATGATTAAATGCGTTATTAACTTTCCAAACATTTTTCCTGTTCAGTTGTTTTCAGATTGTTCAGAAATGAAGACTTTTTTTCAATTGCTTTCCATTTAAATTTTTTACCGTTTTTCCAAAATTTTATATGAAGATTCTGGAAGCTCAGTAATCCAGGTGCAGATTCTGAACTGTTACCATTGTTCATCAGCATATGTGAAATATTAGCAACCATTGTATCAACAGCTGTCTTTAATGAAACTCGGATTCTGCTCAGCAGGGCCAAAGATAAGAAATGTATCAAGCAATATAATAATTTAAAATAGTTTACACCGTCAGAGACCCCCATACAAAAGGACATAAGAAGCTGAAAAACAAAAAACGTAAACTTCATTATTAGAAAAATGTTCACAAATAGAAAGTAAGTGAAAAGTCTTTAATTCTGGTGTACTATCTGAGGGCAACTGGACTGAAAAAAAGTGTTGGAAGGTGAACAACCCCTTTAAAATCCATTAAACTGCCCTGATGAAATCTGGCCATTAGTATTGAGCAAATCTGTCCTGTTTCAGTTCGCTGAAAAAATTTGTGACACATCAAAACATTTTTACATATGAAACAATTTTTCTTGCTCCAAATGCAAGTCAATGGGCGTTTTTTCTTATGGCAACTTTTTTGTCCAAACGCATTAAAGTCAATGGGTGTTTTTTTTTTGTCTCTATGACAAAAATGTGTAAAAACCACAAAAACCTCAAATACAAAACTGGCAGGTAAACGTTGTCAAGGTCCTATAGAAGTCAATGAGAGCTGTACTGATCCTATTGGTGTTAAATGGCAGAGTAAGTTACTAGGTTATTGATCCCAATGGCTGAAGGCAATTATAACTGATACTAAACAAGGTTGGCAAACCCAGTGGCTGTTAGCAACATTTGTATTCCTTTTAAAGGACTCAGCCTAGCAGTTTTGTTTTCTCCCAGCACATTCAGCCTGTGGGCAGGAGAGCACTGAAGCCGTCACTCAAGGGAGATAAAACTGCACGAGTCAGGCTACTATAACTGAACAGTACTTTTAACAGAATGAAGTGGCAACTGAAGAACAGATCTTATTGTGATACCAATGGGACATGGGCAGGAAACTTCCTCCAGGTGAAAGGTTTGTATTACCCCAGGGAAAGTGCAGTTCTGAGCAGTTTAACAGAACACACAGCAGTACATATTAAACTAGCATTCAGGAACACATGAAGATTCCAGCACAACACACAGGGAACCAAATTCAACTGCCAATGATGTGTGTGCTCCCTGAGATAAAAAACATATGTTCACTGCTGATAGGCTACTCCCCTGAGCTTGTTAACTCATGCTGAGTAAAGAGAACGTTAACTCACACTTTGCAAGCGACCTCACACTGCAGTCCTAACATTCCTAACAATTGGACCATTTTAAATTAATTCAAACTTAATTTTTTTCAGATTTTTTAGATGAATTGTCAGAAAAAATCAGAGGTTTTAGAGGTATTCGTATTCTTTAGTGCATCATTCAGCATTATTTTCCTTTCTAAACTTTTTCATTCAAAACTTAATAAATGTCATGTTTTAGAGAAAGTGAGTTTCAAAAACCTCTAAAATCCAAACTTTAATAAATAGGCCTCAACGTATGATCATTACTTGAATGAATTATCGTGTTCATCTACCTGATTCAATGATACAGGTGATTGCTTCATGATTGATAAAGGCCTGATGTTTGCAGAACTTGAATGCTTGGTATTGCTACATGATACCATATGCAACAGTGAACAAACAGAATGTCTTTCAGATAATAGTCATGGGCCTCTGCTCCAGGTTTCTAAGAAACAAATTCTTTGGGGACTTATAATTCCTCTCCACAGAGTTAAAAGGAAACGTCATCTTTTGTTCTAAACTATTCATCTAATATAGAATTATATATTGTGCTTTGAGTACATTCATTTTTGATCCACTTTACAGAATTTTTTTTTTTATCTGTTTTCCTTTTTTTTTTTTTTTATTAACAATTTTTAAGTGTTAACAACAACTCTCATCAAGCAGGAGAGATTATAAAGTGAGAAAGAGGAGAGGAAGGAAGGAAGGAAAGGGGGGGGGGGAGGAGAGTGTGGAGAACTGGCATGTTCCGCTGTAGAAGCAATACACAATATGCATTGGATATCCCATAATACCAACAGGAAACTTGTACATGTATGCAGGAGCAAGCTCGTGGCCATAAGCAATAACCTGTATACATAGATTTACACTCATGTGTACAATTCTGCTTTTATCTCCGCATAAGTGGGTAAAGAGGGCTGTTTCCAGTTCCTTGCTATTAAGGTTCTGCCGGCTAGTAACAGAGTTCTCCTGGTTTGTATATCTCTTTGTTCAGGATAATATCCTAACAGTGCCAGTGCTGGGTTGAGTTTAATGTGAGGGTCAGCAAGATCGTTTATTAACAGGTTCACTGCTTCCCAGTACTGTGTTGCAGTTGAGCAGGACCACCATATATGTAACATAGAGCCCGATTCCGTCAGGCACCGCCAGCAAAGATCGGGTGTGTTTGGAAAAGCCTTGTAAATTTTATCTGGAGTCATGTACCACCTGTACATTATTTTTATGGTCAGCTCATGATGTTTTAGTGCCTGTGAGTATTTGGCCGTGTTTTGAAACAACCGGTTCCATAGATCTGCCGGTAGAGGTAATTGCAAGTCTTTTTCCCAGTGCACTAATGCCGGTGGAGTTTTCACCACACCATGCTGTAGTAGTAGGTCATAGATAGTTTTGGTTCCTTTCTTTTTCCCCATAGGGGCCCAGCATTTAACTTCAAATCGAGTTGGCTGGTGTATTCCATTCCAATGCTTTGTATGGAGGAAATGTCTTATCCTTATATACGTATATAGCTGTGCACTCGGGAGACTGTATTCAAGTCCTAGGTTGGAGAAGGTTTTCAGTCCCTCTTGATCATAGAGGTCACTTATCTTAGTTATGTCCCGTGTCCGCCATTGGGTCAGACACAAGTCTGGAATAATCTCTTCCAAGATGTCAAGTGGCAGGAGTGTGGTCGGGGGATTGGTAAGATTGTGGT
Organism: Xenopus laevis; assembly: GCF_017654675.1. Classification (NCBI taxonomy): domain Eukaryota; kingdom Metazoa; phylum Chordata; class Amphibia; order Anura; family Pipidae; genus Xenopus; species Xenopus laevis. The sequence goes on along the minus strand of NC_054371.1, from coordinate 101,905,046 downwards.
TATGTTTCGTAGTGTACCATGACCATAAAGTTGCTTGTATGGGCAGAGGCAAAACATCCACAACGGTGCGGTGATGCTTGTCCATAGACCATATATGTGCTACGGTCGAGTGTCCCAGGTGGGATTTGTAAATCCAATTTTCCATGTCCACCCATTTCTTGGAACCTAAGGGTAGATGCCAATCAGATAATTGGTCTAGGATGGTGGCTTTGTAATAACGTTGCAAGTTAGGGCATTTTAAGCCCTACAGTTTGTTTAGTTGCGTACATAATGACCTGCGATATTCTTGGTTTCTTTTTGTTCCAAATGAAGGTTAGTAAGAGTCTCTGGAGCTGTTGAAAAAAGGAGTTGTGTAAAGGAATGGGTAGAGCCCGAAATTTGTATAAGGTGTTCCACTGCTGTAGGGTGGTATTATTATCCTTCAGAATTTGACCATAGTTGTATTGGTAAAGGTATGTTGGGTTTGCTGTCATTTTGGTGCCCAAGTAGCCAATCGCATGCACTTGCCAGTCTAGGTCATAGTCCCGCTTTAGCCTGAGAATGTCCGCATCTGGCATATGTATTGGTAGCGCTTGTGTCTTAGTAATGTTCAATTTATAATGTGAGAGTTGACCAAATTGCCCAATTAAATCAAACAGTTCCTGTAAAGCAATTGCAGGGTTAGTTATGGTTAATGCAATATCATCTGCGAACAGTAATATCTTATGTTCTTGGGGGCCTATCGTAATGCCATGTATTCCCTGTCGCTGCATTATGGCCTGGGCTAGTGGCTCTTTGCTTAAAATATAAATGATAGGCGAGAGGGGGCATCCCTGCCGAGTCCCATTCGTTAGCGAAAATGGATCTGATAAAAAGCCATTTATGTTAACTTGAGCAGTCGGATCTGAATATAAAGCCATAATGGCAGTGATAAATGGGCTAGGAATTTGGAATGCCTCGAGGACCAGTGTAAGATAAGTCCAGTTTACACGATCGAATGCCTTCTCGGCGTCTAGTGCTAATACTAAGGATGGTGTGTTACTTTTGTGTAATTGTTGTATTAAGGTGATCAGTCGTCTCGTGTTATCATGGAGTTGGCGACCTTGTACAAAGCCTGTTTGATCATTATTGATTAGGTGGGCTAGTACAGATTGTAACCTTTTTGCTAGTATGGAGGTGTAAATTTTTAAGTCGCCATTGAGGAGAGAGATGGGGCGATAGTTTGGGCATTGGGTGACGTCTTTGCCAGGTTTGGGAATGGTTGAAATATATGATTTCAGCATTTTCTTAGGGAATTTCCCTTGTATGGCTGCTGCATTTAAGGCTCTGGTAAGGTAGGGAGAGAGTAAGTTGCCGAAGGTTTTGTAGTACATATTCGTATACCCATCAGGGCCTGGGGCTTTATGTTTCGGCATAGTGCTTATCGCGTGAAGGACTTCTGCATTCTCGATTGGGCTAGTTAAGATAGCAAACTTAGAGGTAGGTAGAGCAGGAAGATTTAGCTGGCCAAGGAATGTACGGATATTTACCTCTGAGGGTATGGTTGTGGACGTGTCGTCCTTAAGATTATAGAGGCCACTATAAAAATTTGCAAACTTATCAGCTATATCTTTAGGGTTGACCTTAGTTTGTTGAGATGCAGTTTGTATTTTCCCAATCCTATACTGTAGTGTTTGTTGCACTAATTGTTTCTTAAGAGTGGCTGTTGCTCTGTTTCCCATAGCATATGATGTACATTTAAGTTTTGTAAGCTGAACTTGGCATCTACCTAAAATCAGCAGGTTGACCTCCTCCTTGAGCCTATTTAATTCGTCCAATACAGTGGGTGAGGGAGCCGTGCGATTTAGTCGGTCTAACTGGTTAATTTTAAGTAGTAACTGTTCTTGTTTAGCCCTTGCTGTTTTTACTCTATGTGAGGCTATACTGATCAGTTGCCCTCTAATCACCCCCTTATGAGCGCACCAAAGGGTAAGATCAGCTATGTCAGGGCTGTCATTCTGGGAAAAGAAATCAGCTATGCTAGTTGTCAGCTGATTCTGAATTCCCTTATCCAATACCAGTGCATTATTGAGTCTCCATGGGGGTCTAAAATTGATGCTTCTCTTGAAGTGTAAATGCTACAAGGGAATGGTCCGTCCAAGTTGTGCTTTGTATTGTACAGTGAGATGTTAGGTGGATTGTATGTGGGAAGATCAGGAAAAGGTCTAATCTAGTGTGTGACTTGTGATAGGCTGAATAATAAGTGAAATCCTTTAAAGTGTGATTATGTATTCTCCACACGTCATATAAATTATGCTGCTCCAGCAATTTTGTAAACCTAAGGGATTCCTTGGTTACTGTTTTGCTATATTGTTTGGGCAGGGCTGAGGCTGGGGGGGTCCTATCCATTGCCGGATCCAATATGTTATTGAAATCCCCTCCGATTATGACTATGCCTTGCTTGACATTCTGAACTTGGTCTAATACCTGCTTCAAAAATACATTCTGACCTGTATTTGGGGAATAAAGATTAACCAAATTGTATTCCTGTTGATTAATCCGGCATATGACAATTAAACATCTGCCCTTGGAATCAGCCAAATGCCTTACACTTTCGACGTTTAAAGAATTTCGAAATAAAATGGCTACACCTCTTTTTTTGGTATGCGAGCTTGCAGCTGCTAACATTTTAAAATATTTATTTTCCACCTTACTTTGATCTTTTACTCTGAAATGAGTTTCTTGAAACCAAACAATGTCTGCGTGCTGCCTTCTACATTCAGCAAGTGCTAGCAATCTCTTTCGGGGGGGTATTCAACCCCCTTGCATTAACACTAACACATTTTAGGACCATTGATACATCTTAGATGCTAAAGTGAGCGCATTTGGCTGAAACCATTGTGCTAATAACACAAAAATCTGTATTTTATCATATGGTGATGGTATAGTTTTGTGCTGTCTGGTAAACCGCATCAGATCCTCTTTAACTTGAAAGAAATGGATCCTGAGGATTGTGTCCCTTGGCGCACTGCTCGGTGCGGTCTTGGGTTTGGGGATCCTATCTATCATGAGGTGGTCTGTAGGGGTTTCTGGGAGCACAGCCAGTATGAGATCTTGGGCATACTGACAAAGCTGAGGTTGTAGGATGTCCTCTGGGATCCCCCTTAACCGCACATTATTCCTTCTAGACCTGTCCTCTAAGTCAGCAATCTTGTTTTGCAGCCTCTCTATCTCTGTGTCCTGCGTGTTAACTGTGTCAGCCATGGTGTTGTGCACTTGTACCAATTCTGCCATCTTGTTTTCAAGGTGGTCAGTGCGTTCACCAATAGCTTGCATTTCTGCTTTCAAATCCTGCACAGCACGTCTAGTATCAGAGTGAATGTCTTCCCTGAGCTGGATGAGCATAACTTTTAAGTTTGCCTGCGTCAAGCATTGCGGGTCATCATCATACTTATCTGTCTGTTGCTCTGTAACAGGTTTGTTTCACGCTGGCGAGGATGCGTTGGAAGAGGATCGGGCGCCATCTTGGGCCTTACTGCGCAGAGAGATTTTCGGCTGGGACCCGTAAAAATCAGTGAGTTGCAGCGGCTGCTGCTTAGGCCTTCTCCTGGTCATGTCCGCTGGCGTTCCTGAGTGTTTGCTGCCGGTTACCCCCCCTGGGACTGCTGTGTTGAACCGCTTAGTGCCACACCGGACCGGAGCCACAGGAAAATGCGTGCAGCTACATGCACGCGCAAGCCACGCCCTTCTTCCTTTCTTTTTTTATTTCTGTCTTTCAAAACAGATGCCAAGGTCAACATTATTATATCAAAGCACACATACTAGGTGCTAGAGATGGTATCTCTTCCAGAGATACCAAAAGGTATGATCTTCTAGCAAGATCATACTGCTAGATAGCACACCACTGAAGTTGGAACAAAAATGTGAGTTTTTGGGGGGTGTATACCTGTTTCAACTATAAAGTAACCTTTACCATGAGTGACAAACCAAGGGCACACATACATGTTAGGTCACATGAGCAAATTAATGTACAAAGTTCTGTCTTTTACTCCCACGCTTCTTTCTGTTATGGTTAGAGCTGCATTATTTCTGGTCAGGTGATGGAGAACAGAGACTATCATGAAATGTTGGCTCAATGTTAAAACTATAAAAGTTATAAAACTATTTACAGATATCTATATAATAGGCTATTTAATATGATCTGTTGGTTAAGTATTAATTATGGGGGGTATAGATTTAATAGGAGTTTTCTTCCTGACTGGTTTGGGGAGGCTTAGCATCTCGAAACCTTCATTAAAATCCATCCATGGATGAGAGTTGTCATTACTTTTTGAAGTGGCTGTTGAAAGGAAATTTTCCTATACAGTATTGCGGTCAACTGATAGAAAAGCCATTTTTCTTACAGAGAATTTTTGCTCTTATTTACTCTGCATGAAACTGGCATATATGGTGTATCACCTGCAAAGTGATGATTTAGTTGAGCAGTTCAACCAGACTTGTAGATTCTGAAAAAGAGAAACTGGGATGAATTGCTCCCTTTTCTGCTATTCTAGATCTGGAAAGCCCCGCAAGCCTCTACAGGCTTCTCACCCTTTAAACTATTGTATGTGCGACAGCCACATGGGGCACTGGATTTGTTAAAGGAGGATATGTTCAGTATGTCAATCCTATGCAATTTTCCCAGCTCTTCCCTTAACTTTAATTGAGTGGGCTCACCTTCTCAATTGGGTCACACCTTAAAGACCAAAGCTTCATCAATACACGTTGTATGAAGGAGGCCACAAAGCATCCGCAGTACTGTGCTGCAAAACTTTTATTCCAAAATACACAACATGTTTTGAGTCAGCAAGGACCCTTTCTCTTGTGCAGGGGCCCAAGCCACCAAGGGTTATTTTTAACTTGTGTAGGGGAACCTGGCAAGCTGTGTTTTCTTTTTCTTTTTTTTGTACAGGAGTTACCACCAATGTTTATTTTTGACAAAGGGAATAAGCCAAATGGTTCTTATTTTTACATTAAAAGAGAGAGAGAGCGAGAGAAAGAGAGCGTGAGAGAGAGAGAGAGAGCGAGAGCGAGAGAGAACGAGAACAAAAGTCTGAGGGAAAGCCCAGACCAAGGGTTTCAAGCTAACAGTACAGGTATGGGACCTGTTATCCAGAATGCTCGGGACCTGGGGTTTTCCGGATAACGGATCTTTCCGTAATTTGGGTCTTCATGCCTTAAGTCTACTAGAAATTAATTTAAACATGAAATAAACCCAATAGGCTGGTTTTGCTTCCAATAAGGATTAATTATATCTTAGTTGGGATCAAGTACAAGCTACTGCTTTATTATTACAGATAAAAAGGAAATAATTTTTAAAAATTTGGATTATTTGGATAAAATGGAGTCTATGGGAGAGAGCCATTCCGTAATTCGGAGCTTTCTGGATATCGGGTTTCCAGATAAGGGATCCTATACCTGTATATACTTATACAGACACTGTTACATGACAAGATGTAAGTAATTCTGTTTTTCTGTTATTGTGCTGAAGAACTGGTTGCTGAATGAAAACTGACTTTATTTTTTTTCTATACTGCTACCAGCTGAAATAAAAGGCATTTTTTTGCTTCCTGACATTTACTCTGCATGAACCTCCCATAGGCATATTTATATATTATGCCAAAAAGTGGTACAAGCTGGTGCAACTCCACTGTCCATAAGAGTGAAATTAACACCACACAATATATTATGGAAAATAATTGCAATTACCTAATTGGTGAATGTATAAAAGTAATATTTTACATTGCCTAAAATTATATTATGTTACACAACTCAGAAGGTATAGAATTTCTGCAATAAATTGGTGTAAAATAATGTGTTAAATGTGCCGACACCTAATGCCAATGTTTTTTGTTTATTCCAGAATGTTACACTTGGCTATGCATTTGTGTAAAATCATTATGTAGCTTTATAAATATAAGTGTATATTGTATTATTTGTAAATAAATATCATCTGTGTGCATATATATGTGTATTTGCTGCAAAAACTCAACTTTTTTGTATTATCAGACGAAAACCCCAATTTTATCGGATTGTCCAGCGCAGATCACAATGTTACGATTTTTTGTGTTAGTAAAGCAAGTTTACATCCAACCTAGTCCAATGTGGTGTCTTACCTGATTGATAATGTACACTCCATAATCCAGCTGCTGTTTCTGTAATATGGGATGCATATAATGAAGCCAGTATTTCAAATGTGAATCCCGGTTTCTGAATGGTATAATGATAGCTACTTTCTGCAATGCTTTGCAGTCACTTGGTTTGTAGTGACCACCCTCTGTTACATGTGGATTTGCTTTAATGTCTTCTGTTATATTGACTTGTACATTGAAATTAACAGTAACAGGACCACCTGTAAGTAAAAGAGGTCACAATATACTTATAAGTAAATTGACTGTTTATGTGGCCATTCATTTATATTTCATCAATGGGCAAATTCATCAAGGGTCAAGGTGAATTTTCAAATTCAAAAAATTCGAGTTTCGAGCTATTTTTTGTGTACTTCGACTAGGGAATAGTCCAAATTTGATTTGAAAAAAATTTGAAAATCAAAATGTATCATGTACTGTCTCTTTAAAAATTCAACTTTGATCATTCAGCATCTAAAACCTGCTGCATTGCTGTTTTAGCCTATGGGGGACCTCCTAGAACGTATCTGAGTCAATTGAAGTACTTTAAAAAAAAAAAAAATCAAAGTTTTTTTTGGGAAAAACTTTGATTCGAATTTGATCATATAAGCTTTTACTTCAATTCGTAGGATTGTAATATGGACCTATTCGATCTAAAGCGGACCTATTTGGCCAAAAAAAACCTTCGACTTACTTTCGGTTGGTCTTTTTGAATTCAAATTTAGAAGTTTTTCAAATTCAAAATTCGACCCTTGATGAATATGCCCCTAAATGTCCACATTATCCAAAGCAGTATAGCAGAACTAATTAGAAATGTTTATTTTATTTACAGATCAGCTGTTACACACTAAACAAAAAGATGTATCTTCACATAAGATGATAAGAGATGCTGGTTTTAAAAAAACATCAAAAAGACAGTAAGGTATATTATACACCCGCTCCCTCCCCAACAATTTCTATGGTTACACATCCAATAAATTTCACCAGTTTGTCAAAGCTGTATATTTCCAAGAGACTTTGATTAATTTTAATGTAATAGTTTTAGGCAATACATTTTGGGCAAAAAATTAATTAGCTTGTCAAATCACAGATCTATAGATTGTAAATGGAATACATGTTCTAGTATTTGAACTGTAATTTTCTTGCTAATTCATTTTTTTGTGCATGGAGTAATTATTATGAGAAACAGAAAAGATGCTTCCCAAAACTGTTGTCACAAAATAGCAGAAAAATTTCATTGGAAATGGTCCACTTTCAATGGAATGAAGAAAAATGTTAGGTGCACCAGAATAACAATGTAAAGGGCTCACCAAGTAGATTGTGTGGTCCAGGTGCACCAGCCCAAGACCCCCAGCTTCAGGGAGTGACAAACCAAAACACAGCAAAAGAACAGGACTGTCTGGCACTCAAAAGAATCCACAGGACCAAAAATACAAGTTAAAAAAATAAGTCTTCATTCATCATAGTTAAAAGTATATAAGTACATCTCCATAGGCTTGGCTAGTGCTGCATAGTCCTGCTCTTTTGCCGTGTTTACTTTCAATGGAACCAGGGGCTCTAGCCTAAACCATATTCCTCCTACACAAAAATAGTTTTCACCGACCCTCTGCCAAATCATCAAAATTTTCCATCAGCCTTTCCGTAATTTGAATCTTTCTGGATAATAGGTTTCCGATAATTGATCCCATACCTGTAGTACAATAATGACTTCTGCCTTGCTTCTGGTCAATCTGGATACCTTAATTGTAGCTCCTCGCACACTTGACAAAGGGGTCATCCTCGAAACATGTGGAATTGCACAATAAATGCTTCTTTGCAAGGAATTTGAAGTCCTGCTCCTGAGCCTATTTGTTCCTACTGAGTTTCTTCATTTTGTGTCCAAGAACACGATCTCAGGGATCTATGTCTGAATCACTTTTTAGATATCACACTCCTATTGTTTTTCTAGTTGTCTGCCTCTATTTTTGGATTTCACACTGTGTTGTGGACTGCTTTTTCTAGAGGTAGGGTTTCCTTCATGAAGGCCTGCTCTGGGTTTCAGGGAACAATCTGGTTTTAAATACACTTTGCTACAGCTAGCTCAATAAAGCTCTAGTTTGGTTACTTAGTTACTCCTCTGACATTAAATGGAATATTCACGTTATTTTTTTCAGGAACTGTCTTAATTTCCTGCATTGGTATTTTCTGCCATTCAGGTCTCTTCTGGGTTACTGTCTCGGGATAATGATTTGGTCTTGGTGTTTATCTTTGTGGGTTGGGTTCCCCCACCCTAGTAATCAGGTATCTATTCTCTGTACTTTAGGGACCATTTTTGTAAGTTGGAGCAGATTATGCTAGGCTTCTGTGTCTACTTAGTAGGGTATTGTGTAAGATGCCCCATTTGTGCTGTAATTTTTACCCTTTGTTTCCTGCAATATTTTAAGGTATCTTACCTATGAGGGTCGATTTGTGTGGTTTTTTACTTCCACTGAGTTTTTCTTACATGCACCTGTAAATGGCAACAATTATGGTATGTATTGCAGCTTGTAAGCTTGTTTGATTAATTATTGTAAGGCCCTTGTTTCTTATAAATTAAGGTAAAATGCTGTGCAATTTGCTGGTGCTATAATAATAAATAAATGATGACCTGTAGCTACATGCATGCGCATCACACTCATAAATGTGGGCTGCTTAGATTTTTTTTTTACCAGGGCAACTGATATTTATGGGAAAATGTATCCAACTGCGAGAGTATGCATCAATTATTTGTTCCTGTGGTGAATGCCACAATTGTAACTTCCCAGCAGCAATTAAGCTCAGATGGCAACACTTTACTTACAGCAAACACTGAGTAAGGGCGACATTTATAAAGGCTCGTATGAATAATACGCATACATTTACGCACTAATATACGCTAAATCGAAATCCGGCAATTTATTAATGTAGTTACCGGGAAAAACTCGATGGCTGCGTTATACATACACCATGATTCGCAAGTCACGAGATTTTCTGCCACTGGATAAGAATCGCTTATTCATCAAGTGGCGTTTTTATTTCTCTCTATAAATTACGATTCAAAATTCGCTGTTAAAATACGCCTATGGATCAATGACGATTTTATATTGGTTGCTGTAGAGAATGAAGATAGATAGGTGAATCAGTCAGTGGCACAAGAGGCTCCACAGGTGAATTATCGCAGGTGAATCGGTCATTGGCACAGGTGAATCAGTCAGAGACGAGAGATGATAGATAGATAGATAGATAACGAGGGGGAAGAGAGATGAATATAGATAGACAGACAGATAAGAGACTGTATCACCCTATACATATACAGACAGACAGAATAGTAATTGATAAAAAAAAACTACTTCTCAGCCAACAAAAGTACACCAGAGACTTATTTTTATTGTGTAAAGTTTACTTATGCCTGTATATCAACTTTGAATTATTAACTAGGCAACACAATGGTCTGTTGTGTTACAGTTGCTCTTATTATTCTCACAGTCACATTTGAGAATTTAGTTACTATTAAAGAATTATCTGTAGATTAACATAATTAAACACAGGAAAACTTTTTTGGCATTATTTGCAATTTTTGCATTATCTTCTCAATGAAAATAAAGGAAGGGTAATACCCAATAGCATATGTTCAAAACATAATTACTTATGTAATATGTAGATACACATAATTTACTTATGTGTTTCTATCAATTTTTGAATATGTATTGTCTCCTTAATTAACTATGCAACACAATGGTCTGTTGTGTTACAGTTATTATTAACACAGTCACATATAGGATAACATAATTAAACAATAGAAAAAATGTTTGGCATTATCTGCAATTTTTGCATTATCTTATCAATGAAAATAAAGAAAGGGTAATGCCCAAGAGGAATAGTGACACACTCCACATTGTCCTCCAACCTCTCTGAAGTTTGACACCCCCTTTCAATGAGAAAGAGAAGAGCACTCAAACACAGATTAACTGCTTTGATAAATGTTTATTCATGCTGCTAAACACTGTGTTTAGCAGAATGAATAAATATTAATCACTAAACAGACGTTTGAGTGCTCTCCTCTTTCTCAATGAAAGGTTGATATTCCAGGATGATCGTTAAATCCTTCTGAGTGGATTGAACTTTCATTATAAAAAGTGCAATTAGGCTGAATGCAGATTCCTACATTTTTGACAAGTTGACACCCCCTCAAGTATGATGTCACTCATGAAGTTACTGACTGATGTGAGTTAGTAAAACAAAGTATTGCGGGGATGTGTGTGTAATTGAAAAAAATTTGTAAAAAAAATTCACTGTTTATATTCCAAGTTGGCATGTTGTAGTTAAAATATGGAATGTGTTAAAATATGGAATGTGTTAAAATATGGAATGTGTCACTATTCCTTTATCTAAAAAAACACCATAAATCTAAATGTAATGACTACAATAAAATATTTTTCTAAACTTGTGACTGTTGCTCTGCATCTTGCTGGATTACAAAAGAAACCTTGAGTAAGGGTTCCATTTTTTGAAGCAGAAAGTCCACTTTGTTGTCCACTTTCTGTATTATCTCTTTCACTTCAGTTAGGTGAATGTCACAATCACATGTATGTTTTTTCTTTTTGTTTCTTTTTTTAGATGAAGACATTGCATTTGTAGAAGTTGTTGAATCAATTGTATCTACAAAAAAAACAAATAACTTTATAACACTGCTGCTCATCGTATACAGTAACTGATCATAAGTTCACTTTTGACTACAAATCGATTCTATACGGGTGATATATTTTGAAAATGTTTTACGACAGACTGAGCTTCCATTTGGATTTGCCAAATAATTCTCTATTATTGATAATAGTAAGTAATAACTATAACAGTGTTGCCTATATACTATTTTTCTATAGACTTCAACATTATTAAGAAAACAGAAGAAAGTAGAAAGGAATGTAAGCGAAAAGTCTTGGGAAATAGGGGGGGGGGAGAGAGAGAGAGAGAGCAGATAGAAGAATAAGGTAAATACAGTAGTCTAAAGAGAATGATAGCAAGAGTTGTAAGAAAAAAAGAAATGATAAAGGGAAAAAGATGAGGGAAAAAATAAATACATTCATCATTATACCTGATGTTTGGCTTTTTTCAGCTTCATTTGTTGAAGTTTCACCCTGGGAACTTGCTATAAAATAAATATAAATTAAATTAAAACTGATAATAGAAACAACGATAAAAAAGTTTTGAAATCATAGAAAGACATATATAATTACCTGTTTTTTGACTTGTACCAGGTTCATTTTCCATGGCTTCTGTTGACTTACCTAAAAAATGTACATGATCAGTTAATACAATAAATAACATAAAATAACTCATACTCATATTGGTATAAGGCATACAGTATATGCACCTATGTCTTGTAGTATCTGTAAATATAGCTTCTTTTCCCTTCTTTTTAGATCTGAATAGCGTACTTGAACTTCTTTTATAGATCTTTGAACTCCAGTCTTGCGTCCTAATATTCGCACTAACTTTCCCATAACTTTGTGCTTATAAGCATTCGTATTCACAACTGGTGGATTGTCATATGTATACTTATCTAGGTAGTCAACCATAAAATGCAGATCCTCAAGGGTGAAATTTTTTTTTTTGGCTAACACAGATTGTTGCTCCATTCTTCTGTTGTCCAGTGTTATCTCTATTACACATTACAAAATCTCGCGTGATTGTGGTAGTTGCGTGCGTAGCGTTACTGTGTGATGCGTATTACGCATAACGATCGCCGCAGGACAGTGAGTAGTCGGTGAGAATAATGGAGATGATTTTGTCAGACCTATCGATTTCATTAGCAAGAAGAACCATAATACACAGAAGACAGTATAACCTCTAGAAGCAACAACGCTGACAACCACCAGAATATTGTTAAAGTCAGAAGGCCTAGACTATTTCTGGAAAGAACTAACCTTGACAACCTAAGTGACAGTGAGATAGTTCAGAGATATCGCCTAAACAGAGAGGCTATACTCAGCTTATATAATAATATAAAAGAAAAAGTTGAACCTTTGACTGGCCGGACACATGCAGTACCTGGACAAGTAAAATTACTGGCTGTATTACACTTTTTAGCAACAGGCTCCTTTCAGGCTGTTACATCTATTGTTTCAGGCATAAGTCAACCTACCTTTTCAAGGTATTTAGAAACTGTTTTAACAGCAATTGCACTTAAAGCTAAAGAATACATTCATTAGAGCACAGTGGGATGATGTAAAAATTGAATTTTTCCGAATAGCTGCAATGCCTAATGTGTTAGGTGCAATTGATTGTACACATGTTCCACTGCGGCCTCCTCGCCATGGTGAAGAGCAATATAGAAACAGAAAGCACTTCCACTCAATAAATGTACAGATGGTCTGTGATGGTAAACATAGGATAATGAGTGTTATATCAGGATTCCCAGGTTCTACACATGACTCGTATGTTCTTCGGCAGTCCTCCTTATTTCAAAAATTTGAAGATGGACACATGCCAGATGGTTGGTTACTTGGTAAGTATATCTGTGTATGCATTACAATTCATGCCTAAATAACTTACATAACATAAGCATATGATGTAAAGGAGCTTTCAGATTAGCTAACAAAAAAAAGTTTAAAAATTTAATAAAGGGGTGGTTCACCTTTTAGTTAAAGGGGAACTATAGCAAAAATGAAAATTTTATATAAGCTTCCTCATACTGAAGTAAGAAACTGTAAATGCAATCAGTTTTAAATTCTGCTTTGTTTCTGAAATAATCAAGTTTTTTTCCACTATCTCTCTCAGCATCTGTTTCTCCTCATTCTGTCTCCATGCAGCAGTTGGGTGTCAGATGAATGATCCAATATATCTCATACGGGGCTCCTTTTGCATAGAAGATACAGAGTTCACTGTACATGCAGATTTTGTGCAAAAGGCAGTTCATTTGTCATATTATGATTGTACTGGAATCAGTCATTTGAGTGAACTCTAATAGATCTGCTAGGAAAGGAGCCCCCCCTACAAGATATATTGGATCATTCGTCTGCAACCCAACTGCTGCATGAAGACAGAATAAAAACAAACAGATGCTGAGAGAGGAAGAGTGAATATAAACTTGATTATTTCAAAGTTTGTTATTTCAGTATGAGAAAGCTTATATTAAATATTCTTTTTCGCAACATTTTCCTTTTAATTAGTATAATGTGTATATTAATGCATATATAGTATATATGATGTATATATTATTTCTTTATTGTCTAAGGTGACTCTGGTTACGGATGTCGTCCATGGCTCATGACTCCTGTACTAAACCCACATTCACAAGCTGAGGAGAAATACAATGAAGCACATCGCAGCACACGATCAGTAATTGAAAGAACATTTGGATTGTTAAAAGCCAGATTTAGATGTCTAGATAAATCTGGAGGAGTTCTACAATACACACCCAAAAAAGTAATAAATATCATTATAGTGTGCTGCATTCTGCATAATCTGGCTTTAAAGCATGGTGTGCCTGACATAGAAACGTATTCTGAAAGTGTGCAAGAGCAGTTAAGCTCCAGCTGTAATGAAACTACTGACAGTGGAAGAAATGTGAGGATGCAGTTAATCAACTCACACTTCAGATGTAAGTTTTTGTAAACTTTTTATTTTGCTTACAATGAACAAATGTTAACCATATTCTTTTTTTCCCACAGAAAATGTCAGAAATGGATTACCAATTCTCAATGTCAGTTATCTGTGACAATGTAAATTCTACGGAACCATGTCAATATTGAACTTCAGAAGAGCACTTTTTGGAAATGCAAACTTTCAAAAAATAAAACATGCTATGGAACAAAATTTGTGTTTTGCACTTTTTTTTACTTCTTTCTCTTTTTAGTGAAAACTTTCTCATATGTAATTTTAGCAGCATTGCTATCATTTTTATTGCGACCATTGCGGGTATTGTATTTTTGTGAACTCAAAGCAGCAGCAGAGACAGCTTCAGTAGTAGGATTACAGTGGTTTACTTGTTTTGGTTCCTGTAATATCTTGTGCAATATTTTATTATTCTCTTGCATCAGAAATATTTCTTGAACGGTACTGTTTGGTTCTCTGAGAATCTGCCCTTTGCTGATTACGAATCTCTAACACATGTTGATTTAACATTTTAAGGTGAGCCTCAACCTTATACATCTTTTTTATTTTCCTTAATTCCAGCTTTCTCACAGCATTTGTATTGGTACTAAAATTTTCAACGACTTTTGAGAGAAAAAGAAGATCTGAAATTTCTCCTCTATCATTATTTTCGCTTGTATTAGGATATGTTCTACCAGGGTTGTCCATGTGATCCCCTTCACTTTGCAATACAGGTTCCAGTACCAAAGTCACAGTTGAACCAGCATCATCATTTGGGACATCTAAATCAAATATATTAGTTCATTGTATGTGACATATATACTGTAATGAAAAATAATAAACATACATAATAATACTAACCAGGGAAATCACTAGAATATAGTATGTTGTCCTCTGAAGCATCATGTTGGTTTGAAAGATCGGTATCATCTGTTTAAAAAAATATTGTTTAGCCAACTAACTATGCATGTAGAATTTAGAATAGACATATAATACATACCTATGTCACTAGGTCCTCCAGTGGTTGCTGATGAACTTGTACCTTGAGTGGAATTTAACATCTGAGTAGGATTTTCATGGTTTCCAGTCACAACAGACCTTGATGAAACTGCAGACTCTTAAATAAAACAAATAAATCAAAGAAATAACAATAGCCATGGGGCATTTTAAATATGGCTCAATAGCCCAGGTTGATAGCAGATAACACATAAGCGCCGTTTACCCTTGTAATGGCTGCCCACATGGCTACACAGCAGCGTAGTTTTAACAGTGCAGGGCAACAGTACATTGTTTCATTGTTTAATTTGTTCCTTTAAACAAGAATGTAAACTGCTGTAAAGGGGTACATACATATGAACATAAGAAAAAATAGAATAAAAAGAAATCTTACCATCAGTGTCAATGTGCCCATCGATGCCATCTACTATATCTGGTCCCATCACCTTTTTAAAATCTTCTTCATATTCCAAATAATGTATTTCATGTGGAGCACCACCTCCAGTACCACGTGTATACTTCTTTTCTTCAGCTAACTTTTTCTTCAACAACCTTTTGATGTCGCTGACTCTTTTCTTGCAATTGTCAATTGTTCGTGGATGAGCACCCACTGCATTAACTGCTTCACATATTCTCAGCCAAAGAGCTCTTTTACGTGCCTGAGAAGTTTTTGGAGCTAAATGCCCATAAATGTGATCATAATACTGAACAACCTTGTCTACCAAAGCGCAGTTCTCATCGAAGGTGAATTTGATATTTCTTCCGGCCTTTGTTGTATGACCACCACTTTCAGAGTTATCATCAGCCACCATTACAATTCCTTCACAATGAGAAATGTGTGTTTTGCGAAGATACGCAAAATTTCAACCATGCCTTATAACAAAACGTGACGTAAATGCCAGAGCATGCGCATTAGCACCAGTGAATGCTACGAAAACGGAGGTAATGCTCATGCGCAGTAACATAACACGTCACACGTTATTCGCTGATTTACACATAATAATATCCGCATCAAATTACGATTCAGTGCGCTAACCAATCGTCGGAAAAATACGATACGATACGCATTCGCAAGTATCGTAAACATACCTTCATAAATAAGCGACTAAATTATTTCATCGCCATAAACGGATTACATCGGAATGAGGCGTGCGTGTGCGTATTTATGTACGGTAATATTTTCGCAGCATAATAAATGTCGCCCTAAGTGTTAAATGAGACATGTTAGATAACTAAAAAAATCCACAATCTTGTAGGCAGTTATGCATAATATGAGGTGGGTTCTTCAGGTCAGCTGAGCTGCTGATTGGTTCCTATCCTACAGTGAAGTGTGCTGTGTGCTGCCGGGAAAAGAAGAAGCAGGAAGTGGAACAGATGTGTGAGACTAGTAGGGTTTTTGCAGAAATATTTGATAAATCAGCCCGAAACACTATTATTTTAAAGAGATACTAACGTCAGAAAATATGCTTTTTTAAATATTAATCATAACATTGTCTTTGAATGCTATTTATAATTTTTCCATAAAAGTATTTGCCTGATGCTTTTACATTACCTTTTGTACTACCCTGTTCCTCTATGAGGGGGCTGCCATATTTGTGCAACAGTAGTCCGTTAGCATTAGAAACTCTAACTAACTGGCAGGTTAAGAAGGGACAGGTTGACAAAACAGTCAGGTTTAGGAACTTCAAGTGACAATTACTTACAAAAGCAGAACTATCAGCGAAAAATGACCAACATGACCTATAGGTAACTTTTAATGTAGATTAAATCATATTTTGAAAAGAAAATTATAGTGTCAGTATCACTTTAAGCATAATTCTTCTATATTTAAAAGGATGTAATGCACTGGCACATTCTTGATTTTCACACAAAATGTCTCCTTTAACACATTTGATTCTCAGCTACACATGTAACTCTCTAGGATACTTAACAAATTTGGTTAGGTATTGGGTAAAATCAATACAGCATGCTACATAATCAAAAATCAAATGATCTCCAAAGAGTTTCTCTGTGTACATATCATTCTTGTCTGTAGTGAGTGAAGGGCACATTATTATAAATTTAATAATACATATTATTCATTAATATGTTCTGCAGCCTTGCCTACAGATTACATGCAAAAAGTAACTGATAGAATAGGGACTTGCCCAAATTAAAGGAGTACAAACCCTTAATTAAAAAAAACCTTAATTGCCTTCCAGCAATTTCCATGGCTTTCGGCGCATGCGCAACTGTTCGGGACCGGCCATTTGAGGAAACTGCGGAAGTGCCCTTAACTATGGAAGAAGACTGAAGAAAAGAAGATGGCGCCCGTGAACTCCGGAATCTGCACCAAGGGGTAAGTAAAGAGCTGGGGCATTTACCAGGGGTAACAGCTAGGCTGGGGGGAGCAGGGAGGGGGGTCTATGTAGGGTTTTTTTAAATTAAGGGTTTATACTCCTTTAAAGGGATGGTTCACCTTTATACGTTAACTTTTAGTATGTTATAGAATTGCCAATTCTAAGCTACTTTACAAGTGGTCATCATTATTTATATTGTATAGTTTTTAAATAATTTGCCTTCTTCTTCTGAAACAAATGGTCTGTAAGGCTACATATTTATTGTTATTGCTACTTTTTATTACTCCTCTTTCTATTCAGGCCCTCTCCTATATATATTCTTGTCTCTTATTTAACTCAGTGCATGGTTGCTATGGTAATTCAGACCCTAGCATCCATATGACTGAAAAAAAGTGCAAACTAGTGAGCTGTTGAATAAAAAGCTAAATAACCCAAAAACCACAAATAATAAAAAATTAAACACATTTGCAAATTGGTTCAGAATATTACTCTCTACATCATACTAAAAAATTGATTGGCCTGCTAACAGAGCTTAAAAACACATCTCTTACAAACAGCATGCTACTGATTATCTAGAAATGACCAGATCAATGGTTGCCAGCTTGAGGAAATAGGGAAAGTTTCCTGTTCTGAATCATGGGACTAAGCAGGATATGTGAGCGTAAACACTATCAGAAAGCAAGGTAATCCAAGCAAAACTCTCTCCAAAATATTTTTGCTACACAGCCGCTCAACCTTCCTTTATTCCACTGGTCCATTATTATCTAGACATCTGTAGTGGGGCACGTTTATGGAAAACCGTTGTACAACAAGTGAAGACTGACTTAAATTCCAGGAACTAATGCATGTATAATGTTAAAGAATCATTCTTTACATTTTTATTTGTAACAGACCACCACCATTCAAGCTTTTCAAAATGGAAGCACCACTCAGAAATAAATTACACAGTGCTTTTTAAACTCAAGATAAAAGGAGGCAATAATTTAAAAGCCATAATAACTTAACGTATACAGTAGAAGCCACATTTTATGTTTTTCAGGGGACCAGAAAAAAATGGAGTAAAATCTGGAAAAAAGGAAAATCAGGGACATGTATTATTGTCAGGAACTACCTCAGGTGAGAGACTATGGGGCAAATTCACTACGCGCGGAAGCGCCTAACGCTAGCGTTGGGCCTTTTCGTTACTTCGCAAACTCACTAACGGACGCTGGCGTAACTTCGCTAGTGTAACGTCGCACCCTTACGCCTGGCGAATTTGCGCAACGGACGTAACTACGCAAATTCACTAACGTGCGAATTGTTCTGTTCTGAACGCTACCTTTTACGCTAGACTTCCTTCGCCACATCAGACCAGGCGAAGCGCAATAGAGTAGATAGGGATTTCTTCAAAAAACGTTAAGAATTTTTCTAAGTCCCAAAAAAACTCTGGCGTTTTTTTTCTATATTATGGGTGATAGTCTGAAAAAGATAGAAAAAATGTTTGGGGCTCCCCTCCTTCCCCCCTACATTTACTAACTCATGGCAACTTAACCATACAGTGGGCACATGTGTAGGGCAAAATAAAAATTTTATTTGATGTTTTGAAGGTTTCCCAGGCATTTATAGTGCTGCTACATATTCCTCCATTGAAATTTGAATTTGGCAGCGTATGCAAATTAACCATCGCTAGCGTAACTTTGCTTTGCTTAGCGAATCAACGCTAGCGCAACTTCGCAACCTTACGCTACCCCTCAGCGCAACTTCGGATTTTAGTGAATTTGCGGAGCGCTGGCGAAACTACGCCTGGCGAAGTGCGGCGAAGTTATGCCTGGCGCAACTACGAATCTTAGTGAATGTCCCACTATATGCCGTGTAACCCAGGTTATGCATGTTGCTAGGTAAAATGTAAGTGGAAGCCATATGACTTGCAACAAGATGATTTAAAGAAAATAAACAAAAACAATGCAGAATAAGCTGAAATGAAGGGAACAAATCCAGTACAACCTGCAGTTAGTAAGGTGAGCTGGAGCAAGTCTGTAAGCAGGCAAGAGGTCTGGGACAGGAAGAGTTCTCTCATAGTCTGGGACAGGCCAAAGTCAGAGGAAGGCGGAGTATAATCACAGAGAATGTCCAAGAAACAGGCTTATCAAATCCAGAGGTCAATCGTAAGTGAGTGTACAGGAGTGGGGGTTCAGGAGCGAGGCTGGAACAGGAACAAGGGGCAACATCACTAACATGGGAGGCAGAAGGGGACTGGCATAAATAGGCTCATAATGACCAGATTATTGAGACCTGGCCTTAATGAGAGTGAGGGTGGATACAGAGTAACTAAGGATAGGACTACATGGAAGTTTTCAGCGCGATCCGACACGCTGCAACAAAACGCCGGCGTCAAATCACATGCGATGGAAATAAGGTAAGTGAATGCATTGTTGTATGGTGTCGCAGCGTAGATCCAATGTGACACGACTGTCGGATGCAGACGCTGCACGCTTCGTCTGCATCCAACAGTCGCGTCGGATCAACGCTGTGACTTCATCCGACATTTGCATTACTTACCTTATTTCCATCGCATGTGATCTTGACGCTAGTATTTTGTTGCAGCGCGTTGGATCGCGCCAAAAACGTCCATGTAGTCCTACCTTTAAGGTAGCAGGAGTCTATATGGATAATTGCGAACAACAAGCGCCAAACACCTCCAATGGCTTCACAGGATATGACACATCCTGAAAACCATGCAAGCCAGGGTTTGATCTCCTAGAGTCCTGACAATTATGTATAAAATATAAATGGTTTCACACAAAAAATGTAAAACAAGTGAAAATAATTACAATTAGGGGGATGTAAAATTTAGTTTTTCCTGTAATTATACTTATGAAGTAATCCAAAGGGTGCAAACCATATACAACAAAAAAACGTGTGCTAGTACAACAAAAATACACAGGAACAAGGATGATATAAATAAGTTTCAAACAAAAAAAATGCAAAAAAAAAAAAAAGTTTATTACTCAATGTTTTGGTCTCACACAGAAACCTTGCAAATAAATATGAAGCCAGTTTCACTTTAGTACTTCCTGTCCCATCAAACTTCAGAGGAGCTGAAAAAATAACCAGTCCACTGAGAAGCCCTGATAACAGGATACTGAAATGCTGCTGCTTAACCTTTTAAATGCCACAGATCGTAGAATCTACATTCTGTGGCAAAGGTACTTGAAATGCCACAGAACGTAGATTCTACGTTCTGCAGCATTTCCTGGTTCAGGAGCGGAGGAGCGGCTGTTAGAGCCGCTCGCTCCGTTCCTGCTCGATCCCCTGCCCCTAGGCAACGAGCAGAGCAGGGGATCGAGTGGCCCCTGGGGCGCGATCGCCCAGGGGCCCAAAAACAGCAGCAGGCACGTGTTACTTACGTGTCCTGCTGCTGCAGCCTACACCGGATCGACGATCTCCGCCCCCACAGCACACAGACAGGAACCACGAGGCAGATGTCTTCCAGGGGCTCTTCCTGATCGCCTGCAACAGTCTCCAGCGACTTTTTCAGGTTAGTGCAACAATTACACACACAAACACACCAACACACACTTATTACAGTAATACACACTTAGATTCACACTTACACACACTTACACATACATTTTTGGGGATTGGGGGGGGTCACTTACACTCACTGCACTTACACACATGTGCACACGCACACACGCGCACATAACATGTAATTTACCATTTGTACACACGCACACGCACATACATGGCATTGTGGCTTTTTTTTTTTTTTCTTATCGCATCGTTTCTTTTTTTGGCTGAAAAAAATGTTTTATTGCCATTACGCATAGCGTATTCGCTAACCGTACTGTGCAATACCTTTTGTATGTTATTTCGGTGATTATATTGCAATTTTGGGTATTTTGGTGCATTTTTAGCCATTTTATTGAATTTTTAGCCATTTTATTGCATTTTCAGCTCTGCATATATTGTGTTCACTTTTTTCTAGCCGTATAACCTGTTTGGCCCATCTAAAATATTCAAACTGTGATTCTGACGGCCGATAACACTAGTCTGGAAAAAAACCATTGATTTTTGTGGTTTTATTGGATTTTTTTGCATTTCACCCTTTACTGCCTTATTTTGTTTTGCCTTGTAAATTTTATCTACTATATATCCATTTGGGGGTCTCTGTGCGCCACATAGTTTGGTATATCTATGCATATTGGGCATCAAAGTGTTCAGTAGACCTCTGGCGTTCATATTTAGGATGTTTTATGCTGATACGTTACGAAATGTGGGGCATATAATGGGGTAAAATTCAAGCTTTCTGACAATTTTCAGAAATTTGATAAAAACCGTTATGTTCAGCATTGCTTTGCAGTTTGGCAGTTTGCAGTAGAAACACTTATTTACCCATATTGGATTCGTCAGAATGTGTACTTTCTGAAAATATATGGTTTTCTGGGGTCTCTGTACTGTTAGGGGGGTCTAATGTCGCATAATACACACACCAGGTGCTTATATTGCAGCAGCCAGCGCGTCAGCTGTGAAAATGTATATACACTATTGTCATTTGGGGGTCTCTGTGCGCCACATAGTTTGGTATATCTATGCATATTGGGCATCAAAGTGTTCAGTAGACCCCTGGCGTTCATATTTAGGATGTTTTATGCTGAAACGTTACGAAATGTGGGGCATATAATGGGGTAAAATTCAATCTTTCTGACGATTTTCAAAAATTTGATAAAAACCGTTATGTTCAGCATTGCTTTGCAGTTTGGCAGTTTGCAGTAGAAACACACATTTACCCATATTGGATTCGTCAGAATGTGTACTTTCTGAAAATATATGGTTTTCTGGGGTCTCTGTACTGTTAGGGGGGTCTAATGTCGCATAATACACACACCAGGTGCTTATATTGCAGCAGCCAGCGCGTCAGCCGTGAAAATGTATATACACTATTGTCATTTGGGGGTCTCTGTGCGCCACATAGTTTGGTATATCTATGCATATTGGGCATCAAAGTGTTCAGTAGACCCCTGGCGTTCATATTTAGGATGTTTTATGCTGATAAGTTACGAAATGTGGGGCATATAATGGGGTAAAATTCAAGCTTTGTGACGATTTTCAGAAATTTGATAAAAACGGTTACGTTCAGCATTGATTTGCAGTCTGGCAGTTTGCAGTAGAAACACTTATTTACCCATATTGGATTCGTCAGAATGTGTACTTTCTGAAAATATATGGTTTTCTGGGGTCTCTGTACTGTTAGGGGGGTCTAATGTTGCATAATACACACACCAGGTGCTCATATTGCAGCAGCCAGCGCGTCAGCCGTAAAAATGTATATACACTATTGTCATTTGGGGGTCTCTGTGCGCCACATAGTTTAGTATATCTATGCATATTGGGCATCAAAGTGTTCAGTAGACCCCTGGCGTTCATATTTAGGATGTTTTATGCTGATACGTTACGAAATGTGTGGCATATAATGGGGTAAAATTCAAGCTTTCTGACAATTTTCCGAAATTTGATAAAAACCGTTATGTTCAGCATTGCTTTGCAGTTTGGCAGTTTGCAGTAGAAACACTTATTTACCCATATTGGATTCGTCAGAATGTGTACTTTCTGAAAATATATGGTTTTCTGGGGTCTCTGTACTGTTAGGGGGGTCTAATGTTGCATAATACACACACCAGGTGCTTATATTGCAGCTGCCAGTGCGTCAGCCGTGAAAATGTATATACACTATTGTCATTTGGGGGTCTCTGTGCGCCACATAGTTTGGTTTATCTATGCATATTGGGCATCAAAGTGTTTAGTAGACCCCTGGCGTTCATATTTAGGATGTTTTATGCTGATAAGTTACGAAATGTGGGGCATATAATGGGGTAAAATTCAAGCTTTGTGACAATTTTCAGAAATTTGATAAAAACCGTTATGTTCAGCATTGCTTTGCAGTTTGGCAGTTTGCAGTAGAAACACTTATTTACCCATATTGGATTCGTCAGAATGTGTACTTTCTGAAAATATATGGTTTTCTGGGGTCTCTGTACTGTTAGGTGGTCTAATGTCGCATAATACACACACCGAGTGGTTATATTGCAGCAGCCAGCGCGTCAACCGTGAAAATGTCTATACATATTGTCATTTGGGGGTCTCTGTGCGCCACATAGTTTGGTATATCTATGCATATTGGGCATCAAACTGTTTAGTAGACCCCTATGTTTATATTTAGGATGCTTTATGCTGGTAATGATACATGGACAATACGATGCTGGAAAGTTGAAGCTTTGAGGCAATTTCCAGATATTTCACCAAAACCGCCAAATTTGGCAAAGCCTTGCGACTCAGTAGTTTGGAGCAGAAAGGCATGGGTACCCATTTTAGATTCCGTAGAATGTGTACTTTCCAAAAATATATGGGTTTGGGGGGTAAACATATATTTCTGTGTTTTTACCCCGCAAAAATGCAGTCAATGTGTTGATTTTTCATTAGCTGAAGTTACCCACGGGACTGTTTGTATGCGCTAACTTCATTTTGGGGCCTCTAAATGCCAGATACTTTGGTAAACTTATGAACAATGGCCACCAAAATGTTCAGAGGAACCCTGGCAATCATATTTAGGGTGCTTTTTCTTAGTACGTAATGACACATGGGTGATATGGTGCTGGGAAGTTGAAGCTTTGAGGCAATTTTCAGATATTTCACCAAAACCGGCAACTTTGGGAAAGCCTTGCGACTCGGTAGTTTGGAGCAATAAGGCATGGGTACCCATTTTAGATTCTGTAGAATGTGTACTTTCCAAAAATGTATGGGTTTGGGGGGTAAACATATATTTCTGTGTTTTACCCCACAAAAATGCAGTCAATGTGTTGATCTTTCATTAGCTGAAGTTACCCACAGGACTATTTGTATGCGCTAACTTCATTTTGGGGCCTCTAAATGCCAGATACTTTGGTAAACCTATGAACAATGGCCGCCAAACTGTTCGGAGGAACCCTGGCAATCATATTTAGGGTGCTTTTTCTTGGTGCATAACGATACATGGGTGATATGGTGCTGAGAAGTTGAAGCTTTGAGGCAATTTTCAGATATTTCACCAAAACCGACAATTGTGGGAAAGCCTTGCGACTCAGTAGTTTGGAGCAGAAAGGCATGGGTACCCATTTTAGATTCTGTAGAATGTGTACTTTCCAAAAATATATGGGTTTTGGGGGGTAAACATATATTTCTGTGTTTTTACCCCACAAAAATGCAGTCAATGTGTTGATTTTTCATTAGCTGAAGTTACCCACGGGACTGTTTGTATGCGCTAACTTCATTTTGGGGCCTCTAAATGCCAGATACTTTGGTAAACTTATGAACAATGGCCACCAAAATGTTCAGAGGAACCCTGGCAATCATATTTAGGGTGCTTTTTCTTAGTACGTAATGACACATGGGTGATATGGTACTGGGAAGTTGAAGCTTTGAGGCAATTTTCAGATATTTCACCAAAACCGACAACTTTGGGAAAGCCTGGCGACACAGTAGTTT
Organism: Xenopus laevis; assembly: GCF_017654675.1. NCBI lineage: Eukaryota > Metazoa > Chordata > Amphibia > Anura > Pipidae > Xenopus > Xenopus laevis. The sequence goes on along the minus strand of NC_054371.1, from coordinate 101,880,496 downwards.
GGAGCAATAAGGCATGGGTACCCATTTTAGATTCTGTAGAATGTGTACTTTCCAAAAATGTATGGGTTTGGGGGGTAAACATATATTTCTGTGTTTTTACCCACAAAAATGCAGTCAATGTGTTGATCTTTCATTAGCTGAAGTTACCCACAGGACTATTTGTATGCACTAACTTCATTTTGGGGCCTCTAAATGCCAGATACTTTGGTAAACCTATGAACAATGGCCACCAAACTGTTCGGAGGAACCCTGGCAATCATATTTAGGGTGCTTTTTCTTGGTGCATAACGATACATGGGTGATATGGTGCTGAGAAGTTGAAGCTTTGAGGCAATTTTCAGATATTTCACCAAAACCGACAATTGTGGCAAAGCCTTGCGACTCAGTAGTTTGGAGCAGAAAGGCATGGGTACCCATTTTAGATTCTGTAGAATGTGTACTTTTCAAAAATATATGGGTTTTGGGGGGTAAACATATATTTCTGTGTTTTTACCCCACAAAAATGCAGTCAATGTGTTGATTTTTCATTAGCTGAAGTTACCCACGGGACTGTTTGTATGCGCTAACTTCATTTTGGGGCCTCTAAATGCCAGATACTTTGGTAAACTTATGAAAAATGGCCACCAAAATGTTCAGAGGAACCCTGGCAATCATATTTAGGGTGCTTTTTCTTAGTACGTAATGACACATGGGTGATATGGTGCTGGGAATTTGAAGCTTTGAGGCAATTTTCAGATATTTCACCAAAACCGACAACTTTGGGAAAGCCTTGCGACTCAGTAGTTTGGAGCAGAAAGGCATGGGTACCCATTTTAGATTCAGTAGAATGTGTACTTTCCAAAAATATATGGGTTTGGGGGGTAAACATATATTTCTGTGTTTTTACCCCACAAAAATGCAGTCAATGTGTTGATTTTTCATTAGATGAAGTTACCCACGGGACTGTTTGTATGCGCTAACTTCATTTTGGGGCCTCTAAATGCCAGATACTTTGGTAAACTTATGAACAATGGCCACCAAAATGTTCAGAGGAACCCTGGCAATCATATTTAGGGTGCTTTTTCTTAGTACGTAATGACACATGGGTGATATGGTGCTGGGAAGTTGAAGCTTTGAGGCAATATTCAGATATTTCAGCAAAACCGACAACTTTGGGAAAGCCTTGCGACTCAGTAGTTTGGAGCAGAAAGGCATGGGTACCCATTTTAGATTCAGTAGAATGTGTACTTTCCAAAAATATATGGGTTTGGGGGGTAAACATATATTTCTGTGTTTTTACCCCACAAAAATGCAGTCAATGTGTTGATTTTTCATTAGATGAAGTTACCCACAGGACTATTTGTATGCGCTAACTTCATTTTGAGGCCTCTAAATGCCAGATACTTTGGTAAACCTATGAACAATGGCCACCAAATTGTTTGGAGGAACCCTGGCAATCATATTTAGGGTGCTTTTTCTTGGTGCGTAACGATACATGGGTGATATGGTGCTGGGAAGTTGAAGCTTTGAGGCAATTTTCAGATATTTCACCAAAACCGACAATTTTGGGAAAGCCTTGCGACTCAGTAGTTTGGAGCATAAAGGCATGGGTACCCATTTTAGATTCGGTAGAATGTGTACTTTCCAAAAATATATGGGTTTTGGGGGGTAAACATATATTTCTGTGTTTTTACCCCACAAAAATGCAGTCAATGTGTTGATCTTTCATTAGCTGAAGTTACCCACGGGACTGTTTGTATGCGTTAACTTCATTTTGGGGCCTCTAAATGCCAGATACTTTGGTAAACTTATGAACAATGACCATAAACATATATTTCTGTGTTTTTACCCCACAAAAAATGCAGTCAATGTGTTGATTTCTCAGTAGCTGAAGTAAAGTCCTGATCAATTTGGATGTGCTAACTTCATATTGGTGTCTCTAAATGCCAGATACTTTGGTAAACCTATGCATAATGGGTATCAAACTGTTCAGTGGACCCCTGGCAATCATATTTCAGGTGCTTTTTCTTGGTACCTAATATAGTTTGGGATATGCGGAGCAGCAAAATAAAACCTTTGAAATGATTTTTCAGAATTTTGAATTTTTTTTTGAAAAACCGCTATTTTCAGACAAGCTTTTATGTTTGGTAGTTGGGAGTAGAGAGACATAGTTACCCATTTTGTAATCGGCAGAATGTGTACTTTTCAAAAATGTATGGTTTTCTGGGGTAAACCTACGGTTTCAGGATTTTTTGCCTTGGAATCTAAAGTATGCCGTTTTCTGCCTTAGTGCTTTCAAAATTCGGTAATATACTGCCGGGAATTTTTGCTGTACAGAAATCCTAAATCTCCCTAAAACTATACATATCTGGTATTGGCACGTTCGAGAGACATAAGGCTTTCCAAATCAGTTGGATTTTCATCCCTAAAATGAAATATTTTTCTGGTATAAATTGATATACAATGAAAAATGGTAATTTTTCATTTTTTTTTGGTATTTAGCACTATAAATTTTTTTTGCACAGGTGGAAATACATGAAAACTCAGGCAGATTTAGAAAGCTCAGTTTCTACCGAAAAAAACAATGTATAGTTTTCCTAGGTAAACTATAGGTTTCCCCTCAGAAAATGCCCCTAAAGTGAGAGAGCACAAAATGTTTCAAAAACAGCTGGCATTTCGCGTAACCAAAAGGTGAAATTCTGCTGGCACTTAAAGGGTTAAAGAAGGGAATGTTTGCTGTTCACATAACTAGATAGGGAGCTCTGAAAAAACGATCCTGTTCATAAAGGAAAAGGGGATTAAATACAGTAAAAAAATAACCCAACTTTCAAATTAGCCACCACTGGGATCACCACACTGTAGCTGGGAATTGCACCCCTGCTTAATGGTTTAACCCTTTAAGTGCCAGCAGAATTTCACATTTTGGTTACGCGAAATGCCAGCCGTTTTTGAAACATTTGTGCTCTCTCACTTTAGTGGCATTTTCTGAGGGGAAACCTATAGTTTACCTAGGAAAACTATATATTGTTTTTTTCGGGAGAAACTGAGCTTTCTAAATCTGCCTGAGTTGTCATGTATTTCCACCTCTGCAAAAAGATTTATAGCTCTAAATACAAAAAAAAAATGAAAAAATCCTATTTTTCACAATATATGCATTTATACCAGAAAAATATTTCATTTTACGCATGAAAATCCAACTGATTTTGAAAGCCTCGTGTTTCTCGAACGTGCCAGATATGTATAGTTTTAGCCAAATTTAGGACATCTGTACAGCAAAAACTCCCGGCAGTATATTACCGAATTTTGAAAGCAGAAGGCAGAAAACGGCATACTTTAGATTCCAAGGCCACAAAATCCTGAAACTGTAGGTTTACCCCAGAAAACCATATATTTTTAGAAAGTACACATTCTGCGGATTCCAAAATGGGTAACTATGCCTCTCTACTCCTAACTACCAAACATCAAAGCTTGTCTGAACGTAGCAGTTTTTATAAAAATGTATAAAAATTTTGAAAAATCACTTCAAAGGTTTTATTTTGCTGCTCCACATATCACACACTATATTAGATACCAAGAAAAAGCACCCTGAATATGATTGCCAGGGGTCCACTGAACAGTTTGATCCCCATTGTGCATAGGTTTACCAAAGTACCTGGCATTTAGAGACCCCAATATGAAGTTAGCACATCCAAATTGTCCAGGACTTTACTTCAGCTACTGAAAAATTAACACATTGACTGCATTTTTTGTGGGGTAAAAACACAGAAATATACGTTTACCCCCCAAAACCATATATTTTTGGAAAGGACACATTCTACCGAATCTAAAATGGGTACCCATGCCTTTCTGCTCCAAATTACTGAGTCGCAAGGCTTTCCCAAAATTGTCGGTTTTGGTGAAATATCTGCACCTGGTATGTGCATTATGCACCATAAGACCCCCTAACAGTATGGAGACCCTAGAAAACCATATATTTTCCGAAAGTACACATTCAGACGAATCTAAAGCAGGTAATTGCATCTTTCTACTGTAAACTACCAAACAGCAAAGCAATGCTAAACATAATAGTTTTTATGGAATTTCTGAAAATAGTCACAAAGCAAGCATTTTACCCCATTATATACTCCACATTTTGTAACGTACCAGCAAAAGTCTTCCTAAATATGAACGCCAGGGGTGTACTGAACAGTTTGATGCCTGATATGAAAAGATTTACCAAACTATTTTGCACACAGAGACCTCCAAATGGTTATATAGCAGACAAAATTTTCATGGTCAAAATGAAGTAACAAAGAACAAAGCGAAATGGTATAAAATCACTAAAATCCAACAAAACCGCAAAAATCAATGCTTTTTTTTTTTCCGCCTACTGTAATCAGCAGTCAGAATCAATGGTTGAATATTTTAGCATGGCCAAATAGGTTTTACAGACAGAAATAGGGGAACAACACCTTCGCAAAGCTGAAAATGTAATAAAATGGCTAAACATGCAATAAAATGGCTAAAAATGCACAAAAATCACCAAAATTGCAGTATAACCACCAAAATAACATACAAAAGGTATTGCGCAGTGCAATTAGCAAATACGCTATTCGCAATGGCAATGAAACTTTTTTCAGGCAAAAAAAACAGACGATGCGATAAAAACAAAAAAAAACAAAGACACAACATAGTGTAAGTGTGTATGTGTATGTACAACTGACCAATTGCATGTTGTGTGCGTGTGCAAGCGTGTGGGGGTGCTGTGAATGTGTGTGACCCCCATGATCCCCCAAAAATGTATGTGATTGTGTGTAAGTGTGAATGTAAGTGTGTAATGGGAAAATAAGTGTGTGTTTGTGTGTGTGGATGGGCACTAACCTGGGTGTAGTAGGGTCCAGATCGTCCAGGAGAGCTGCAGGCAGAGATGGCACCATCCTCTTCTGATGATCCGGTAAAAGGGGCGGAGCTTAGCGGCCAGGAAGTGCAGGCAGCAGCATAGCATGTCCATTGCACGTGCTGCTGCTGCCTTTGGGGCCCCTGGGCTATAGAGCCTCAGGGGCCACTCATTCCCTGCCTAGGCTTGTTGCCTGGGGGCTGGGGAATGAGTCTGAACAGCGCGAGCAGCTTTACAAGCCGCTCCTCTGTTCACAGAGTGCAGGCAGCAGCAGAGCACATAGATTTCACGTGCCTGCTGCTGCCTAGGGGCCCCTGTTCTTCACCTAGGCTCGTTGCCTAGGGGCTGGAGAACCCGAGGATAGCACTAAGAACGGAGCGAGTGACTTTACAAGTCGCTCCTCCGTTCTGAAAGTGCAGGCAGCAGCAGGGCACATATATTGCACGTGCCTGCTGCTGCCTTGGGGCCCCTGGGCGATCGGGGCCACTCGTTCCCAGCCCCTGCTCGTTGCCTGGGGGCTGGGGAAACGAAAAGGAACGGAGCAAGCGGCTTGAAAAGCCGCTCCTCCGTTCCCTAACCCTGAAATGCTGCAGAACATAGAATCTACGCTCTGTGGCATTTCAAGTGTCATTCCCACAGAACGTAGATTCTACGTTGGGTGGCACTTAAAGGGTTTAAATTGTTTAGTGGTGAGCACAACTTTCTCTTTTTGGTATAGTTTATACAGGACTAGTGGCCAGCGCCATGTTATAGCTCCCTTCATTCCTGGCTTAAGTCAGGTGATCCCAATGGCGGTCAATAAAAAAGGCAACCATTTGGGAATTTTAAACCAGGGTTGACTTTGTCCAGATATTACAGTATATTCAAGCAGGCCAACTATGTCAAAAATCCCTGCTTTGTTTAAAGGGGGGGGATTTTTTTGGTAGCTTAATGCACAAAATATATTAATTTCTTTAGCATATTGATAATGAGTGCAGATGAACTTTTGTCTTTGTCTGTATGACTTTTGTGGCCAAACTTTCATGGAACCCCTACTTAATGGTTTAAAATAGTTTAACAGTGAGTACAACTTTGCCTTTTTTCCATGTAAGCACTGAACACTGGTGGAACGCGTCATGTTGCCCCTTGAATGAATAGACTGCACAGGTAAGAACACTCATCAGTACTAGTCCTTTATGACATGAAACTTTGGGAAAAGAAAGAATTTAAAAACAAAAACCAGAGTTGGGGCCATAGCTTGATATACACAAAAAATTAAGTTTCCCAAATTCTCATATTTTCAACCAGACCAGCAAAGAGATACCCGTTTGGGTGTGGTTTACACTGCAGGTGTATTAAGAGTTGTCATCAGTTGAGGTGAAAGATTGAAACAGGTGGTATATACCAGTGACGTAAGAATTCTTTGTTGGGGGTTAAAATGTGTGTAAAATAAATAAATGAAGGTGGTGATGATGCTAATCAGAGGAGTTCCTGGTTGCACGTGCACAATTTTCCACACAGGTGCACAGACCCATTATTGTATCTAGATGTGTGCATTGATGCATGTTTGTGGAAAACTGCTTTAAATTTCATTGTGTGGTTTCATAACCAGGAACCAATGTAATAACAATCTCTCTCCACCGTTTTAATTTTTCATGGTGCATTACCCTTCAAACAAGAAGTTATGACAGAATGTTTTCATTGCAAAAATACATGATGAAACCTTGTTTTTAAACAATAGACTAACATATTTGCACTGGATTATTTTACACTAACATTGTTGACTTTAGTGCTCAAATTAAAGGTTAATAGTCTACAGTTCTCCTAGCATGATGCCTATTCTTTACAGAGGATGGTGTTTGTTGCATGGTAAATGGACTAAAAGTATGCATGAAAAACATCCAAACACTTCACCCACCTCTGGATTTATGTAAAGGATAGGCTTCCAGTTGGATGTAACTTAAAGGTGTGATCTCACACACTTCATATCTAGCATATGCCATAAATGAACATCTTTTTGTATAAGAAATCCAACAACTATAACATATTGCATATCTGCGAGTCCCTGCAGTGAGATGGAGACACCCATTGTCTTCCAGCAACAGTGAAAACAAAAATAAAGACATGTATTTCTCTCAGCACCTTAATACAGCTTTCTTTATAAATTAAAGAAAGCTGTAGAGTAGCCCACTGGCTTTATATTAACTAGTGGCAGGGGGAGGCATGTAGGCATCCTTCCTCCCATGCCTTACCATGCGTATTATTCAGAGGAGTAAGGGGACTGTCAGGAAGAACAGCCCACATTGGGGCCCTGTCCTTACCAATTGTCTTAAAGGGGTGATTCACCTTTAAATTAACTTTTAGTATGTTATTGAATGGCTCATTATAAGCAACTTTTCAATTGGTCTTCATTGTTTATTTTTTTTTTTATAGTTTTTGAATTATTTGCTGCCTTCTTCTGACTCTTTCCAGCTTTCAAATGTGTGTCACTTACCCTATTCAATTCAAGTCTTTTATTCAAATCAATGCATGGTTGCTAGGGTTATTTGGACTCTAGAAACCAGACTTTTGAAATTGCAAACTGGAGAGCTGCAGAATAAAAAGCTAAATAACTCAAAAGCCAAAAAAATAAGTAATAACAACCAACTGCAAATTGTCTCAGAATATCACTCTCTACATCATACTAAAGTTAATTTAAAGCCAAACAACCCCTTTATGGCAGGTGCCTCCTGATGCTGCTCTCTGTACTGGATTTCTGATGCAGTACTCAGTACAGAAAGCAGCATTATAAGCGAGATCTATGAGGCAGGCACGTGCTGCCCTGAATAGGGCTTTTGCAATTGTGCCTTAGGGGTTTATAATGACCCCTACGTTGTTACAGAGACCAGTTCTGCAATTAGACATGCAGTAACTTGTAGTGTAATGGATTGGACCACCTCATATGGTCAGTGTCGGACTGGGATGCCAGGGGCCCAGCAGAAAACCTTAGACCATGGGCCCATCAGAAAACCTGTGGGTCCACTTTCCAAACTATTATTCCTGCTCTCCTAACCTCATATTCTTCCAGTCTTTTATATCTACTTACTATATTTTTCCATTATTAAGCATTTTTCCCCATAAAGGAATAGGTAAGGATCATGAAATAGGCTAATGGTTAGAAGCAAGAGGGCCCACTAACACCTGGGCCCACTGGGAGTTGTCCTGGTATCCCGGTGGGCCAGTCCGACACTTCATAAGATACCCTCAAGCTTTATCTTTTCATTTGGCTATGGGCTCTGAAGATTGGTCACTGGTGGAAATATGATGCAACTTTGCAGTGAAACAAACTGGATGTCAGTGTAACTGCACGCTCATTGCTAGATACCTTTAGAAAAGTAGTATTAACATCTATGTCAAGGCAAGTTAATCATTTTGTTTCTACTATTGCTTTGAGCTGTTAATTCCCTGTTTAGTATTGTAGTGCCTATATATTAGGCAGCCAAAGGAATTTCATCCCTCTTTGGTATTGCTTAGTCTATATCTTTTGCCAGTGAACTGTGGACCATTAACCATGAATTTCAGCACTTAGGTCAACAATGTTAGAGTAAAATAAGCCAGTGCAAATATGTTAGTCTTTTGTTTAAAAACAAACTTTCATAATCTATTTTTGAAAACACATTCTGTCATAACTTCTTGTTTGAAGGATAATGCTCCATGAAAACTTAAAAAGGTGTAGAAGGATTGTTCTTACCTTATATATATTGGTTCCTGAATATTAAACCACACAATGAAAGTTAAAGCAGTTTTCCGCAAACATGCATCAATACACACATCTAGATACAAAAATGGATCCGTACATCTGTGTGGAAAATTATGCATATGCAGTCAGGAACTCTTCCCATTATCAGCATCACCATAATTTATTTATTTTAACCCCCACCCAGGCTTTCAGTTTTTATACATCACTGGTAAATGCCCAGTGGAAAAACTGCAAGGGGTAGTTTTCTACATATCTATCTACTATCATAATTAGAACAATTCTCTTTTAGAAGGCAAGAATGCAGAGGGAATTATTGGGGGAGTGTGGAGTATGAAAAATTAATTATCTGTCAAGAGAAGAAAGTGAACTCTACTAGGTGAAAGTAGTTATTTACTTCTAGGCCAACACATATGAATGATTGAAGTACCAGTCTTAACTGTGTGCTAATTTTACAAAAAAAAGCTCATATTAATCAGTATTTATATGTAGTTCACTACTGATGACTTAAAGGAGACATGTTATGTAAAAAGACAAGAATGTGCCAGTGCATTAAACTATTTTAGATATAGAAGGAATGTACTTTAAAAAGTTATGTATCTGGTAACTTTATTGAAAATTTCTGCAAAAACCCTACTAGTCCCGCTCATCTGTTCCACTTCCTGCTGCCTCCTTTCCCAGGCTGTGACTGAAGCCAGGAGCACTCCGCACACTGCACGGTAGGAACCAAACTGCAGCTAGGCTGACCTGATAGGGAACCAAAGTCTGTTGTTGCTTGTGTGACTGCAGGTCTGTGATTGTCTGTCCCCCATCAGTTGTGCTTCTTGCAGGGACTGTTAGGACATGCCCATTATTCATTTGAAACAGGGACAGGGACCAGAGAACATCTCTGGGGAGTTCCAATAAAGGGGGCATATTTGAAGACAATATTAATTTACACCCAAAAGTAAAATCAGCACCATTTAGTATACATTATTGCCTACAAAATTAGGGGGTTTCAATGTAAACGTGCAAAGAATTTGGGGATTTATTCATCTACAGTACATAACATTAAAAAATTAAGATAATCCTGAGAAATCTCTCTGTAAGCAAGGGAAAAGGCCAAAAGAGAGTAATGGATGGCAATGATCTTCAGGCTCTCAAGCAACACTTGTGACACCTCTATTGTTTATATCCTAAAATCCTGTACTGTTCCACCTGAGACCCAGACTGAAACTGCCCACATTGTTCACCTGTTCACACTTTATACAAAATGCTAATGGGGCACCAGCACTGTGTCACTGTGTGTGGTACATATTAGACTGAGAGCTTTCCTCGTCTCCTGCTCTGTTCTGCCTTCCCTCCCTGCAGGGCTGGAACTAGGGGCAGGCAGAGTAGGTGCCCACCTAGGGGGCAATCATGGGCGGGGCACACTTTTAAGGGGAATTTCCTTTCTTTCTTTTTTAAACCCTGGTTTGCTTGGCCTTTAATAGTTTTTCAACTTTATAAACCTCCTGTTCCAGACAGAATCACTCCCAGCTCCCTTTTGGCAGCTGCTGGCACAGGTACATATTTGTGGGCAATATCTTGGCTGCTACTTGCACAGGTAAACAAATGATATGATGGATATTTGGCTGCTGCTGGCACAAGTACATATATGGAGGCAATAGTGTGGATTTTTTGGCTGGTGCTGGCACAGGTACAGATTGTGGGCAATATAAGGGATTGGCTGCTGCTGGCTCAGGTACATGGGGCAATATGGTGGCTGCTGGCACAGGTACACGGATTTTTGAGGGCAATATGATGGATTTTTGGCTACTGCTGGAACAGATGCAATATGATGGATTCTTTTGGTTGCCGCTGGCTTAGGTACAGATTGGGGGTAAAAATATGATGGATGTTTTGTTTTATGATGGCACAGGTACAGATTGGGGCCTGGGGCAATCTCAGGGATTGACTGCCATTGGCATAGGTACAAATGGAGGCAATATGATAGGTGCTGGCACAGGTACAGGGGACTATATGACTGGTAAGGTGGGAAATGGTAATGCAGGACTGGGTGGGGGGCACTGATTGAAGCCCTTGCCTAGGGTGCAAAAATACCTTGGCCAGGCCCTGCCTCCCTGTGTGTGCCATTCTCTGCTTGCCCAGTGCTGCTTGCCCTACCCTACCTGTGGGATGTAAGCCTGTTAGGAGTTTGTTCTTGGGGTTTAGCATTTGGAAATTGTTGTTAAGGGCCCCTAAGTTGTTTAATCATGTGTTGGGGGGTTGTTGTATTATCCACAGGGGAGGATGAGGCATATGGATTTAAGGGAATGTTTTTAACATGACTTCAATTTCTCACATTTGAGTGATGAGGGATTTCCCTGCAGTGAGCACCAACCATTTGGTTTTTTGGTGTGCTACCACCATTAATGTGGATACGATCTTAAAAGTTCTTGTGGTGATATGGGTGTGGTTTACAGTGGGTGTGGTTTAAAAGGGGGAGTGGCCAACACTGACTTCCATTATCGGCCCTCCTCCACATAGGCCAGTAAAATTTTGGCCCTCGGTACCACAGAACTTGGACAGCACTGAAATAGCTTATACATTAACAATAGAGGGTTAGGTACTGCTCAGGGCCTGATCGATTTCCACATAAGTAACCCATTAAGTATAACTGCAGTGCCTATATAGGCATTCTCACGACTACCCAGAGCTGGCCCACAATGCCTTTGATTTCCCTCCCAGATTAACGAGGTTGAATAGAGACCATTTTTAGCAAGAATTCTGAGGCCCTGCCATATCAATCTAAAAGAATATGGCCTGATGCTCATTTCGCTTGACCTATGCGAGCTTTGTCAATGGCTTTGATTTTTTTTTCTTCCCTTTTTTTGATGCACGTGTATTTCACTTGACCCTGCACACCATTATTTGTTTCTCTTACTGATGGTAGGTGCTCCCAATCTTACTTTTGTGTATTTGCCATTGGGTAAAATACATTACAAGGCTCAAATACCAATACACTACTAAAGAACATAATAAAATAAACAGCAATGCAAATTGGCCAAAGAGGAGATTAAGAAATATAAATTCACAGAGAGAAATAAAAACATGTAAATTCCAATATTAACATGACAATCAGCAAAAGAATACATATTTCACACCTGTATATATTAAGGATGCACCGAATCCACTATTTTGGATTCAACTGAACCCTTGAATACTTTGCTAAAGATTTGGCCGAACCGAATCCTAATTTGCATATGCAAATTAGGGGTGGGAATGGGGAAAACATTTTTTACTTCCTTGTTTTGTGACAAAAAGTCACACAATTTCCCTCCCGACCCTAATTTGCATATGCAAATTAGGATTCCGATTCGGTGCGGAAGACAGAAGGATTAGGCCGAATCCTGCTGAAAAAAGACAAATCCTGGCCCAACCCCGAACCAAATTCCGAATCAAATCCTGGATTCGGGGCATCCCTAGTATATATACTGTATTTACAACTAGCACACTTATTCAACAAAAAGTCATTTTTGCTAGTAATAAAAACTAAACACAGATAGAGAAGGAATGCATAAAACAATATAATATATATATATATTATTTTTTTTTGATAAGATAATCTTATTAAAATATTATGCATTATATATCGCTAATATACCATTATATACCAAAATGACACAGTGAAAGTACCATGAGGCAAGTTTTCATGTAACCTTAGTATGGTGAGTTTCAAAAGTTTTACACTTACGTATATACAGAAGTGTAAATTAAGTCATTATATCTTGCATAAAAATACACCATAGTTTATCTAATTATCGTCATAGTAAAAGAACCAATCCGCACAATTTTAACTTTACCTAACAGTTTTTGTATCAAGCAAAAATCTGATGCTAAAATGCAAAGCTGCACAGCAAGGTTGGTTTCTGCAATGTTTGGTGAACATTACTACTGGTCCCAGGCTCCATGGATATACTTGCCAAACAAGAACATGCACACTGGACCTACTCTATATACTCAATGGTATATAGTTAATGACAGCCAACCCTGCTGCCGAACTCTGTATTTTTGAAAATAAATGGAGGAATAGTGCTCATCAGCACATAGGAAATGATCAAATAATTATTCTTTCAAATAAACACAGCTCTTTTATCGCAGCCATATACCACATTTCCCTAACAGCACACCAGATGGTTTTTGAGGTCTAACACTTCAAACATTGCTTCTGTGCTTTCACTTCTTTGTTTTAGTTTCGTCCACTTAGCATATGTACGTCCCTTTTTTGCTTTAAATAAAGAGACATAACAATCAAATATGATATGATTTTCTGTTTGTGCTAGAAAACGAATGTGAAATGCGGAGTATAATAAAAACATGAAAAAATGTTGTATAGCTAAGTACAATTTCTGTTATGTCATGTACTTTCTAAAGGTATCCACAGTTCCAAACTGTCAGAAAATGCAGTAATGTTTTATATTGCAAAAGCTTCAATTATGGGTAACTATTTTAGCCATGCTTACACTTTGGCATTGTTATGTTATCACACTAAATTAACAGGGCCGGATTTACATAGTGGGCACCCCTAGGCCCACTGCGGTTCGTCGCCCCTGTCCCCTCCAGGCGGACAAGAGCAATGGGGATTGGCGCATGGGAAATTTAAAAAATGGTTGTATCTCCAGCGCATCCCCAGTGTTTTTGAACCATTGTAGGTGTGGTTGGGAAGCATGCCGCCCCCCTAAAATCCTGCCGCCCTAGGCCCGGGCCTAGGTGGCCTTTCCACAAATCCAGGCCTGTAAATTAACAACAGCAACCAGCTTACACACACATATATACACACACACACACACAGGTCAAGTCTCCACATAATAAAAAATGAGTCTCTACATCTGAAGCTCTTCAAAAAGAAATTGCATTACAGACATTTGTGCTTATCACTGATTTGCATCATTATACTAAATGTATTTACTATGCACCTGTCCAGCTTTAAAATGCATCAAGTATTTCTGTTTTATTGGTTTAAAGAACTTTCAAACACAAATAAATTGTATTTAAGTTCCAATGTATTCAAAAATGTAAAACAAAGGCTATAGGTCTCCTGATATCCCCTTGCAGGCTGTCATGCAGTGCTTGGGTCCCAGGTTCAGAATCAGTCAGGGCGCTATTAGCAACCAGTTTTTATGTTCTGCCCATGACTGGGGTGTTTCCCTGGTTACACTGGTTTCCTCTCACACTCTAAAAATAACAAACAGGAAAGTTAATTTGCTCCTGATAGATTCAGAGGGGCCGAAGCTTATAATAATCACGGGGTCAGGGACGGATATGAATTAAGTATAAGCTCTATTTATCTCTGAAGCGTGTGTCAGCACAATATAAACAAAAGGATAAAATAATATAAAAGGAAGCTATTATATACAGACATGGCTGACTAGATATGGTAGAAAGATTAAGAAGACTGTGATGCTCCCTCAATTGTATGATTGCTGGGCTTTGATCATCATTTTTGATCAAAACACACATGATCTAAAAATTATGCATGCTCTAAATATATGTAGGAAGCTAAGCCCTTCAACGAAGTTGACATTTCCAATTGAAAAGCATTGACTTATCTGCCATCAATGATGTGCTCAGCTGCTTACCTCTGCATACCTCTGGTCATGAACACCATCCCTGTTACCAAGTACAATAACGAGGAAATGGTACTCCACATATTAGTTACCTTTTACAAATGTATCCATGCTGTTACGATGTTATACGATGGTATATTTATCAAAGAGTAAAGGTAGAGATCATCACAGTCGTCTAGAGTGAAATTCCACCACTCTCCGTTCATTTCTATGGGATTTTGAAAGGCATATTTAACAAAGGATGAACTTTCATTTTTACCCATTGATAAATACTCTTTTAAAAATCCCACAGAATTGAACAGAGAGTGGCAGAATTTCAGTCTAGAGGACTGTGGTGACCTCTAACTTCACTCTTTGATAAATATACCCACTGGAATATGGTTTCTAATGTTTAAGCTAGTTATATAGATAGATAGATGATAGATAGATAGATAGATAGATAGATAGATAGATAGATAGATAGATAGATAGATAGATAGATAGATAGATAGATAGATATAGATAGATATTTTAATGAAGTTGTTTTCTTTTTATTATAATGGAATATAATTTAATTAAAATATTCACAGTAAAAGCTCAAAAGCAGTTTCACATAGCTTGGTACTTTTTCCTTTGCACAATGCTTTCAATCCATTTTGCAATTACAAATTACTTTAAAGTTATACATGGACACATTACCACATAGTAATGTAGTGACATATTGTAGGTTAAAATCTATAAAAACTCAGGATCGTTAGCATACAAAACTTGCAGTTGAGTCACAATATGTACATGGCTATATGCTAATTATTTTTAAGTATTTGTTTACTGCGTGCAAATACAATTTAGTAAGAAGCCGCTTCTACATTAGAGTTCTAGAGAAAACAATACATTGCGGTGATTTGCATTCGAAATTCCAATTCTGGAGCTCATTTGAATTTCTGCATTAGGTATAAAATATGCATACAGCCACATCAAAGCAGGGAACGTTTAAAATGCAGCATTCATCCTCAATTGATGTCTAAAGATCTAGTAAGATGTAATTTGTTACCTCTCGCGTTATGATTTTGCACACATTTAGCAAGTCAATATTTTATATATAAGTTAACTTTATATTATTTTTATTCTGTCCAGCGGAGTTCACGGCAACCATCTTCCGGCTCTTTGGTAATCTTTGGAGTGAGATTCCGTGACTTTCGACGCATGCGCAGTTTTTGCGAAACAGAAAATTGCTCAAACTGCGCATGCGGCACTTACTTTCCTGAAGAGAAGAAGATGGCTGTCGTGAACTCAGCTGGACAGAATCTGCACTGAGGGGTAAGTAAAGAGTTAGGGGCATTTGCCCGGGGTAGCAGCTAGGCTGGGCGGTAGATGGAGGGGGGGTCTATGTGGGGTAGGGTTTTTTTTTACTTTACAGTTGAATTCTCCTTTAAAGAAGCCAGCTTCCATAACAATGACTATTTTTCAAATAACTTGCAGAACCTTTAAAAGCTTTTATGGAAGCTTTTCGTTTAAAAATTCAGCAGTTTCCTGTACTTAGCAGCTATCTGAGGTTAATGGTACATGAATTGTTTTGAAGAGAGAAGCCAATCCAAAGTCTTCCACCCTGTGAGCAGAGCAAATTTAGTCATAAAAAACATGTATGAGCAGGGGTCAGGGGGTCCCAACCTTTTTACCTTATGAGCCACATGCAAATGTAAAAAGAGTTGGGGAGAAACACAAGCATGACAAGAGTTCCTGGGGGTGCCAAATAAAGGATATGATTGGCTTTTTTGTAGCCCTTAGTTGTAGGGATGTGCTGAATCCACTAATTTAGGATTAGGACAAATCTCGAATCCTTTGTGAAAAATTCGTCTGAATGCCGAACCGAAGTAGAAGCCTAATTTGCATGTGTAAATTAGGGAAATGAGGCGAAAAGAACAGCACAGTTAAAATTTTCTGACTTCCTTGATTTTGTGACGAAAAGCCACGTGAATTTTTGGATTCGGATTCAGTTTAGCCAGGCGCTTGGATTCGGGCGAATCCGAATCCTGCTGAAAAAGGCCAAATCTTAGCCGAATACCGAACCTGGGATTCAGTACATCCCTATTTTGTTGACTGGCAGCATACTGGAGGCTCTGTTTGCCATAAACATGTTTTTTGCAAATAAAAGCTGCTTTGAGGCCACTGGTTGCCACAAGGGGTTGGTGAGCAACATGTTGCTCACAAGTCACTGGAGACCACTTCTTTAAGCTGTGGGCAAACAAGGCAATTTCTCCATCTGCATTTCTGAAAAGGTTGAGTCACTCCCTTTCCTGAATGCACTGAAGGACATGGAACACACAGAGTTGATTGAGAAGTGAAAATACAGCAAGTCTGCTGAAATGCTGAACCCATGTCTGTCAGTGCATTCAGAACAGGAAGCATATTGGCCTCTTCTCCACCTATGTAAAAAGAGATGGAGAAAATGCCTCATGCTCCCATATTCTTAGCGCTTCTTTGCCAAAATCTCCTCTTTGTTTATGTTAACAGGCTAATCTGTATCTTTCAGTGCACATGCATACACAAGCAGAAGGCAGAAAACAAATCGGCTTTTCTCGGCACATATACAGGCCCGGATTTCCTTGTATGGCGTTCCTAGACCGCCAGGTCCTAGAGCCTGCCAACTTTGGCGCGCACCGCCCCCCACAAGTGCGAAAACGAGCGCGCATAGTCACACATGCGCTAGATCGCTGCGGCTCCCCGGTGCTCATTATGATGCGGCATGCTGCCCCTCACATTTTGCCGCCCTGGGCCCAGGCCTTTGTGGCTTTGCCACAAATCCGGGCCTGCATATATAAGCCATGGGATATCTGTCATAAAATTAGACGGTATCACCTGCAAGATCCTATGTCTCCAAGTTTTATAATTGTTTTGTTTTAGTAGCAACATTTTGTACTGTCTTAGCCATAGATCAAAACCAGAAAACATAGAGTAAAGTACAATATCTAGTAGAATTAAGTCAAAGGCAATTGGACATTTAGGGCCTTATTTATCAAAATCTAAATTTTTCTGATTATTTTAATAAAAAAAATCAGACCAAACTAGAATCCATGATTGGATCTTATTTATTATTGAAAAAGAACGATTTAACTGGATCGGGGACAAACATGAAATCACTTGGGTTTTTTTGGGGCTTTTTCCCAAAAAGCCTGAATTTTTGCCAAAAAATCTGGCTAATTCTAAATCTGGTAAAATTACTAATAGGATATGGACACACCTCCCATTGACTTATATACAACCTTGGTAGGGTCCGATTTTCTGATTTGACTTTTTCCATCCTTGGGTATAATAAATCTCGAAAAATTTTAGGGTTTTTTTTCCACTAAACATTTTAATTTTATAGTAAAAAAAACTATTTTTTCGGGTTTTTGGCATTAGGACTTTAATAAATAACCCCCAAGAGTTTTTCTTGAAAACATTTCACCACTAATCCGAGTGGCTTCTTCAGTTCAACTCAGAAGCCCCTTGGATGAGTGGAGAAACATTTTTTAAGAAAAAACTGTAAACGTCCAGTTGCCTTTGACTTAATTCTACTAGATACTGTATATCATGACCTGGATAAAGGAGAATCTTCATAAATAGATTACAGAATGCAAACTTTCAGGACTACTTAAATCCTTGCTTCAGGCATGCCTGATACAGGGATCTGAGCAATCACAAAAGCTTGTATTTTGCAATGCATGCCTGAAACAGGGACCTACCGTATATACCAGAGTATAAGCCGAGTTTTTCAGCATCCAAAATGTGCTGAAAAAGTCTACCTCGGCTTATACTCAGGTCAGCGGTACCCGACCCGCTGAGATCGCAGTCACTTTTAATCATTCCTATAACAACAGTACACTTGGGGAGAGACTGCAATATCCCACAATGCCCTCTGTTGGTTATATGAAAGAATAACAGTGCGCCCTCTGTTGGTTATATGAAAGAATAACAGTGACTGCAATATCACACAGCGCCATCTGTTGGTTATATGAAAGAATAACAGTGACTGCAATATCACACAGCGCCATCTGTTGGTTGTATGAAAGAATAACAGTGCGCCCTCTGTTGGTTATATGAAAGATTAACAGTGACTGCAATATCACACAGCGCCATCTGTTGGTTGTATGAAAGAATAACAGTGCGCCCTCTGTTGGTTATATTAAAGAATAACAGTGACTGCAATATCACACAGCACCCTCTGTTGGTTATATGAAAGAATAACAGTGCGCCCTCTGTTGGTTATATGAAAGAATAACAGTGACTGCAATATCACACAGCACCCTCTGTTGGTTATATGAAAGAATAACAGTGACTGCAATATCACACAGCGCCATCTGTTGGTTATATGGAAAAATAACAGTGACTGCAATATCACACAGTGCCCTCTGTTGGTTATACGAAAGATTAACAGTGATGGCAATATCAAACAGCACAGATTAAATAGCAGATAACAGATAACACCATTATGTTCTACCGAGTTTATCTGCTATCTGCTGTGTAACCTGAGCCTTTTCTCCTTTGAATAGCTGCCCCCATTGCTACACAGCAGCTTGTTTATATAAACAATAGTAGTGTTTCTGAAGCAAACACAGCAGTTTTACCAGTGCAGGACAACACTGCATTATATTTGTATTACTTAAAAACGCTTTCATTTTTTAATGTTACTTTTCCTTTAAGATGGTCCCAAAAGCTTGCATTTTGTAATCTACTAAATTAGCCAATTAAAGGTTAGCAACTACTCTTTATTTTCGGTTTTGTTTCTATCATACTGCATGATTTCTTCTCTAATCATTGTACAGAGCTGTAAAATGGTGGATTCTGTAAACACCATAATCACAAATTCAATTTTTGGAAATGAGAGATGAGATGAGATGGGGAGGTTAGGAATCCCATTACAAGAACTGAGCAAATGGTGCGGCAGTCAGGGACCTCCTCCAAAGACGCCGTGAGTACAGCGACCCCCAAACCATCACTTTGCACATAGCAGCCAACACAAACCAACGTACTCTGGTGATTATCTTGGAAGAGAAAGAAATGAGCTATGCCAATACTCGGCACTTACGTAGCAGAGGAGAGCTCTCCGGGCAGTCGGGAAGTTCTTTGGCGATAGTAGTTGTTAGCGGGGTACTGTAAGTAGAGTAAATTGCGGTTGGTGTCTGCTGCTGTTGGTTTATCGAAAAGTACTGGAAGATGCTGGAATCGGCGCCGGACAAGTAGTAGAGCATAGTAACGCTGAGGTGAAGGGAGCAGAAGACCACCAGGAACTTACAGGCTTTCTGTAGAGACGCACCGGGCAGGGCGGACGTAACAGCGGATACTGGCAATAGCGGTTGTTTCATTGTGCTGGAAAGGAACAAGAGAAAACAATCATAAACGCTCGCCCTTTTAATGCGTAAAGCGCACAATGGACACAAGCAACAGGAATATATGCGACTCTGCAGACACCTATGCAAACAGAACGCTCAGCTGGAAAGTTAAATTCACGGTTACCTGAACCGTCAATTCGCACATTGCAAATAACGTGTGTAAGCGATAAACCGTGACAGCTTGTAGCGTTTCATCACTATTTAACCACTTCAGAGCGCACGAGTTGCGAACTTACTCTGGCACTCACATAAGGGTTCTTTCCAGAGAAGCTGTTCTTTGGTAAGTTTAAAAGCATAGCAACATGTTGAGTCCCAGGGAAAAAAAACTAGCTCTATCAACGATGTGCGTCTTATTTGCACCACCAGTGCCGCCCTAACGGGACACTCGCTTCCTGCCCATGTTACAGGATACGCGCATTCTATAAACGTTTAGGGGAAGAAATCTGTATGACGTAACATACGGAGTGTCGCAATTAAGGGGAGGAGGTTGTAACAAAAGGCAGGTCTATGCTAGACCCCAAGCAGCTGACTACCAAGATAACGCTTTTTAAAGAGAGATTGCTGTATATCTCAAAGGCAATAAGCCATTGAGGGGGGAAAAAAGAAAAATAATATAGTGTAGTACTTATGAATGGAATGTTCGCATACACTTTTTTAAGTGCTAATTCACACCTAAATTTTGTTGCGTGCCACCTTGAGCTATATTTATTCTGTGAAATACAATCCCCTAAAAACAGAGGGTATTATGTGATTAAAATTGCACACATGGTTAGGGTTGACGGCCTAGCCGGTAAAACACCTGCCAAGGCTGGGGCTGGTATTACAAATTTACCGGCAATGTAGCTGACGGTAAATTTGTAATACCCTTAAAAAGACCCCTCGGCCAGCCCCCAATTCCCTGTAAAACTTAACTGAAATCCGTCCTGAAATCTCCGCGGTACCGCCCACTTTTGTGTCATGGCCCACCCCTTTTGCCATCACGCCCGCCCCTTTTTGTTTCTGCCCCCCACCAGCCGGTAGTACATTTAGGAAAAGGTGGCAAACCTACCCGTGGTTTCTAGCTGTAGTTGAACAAGAGCCCACAATCCGGTTCCTAGTGAGTTTGGCAGGTGATCATACTTACAAGAAGTAAGTTAAAGTCAGGCTTTGAGACAGGTAAGAGTTTTGGTTCACCCAGGGGCGCTCCACCAATGAGGCGAGTTGAGACACTCGCCTCAGGCGGCAGCGCCCCCCTGGTTACCAGGGGCGGCAAAAATGCCGCTCCTGGTAACTAAGAGCCGAATTTCCGGTTTTCAACCCGGAAATTCGGCTCTTCTAGTGCAGAGAGCGCAAACGCGCTCTCTGCACTAGCGTCGTGCAGCGCCCCGACCCCCTCCTGCGCAGAAAATGTGAGCGCCGTGAGGAGGGGTCGGGGCGGCAACGGAAGGCCGCCTCAGGCGGCATAAAGGCGCGGATCGGCGCTGGGTTCACCTCTAATCTTCTCGTATCCTTAGTGGGTAGAATAAAGCAACGTGTGAAAGCGTTTAAACAATTTTAATAAATAGTTAATATTACACCCACAAAAGTTTCTTCTTTAAAACCGCTTTAAAATCAATGCAGCGCATCCGTCTGGTGATCTCTGGCGTCTTGGATCTCCAGCTGCTTCTTCCAGACTCCGGTGTCAACGCTGACGCATTTCATCATCTGGCTTCTTCCAATGAGCGATGTCCTTACTTCCGGATAGTTGCTTCTTTTACTCACAATGTTCCAAATCTAAAAAAAGGCAGTTAGAACACAGAACAGCATTTCCTGCTTTCCCCCCAAGGTTCTCTCTCCTTGAGAGAGCTTCCACACATGTCGCTTCATTTTACCCACTAAGGATACGAGAAGATTAAGGGTGAACCGGAATGCTTACCTATCTCAAAGCCTGCCTTTAACTTACTTCTTGTAAGTATGATCACCTGCCAAACTCACTAGGAACCGGATTGTGGGCTCTTGTTCAACTACAGCTAGAAACCACGGGTGCAATTTTAATCACAGTAGGGGGGCAGGGGCTGGACGGGGGCCCAGGACAGCAGTCCCAGTGGGCCCCGGACCCCCCAGTCTGACCCTGGACACATCATCAGTGACAATTACATCTGCGCATGTTTGCAAAGTGTAAAGTTTAAGCAATCAAGAATTCAGGCAAAGCCTGCTTGGATTGAAGCTGAGCTCAGAAAAGGAGGTTTGAGACAAAGACAGCTGGAGCAGAGTTTCTATGGAAACCAGCAACATCATCTCTTCATTGGCTGATAGACTGGAGTGGGTATGTAATCTGAGCTGAGAAGATGCACTGCCTTAGCTTGGAGCTGAGCATGCTCAGTAGCCAACAGTCAAAGGAAATTCCTGAGGAGGGGGCAGAGTGGGTTGTGGGAAGTCAGACTTGCATGTTAGCAATGCAGGTGTCAGAAATTTCCTGACTCATGCCCAGGCCGATGTTCATCTTCTGGGGTATGTATCCACACCCTCCCTGTCCCCTCTGTTAATATCAGCCAAAGACAAAGTATAGACGACAATGTCATCGGGAGGGCAGGATATGAAAAAAATCTTACTGGGCTTTTCATTTTCCTACACAGCCTCCCAATTAATATGTATATAGAAACACACTGAAGGGTATTTCCCTGTGATACTTTGGACTGGAGACAAGGGCAAGTTATTTTATGACTATAAGACCCTTCTCTGCTTGGTATCTGATTATATGACTGTTATAAAATTGATATTGACTGTTTCCCATCAACTTGGTGTCCAAAATGGGGTATTCTCCCACTGTGTTTGATATGTACTAAGATATAGGTTTTAATTGCTTTGTAATTCCACACTGTTGTAATTATATGCTTTATTAAACCACTTATTTGCATAACTTAAGTGTCTGTACTAATGATGTGGTGGTAGTTTAGAGTGTTGTTTACCAGTACACGCCAAAAGGCAAAGGTTGGGGGAGCAGTGATCTGGAAGTGGAGAAGGATGTCTTTTTTGCATAATATAGAAGTTGAAGGTAGCAGAGTTTGACACAGGGCCAAAGTCCCAGGTTGTTGGCTACTCCAAGAAGGCATAGCAATGGGGTCTTAATGCACAAAACGTTTACGTTAATTGATTGGTGCAGGACTTCACCCCAAAATCATTGAATGATTGGGCAGTCCCAAAACACATGTAGGTAGGATCCAACCTCCTGATTACATGTACACATTGGTCTGAAGTCATTGTGTATATTCTTTCAAGTCTGTATGGAGTAAGATACACTCTATTCAGAAACTTTACTTGTATATATACCTGTCTCTTACTGACATAATGATGTTGGGAACCTGTTTCAGAATTTCTAACACAAAGCAATTTGTTTATTTCTAATTTCAAATTCTAATTGAGTGTCACCACATGCCCAGTGCTAAAATTCTCCAATATGCCTAGATACACAATTATTTCTTATCAGTAATGGGCAACAAACTACAAGATTTGCCCTCACTCACTGTTTATGAACTATTATGCTTACATTCTTTTCCATATAAAGGAACTATTTTCAGGATATATCATGTATTAGTTCATCAAATGCTCCTGAAAGCATTGCACTTTATTGTGTAGTGGGAGCAAAGCCTACACATATGCCTAGATGATAACACCTGGCTTAACATGCTCCATGATATGATCAAATGCTCTCCCATCACCCTGATACAGGAAACATTCCAAAAGAGGCTATCCAAATGGTATCCATCTTCCTCCTCTACATGTTTTAGGGGTTGTGGACAGGTTGGCTCCTTCGTACATATATGGTGGCAATGCCCTAAAAAAGATAGATTGTGGTCCAGGTTTTACATAATGATTACTGGTATAATATTTAGGAAATCCCCTGCTGAAGCTTTACTCCACAGGAGAGTAGTAGGTGGGAATAAATATTTACAATGACTAATTAGATATATCTTTTTAGCAGCAAAGCAGACCATAGTGAAGGCTTGTAAAATGCCCTCTTTTGACCTCCAACAGGTTAAAACTAGACTAGACTAGAAACAGCAAACTAAGGACCTGCAAGGCAAATACGAAGACCAGAAAAACTTCTCAAGGAGAGATAACATTCATATAAGGGGCCTTCCAGAAACATATACAAATCTGGAAAAAGAAATTGCCACCTTACTGTCCACCCTTGCCCTACATCTATCTCCGGCTAAATTGGACCACGATAGGGTCCGCAGATCTTCTAGTTCAAACCAGCACAATCAGGCCAACCTCACAACATAATTGTCAAATTTGATTATTTCCAATCGCAAGAAACTATTATCAAACCAGCTCTGACTATCCTCCAGTCACATAACACATGAAGTATTGCGGGTCTTTTTTCTTTACACCTCAACTTCTCTCTAACGGCAAGCAGCACTCCTTTTCCACAGACGGAGACATGAGCTCTACAACTCTATCGCCCCACAGATGCAACATTCCAGTCACCTTCAGCAATACAGAGTCCTGCCTGCTCAGTCACCCTTTCCCCAGTTGATTTTCAGTGCATTCAGATATTTCCTTTTTTGCTTGAGTACAGAGTACAAAGAGTATCAAACGCATCAAGAAGGGTTCCTTCTAATGGATGGGGACTCAAACCCAGGCCCGGATTTGGGGAAAGGCCACCTAGGCCCGGGCCTAGGGCAGCAGGATTTAGGGGGGCGGCATGCTGCCCAACCACACCCACATTGGTATTGGGGATGCGCTGGAGATACAATAATTTTTTAAATTTCCCCATTGATGATGAAAATTTGCATGAATAAAGGGGAGGGGACAGGGGTGAAAAACGGCAGTAGGCCTAGGGACGCCCACTATATAAATCCGGCCCTGCTCAAACCTTCGTTTTGATCCTGTGATACACATAAGAAACCTTGGAAACAGAAATATATGTAGTAAATGTCAATTTGTGGCATGCTATAGACCTCTAGTGACCAAACAGAGGTATATAATACAAAAAAAATTGAGCATAGGATTGCCTATGACTAAGTGCTAGGTAAGCATAAAACTTGTTAGGCTCCATGAGGGTTTGTTTTGATATTTTAATATGATGGAATAAAAACAATGCTTTTAACTATAGATCATGCTTATGAAAAAATGATTTTGTTTGATCCTGTGATGGCTAGATCTAACCCCTCCAACAAACTGACCACCAACACTGAAAAGCATATGTAAGCCTATGTTAAAAAAACAGTTAAGTGTAAAAATAAAGACTAGTAAATAGATAGACTGTGCAAAATAATAATGTTTCAAATATAATTAGTTAGCCAAAAATATAATCTATAAAGGCTGGAGTGAGTGGATGTCTAACACAACAGAACAGAACCCAACTTCCTACTTTTCAGCTCTCTAACTCTGAGTTAGTCAGTGACTTTAAGAGGGGCCAGGCCCGAACTGGCAATCTGTGGGTTCTGGCAAATGCCAGAGGGGTTGCTGTAAGTTACCATGAGCTACTATTTGGGCTGTTGTGTGGCCTGTTTGGGCCTCTGTTTACCTGAAATGCCAGGGCCAATTTTGAATCTCAGTCCAGACCTGAGGGGGGCCACATGGGACATTCAATGAGTTTGCAATTGATCCTTAGCATGCAGGCTTGATTCAAAAGCAGTTATGACCCATGCCCCCCCCCCCTCAAGACAGTGATTAGTTTCTGTCTGGTAACTCATCAGTGTAAACCAAGAGAGCTGCAAAGCAAGAAGTAGTGTCCTGGCTTTTATGTTAGACATCCAGTCACTCCAGCATTTATAGATTGCTTTTTTGGCTAAGTATATTGAAAACATTTTTTATTTTGCCTATCTATTTTTGCCTATCTAGTTTTTATTTTTATACTGATCATTTCCATTAAGAAAACACTAGCCTTCCTGCAACTCCTTAATGTTTGTAAGGAAGTGAATCCCAAGAGAAAAAACTATACCTTTTACTATAACCCCCATGCCACGTGCTCTCATCAAAAATTATAACAACCCCAATTGGGGAGACTCAATTACACATTTATAAAGCTCTCACATAATCAAAAAGAAATACAAAACCACCTAACTCAATATTTTAAAGGAAAACTATACCTTCCAAAACAATGAAGGTCTCTATAAAAATATCTTGCATAAAACAGCTCATACGTAAAACCGTGCTTCATGTAAATAAACCATTTTCATAATAATATACTTTTTTAGTAGTGTGTGTCATTGGGTAATTCTAAATAGAAAATTGCCATTTTAAAAAATAAGGGCCAACCCTTGGGATCCTAGGATTCATTGTGCACACAACAAACCATATTTGTTAGGTCACATGAGCCAATTAATAGACAGAGTTCAGTGTTTTGCTTCCACACTTCTTTCACACCTGGTTATAGCATTTCTAGTCAGGTGATCTCTGAGGCAGCACATAGACCATCACTAAATGCTGGACGGACTGACGCACGTTTTGCAATTCGCTTTTTCAAAATTGCCTTTTGAAAAAGCGAATTGCGAAACGTGCGTCAGGGCAACTGACGGTCTCCTTGTTTTTTTTAACAGGTGTTCTTTTTATTGAGGGTCTCCTTGTTTTTAGCTTTAAACCACCGGATGGTGGGGCGGGATTGAAACTAAAAATCTTTTTAATATTCTCAGACTCTTTTACTTATCTATTTTCTCTTCTAAGGACTGTGGGGTTTGCGGTTTTGTAGGTTAAGATAGCCTTCAAACAGATAGAAAGGTACAATTGAGACCGCAGCCCTACAGGTCCTGTCGTTCTACATCTTTGTGGTGCTCCTAGGGACTTAGAAAAAAAACTATAGTTATATTCTTGGGAGCAACTCCACTCTCTATACAATTTCACTTTTCTCAACTTTTAATCAAGAGGTCGATAACCAGGAGGTTTCTTAATTGTGACTATAGTGATTAACTCCTAGATTTTAATTAATTTATGCACAAGTCACTAAATGGAATGGTGAACTAATTAATTGCACATGGCACTTTATTAATCAGAATTAGAATTATTCAACATTGAATTGATTGGACAGGTCACTTTATATTGTACATTTTAATGAATTACAATAGTAAACCTTTTATTGGTTAAATTGATTAAGAATATTGAGAGTGAATTTAATGAATTTTTTTGAATGAAATGGAATCCTTATAAGATAAACGGCACCTTAAATTATAAGTGATTGAATAGGGAGTAACTAACTCCTAATCTTTAGTTCAATTGGTTATCGCCGTGTGGGTTAAACCGGAATAAAATAACAAATGATACCAATTGTAAAGTTTTTTTTTTATTAGAATCATTATTAAAAGGTGTTTGAAGGTGAATGTTGCATATGATTTGCCATATCCAGTAGAGAGGAGTTAGATTCACTAGACTGTAACAATAAGCAACATTGTAATTTGCTAATCTGGTGTTATCAGTTTATTTTAAAGATTACCAACATAGTTTCAATTCGGATTACTGTAACAATTAAGGGTATCCTTTTCTAAACTATACAACGAATTGAAACTATATTTGGAGAGAATTGGTTGAACTACAGAGGTGTAGTATTTGATACAGTTACAAAACAAGGTTCTTTTCTTTCTCTTTTCTTTTTCATTACAATTAACTGATACCTTGTGTGACTGTAGAGTCTGAGTACCCATTTATTATTGTAAGAGTTAACTTTTCTTTCTAATAAAATTTATATATTATAACTACATTTTCACCTATTCAGTGAATGAATACATTTGTTTTTGTTATCCTCTAAAGTTGCAATATAAAAAGACCATCTATGCTCAATTTTAATCCTCTGAGATAAATCATCCACTCTATATCTAATGACTTCTTGGATACATAAATGATGTAAATATGAAAAAACATCTTTCATAGTCGGAGATTTATCTCTAATCCAACACAAAAATATGGATTTTCGAGTGGCTGCCATAACTAACCAGCAAAAATCAAAAATTTCAACTGGAAAATTAGTCGAAGAAAATTTTTTTTACCAACACATCCTTCATACCTAATCAAGCAAAATGCGAATTCAATATAATATCTAAATTAATTGATCTTTTAACAAAAGAAGTGACACTCTCCCAAAGCTTTTTAATAAATGGACACAACCTAATATAGTGAAAAAATTTACATTTTGTTCTTCACACTTAGGACAATAAGAAATCTTTTGAGAATCAGTTGCGTTCTGGAATAATATTCCATAACCAAGGTGGATGAACTGATATTGTTGGTCTCTCCATCCCTCAGAATTTACATTTTTCCTGAGACTTCAAGAGATCCTCAGATGTAATATTTATTCCCAAAAAGGAAGCTCATTTGTCTTTTGATTTAATTAGTGGGTCACTATCATTGGACAGTTTATTAAGTAAATGCCATGATATCAAAGGAATACTATTAAGTCTATGATCCTCAGATAGTTGCAATATCGATTCATAAAACTGATGCTTCTTTATTTGTGACTTTGTTCTGCTACCAATCAAAAAAAAAACCCCTTGTCTAATCTGTGAATAGCTTAGTCTCTCCTTCTCTGAAAGATTATATAACCCTTTAACTACTTCCCATTTAAAATTTTCTGGGCGAACTGAATCCTAATTTGCAAATGCAAATTAGGGGCAGGAAGGGAAATCACTTTTCATCACAAAACAAGGATGCAAACATTTTTTTCTACTTTTTCCTTTCCTGACCCTAATTTGCATATGCAAATGCAAATTAGGAGTTGAATTTGTTTCAGTATTCCTCTGAATCTTTCACAAAGGATTCAGGGATTCAGCCAAATTCCAGATAGTGGATTTGATGCATCCCTATAGAGAAGATAAAAAACTGTAGTGGTGGTGACAGAAAAAGTCTGTTGCTGAAGTGTGATACTAGGAAAGTAGAAAAGCAAATATGATAGACCAGATGGTTGATTGTAACCCCCTTTGTCTTTTCGTACCGGCCCTGGTCCCCCAGACCTCCCCCACAATAATGGGGTTATACATAGTTACATAGTTACATAGTTACATAGTTAAATTGGGTTGAAAAAAGACAAAGTCCATCAAGTTCAACCCCTCCAAATGAAAACCCAGCATCCATACACACACCCCTCCCTACTTTTAATTAAAATTCTATATACCCATACCTATATTAACTATAGAGTTTAGTATCACAATAGCCTTTAATATTATGTCTGTCCAAAAAATCATCCAAGCCATTCTTAAAGGCATTAACTGAATCAGCCATCACAACATCACCCGGCAGTGCATTCCACAACCTCACTGTCCTGACTGTGAAGAACCCTCTACGTTGCTTCAAATGAAAGTTCTTTTCTTCTAGTCTAAAGGGGTGGCCTCTGGTACGGTGATCCACTTTATGGGTAAAAAGGTCCCCTGCCATTTGTCTATAATGTCCTCTAATGTACTTGTAAAGTGTAATCATGTCCCCTCGCAAGCGCCTTTTTTCCAGAGAAAACAACCCCAACCTTGACAGTCTACCCTCATAATTTAAGTCTTCCGTCCCTCTAACCAATTTAGTTGCACGTCTCTGCACTCTCTCCAGCTCATTTATATCCCTCTTAAGGACTGGAGTCCAAAACTGAACTGCATACTCCAGATGAGGCCTTACCAGGGACCTATAAAGAGGCATAATTATGTTTTCATCCCTTGAGTTAATGCCCTTTTTTATGCAAGACAGAACTTTATTTGCTTTAGTAGCCACAGAATGACACTGCCCAGAATTAGACAACGTGTTATCTACAAAGACCCCTAGATCCTTTTCATTTAAGGAAACTCCCAACACATTGCCATTTAGTGTATAACTTGCATTTATATTATTTTTGCCAAAGTGCATAACCTTGCATTTATCAACATTGAACCTCATTTTCCAGTTTGCTGCCCAGTTTTCCAGTTTAGACAGATCACTTTGCAAAGTGGCAGCATCCTGCATGGAACCTATAGTTCTGCACAATTTAGTATCATCTGCAAAAATAGAAACAGTACTTTCAATGCCCACCTCCAGGTCATTAATAAACAATTTGAAAAGCAAGGGACCTAGTACAGAGCCCTGCGGTACTCCACTAACAACACTGGTCCAATTAGAAAATGTTCCATTTACCACCACTCTTTGTAGTCTATCTTTTAGCCAGTTCGCTATCCAGGTACAAATACTATGTTCCAGGCCAACATTCCTTAATTTAACCAGTAACCTTTTGTGTGGCACTGTATCAAATGCTTTAGCAAAGTCTAAGTAAATCACATCCACTGCCATCCCAGAATCGAGGTCTCTACTTACATTCTCGTAAAAAGAAATTAAGTTAGTCTGGCAAGATCTATTACGCATAAAACCATGCTGGCACAAACTCATAGTATTATGATTTGCTATGAAGTCCAGTATCTTATCCTTTATTAACCCTTCGAAAAGCTTTCCTAATACTGACGTCAGACTAACTGGCCTATAGTTTTGAGGCTGAGAACGGGATCCTTTTTTGAATAGAGGCACCACATTAGCAATTCGCCAGTCTCTTGGCACAATACCAGATCTCGATGAATCCTGAAAAATTAAGTAAAGAGGTTTGGCAATCACAGAGCTAAGCTCGCTAATTACCCTGGGATGAATACCATCTGGCCCTGGACCTTTGTTAATCTTAACCTGTTCAAGTACCAAGGGGGAAAATCCTTAAAGACTGCGACTCCATGATGTATGACACATAGGGCATTTTCTCTACTGTCATATTTCAGTTATTGTTCATGGAGAAGTGCCTATGGAGAACCAAAACACCTGTAAGTAGGTATTTTAATAATTCTTTTGTTCTTTTCTCCTAACATACCTCCTACCATCCCCTAATTAGGTGGGATATTCCAAATTCATGTACTTGAATTGAGTCTGTAGGTGTAAACTGGCCCTGGTCAGGATTGCCCCTATTTTACAAAAGATAATTTGTGAATAGCTTAGTCTCTCCTTCTCTGAAAGATTATATAACTCTTTAACTACTTCCCATTTAGAATCTCTCAATCTCGCTAAAGAGATTTTTGTTTTTTTGTTTTGCCAAATGAAATTGCTCAAAATTCGATCTAACTTTTGTACGTCCGAATGTTTTAACAATAAAGGAAGATTAAGGATGGGGTATATTATTTTTGGAAAAATTAACATTTTAAATAATGCCACTCTACCAATTAGAGTGAACTATTAATCCATTTTTTGCAAAGGGCATTCATAGTCTGGATTAAAGGAGTGTAATTCAAAGAGTATAATTTAAAAAGGTCTGAAAAGATTAGAATACCAAGGTACTTTATTTTACCAGAAGGTGCTTAAGTTGAAGATCTACAAGCAACTGTCTTGGAATAACATTACAAACATTTAATATGTCAGTCTTACTTGAGTTAATAATGTATCCTGAAAAAGTTTTGTAATAATCAAAAAAATGTAAGATATTTTTAAGTGATAGAGTGGCATTACTAACAACCAAAAGGAGATCATCAGCCTATGCTAATGATTTAATATGGTTACCATCAATATTCAAACCTTGAAAAAGATTAGAAAAATCAGAGGTTCCATGAAGATATTAAACAAAAGAGGAGACAGAGGACATCCTTGACGAGTACCTCTGAAAAGACCAAACATTTTTGTTCTCCATCTACATCGATTCTCGCTTTAGGATTTGAGTAAATAGAGTTAAGTAAAGTAATAAATTGTTCTTTAAGACCAAACCTATCACAACATTCAGAAAGATATTTCCATGAAACATTATCAAAAGCATTTCAGCATCGAAACTTAATATTGAACATGGATTCATAGATTTCTTAGCTTTATAGATAACATTCAACAAGGTACGTATGTTTTTAACACCTGTTCTATTCTTTACAAAACCATTTTGTTGAGGAGAAATAATACTAGGTAATAACTGCAATAATCTATCAGCTATTATTTTCTTTAGAATCTTAAAATCAAGATTTATTAAGGAAATAGGTCTGAAAGAGGCTGGTTGAGGATCCTTTCCCTCCTTCGGAATTAATTTACTATGAGAAATAGAGCTAGACTTTAATGTCTTCCCATTACAATAAATTTTGTTGTACAGGTTTGTTAAGAAAGGGGCTATTTCCAATTTTAATGACTTATAAAATGGAGATGTTAATCCGTCTGGACCTCCTGCTTTAAAATCTTTAAGTGAATTAATAATGGAAAGCACTTCTTGCGTATTAATAGGTTGATTAAGTAAATCAAATTGTTCCTTGGATAATTTCAGGAAGCTCATTTTTGAAAGAAACTGCAAACTTGTATGTGAAGGAGAGTAATCAGATTCAAAATAGTTTTTAAAAATATTTACTATATATTTAGGTAAGTTAGTTAGTTGATTTAAACTATTTCTAAGAAGCATTGGCTTATGTTGTCTATTACTTTTTTAAACAAATTAGCTAGAAACCTATTTGATTTGTTATGCAAATTATTAAATTTAGCCTTATAATATGCTGCTAGATCTGGTTCATGATGCAGTGGGTGGTGCCTAGCGGGAAACTCATAGGCTGACTCTGCTTGGTTCAGAATGTTCAAGAGTGGTATTCTAAGAGCTGCTGCCATCTGACCATACACATCCTTAGTCACAGGGCAGCAGGTTAACCTGACTTAACCTGACTTACCTGCTGTCAGTGTTAAGGTAATTCAGGTTGCCTTGGACATACAATTCTCCTTGGAGTGAAAAGTGAAAACCGACAGATATCGAATTTGGAGAAGATTTTATCCTTCCTTAAATGTTAGAAATGTCCTGGAATTAAAGGGAGAGGATATCTGGTTTTTATCTGTTATTGAGTTAAGTTCCAAAAGTCAATATAGGGCTTGAGACAGTGATCTTTATTCTCAACAACAATAATTCCAGCCTTGGCAGGAAAAGTTGAAGGACAAATATAACCCTTAGCATGGTTCTCATCCAAATATTCCTGCAGGACTTATAACTTGGGTTCAACCATCTGGTAAATACTCCTGAAAGGAATTTGACATTGTGAGAAAAGATCAACAGGAAATGATAGATGCGGCGAGGAGGAAGAGAGTCAGCTCCTTTCTTATCAAAGATATCTAAGAAGTCATATTGTTCGGTAAGCCTAGGAAAAGTTGCTCTGCAGGTAAACAACATCATTTCAGAGATTTAAAAGATGAACCATGCAGACCGTAAATGTGACAAAAACTGCCAGTATCCCAATTGATTGTTGGGTTGTGTTTGCGTAACCATGGTAAACCATCAATAAATGGAAATAGAGGCCTCAACTTCAAAACAGTGTTTCAGATTGAATTTTATTTAAGGTAACACACAATGGAATTATCTCTTTGAGAATGGGGCCAGAACTCAGCTGCAAACAAAATACTGTTTAGCTCTGAAAGGAGTTTTATGACTGTTCACAATCTTGGAGTCCAAGAAACACCTGCATGCCCCAGAATCCAGTATGGCTGGCAGGACCAGAGCCTTATCCTCCCACTGCAGAGAAAGGCAAATAGTGAGGAGAGGAGAAAGTCAAGTTGTGGTTTCAAGGTTCTATGAAAAGTCTTACAAGAGTGTTGTGTCAGGCAGTTGTTAAGGAGGTTGCCTGATAAACCACAATATAGACAACGGGTCATTCTTCTGTGACACAGCCACTTTTTTGGGGAAAAACTAGACCACAAATTTGCATCAGTTCAGGTTCCAAAGAAGTCAAGGGCCTCTAATCTGTCTTAGAAGGAAGGAGGAGCCTTAAGCATAAGCCAAGAAGCAAAAGGATGACTGGTCTTTTCAGTTTTTCTTTCCCTTAAACTCTGGTCAATCTAAACTGACAGCAGAATAAGTTCCTTTAAAGAAGCTAGAACCCCAGCTCAGCAATTTCATCTTTCAGAGCAGAGAGGCCTAAGCATTACTGATGTATGAGGGCTGCCTGGTTCCAGACAGTGGCAAAAGAATACTGCCGAAACTCCATGGTATACTCTTGCAGTGGATGAGCCCTTTGATGTAGATTATGCAAGGCAGCTTCAGACGAAGAGATGCAATGAGAAACTATTCAACTGACTGGAGGACAGGATTTTGTTGTTCCATCAACTGAACTTGAAAAGGCTTGTGGCTGACTTTGCAAAAGTGAAATGATTACCACAGATTAACTTGTTGAGAGAAGTAGGTTTGCAGTTTAAGGGAAAACAGAAGCATACAAGCAGTCACAAAAGTCCCGAAGATGCTGTGGTGTCCAGAAGACTTATCAGGTAATACAATCTTGGGAGCATTAATGTTGGCACATGCATACGGACATATAATTACAGTCCCATTTAGACTGTAAGCCCTACGGGGTAGGGTCCTCTTGCCTTTTGTTTCCTTGATACTGAGCACTTAATCTGTATTGTAATTATATTTTATATTTATGTGAATTGTATTTCTAATAATGCATTTATTGTTACTTTTTATTCCAATGACCCCTTGTTTGTTACTACTAATTTATTGTTTTGCTGTACAGTGCTTTGCCCTCAAGGAGCGCTTTAAAAATAAAAATATACATACATACATACATATACATACATATAATTCCGGTTCCGAATAATGTGGTGTAACAATATTAGGCTTATCTGAAAGAACTGATTTTGTGGTAATTAAAGTGTTTATGGAACTTGGTATTCATTTTTTTCATATAATAGATTCAGTGGTATGTAATTTTCCATTCTGAGAAAAGTACCTATTTTGTCATTTAAATCTAACATATTTGTATAATAGAGTATATTTATTGTATAGCTTGGCATATGGTAGTTATTTACAAGATTATATATTTTACATATATTTTTCATCATTATATATTTTGTCCGAGTTTTTTTTCAACATAATTAATTCTGTAAGTAACTTTACATTTCATAGGATTGTATACATTTAAGAGACAAGTTCATTACATTATATAATGCAGAAGATAGAAAGACATATTTCCCAGTCAGTAACCATTTCTATATACATTTACATAGTGCTGATAGACTTGGTTGGTGCTAGAGAAGTAGGGATGCACCAAATCCAGGATTCAGTCCTGGATTGGTCCTGTTTCGGCAGGATTCGGCCAAATCCTTGTACCTGGGTGAACCAAATCCTAATTTGCATATGCAGGTCAGGAAGGAAAAATTACTTGACTTTTCGTCACAAAACAAGGATGTAAAAATTTTTTCTACTTTTTCCTTTCCTGACCCTAATTTGCATTTGCACAGAAAAAGTCTGTTACAATGTGATACTAGTAGAAAAGTAGAAAAGCAAATATGATAGACTAGATGGTTGATTGTTACCCCCTTTGTATCTTCGAGCAGGCCTTGGTCCCCCAGACCTCCCCCACAATAATGGGGTTATACAAGGGGGCGAAATCCTATGCCTATGGAAAACCAAAACACATGTATGTAGGTGAGTATTTTAATAATTTTTTTGTTCTTTCCTCCTAACATACCTCCTACCATCCCCTAATTAGGTGAGATATTCCAAATTTATGTACTTCAATTGAGACAGTGGGTGTAAACTGGCCCTGGTCAGCCTGCATTGCACCTATTTTACATACAGATAAGTTTGTTTTAAACAATGTTGCTATACATATATTACTATATATTGTACATTTCAACCAGCGCAGATGCAGCTAGTGGTTTAGAAGGATTTTAAAGGGTCGGACTGGAGCCTTGGGGGCCCACCGGGCCCTCCTGGCAGTCCCGGTTCATTGAATCGGCTGCATACACATGTTCAAGTTTGGCCTGTATCGGTATTCTACTGCAGCGGTGGTGAGAGATATATGCGGCTCCTATGAGGATCCTAAACGCGTACCTGGTATGCTGTTTATGCCTTTGAGTTCGGCCTGATTTGACTGTTTTTATACTGTAGCCAAGGTGAGGGATACACTGTATCAAGTATTTTCGGCATATGCATTTTCTCGATTTTCGTTTCTGGAAACACCTGCACTGGCTACAATGTTTCTGTTGATACAATGCACATTTTTGAAATGACAGGATTAGTAGTGATTTTGGTACACTAAATATTACTGCTGCTGATAAGACAAGTATCTATTTTTGGAACATTGAACGTTACTACCAATGCTTTTTATTCTTATTTATTGAGTGCAGTGTACAGTGCCAGCGTGTCATATATATATAGTATATTTGACTATTATACTTTACCTACACATCTCTGTATACATTGTAGCATGGTTGGGAAAGTCATGGATGGAAAGTATATCCCTCCCAGAATCCTCTATGAAGCAGTGCAAAGGGATGTGAAAATGAGGCTGTGAGTAGCAGGGAGGTGATTAGCCTCACCTGGAGTAAAAAGGTGGGGTCTCAATTAAGGCTGGTCTCTGCCCTGGAGAGAGAGAAAGGAGAGCTACTGGAGTGCTGTGTTAAAAGTTTGCTTAGTAACTGCATGTTACCTGTGTTTAAAGCATAAGGACTTTTATTGCTGGGTGCAAGTTTCCAGAAAAAGACAAGTTATCTGGTAGCAAGGACTGGCTACCAGCTACTGCCTTAAGTGTTTGGGGAGCGGCTGCTTCCAGGAGGAAACCACAAGGAATCTCCAAAGGACTGTGAGTTAACAGTTAATTTTGTTTGCTGGACTTGTATTGCCCAAGTGGGCGACTGTGGGACCTTTGGGAAAAGGACATTTTCATTTATCAGTACAGCTGGACTATTTTTGTTTACTGCCTTCCCAAAGGGTATGAACTGTTATGTTGGTGTTTAAGCTGCTGTGTTAAATAAATGCACACGAGAGATCAGCTGGAAACCTGTGTACTGTCTACTGTCTGTGTGAAAGGAGTTGCTGCTGCTACTACCTAAAGAGCCATTCCCCCACAACATATATGACATACAATATGGAGGATGTTTCTATTTCTAATTATGCTGGCAGAGTGGAGTGCATGGGCGCTGACATGAGTAACCTTAGCACACGAGAAAGACAAGCTGCTGATATATTTTCAGATACTAATGAAGATTTATTCACATGTTTTACTGATGACGCAATGGATCTGTGTTATGAACTGGAAAGAAATAAATATGATTACGGAGATGCGTTTATGGTGGGATATCTCCACTTTACAAAATTATATAAAAGTTGGCCGTATTCCTAGGGGCCTCCGGATAAAGAAGTTTCCTGCCTTTTCGGATGTCTCACGGGATTTCGTTGAATCTTGGAATTCCACGTTGTCAGCATGTTCCCATACATTAATGGAACTTATTATTGATTTCCATACCAAAAAACATAAGTTAATACAGGATGGCATCAAGGAACTTCAATCGGATCTGTTAAGACGTGAGGTGAGTGTTGAAATAGCGGAGAAATTGGATACCATCAAAAATCTTGTTAACAAATTGGAGAGGGAGGTAAAGCATACTAAACGGGAAAAATTTTTGAGGGATAAGAAGGATTATGAGTTTAATCGTGTATATGACTGGAACATTCGGAGAAAGGATTTCACTACCCATTATAAATCCACTGCTGGCAAAAAGTCCAATAAAGGCTATAAGAAGCATGACAAAAAAGTGAGATTTAGGGATGGGGATAACCAACAATCTGATAGTTCAGTTTTGTCCTCTGATTTTTTACACACGGAGGGGGATCACTCCCACGGGAAATCGGAGGAGGATACCAGAGGAAGGACCAACAAGAACCCTTTGTCCCAGAGAGAGAGTGAAAACCAGGAGCCAATCTCAACCAATCGATCCAGAGGATTTAATGTGGAATCGCAGGGGAAGTGGCGACAGAGGAAACATCGGCCGACTGTGATACCAGAACCAAGTTCTGTTTTGAATAATCATATAACCTCTATATGTAATGTTATCAACTTATCTCATCGTGTCTTGTCTGGGTTTTGAGTCTGGGATTAAATTTTGTCCCAGACAAGAACATGCAAACATTTGATACTATTCTGGATATCAATAACTTTATCCGTAGAATAACCTTAAAGAATCATTTTCATCAGTCTATTGATTCTTGTGATAGTGATGAGTATAGTAATGAGATTGATCCCTTGTCTTTATCTATTTCATTTACCTCGCCTATTTCTCGGTCTATATATAACATACAAGATCTACATAATGATCTGGAAACTACCAATTTTTCCTTTGAGGATTTATGTACAGTTAACTTGATGGAGGAACTTTTAGTCGAATCAAATCAACATGATGGTGTTGGTACATCTATTGTACAAACTGGGCTACAGGAAAAATCCCATTTTTACCCCGTAGAAAGTAGGGGCGCACACATTGATTTGTTTCAAAAGTTAGTTATTAAAGATCTAAGTAGGTTGCATCGTAGAAGATTTTGTAGTAACAAATCCGCAAATTTAACTGATCAGGAGATCAAGGCTCTGAATGATCTTAGAGCAGATAAATCTATTGTTATAAAAAATGCCGATAAGGGTGGCTCTATTGTGGTTCTTGATGCAGAATACTATAAGTCAGAAGCATTGTGACAGCTACATGATACAACCACATATCGTATTTTGGATAAAGATCCTACTACTGTATTCCATACTAGAGTCTTGAGACTATTAGATTGGGCTAAATTCAAATTAATTTTGAATTATTCTGAGTATTCGTATCTGAATAGAACCAATCCATGTATACCCATTTTTCATTGGCTGCCTAAGGTTCACAAAAGTCTGACCGAGGTTAAGTGTAGACCTATAATATCAGGCATTGGTTCCTTGAATGAACCCTTATCTGAATACGTTGATCGCCTTTTACTTCCAATGGTATTTAATTTGTCGAGTTATCTGAGAGACAGCACTGACTGTATTAACAAATTACAGAAAGTCGTTTGGAAGGCATCATATAGATGAGTTACTTTAGACGTCACTGCTTTGTACTCTTCCATAGACCATCAAAGAGGTACTTCTGCTGTTCAATTCTGGTTGACCCATCATGGACTGTACTCAAGTGTACAGAATGAATTTTTGATGGAGGCCCTATATTACCTCCTAAGTGCTAACTATTTCATGTTTAATGGGTCGTTCTATCTACAAAAAAAGGGTGTGGCAATGGGGGCGCATTTCGCACCCTCTTATGCCAATCTTTCTATGGGTCTATGGGAGCGGAAATTCATCTATGATGATTCTAATCCCTTTCGTGACAATATTGTATGCTATTATCGATTTATCGATGATTTAATACTTATTTGGGATGGTTATTCCGCCACTGTGGACAAACTTGTACTCTATTGCACGGGTTGGGACATCTCCTTTACTAGTGAAACTTCTGTAGATGAAATAGCTTTTTTGGATATTAAATTTACATCTGAAAATGGAATTATAGATACAGATTTGTACCGTAAGCCCATTACCCGTAACACCCTTCTCCACGCGAACAGTAGTCATCCCAAACATGTTTTGAGAGGTATACCTTTTGGCCAGTTTTTAAGGTTGCGCAGGATTTGTACGACATGGAATTCCTTTAATTCTCAAGCAATGGATCTGTGGGATCGCTTTGCTGAAAGGGGTTATACTACTATGGATATAAAAAGAGCATATGATAGAGCCGTGGGCGCGGATCGCAAGGATTTATTGAAAAGCGAACCAAGAGAAAGATTAGGGCCAGGGTCTCTAGGAACTCACATTCTAATAGATCTAGCAGATTTGTAACCCAACTCTCAGCGAACCAGGCCGATTTCCCTAAGATCATCACCACTTACTCGAGGGATACCCCATTTTTGAAGAAAATTATACATAAGCATTGGGGGGTTTTGACACAGGACCCTGTTCTACAAAGGATGTTACCCTCTCAACCAAGTTTTGTCTTTAAAAGGGGTAAAACGATTGGCTCTTCTTTATCCCCGAGTTTGTTTTTGGAAGAGAAACCAATGGGCCCTTCTAATTGGCTTAGTGTTAAGGGTAGCTATAGATGTGGTAAACCACAATGTCATGCCTGTACCCTGATGAATCCATCCAAGTTTTTTGTGTCTAGAAATAACCCACACAATATCAGGTTCTATGCCAACTGTGGTACGAAAGATGTGATATATTTGGCTACTTGTGTATGTGGTATCCAGTATGTAGGTAAAACTAATAGACCAGTGAGGAAACGCATTTCTGAACATATGAATGGAGTGTCGAGAGGTGATAGGAGTTCGGCCATACCGTAGCTAAACATTTAATAGAACAACATGGAGGCAAAAAATGTATATCTTTCCAGGTTATTGATAGAGTTGTTTCAGGAAGGGAGATATAGAGAGAGTTCTTTTGAAAAAAAAAGCCTTTTGGATTTTCACCATGGATACGGTGACACCTAGAGGCTTAAATAGAGAATGGGAACTTAACTGCTTCATAGAGTAAATGTCAAATCTTATAGCATCTATTTTTCATATACATTTATTTATTTACAAATATTCCATTATATCTCAATATATATATATATATATATTTTTTTTTTTTTTTTTTATTACATATTTTCCATTACACAGTTTTTTGGAAGTCCTTTTTCTCTCTTTTTTCTCTTTCTCTTTTTATTTTTATCTTCTGCTTCCTCGTTCTCTTTTTCTCTTCCTTTCTTCTTCTTTTTAGGACCCATTGTATATGACAGCAGCTTATCCTTTATTTTGGTTCTTTATCTGGGTCTATATGGTTTCTTTATTTTGTGTGCTTTGGAGCTACTTATTTCTGATAGGCAACTTCATTTATTGGTGTATTTACATTATATACAACTCATCAATGTGTACATATACAGATATTTATTTATATACTTATACATATTTTTCCTAGTTTATATCGTTATATTATAACATATTACAATGCATTAGATCATATTGATTAGATGTGTTTTTGAAACTTCATACTGTGATTTATATAAATGTGACTATGATGTTTTTAATCAGATTGATTGGTATTTACCAGGTGTTTTTAATCAATGGATTAAGCAATATGTATAAATATGTTGCCAGCAGGGGGCGCTTTTGGCTTCTGATGAAGTGACCGCTGTAGTCACGAAACGCGTTGAGCCATGCACTCCCCTGCTCTGCTCATTTGGATTTTTGTGTGCTTTTAAAGAAGCACATATACAATTGTTCCATACAACTTTTCTATTCAAACTAGCACCAAACTTTTGCGCCTCCAGTTTAGTATTGTAAACTTGTAAATTGATAGACTGATACATTTCCTATAATTGGCCCTGCTGAGCAGAATTAAAAAGTTTTATCAAAAGCAGCAGCTAGAATTGATACAATAGTTGTTAATATTCCACAGATACTGCTAAGAAATGTGAACTAATGTAGCAATTTGTAACAGTTCAGAATCTGCTCCTGGATTACTTAGCTGCCAGATTGAAACAAAAGAGACAGGAACACTAAACTTTAAACCTCAATTTTGGAAAAACAGTAGAAAATAAAACATGGAAAACAATTGGAAAAAAAATATTTTTATTCGATGAACAATCTGAAAACAACTGAACTTAAAAACGTTTTGGAAGGTGAACAACCCCTTTAAATTGGAAGGTTTGACACATTTTTTTTGTGTTTCTCTGCTACAGTGATAATTTGTACCCTTATAGATGACAGAAACTCAATTTTCCATGTCATGTAATCATGTACTTACATGTAAACATAGCCACATAAAATGACTAGAACACATAATTGAATTTTATGTATGCAATTTAGGTATACAGAATACAAATATATATATTTATTTCAGCACATTTTTACTGCCAGTGAAATTATAGACAGCGGACTCTGTACTATAAGCTTGATTATGTATGCAAGTACAAGTGCAAAGTGTGATATCAGGCACTCTTTAAAATTATTCATAAAGGAACTTGCTCATTGCAACTTTTGCCTAGAGCCAATGTGCCAGTTTCACTGCTTAGATAAAAGTTCTCAATTGTGTGCAGGGTGCAAAGTACAGGGCACAAGTGATCCCTGGAATTAACAACTGCATTGAAGAGGTATTACTTTGAGGGCTCCTTTTGCATGTTGTATATACACACGAAGCTGCTTTGCACCTATCACACACTAAGGGCCAAATTTATCAAGTGTTGAATTTAGGGGATAAAGTGAATAGGATTAACCCGTAACTCGAATCAAATTCGATTTGAATTTTAAAAACTCGATTCAGCAGGTTTAAGGTGGCGAATAGTCGAATTTGAGTTCTTAAAGGGCCAGTGTATGATAAATTTTGAAAGTCTAATTAGAATTTTTTTAAATATACCCGAATTTTAACAATTGCCTAGCCAAATTCGACAGTTTTGGCCATAAAATTCAAATTCAAAAGTTTTAATCTCCACTTCAAACCTTGATAAATCTGCCCCTATGATTGTTTTTAACATGTCAAAAA
This sequence comes from Xenopus laevis, assembly GCF_017654675.1. Lineage (NCBI taxonomy): Eukaryota > Metazoa > Chordata > Amphibia > Anura > Pipidae > Xenopus > Xenopus laevis. The sequence continues at coordinate 101,838,800 of NC_054371.1, read as the reverse complement.
GCATTGTTTTCCTGGGTAAACTAAAAGACCACCCCAGGAAAGGCCCCTAGTGAAGTGAAAGAGCTCAAAATAGTTACATAGTTACATAGTTAAATTGGGTTGAAAAAAGACAAAGTCCATCAAGTTCAACCCCTCCAAATGAAAACCCAGCATCCATACACATACCCCTCCCTACTTTTAATTAAATTATATATACCTATACCTATACTAACTATAGAGATTAGTATCACAATAGCCTTTGATATTATGTCTGTCCAAAAAATCATCCAAGCCATTCTTAAAGGCATTAACTGAATCAGCCATCACAACATCACCCGGCAGTGCATTCCACAACCTCACTGTCCTGACTGTGAAGAACCCCCTACGTTGCTTCAAATGAAAGTTCTTTTCTTCTAGTCTAAAGAGTTAGCCTCTGGTCGGTGATCCACTTTATGGGTAAAAATGTTCAAAAATGGTCTGAAATAAAAATAACAAATCGGCCAAATCGTTGGAAGTGACAGGGTTAAAATCTGAGAGAGAGAGATTTATAGTAAAGGCTAGTGAGTTGTGAGTTGGGGTGTTTGTCTACTGCTAAAGTTCAAAGGAGGAGGGGGCACCTCCGTGCACTGTCCAAAATGGCCATCACTTGAGACAGCTCCGCACCAGCCATGCAGTTTAAGCTACTGGATGCTACCATTGGCACCAAATTAGCTCTCAGTCACTACAGCGATTAGGGGAATCCTCCACCCAAGTGTATGGCCAGCCAGCGGAACGCGTAGAAGGTAAGTTAAAACCCTTTCTTCCCCAACATCTGGGACACACCCAGTCTCAGACTTCTTAGAGAAGGCCCAACAAACTGCAACATCACAATAGCACAATAGCATCTCAAAGCAGTTTATTCGGGAGCCAGGCTTCACCCTCTCTGGAACAGGGTGATGCTTCACTCTCCTTGGATGAGGTAGTTCTAGGGAGATTTAAAATTCTGCTTCAACAGGAATTAGACGCTATGACCAACAAAATTACAACAGACCTCACTAAACAAATGGTGGATCTGGACCATCATATTAATGATGCGGAAGCCAAAATTTATGATATAATAACTGTGATTGACTCTCATGAACAGGACATTATTTCTCTGCAAGCCCAACTGAAGGATACACTCAACTGTATTGAAGATGCTGACAACAGAATCCGAGAACTGCCAGAATCTATTGTGGATTTACAGCAAACAATCATAGACATACTCCAAGAACTCCATCTGGATCTACCTGTAACACGATTGGAGATGGAGTTCACCATGCTTTGAGACCTAAGAGACCAGATGACCCTCCGAGAGATATAATATTGCGCCTACACTACGACTAAACTCAGGTAACTATTTTGGTTGCGGCTAGGAAGGCCAGTAAACTATTGTTCCGCACGCATCCATATCAAATATATATGGACCTATCCCCTGCTACACTGCAGAAGCACGGTAATTTGGCACCCATTACAAAGGTATTGCAGCAATGTAAGATACCTTATAGATGACTGTTTCCATTCTGCCTAGCATTCACTTTTAACAATAAGCAGTATACTATCACTACCCCAGAAGATGGACTAGAGACATTGGTAAAATTGGGATTCTCAGACACACCCTAGAGAGATATTTTGCCTTTAAGTGGATCCCAAAGAAAGATACTCCCAATCTGGGAAAAGGTTAATGTAGTGATGGGTGAATTTGGGGCATTTCGCTTTGCCGAAAAATTCGCAAAACGGCGCCGGTGCCTCTTTGGTTTTTTTGATGGCGGTGTGCTTTTTTTGGCGACCATTTTTTTTGGCGTCCATTTTTTTTTTTTGCTGCTGGTGAATTTTCGTGGTGGTTTTGCAAATGTATTCGGCGGCGGCGAATCGAGGGAATTTATTTGCGCTAGGCAAATAAATTCGCCCACCACTAATTCTCAGAAATCACGTTCATCTACTACTTGAACCACTTATCCTCTACATTGGAGTATTATCTATAAATCGAGGGAATCGAGGGAATTTATTTGCGCTAGGCAAATAAATTCGCCCACCACTAATTCTCAGAAATCACGTTCATCTACTACTTGAACCACTTATCCTCTACATTGGAGTATTATCTATAAACGTGACGAACTTAGTAACCCATTTAAAGTTAACTGCAGGCTGGACAATGCTTCTTCCCCTTGGAAGCGATTCCTCTAAAGACTCCTGAGGCTGGTCCAGGAGTAAGTGTTAAAGGAAAACTATACCCCCCAACCAATGTAGGTCTCTATAAAAAGATATTGCATAAAGCTCATATGTAAAAACCCTGCTTCATGTAAATAAACAATTTTCATAATAATATACTTTTCTAGTAGTATGTGCCATTGGGTAATCTTAAATAGAACATTTAAAAAAATAAGGGCAACCCCAGTATGATTCACTGTGCACACAAGCATACCAACAAACCATACTTGTTAGGTCACATAAGACAATTAACAGACAGAGTTCTGTCTTTTGCTTTAAGACTTCTTCCTGTTACAGGTAGAGCTGCAGTATTTTTGGTCAGGTGATCTCTGAGGCAGCATACAACAAGGTCAAATGATTATATGCGGAGACGCCAATCTTGTTTGGAATTAGAATCTTGATTGTTTACTTATTGCTAAGGCCCAGAATACTGGGGAATTTAGTAAAGACACTATTAAGTTTAAGAAGTGTAACCCATTTTTGGCCACCCCCCCTGGTTCCAAGGTGGTACATCACATAATTCTTACCGATGCAGGTCCTGAGTCCCCTTTGCTAAGTGAAAGGTACTGGGAAACTCCTCTCTGGCAGTGCCTCCACCTAATGGGGTCCCGGAATACACCTGATTTGTTAGGAAACAAATCAATCACACACTTTATTATATAAAAATATAAACTTCATTCAAAGAAGTGCAATTTTAAAGGGGAAGCAAACTGTAACATTATACACATAAATGCATTCAAAGCATGACCCACTACCCTACGGACCTGTAGCAGTCCAGTCCTGGTAATTCCCTGCCAGGAAAAGTCCCGCAACTCCATTGGTAGTGCTACCTTTCCACATACTTTCCTGATAGAAAGTATTTGCTCCCACATGGCAGGCACACAAACAGCCTGTTTCTCCAAACAGGAGATGGCTGGATCCTTATCCTTTCCTACCCCTTCCCTCAGGTAACACTCATCCCAAAGGAGTCACACAGACGGGTAGCCTCATACAGAGTTGACAGGCATCCACAGCAATGATCTCTTTATAGGCTAAAGACTCTCCCAGTCGAGCACATAACACGGCTTGAATCCTTCGGGTATTTGCTCCCAACACTGTCTATAGCGTGAGCTCTCCCAACATCCATTGCTGAATTGCAGCTCTCAACACTCTCCATAGTGTGAACATACAAATCCAGAAATCCAAACTCCAAACCCTACTTGGTTGAGCGTTCAGGCACTGGAGGATCCTGCCCAGCTTTGGCAGGCCTATCGAACTCCCTTTTGCCTACATTTTGCCGGATAGGATTCACTATCTCCACAGTGAAACAAGGTTCTGCAGCAATCTGTAATCTGTGAATCTGTAATTGTAATGGCTGACTGGCATCTCCTTTTATATAGTTGCACAGCAACACCTTGTGGCTGCCTTTGGGATCAGCCATGCTGCACCAATCACAAGGGCTCTGCCCCTTAGGAAACCCTGTATATACTATGAGGCTCTGACTAAAGGGAAATTAACCCTTAAGGTCCCTACAGAAGCTTTTGGCCTTCCATGGGTTAATTGATGTTTGGAGAGAGTATAACCCTGATACACGACAATTTTCCCACTACTCTGCTCCTCACAAGTTATCAATACGAATTGACCACATTTTTCTTACCCCTGCTATATTAACATCTTTCCAATCTGCCAAACTGTTTAATATTAGCAGATCAGACCATTGCCCTAACTGTATCACTCTTTTTGATATTTTAGAGCTGCCAGGCCCTAGGGTCTGGAGATTAAACAAATCCTTATTGAGCATGCCTACAATTGTAAAGGAGATCAAAGAATCTCTCACATATTACTTTAAGAAAAACCTCCATACGTCCCGTCAGCGGTCACTATTTGGGACGTACATAAACCAGTAGTAAGAGTAGTCTTTATACAACAAGGCTACACTTCTAAAAAAGCTAGGGTGACAGCTATTAATTCCCTAACCCAAGAACTTGATTGTGTAGTTACGGCACAATATGAATCCGCAGAATTAGATCACTCCGCCCAAATTCACCAATTACAGAAAGAATTAGATCTCCTTTTAACAACATTCACAGAGATTAACTAAGATTGGCCTAACATAAACTATAAGGTAATTTAGATAAACCAGGGAGAATGTTAGCACGCAAATTAAATGAAAGATCTAAACTGTTTACTGTACATAATGTAGGATTAGAACATCCCAGGGGACCGGACAGGGAATCCTAGTAAACTAGCTAACAAATTAGTTAAAAACTTCAAATTTCAAGCTAATTTTTGTGTACTTCGACTAGGGAATAGTCCAACTTCGATTTGAATTTGAAAAAAACTTCGAAATTCGAATATCAAAATTTATCATGTATTGTCTCTTTAAAACTTCAACTTCGACCATTCACCATCTAAAACCTGCCGAAGTGCTGTTTTAAACTACGGGGGACCTCCTAGAACCTATATGGAGTCAATTGATGGACTGAAAATTTAAATTTTTTGGGGGAAAAAATTTGTATCGAATTAGATGAAATGCATTATTCCTTCGATCGTATGATTAGAATTCGGCCGAATACGGACCTCTTCCACCCAAAAAAACTACAACTTCACTACAGTTGGTCTTTTTGAAATCGAATTTCGACGTTTTTTCAATTCGAAACTTGACCCTTGATAAAGTATGGGTACAATTACCCTCCAATGTTTAGAAATTTGGGGTCATTATTGGATAATTGGAAACATCATCTATCCTGGATTGGGTGCATTAATTCTATAAAGATGACCATACTTCCCAAACTATTGTATCTATTTATGACTCTCTCCATCCCAGTTCTCATATAAGATCTTGATAGGTTTAGTTCTAAACTAATACGTTGGGAAATTCTCACGAATCAAAAAAAACAATTTTAATGTTACCTAAAGATAAAGGGGGCCTGGGATTATTAATAAACATTTATGAGCAATTTGTAACCAGGTGAAAATAGCTTGTTTACAGGTTAATGTTGGAAACTGAGTAAAACTATGGTGAATTTGTTTTAAGATAGATAATATGTTGTACTACCAGAAACAAATATGTAATTGATTACTCTGTATGCCACTGTAACCTGCAATTATTCAGGAACAATAAAGATATAGGAATATAACGTTCAAAGGAGGAGGTTAGGTGGAGGAACCAAGAAGGCCAAGGTTGTGGTGGTTAATATACATTGGCACCCAAGGCAAGTGCTTCAATCTTGCCCCCCCACCTGCAGTCACAGCATCCCAAATAGTAACACAGCACAGCAGCCCAGACCATCTCTACAAATAATCACATGATACATCCACCCACACTACAGTCACAGCACACTTAATCACCTCCAGACAGTTACAACAAGTATTCCCTCCCCACATTACACCCAGGCTATAAAGACTTGAAATATAGCTGCCAAAGTGCCAAAAGAGTGACAAAAAATAAATAAAGATTGCCCAACCCGACTGCCACATTCAATTATCTGCAATAAAAAAAAAAACACCACCGCAACCCTGGCCACAAGAAGAAGCCCTTCTTTCAGTGAAAGGATGAGAGACACACCAGGTACTCAAAACAAAAAAATAAGAGAAGAAAATTCATAAAAAGAGGAGGGAAAAGACTTATGGGGGAATGTAATAAAAGTCGTTAACGGGAAAAAATATTCGCAATGCGAAACGTTATGCCTCTCTGCAAACTAATTTGCCTTTGTGCAAATTTAATATAGCTTTTGCAAACCCCGAAACTGTTTAGTGACCACTTCCGACAACAGTAGAAGGTTTGCGATTTTTTTATAGTTAGCACCAGTGCGCAGTGAATGTCTTAAAACTTCTTACTGGAAAAGTTGTTATGTTTCCTTCAAAAGATTAGGACACTTCTTAAAAGTGGGCAATTTGCAATTAGAATTCACAATGTAATAACAGTTTAAGGAAAAGTGTTACATTGCAAAATTCTTATGTGTGCTAATTGTTTTGCTCGTTGAGACTTTTATTACATTCCTGCATTAGAGAGCAATGAAAGGACAGGAGGAAAATATGGATTCCCATGTAGGTATTTTCAAATTTACAAACAAAACATTACACCCCTTCCACATTAAGGGATTAAAATATGCTCCAACAAATAAATTAAATAAATTCCACACCTATATACAAGTTAATGTACATCAGTTTATCTGGAAACTAAGTCTGAAAAAATACTTTTTAAATAACAATAAAAAATTTGCTTACAAATTAGCATTAGCAGGGTGTACATTTTTCAGACTTTGTAATATTCGTAGAGAATGGGAAATTAAAAACAAATCTGTACTGAAAACTTGCAGACTGTAAAGGATTTATCTTAAATAAGAGTTGTCACCATAAAAAATGGCTGAACAATATCCTTTACAGTCAATTTTTTAAAGGCTGAATTATATTGAATGTTGGCAGTAAGCGAGAGGAAGGAAGAGGAGGGAGAAGGAGAGCTGGAGAGTGAGAGAGTCATTATTTAGAAGTGGCAGATGTTTTCAAATTTCTTTGGGCATCCTCTAGCCAAGTAGGTAAGCTTATTATACAGCTCGAGCTGAGTTGATTAGAAAGATCCATTTGTGGAGTGATAGTGATGATGGACTCATCCAATGTAAAGCAATAGAATTAAATGCTCCAACAACAATGCATAATTATAACAATTATAAAGACTTTTACTTAGTTATTTTTCTGTTTTTTAAATGCATCCATTTGTAATTAAATATAAACTACCTGTAAAGAACACCGAGGAGACGGGACAGCAGGAACAACAAACATGACTGGCAGGGAGGAGGAGAGATCGGAAACACTGGATCTGAACGGAGGAGAAAATATCTTAGAGCAGTACTAGAGGTGTTCCAGTTGTGTATGAAGTTTATACCGAGCACAGGGGCAGCTACAAGTTAGCTTTTTTTGGAGAAGTGGTGCTGTCCGTTTACAGATATATATATATATAGAGGCCCGGACTGGGCCGCTTGCTGTAATATGTAAATGAGCCACTCACTTTAGAAATGTAAATGAGCTGTCCGTAACAGCCAGCCACAGCTAAGACGATGCCTGCATTTGTTAGTGCACATGCCAGTACTGACATATGGGCAGAACCAGGAATTCTGACCAACTTCAGTTAGTAATATTAGAGTTGCTTGCTATATACCCAATCCCTTGTGCTTATGATAGATACAGGCCCGGACTGGCAATCTGTGTGGTCGGGCATTTGCCCTAAGGGCCGCTCTATATTTTGCTTAAGTGGGCCGCTCCTGAGAAATAATATTTATTAGACTTTACTGTACCTTTCAATGCATCTGGAGGGCTCTAGGACCGCTCCTCCGTCCTAGCTCCCACTGTGGCTCCGCCCCTCCCACGTCTCTCCGTTCTCTGCTGCTGGTGTTGCTGCGTTCACAGTGGAAGTCGGAGGAACAGGGCCTGCAGCATGGTCTGTCAGTCCTCTGTCTCAGCGCGCCCACATCAGCACAGACAGCTGCAGCACACTACTGTATAGGTGTGGAGAGGTGCGGATCATATTTATGCTGATTGCTGGCCTGCCTGTGCTGCGCCTGAATGCAATGCTCCCTGCCACAGTAAGAGGCAATTATCCATTTTTTTGGACTAAACAATTGAAAAAAAAGGAGAGGCTGATCTAATAAAAAATAATGGGGCAAAATAAATAGGAGTGAAGATGGGGAAGCAGAATAAGGAATTAAAGGAGAGAAATCTGGAAAAAAAAAGTAAAGCTAAATGGTGAAGGGTGTAAAAATGAAGGGTTATGAGTGAGAATTTGAAAAAAGTAGAAAGTATCTCTCCTCTTTTCTTTCTGTAATTCTTCGGCAGTGGGCTGTGATAGTATGAAATAGTTGTGGGCCACTATGTTCCATTAAGTGCTAGGGCTAATGGAACAAGGAAGTGATACGGTACAAAGGCAGTAGTGACTGACCCTAACCCGCCCGCTCCCGCACCCGACCCTAACCCGCCCGCTCCCTACCCGCACCCAACCCAGGCCCGCTGCTCCCCTTTATTTATAGACCCGCCCTGCAGTAACGTCACAGGCGGGGCAGGGCAGGTGGAAGTCTATATATTCCGGCGCCTGAAGCCGGCAGTACTTGGTCGGCTGGGAGAGCAGCAGAAGAGCTCAACCCGCACCCGCCCGTGACCCGCGCATTTTGTCCAGGGCCTGAACCCGCCCGACCTGCGGGTTCCGCGGGCCTCGGGTCGGCCCGCAACATCACTAAAAGGCAGGGTTACAGCAACAGTTAGCAGGAGAGAAGCAGAGACAGGCACTAGAGTCCCTGTGGTATGCCAGCTGGCAACTCAGTCTAACGGTCCCCACCAAAATAGCCCCACTCTTGATAAGACCGGCCCTGCGGTGCTGCACTTAACTTGCGTACCTCTAGAACTGCTGCCGGCTGCGTTATACAGGGAACTCTTGAGTATCACTCATGTATACTCATGTACCCCCTACTGTAAATGATAAGGATATTAGAAGTCACTGAGGGGTTGTTCTGTGACCATATAAAGGCACAAGGCTGCAGGCTGAGTTATACAGGGAACTCTGAGTATCACTCATGTATTATAAGGGATAATGTACCCCCTACTGTAAATGATAAGGATATTAGAAGTCACCGAGGGGTTGTTCTGTGACCATATAAAGGCACAAGGCTGCAGGCTGAGTTATACAGGGAACTCTGAGTATCACTCATGTATTATAAGGGATAATGTACCCCCTACTGTAAATGATAAGGATATTAGAAGTCACTGAGGGGTTGTTCTGTGACCATATAAAGGCACAAGGCTGCAGGCTGAGTTATACAGGGAACTCTGAGTATCACTCATGTATTATAAGGGATAATGTACCCCCTACTATAAATGATAAGCAAACATAAATTTAAATGTCTATTGGTATGTATCTTATAGGATGCACTATTAGAAACTGAAATGTACTCCTTTTGTATTTATTTATATATATATATAAAATATGCTCGTGTTTAAATTAAAGACCAGCACGCATTTCTGTGTGGGCTGCTTTGATTTTTTTTTGCCAGGGCTGCTTTTTACTCCCAGTCCGGCCCTGGATAGATATAATGGCAACAGGAGGATCCATGCTCAGAACAATCAATTCAGCCTGTATATGGAAAACTGTATTAAATGCATGAGGCAGCCTAGTCTCTTTAAGTACACCACACTTTGGGCCTGTGACAAACATGGTAATTAAAGTCCTCTTATTTGCAAGGTGCATGGTCTAGCTGGGGGCACACAAAGGAAAATGTAGAATATACTGTAAGTATGGGGCCACTAATCCATCTGAAATTTGTGATAAAAACTATGGTGAAATATTTATTGCAAGGGCCAGTTCCAGCACATAGGGTGTATAATATTGCTGGGATTTATATAGTAATGGACTCTTGAAATATCTATTAATAAACACTAGTTCTAGTTAACCTTGGGGTTGGAAATATATATATCATGCTTTGTATGTGTGTGAATACATGGGCTGCTTTTTCCTCCCAGTCTGGCCCTGTATGCCAACTGCTAGCTGAATCCTCTCCAATTTGCCTCAGAAGGAAAGAAATTCCCTCCTGACTCCAAGATGGCAATTGTACCAGTCCCTGAATCAACATGTACCATGAGCTATCTTCCATAACCCTGTATTCCCTCACCAGCTAAAAAGCCATCCAACCCCTTCTTAAAGCAATCTAATGTATCAGCCAATATGAATGATTCAGGGAGAAAATTTGACATATTTACCGCTCTCACTGTAAAAAACCCCTTCCGAATATTTTAACAGAACCTCCTTTCTTCTAATCGGAATGGGTGCCATTGTGTCAGCTGGAAGACCTACTGGTAAATAAAGCATTAAAGAGATTATTATATGATCCCTTATATATGTATACATAGTTATCATATTCCCCCTTAAGCACCTCATCTCCAGAGTAAACAACCCCAATTTGGCCAATCTTTCCTCATAGCTGAGATTGTCCATACCTTTTACCAGCTTAGTTGCCATTCTCTGCACCCTCTCTAATTCAATAATTTCCCATTTGAGTGCTGGAGGCCAAAACGGTGCAGCATATTCTAGATGGGGCCTTACCTGTGCCCTGTACAGTGAAAGAATACCCCTCTCCTGCGAATCTATGCCCATTTTAATACAGCTCAAGACCTGTTTGCAACTGACAGGGCTGCCATCAGGGGGGGACAGGGGGGACTGTTGTCCCGGGCCCGGATTTTTTGGGGAGTTAAGGGGGGCCCGGCCGTGCTGCACTTACTTGCACTTACTTGCACAGCCGGGCCCCTGAATCTGAGCTCCGATGACTTCTTCTTGTGTTCTGATTCGCCAGTGAAATGTAAGTCCCGGTAAAGCCACATGCGGATTGGTTGGGAGAAGTTTGAACCTCACCTCTACTTTATCCAATCACCATGCGGCTTTACCGGGACTTACATTTCATTGGCGAATCAGAGCACAAGAAACTGAAGATACCGGCATCTTTACTCCCTGGCTAAGGTACGTGCAGTTTTTTTTTCTTTTAACTTGTGGGGGCCCTGACCAGTTGGTTTTTTAAAATGTGTGGGGCCCTTTGCTAGTTTTTTTTAAATGTGTGGGGGCCCTTTGCTAGTTTTTTTTTTAAGATGTGTGGGGGCCCTGGCTAATTGTTTTTTTTTAAAATGTGTGGGGGCCCTTTGCTAGTTTTTTTTTTTTTTTAAGATTTGTGGTGGCCCTGGCTAATTGTTTTTTTTGGTTTTTTTAAGATGTGTGGGGGCCCTGGCTAATTGTTTTTTTTAAAATGTGTGGGGGCCCTTTTGCTAGGTTTTTTTTTTAAGATGTGTGGGGGCCCTGGCTAATTGTTTTGTTTTTTTTTTTTTAATGTGTGGGGGCCATGGCTAATTGTTTTTTTTTTTTAAAATGTGTAGTGGCCCTGGCTCATTGTTTTTTTTGTTTTTTTAATGTGTGGGGGCCCTGGCTCATTGTTTTTTTTTTTAAATGTGTGGGAGCCCTGGCTAATTGGTTTTTAATAATGTGTGGGGGCCATGGCTAATTGTTTTGTTTTTTTTAAATGTGTGGGGGCCCTGGCCACCAATGTTTTTTTTTTCTTTAACCACCACCTGACCACCAAAACTTGTAGGAGGGGTCTGGGCCCCAAAGTTATTTTTTTAACTTGTAGGGGGGCACTTCATGTTTTAATGCCTGTGTCCTGTGTGGCCTTCATACTGAGGGAGGGGTGGCTAGGGGGGCCCAGAAAATATTGTTGTGCGGGGCCCCGTGATTTCTGATGGCAGCCCTGGCAACTGAAGCTGCTGATTGGCATTGCTTGCTACAGCCACGTTTATCATCTACAAGGACTACAAGGTCCTTTTCCATTATGGATTTTCCTAGTGCAGTCCCAGTAAAGGTTTAAGTGGCTTGCATATTTTTACAGGTGCATAACATTTATTGATATTGAATCTCATCTTCCGTCCAGATTGCCAGTTTATCAAGATCCTGAGTGAGGGGGGCATACAGTTTACCAGCTAAGGAGGTCCCTCTGTTACAAGGAAAACAGAATAATACTAACTTAACATATAATTCTTCACTAAGTAATGCAAATTTCAAAAGTAAAAGTAGTAACCTCCGCTGTATGCTGGCAAATGGTTTGTCAGGTAAAATGGGATACCTAGAATTAATTGCATGTTCTAAAAATTATGATATAATTGGTATCACTGAGACCTGGTGGGATGAAACATGTGACTGGATTGTGAATTTAAATGGTTACACCCTTTTTAGGAGGGACAGAGGGATTAAAAAGGGTGGAGGAGTGTGTTTGTATGTAAAGCCTGAATTAAAGCCATGCTCTAAATAACAATAGCTGGCACTGGTGAGGGTGTAGAATCACTCTGGGTAGAGATTTTGACTGGGCAAAAGGTAACAAAAAGAATTATCATTGGTGTATGCTATAAACCACCTCGTATAAGTGTCGAGTATGAAGCCCAGCTACTCTTGCAGATACAAGCGGCTTCACAGCTGGGTCAAGTTGTTGCTATGGGTGAATTCAATTATCCAGACATTGACTGGGGTAATGGGGTTGCTAAGACAGAAAAAGCTAGTAGGTTTGTAAATATGCTGAATGACAACTTTTTATTCCAGCTCGTTCAAGAACCTACTAGGAATAACTCTCTTTTGGACCTTGTAATAACTAACAATACTGAACTCATCTCTAACATTTGTGTGGGTGAGCATTTAGGGAATAGTGATCATAACATGGTCTCCTTTGAGATTCTGTTGCAGAAGCAATTCTATAAGGGAGTAACTAAAACACTAAATTTCAGACGTGCAAACTTTGACAGTATAAGGGCATCTCTGCAACATATTAAGTGGTAAATGCTTTTCACAGGGTTAAACACAGAACAAAAATGGGAAGTCTTTAAAATGCTGCTTCATAAATATACTTGTCAGTATATTCCACTTGTAAGCAAGGAACGTCGTTGCAAAGCAAAACCTTTTTGGTTCAATAGAAGCGTTGGTGTTGAGGTGGGTAAGAAAAGACGTGCTTTTAAGGATTTCAAGTTAGCTGGTACAGCCGAAACATTTATAAGGTACAAGGAGGCCAATAAATCATGCAAAGAAGCTATAAGGCAAGCTAAAATTGCTATAGAAAAGGATATTGCAGCAAGCAGTAAAAAAAATCCAAAATGATTTTTTAAATATGTTAATAGTAAAAAAATGAAACAGGAAGGGGTGGGACCCTTACTATCAGAGGAGGGTCAGCTGGTTGATGAAAACAAAATAAAAGCGCAGATTCTGAACTCATATTTTTCATCTGTCTACACAAATGAGGAACCAGTAAGTGAAGGTTTCCTTCTTAACAGTCCCAATTCTAGTAATACAACTAATGATGCATGGTTCACACATGATGAAATTCAAAAGAGACTAGAACATGTTAAGATTAACAAAGGTCCAGGGCCAGATGGTATTCATCCCAGGGTAATTAGCGAGCTTAGCTCTGTGATTGCCAAACCTCTTTACTTAATTTTTCAGGACTCATTGAGATCTGGCATAGTGCCGAGAGACTGGCGAATTGCTAATGTGGTGCCTCTATTCAAAAAAGGATCCCGTTCTCAGCCTCAAAACTATAGGCCAGTTAGTCTGACGTCAGTGGTAGGAAAGCTTTTCGAAGGGTTAATAAAGGATAAGATACTGGACTTTATAGCAAATCATAATACTATGAGTTTGTGCCAGCATGGTTTTATGCGTAATAGATCTTGCCAGACTAACTTAATTTCTTTTTATGAGAATGTAAGTAGAGACCTCGATTCTGGGATGGCAGTGGATGTGATTTACTTAGACTTTGCTAAAGCATTTGATACAGTGCCACACAAAAGGTTACTGTTTAAATTAAGGAATGTTGGCCTGGAACATAGTATTTGTACCAGGATAGAGAACTGGCTAAAAGATAGACTACAAAGAGTGGTGGTAAATGGAACATTTTCTAATTGGACCAGTGTTGTTAGTGGAGTACCGCAGGGCTCTGTACTAGGTCCCTTGCTTTTCAACTTGTTTATTAATGACCTGGAGGTGGGCATTGAAAGTACTGTTTCTATTTTTGCAGATGATACTAAATTGTGCAGAACTATAGGTTCCATGCAGGATGCTGCCACTTTGCAAAGTGATTTGTCTAAACTGGAAAACTGGGCAAGAAACTGGAAAATGAGGTTCAATGTTGATAAATGCAAGGTTATGCACTTTGGCAAAAATAATATAAATGCAAGTTATACACTAAATGGCAGTGTGTTTCCTTAAATGAGAAGGATCTAGGGGTCTTTGTAGATAACACATTGTCTAATTCTGGGCAGTGTCATTCTGTGGCTACTAAAGCAAATAAAGTTCTGTCTTGCATAAAAAAGGGCATTAACTCAAGGGATGAAAACATAATTATGCCTCTTTATAGGTCCCTGGTAAGGCCTCATCTGGAGTATGCAGTTCAGTTTTGGACTCCAGTCCTTAAGATGGATATAAATGAGCTGGAGAGAGTGCAGAGACGTGCAACTAAATTGGTTAGAGGGACGGAAGACTTAAATTATGAGGGTAGACTGTCAAGGTTGGGGTTGTTTTCTCTGCAAAAAAGGCACTTGCGAGGGGACATGATTACACTTTACAAGTACATTAGAGGACATTATAGACAAATGGCAGGGGACCTTTTTACCCATAAAGTGGATCACTGTACCAGAGGCCACCCCTGTAGACTAGAAGAAAAGAACTTTCATTTGAAGCAACGTAGCGGGTTCTTCACAGTCAGGACAGTGAGGTTGTGGAATGCACTGCCGGGTGATGTTGTGATGGCTGATTCAGTTAATGCCTTTAAGAATGGCTTGGATGATTTTTTGGACAGACATAATATCAAAAGCTATTGTGATACTAAACTCTATAGTTAGTATAGGTATGGGTATATAGAATTTAATTAAAAGTAGGGAGGGGTGTATGTATGGATGCTGGGTTTTCATTTGGAGGGGTTGAACTTGATGGACTTTGTCTTTTCTCAACCCAATTTAACTATGTAACTATGTAACTGTTGCAAGGATGCAGCATCCCTTATGGAATTAATTGGATTGCATAGTTTTGTGCAGTCTGCAAACACTGATACATTACTTACAGTACCCTCCCCTAAGTCACTAAAAACCATACTCCAAGAAGAGTATGTACCATTAAGAACCAACCTCTGTATCTGACCCTGCAGCCAGTTTCCTATCCATGTGCAAATGACTTCATTATGCCCAACAGACAGAAAAGAAGTCATTTGTGGGGCAAAATCCATGAGTTGTCCTTATTTATCAATAAAAAACTAAAAAAAATCGGATCGGGAAAAACCTCAACTTTTTCAGATTGTCACACTAAAACCCTGAATTTTTAGAGTTTAAATAAATAGTGCAGCTATGAGGTGGGTCTGTGAACTCTGACTCTTCTATCCTATACACTGAAGAAAAGAACTGATTTAGCACATTTGCCCTTCCTGTATCTGTTAAAACTATATTAGTAACATTATTTAAAGGAGCCACACTCTCAACCTGCATATTTTTACCATTAATATACTTAAAAAATTTTGTGGTTAGCCTTAGCCTATTACTATTATTTTTATATAAATAAGCTGCTGTGTAGCAATGGGGGCAGACATTCAAAGGAGAAAAAGCTCAAGTTACACAGCAGATAGCAAATAAGCACTGTCTGTCTAATGGTGTTATCTGTAAACCATTAGTTAACCTGTGCCATATAGCCATTTTCAATTTCCGCCATTGCTTCACAGCAGCTTGTTTATATGAACTATAGTAGTGTTTCTGAAGCAAACTGATCAGTTTTACCAGTGCAGGGCAACACTACATGATATTTACTTTAAAACACTTACATTTTCTGGTGTTACTGTCCCTTTAACAAACAGACATACCCCTCCTCCTTTTCTATTGCCCCTCTGAAACAAAGAATAGCTGCCATTTACTGCCCAGTCATGTGACTCCCCTGACTCTTTGTCATTGGTACCTATGTGTATCAAGACCACCAGGTCTTCCCCAGTCCCTCCCAATAATCTGCCCACTCCTTCCACCACATGCCGAACCCTAAAACCAGGCAAAGTAGTAGCCAACCTTCCCTTTTAGCCAAAGAGGTTTAATGAAGAAATTGCACTTCCTCAAACATTCTGATTTACTTCAACAATCTAGTGGTACTTAAAGCACAATGTACCATTATGTATCTATACAGATTAAAATAACCAATATATACTGTATATAGTAAAGTATTACACAAACCATGAAAAGTGATCCAAAAAGCAAATCTCAAGGAAAATCTTTTTAATCAAATGTTTAAGGAAAATATGGTAAATCAACAACTACATACTTTAAATAGTTAATGAACAAAATTATACAAGTGGCAAAAAAATAAACATCTGTAACAAAAAAAAATATTTTGACTATGTAACCCTTTCAACACCCCTTTGTCTGTGTTACACTCCACATGTGGTGCTTACCTGATGGCATGGGGCAAACTTGAGCCCCTCCGCAGTGGTATTGGGAGAGTCTGGGCCCCTGGTACTACTAGCTCAGTGCCTCCATCTAGTTTGATCAGGGAATGCACCTACGGTTGGCCCCACTAGGAATACAGTAACTCCTAGCCAGGTGGAAGTAGGGCCTCACTAACTAACTTGCCTGTGCTGACTATCTACCTAACTAAAGAAGGCAAAGTTCTTTAATATCTTTCCACAAAACAGTCTCTGTATCTTCAAGCGCTTCTTTGGTGGAATGAAGCCGGTTTAGGGCCGAAATGGGGTTAGGCAAGGCCCCCTTCCCCCTTAGGTGTAGCCTGCATAGTTCCAGGACCGGACTGGCGGGGAGAAGAGGCGGTGGAGCAGTCATCATCGGAGAAGAATCATCGCGAGAATGTGAGCACGATCGGGATGATGTCATCGAAGGTACAAAAAGAGCCATAGGTGAGTCTGCCACAAAGAGTCCGATTGGCAGGGCACAGCAGGAGGAGGAGGAAATCTGAGGCTCATGGAGGAGGGTGGGGGCAGGGGTAAGGCAGCCACTGCCACCAATGATAAGTTTGGGATATGGCAAGGGGGGGTGAAAAGGAGGGGGCCAAAGGGTAATTAGGAACAGAGGGCCGGAAAAAAGGGGGGGAAGGGGAGGAACCCGACTGTCCACCAATGATTGTGGGGCAGGGGAGGATCCGGATATTGTTTGGAGGGGGAATAGAGGAGGCATCTGATGAGGGGGAGTCGGGAATGGAGGCTGCCCCCACACAGCAGAGTCTTAGGGGAGGTGGCAGGTTTAGGTTAAGGGGAAATGGCCGCCCAAGACAAGAATGGAATGTAGGCTCCATGCCCAGAGATGGAGGAGGGCACCAGTACTGGGCCAATGATGAATATGATGAATATGATGAGTACTGGGAGGATGAGAATTTTGAGGAAGAGAATTATGATGATTTTGGTTCTGATTTTGTGCAAGCAAGCAGTCCATGGCGAGGTGCAAGGTGACCCAGGTGTATTGAGCGACAGGGTAACATGTACAGGGGTAATAACTGCGGCCAAAGTTTCTTTTTCAGGTACAGGGAGGAGGAGGAGAGTTGGAGACAATGGAGGATGCAGCAGCAGACGGGACAGGGAAGTTAAGGTGGAAGTCAGCAGGAACAGGCGTCTTCTTCAGCAGCAGTTCATCCAGTGCGGGAGAAAGGTCACAGCTCAGCGGTGGTGCATTGGGTGAGTTGAGATCTCAGACTAATGTGTTGGTTAATCCTGATTCAGAATCTGATACATCAGATAGGGAGACAGAAGGGGGATAGATTTTGGCATTAATTTAAAAATATTGATGGTAAGGGAAAGGAGAGAAAGGATAAGACAGTAGTTACTGTAAAGGAAGGAGGTCAGTTGGTGCTGCCAGTAGGAGCAGTGGATACTTATGCATGCGCTTTGACAGAAACAGCGGCACATTTGCCTAGAAAACTGAAAGCAATTGAAACTGGAATATTTGTAGATATATATGATCTGACAAGGTAAGCAGTACAGGCCAAAGAGGACGGGGTAAAGATTCAGAGAGAAGGAAGAACAAGTCGATTTTTGAGTGGTTGAAGGGGTTTTTGGTTTTTTCTGTTTATCTAGAAAGAAAACCAGAGCAAGGTTTGAATGTGATAAAGTACATAGATACTATAGTGGATACATACTTTTTTTATAAGGGCACATCATGGTCTGATTATGACAGAGCATTTAGAAAAAAGATTGTTAATAGCAAGCTGTTGTCATTTGGGCAAAAGGACATCGATTTATGGACCAGGTGGGTATCAAAGGAGCAAGGGGGTTTTAACAATGTGAGTAAAGGGTCTATGGCTTATAAACCAAAGTTTTGCCTACAATGAAAAGAGATGTAACAGGGGGTGCGCTTGTAAATTCAGACATGTATGTTCTGCTTGTGGGTTGTTCCATGTAGTAAGTGAATGTAGCAAAAGGAAGGAAGGGCAGGTGAATAGGCAGCCCTTTCAGCCAACTCAGCAGAAGAGTGGAAACACCAATACAGGTGGGCAAGCTAAGTGAAGCATTACAGGGTTATCCAGATCAGGATACAGTGTCATTTTTAGCAAAAGGTTTTTCAGAAGGTTTCAGGATACCAGTTTTAGAGGTTCCACCACCCAGTAAAGTTTACAAGAACTTAAAATCAGCCAGTCAACATGAGGAAGCTTTGAAACAGAAACTTAAGAAGGAGTAAGGAACAGTGAGGATGGTGGGCCCATTTGAGGAAGTGCCTATAAAGGATTTGGTAGTGTCAACATTAGGTATAGTTCCCAAAAAAGAGCCAAGGAAATATAGGATGATTCAGCACTTGTCATATCCAGAAGGGGTATCAGTAAACAATGCATTGGACAAGGAGCAATGTACAGTCCAGTACCAGTCTTTTGAGAAGGCATGGGGAAGGGGCTTTGATGGCAAAGGTGGACCTAGAGTCAGCATTTAGGCTATTATCATTGCACCCTGATAGTTTTAAGTTGACAGGTTGTTATTTTCAAGGAGTTTTTTACGTGGATATGTGCCTTCCAATGGGGTGTGGGATATCATGCTCGTTTTTTGAGGCAATTAGCACATTCCTGCATTGGTTATTGTACAAAAGGTCAGGGAACGTAGCCATAGCCCATTATTTGGATGATTTTTTGATTGTTGGACCAAGATATGGAGATAATTGTCGGAAGATGTTGGGAATATTTTGGAAATGTTAAAGGAGTTGGGTGTGCCAGTATCAGAAGAAAAGACAGTGCTACCAACAACAATATTGACTTTCTTGGGAATTGAAACAGATAAAGAGGCAAGGGTATGTATGCTCCCCAAAGATAAGGTGGATAGGACAAAGCAGGCAGTCAAAAGAACGATAACAGCTGGGAAGGAAATGTTGAAGGAAATGCAGAAATTTATGGGTTTGTTAAACTTTGCATGTAGAGTAATTCCCATTGGGTAATATGTTTAATAGACGATTAGAGAAGTCCACGGCAGGAGTCATTCCATAAAATCATAACTACAAAGGAATTGAAAGAGGATTTGATGGTGGGGGATAAGTTTCTGTCCAAGTTTAATGGGATAAGAATATGGCTTAATGAGGCTAGGCTTAGCCAAGAATTGGAGTTCCTCACGGATGCATCGGGGAGCATTGGTTTTGGGGCTTATTTTGTGTGTTGAATGTGTGCACTGTAGTTTGGAGGAGCTTTTCGTATGAGTTAGTGAGTGAGTTGGTGCCACCTTCTAAAAAGGCAATAAAAAAGGGGTTATGGTACAAAAATGTGTCGATACAGGAAGGGAAATTGTTGATTTCTATTAGTAGTTCTAAGACAGACCAGATGGGTAAAGGAAAATGGGTAAGGGTTAGGAGCGCTCGCTGGCGCGTCCTATCAGTGCGGCGTCCTTCCCAAAATGGTGCACCCAGGGGGAACCACAAGGACGTTGGATACCAGCGCGTCAATCTGGACGCAGCATCATGACACCGGTGTCAAACGGCACGACGACAGCTTCAAAACGTGTCAACGCACAACGTCAGCGTGTGACACATGACGTTGTCTATAAAAGGATTGCACGATTATAGGTTGAACTCTGTTGTGTTCCTGGGTGTGATTATTTGTATATATATCATTATTGAACTTTTGATCTTAACCTTCACCTGTATCCAACTACGAATCTTTGCTGCCTGTATTGACCTTTTGCCTGTATTGACAACTCTTCTTCTTGACCCCTTTTGTACCAGGAACTTAGTTCATATCTGCAAGCTTCCTCCTTGGTCCGCAACTGCAAATTGCACCTTCGGGCCCTGACAGTATAATCTGGCCATGGACCCTTCTGAGGAAGCTTAACCTCTACCCGACTTCGGAAGAGCATTTGGTGGGCTGGCTTCCTGTATGGAATCCTATGAGGCACAGCAGACCCATATTGGCCAAGCATTGGAAGCCATATTGGATAAGATGTCAGTTAATCCTCCAGCAACCGCTGTTGCAGCTATTCCATCTGCTGTGCCATCTCCTGCTCCGGAGCCCAAGGTTCCTGCTCCTCCACTCTACAGCGGCTTTGTAAACCAGTGCCAGATTCAATTCGAGCTTGCAGTACATCTCCGAGAGAGCTAGTGGGGTACGTGATTATCCGTCTTCAAGGGAAAGCACTGGAATGGGCATCCCCTTTATGGGAGAAGAATTCCCCACTCGTTCAAGACGCCAACATGTTCTTGCAACCCTTCCTTTTTTGATGCTCCTGGCTGGGTTACCAAAGCTTCTTCTCGTCTGATGCAAATTCGTCAAGGGAGTTGCAGTGCCAATGAAAATGCCATTGGCTTCCACACCTTAGCAGCTGAGATGAACTGGAATAATGAAGCCTACCATGCTGCCTTCTACCAGGGGCTTTCTACTCATCTCAAAGACGATTTGGTTTCCCGTTATCTCCCGGAGCAATTGGAAGATCTAATTGCTCTGGTCATTAAGATCCACACCAGAATGCGGGAACACCAGTCCGACAGGGAGAGAAGCAAGAAATTTCAGCCCTTGCTGGCTCCTCGGTTCCAGAGACCGTTTCTACCTATTACGGGTTGTGTCTGTATTGTGGAGGCAAGGCTCACTTCGCCTACAATTGCCCAGTGAAGCAGAGAAACTTCCGCGCCTAGGTAAGTTTGGGGAGACTCACCTGGGCAGAATTGATCACGTCCAAGAAAATCACGGCTCAAGCCTTTCTAGATTCCGGGGTAGCAGGAAACTTCCTGGACCAGTCATTTGCCATTCTGCACCATATTTCCCTTCACCCCTTGTTGATCCCTTGGCGATCGACGACAGACCTCTATCCATGGCTTACATCTCTCATGCCACACAGGAACTTTCTGTTATGATTGGGGCACTGCATGTTGAAAGACTTTCTTTTCTGATTATTAATTGCCCTTCTACACCTGTAGTCCTGGGGTTGCCCTGGCTCCAGCTCCACAATCCCACCATTGATTGGGTTGGAATCCAGATCTCCCATTGGAGCTCTTACTGCGAGCAGAATTGTTTACCAGCCAATGCAGTTCAGAAGTTGTCTTGTGCTTCAATAACTCTTCACTCTCTTCCCCTGGCATATCAGGACTTTTGTAAAAAGTCTGCAGAGACCCTTCCCCCTCATCGACCCTACGATTGCTCCATTGATCTAATCCCTGGTACCATGCCTCCTCGTGGTCGTACATATACCCGCGATCACCATCAGAAACTAAGGCTATGAAGGACTACATACAAGAAAAATTCCAGCGTGGTTCATTCGTCCTTCCTCTTCTCCAGCAGGGGCTGGCTTTGTGGAGAAGAAAGATATCAGTTAAAGGATATGAGCATAGGGAAGATGGAAGTCGAAGGTATACAGGAGATACCTAAGGCCCATAAACGATGCAAGAGAGGAGCATTAACTAATGTTTTGTTTTTGTCGTAGCAGGTGTGACAACTAGCAATGTTTTGATTAGGGGTGCACCGAATCCACTTTTTTGGATTCGGCCGAACCCCCGAATCCTTCGTGAAAGATTCGGCCGAATACCGAACCGAATCCGGGAAGGGGAAAACATTTTTTACTTCCTTGTTTTCTGACAAAAAGTCATGCAATTTCCCTCCCGCCCCTAATTTGCATATGCAAATTAGGATTCGGATTCGGTTCGGCAGAAGGATTCGGCCGAATCCGAATCCTGCTGAAAAAGGCCGAATCCTGGCCGAATCCCGAACCGAATCCTGGATTCGGTGCATCCCTAGTTTTGATATTAGGGCATTCATTTATTTTCTAGGCAATGAAGCATGCAAGGGTTGCAGGTCAGCAGATGGGTTTGCCGAAGGAACACATGAAGATCACTTGGCGTGGTAAGAGAGGGATGAGATGGGAACAGCTGAGGTATGTCCTTTGAGGCAGCAAGCCGGAACCCTATACATTTGCTAATTATACATGCGGGGGGGGGAATGACCTTACATCGCACAGGACCCCAGCCCTTATTGAGAAAATGAGGGCCGACTTAACAGATATTTTAAGGAATGGGAGAATTCAGTGTATAGCATGGTCAGATGTGATACAAAGGAGCAATTGCAGAGGTGCCAATTTTCCCAGGGGCATAGAGAAGGCCAGGAATAAGGTTAACAGGGCTATTGGAAAAGGATATGTGTCATCCCTCCCCTTTTTTCCATTGGTTAGCATCAGCGCTGCTCTAGGAGCACAAATTGGTTACAGTGCAGGCCTACCTTTAGTGAGTGGCGAGTGTGCATCAGACTGGGACTGCACGGTCTTCTCTGATGCATGCAAGAGACTGGGTTAGCTCCATTTATGCACAATGAGGGAACAGGGGGATGGGCTAAAAGGTGGTCACTGAGTGCGCTCGGCCCCATGATCCCTGCTTCATGTTTGGAAAATTTTTGGGCATTGAGCCCACGTTTTATGAGATACAAATTTTTGGGCAGTGAGCCCACCTTTGGAGAATAAGAGCTGCAGCTGGGGTCAGGGTGTACCTAGGTTTCTCCTCTCTGGATTTCTTTCATGCTCTCTGTCCCTCCAGGCACAGTATCTGGCTTCCCTGTGCCAGCCTGATCCAAATGAATGCTTTTAGGGGAGCCTCTCAGCTCTCTGGGCTATTTCTCTGTCCACCATGTAGTTCCCCCCACCAGGCTTTTCTCTTTTGCCAGAATCTGCAACTTCCTCTTCCTGCCAGCCACTCACTAGCTGCTGTGTCACTTTCTGCTGTACTGAGATCACTGAGCAGCTGGCTGCTAGGTAACAGCTTACAGCACACAGACCATACCTCCCAACTGCCCCGCATTATGCGGGACAGTCCCGATTTTGCCTGCCTGTCCCGCCAAACAGGGACACAGAAGGAGGGCTGACAGCAACAAACAGGGACACTGAAGGGGGGCTGACAGCAACAAACAGGGACACAGAAGGAGGGCTGAGCTGAGCAACAAACAGGGACACAGAAGGAGGGCTGACAGCAACAAACAGGGACACAGAAGGGGGCCTGACAGCAACAAACAGGGACACAGAAGGAGGGCTGACAGCAACAAACAGGGACACAGAAGGGGGGCTGACAGCAACAAACAGGGACACAGAAGGGGGGCTGACAGCAACAAACAGGGACACAGAAGGGGGGCTGACAGCAACAAACAGGGACACAGAAGGGGGGCTGACAGCAACAAACAGGGACACAGAAGGAGGGCTGAGCTGAGCAACAAACAGGGACACAGAAGGAGGGCTGACAGCAACAAACAGGGACACAGAAGGAGGGCTGACAGCAACAAACAGGGACACAGAAGGAGGGCTGACAGCAACAAACAGGGACACAGAAGGGGGGCTGACAGCAACAAACAGGGACACAGAAGGAGGGCTGACAGCAACAAACAGGGACACAGAAGGAGGGCTGACAGCAACAAAAAGGGACACAGAAGGGGGGCTGACAGCAACAAACAGGGACACAGAAGGAGGGCTGACAGCAACAAACAGGGACACAGAAGGGGGGCTGACAGCAACAAACAGGGACACAGAAGGAGGGCTGACAGCAACAAACAGGGACACAGAAGAGGGGCTGACAGCAGCAAACATGGAGGGAAAGGGAGTGTGTTTAAACTTTCATAACCAGCCAAATTTTGTAAACTTAATATGGTAATTAGGAGGTGTGGTCAAAAAATGGGCGTCACCAAAAAATTTCTCCGTGCTACACACGGCAACCTGTTTTATCCCTCTTTCTTGTTCTGAAATGTTGGGAGGTATGCACAGACACAGGCTCTATGCCTGAGCCCTGCTTACAGGGATAACTGCAAGGGTTTTGCACTAATTTCCTACAACTATAAAACCTTTCCAAGTCAAAAACTGATAATCAGACTGATATTCAGTTTATAGGCTAGACCATAGATTTGCTATTCCCACCTAGTCCAGTGTGTGATTAATTCCAACAAATATAGTAAGCTCAGATCTTTTTTATTGTTAAAATGATTGTTCATGCTTCTGATGTGTTCACTTGGGTTTTCAATTATGTAGAATTTATGTCCTTATTACATTTTTCGTATTGCAAGACATAGTTATAGAGGTTAAGTGTAAAATTCTTCCACTATTGCTTGAAGAAAATTGTCTTCTTTTAGTAATCGTGGTTGTTTTACACACTTTGCAATTTGAACAACTTAAACCACATTCCCCTCTGCTTTTCAATTAACAAAAACTGGGCACTGAAAAGCAGATGGGGGAATGTGGCTTTTACCTACTATAAAAATTGTATAGTGACAAAAAAAACCTACTAACTTTTATTAACTATAAATCTTTATTAACTTATATAAAGTATGTAGTTGTTATAATGCCTATTTTTTTTTAATTTGAATTTTTCGTGATTTATTATACCCCGAGGATGGAAAAAGGATGGAAAAAGTCTGAATCCAAAAATCCGGCATCTCACACCTGCCAAGGTTGTATATAAGTCAATGGGAGAAGTCCCGAAGATACCCTGATTCACGCTGGGCAAAATCAGAAGGAAAATCCTAAAAATTCGTACAATTCGAATTTTCATACTATTTTCATAAAATATTTTTAGTTTTTACCGCACTGGAATTTTTCGGGACATTGTATTGATAAATAAGGGCAAATAAGCTGTGCAGATTTGATCAGAGTATATTTCAGAAAATAATGAGATAAATTTGGATTTTGATACATAACCCCCTAACCTAAGTGAATGGCAATTGCATACAGTTAGGCCCATAAATCTTTGTACAGAGACAACTTTTTTCTAATTTTGGTTCTGTACATTACCAAAATTATTTTTTAATGAAACAACCCAGATGCAGTTAAACTGCAGACTTTAAGATTTAATTCAGTTGGTTGAACAAAAAGATTGCATAAAAATGTGAGTAACTAAAGCTTTTTTTTAAAGGAACAGTAACGTCAAAAAATAAAAGTGTTTTAAAGTAATAAAAATATAATGCAGTGTTGCCCTGCACTGGTAAAACTGCTGTGTTTGCTCAAGAAACACTACTATTGTTTATATAAATAAGCTGCTGTGTATCAATGGGGGCAGCCATTCAAAGGAGAAAAAGCTCACGTTACACAGCAGATAGCAGATAAGCTCTGTCTGTCTAATGGTGTTATCTGTTATCTATTAGTTAACCTGTGCCATATAGCCGTTTTTCAATTTCCGCCATTGCTCCACAGCAGCTTGTTTATATGAACTATATATGTCTTTCTGAAGCAAACACATCAGTTTTACCAGTGCAGGGCAACACTGCATTATATTTTCATTACTTTAAAACACTTACATTTTTTGGTGTTACTGTTCCTTTAACACAATCACTTCATTTTAGGGGCTCGAAAGCAATTGGACAATTGACTCAAAGGCTATTTCATGGGCAGGTGTGGGCAATTCCTTCGTTATGTCATTATCAATGAAGCAGATAAAAGCCGTGGAGTTGATTTGAGGGGGTTGCTTGTATGTGGAAGATTTTGCTGTCAAAGGTCAAAGGAGCTCTCCATGCAGGTGAAACAAGCCATCCTTAAGCTTAAGAAAAAACCCATCTTAGAAATTGCTACACTATTAGGAGTGGCAAAATCTACAGTTTGGTACATCCTGAGAAAGAAAGCACTGGTGAACTCAGCAATGCAAAAGGACCTGAGAGAAACCCCTTCACAACAGCCACACAATTGAACAACACTCTCCAGGAGGTAGGCGTATCGTTACCCAAGTCTACCATAAAGAAAAGACTGCATGAAAGTAAATACAGAGGGTACACTGCAAGGTGCAACCCACACATAAGCATTAAAAATAGAAAGGCTAGATTGGACTTTGCTATAAAACATTCAAAAAAGCCAGCACAATTCTGGAAAAACATTCTTTGGACAGATGAAACCAGGATCAACCTCTACCAGAATGATGGCAAGAAAAACGTATAGAGAAGGCATGGAACAGCTTATGATGCAAAGCATACCACATCATCTATAAAACATGGAGGAGGCAGTGTGATGAATTGGGCGTGCATGGCTGGCAGTGGCACTGGGACACTAGTGTTTATCGATGATGTGACACGGGACAAAAGCAGCCGAATGAATTCTGAGGTTTCAGAGACATACTGTCTGCTCAAATCCAGCTAAATGCAGTCAAATTTATTGGGAGGTGTTTCATAATACAGATGGACAATGACCCAAAACATACAGCCAAAGCAACCCAGGAGTTTATTAAAGCAAAGAAGTGAAATATTCTTGAATGGCCAAATCAGTCACCTGATCTGAACCCAATTGAACATGCCAGTGGCATAACTAGATATTACTGGGCCCCACAGCAAATTATTTTTCTGGCCCCCAAAACGACTAGAGATTGACCTCTTTTGCAAATATTTATTGAAATTCTATATGAATTAGGGCTTCATGGGGCCCCTATACCTCCTGGGCCCCCCTGCAGCCACAGGGTCTGCTTCCTCTGTAGTTACACCCCTGGAACATGCATTTCACTAAACTTCATTAAACTTCGGAAAGAAAGGCCCATAAACAAACAGCAACTGAAGGCCGCGCAATAAAAGCCTAGCAGAGCATTAAAAAGGAGGAAACCCAGAATCTGGTGATGTCCATTAGTTGAAGCCTTCAGGCTGTCATTGCTAACAAAGGGTTTTCAACCAAGTATTAGAAATGAACATTTTTTTTCCAGTTTTTTAATTTGTCCAATTGCTTTTGAGCCCCTGAAAAGAAGTGATTGAGTTAAAAAAAAGGCTTTAGTTCCTCACATTTTTATGCAATCTTTTTGTTCAACCCACTGAAGTAAAGCTGAAAGTTGGCAGTTCAACTGCATCTGAGTTGTTTTATTTAAAATTCATTGTGGTAATGTACAGAACCAAAATTAGAAAAAAGTTATCTCTGTCCACAGATTTATGGGCCTAACTGTATATGTGGCTTTCTAGGTGTACTTGTTTTATGTTGTTTCTTTATTTGCTTCTTTCTGTGAGTGCTTTGTACAGTGTGAATATCTGTGATTCCATTTGTATGGTGCCAAATTTATTTGATAGACTTAAATTATTAATATCTATAACTAGATACTTACTTTGTAAAGAATAATCATACTTATGCCTCAGTATCCCTTCTATGGCAATGTTTTTGTACAATGTGCTTGACTTTATTAGCATTGTTCCTGTGTGATCAAAAAAGTTAATTCTACATCTCTATTCATGATTTAAATTAACTTTTCTTTTAGTGGGTTTAGATTTATTTTGAGCCTGTTCAAAAATATGTAATTGGTATTTAAGCATTCCCAAGTGTTATAAAATCTTACCCTGGTGGTCTAGTGGGGAGACGGCAGGGACGACAAGAAATTCACCGGCACACAGGTAATGCAAGCAGGTTATACCTTGCTAAGTGTTTATTGCAGCATGCAACGTTTCGGCGGGGACGCCCGCCGCGCCGAACTGCTTCTCTGCAGGCGCCGGTCTGTTAGGGCGCGCGCACCTCTTCCTGGTTTTCTGCGCATGCGTGCTGACGTCAGCGTGCAGTGGTGTGAAATTCAAACTGTATTTAAAGGGAGTTCAGTGTGTTTTCAGTGCCCGTGATAGGATTTGTTCCTGGTGCTATTAGCTTTCGCTATTTTGCTTTATAACTGTTCATGATAACCTGTTTTGACCCCTGCCTTGCTTTTGACTATTCTACACTCTGTATCCTGACTCCTTGCCTGTTTATCCGACTCTGATCTTGCTTAACCCTTTGATTGACTACCTGGTTTTACCCTTGCCTGCCTGACTACATTTATTCTCTGCCTGCCCCGACCCAGCCTGATTTGACTACTCTATTGCTGAACGCCTTGTACTACGACCTTCTGTCCAAAGACTTTGCTCTACAGTCGTGCCCCTCTGCCTATCCAGAACCCTCATCTTGCACCTCTTGTTTAAGTCCAGGTGGCATCCAAGTAAGCCGAGGGCTCCTCCCAAGGCCCAAAGGCGGTCACATTACTGGTGAAGCACGAGCCGAGACCAGGGTGCCTGGTGTTTGTTCTGGTGTTGGGTGCCGACCGTGACACCAAGGCTACCTAAATGAAATCATTGGCTCTGCTTTCAATCTCAGCCAGGAGCTATTGCCAGTCAGTAGGGGCGGAGCAAAGATGTGAGTTACAGCAAAGGCTTGTCCTGTCCTTTCAAGTGCAAAGTCAATCACCAGTGTGGGTCTGCTTTAAGCTATATTGCAAAATTGCTCTGCATACTCAGGGTGAGTGTGAAAACCCTGCAAGACTAGTGCATTCCCCTACCTTTAGTCGTACTGACTGGCAGGTCCTTTCTGGGGCTCTCCTAACATCAACAGGATGCAATGACATTATGAGCATGCATAGTGCAATCTTTGTAAAGAAATAGTTTATTTTCTTCATTGGTTTTCTTCCCTGTAATTCACATTTGCCTTTTCAAAATAGCTTTGGTGAAGATCAGGGTAGGCATTGGGTACCCTGTTACACGGAAGGTACCCCTCTCCAAATATCTCCCAGGGTTCGTGGTTAACAGACAGTTATAGTGAGGCCTTGCCAGGGACCTATAAAGAGGCTAAATAATTTTTTCATCACTCAAATGTATGCCCTTTTTATGCAAGACAGTACTGTATGTAAAGAATGGCACTGCCTGGAATTAAACAGCTTGTTATCCACAAAAATCTCCAGATTCTTTTCAATTAAGGATACTCTCTACACACTTACATGTAGGTGCAGATTTATCAAAGTGTGACATTAGAGCTCAACACAGAAAAATGCACCTATTCATTCCTATAGGATTTTTAGAAGTGTATTTATAAAAGGTTAAACTCTTTCATCCATTGATAAACATGCTACTTAAAATCCAGTTGGAATAAATAGAAAGGAGAGGAGTTTTTTTTCCCACTTTCAGCCAATTACACTCTCTGGCAGTCTGAACACTGCTGATCACTTCCAAATGGTGCAACTGACAGCTGAGTAGCAAAGGAGTAAGGGTGAAAGAAATACAAATACATGTATTATATAAAACATTTATTGGTTAGCAGTGCTGCACTTGGGTCCTAGGTATAATTCCAGCCATGGCACTATATACAAGGAGTTTCTCTGTTCTCCCTATGTCTATGCAGTTTTCTGTCAGGTACACTAGCTAGAAGTTTAAACTATACCAAATAAAGTTATAATACGTCATTTGATGTACTATATACACTATTTGACTGCTATGTAAATGGTGTATTTGTATATTATTATGTACTGTATGTCAGTAATGATTTGTTCATTCAGATGTTTTAGGTTTGCTTCGAAATTTATTGTTATAAATAGTGGTATCAACTGGAGATGCTCTAGCTTCTGATGAAGTGATTTTGAACTGCAAAATGCATAAAACCATCTGTGTGCTTCCACATTGTTTCCATATTGATCTTTGTGATGACTGCAATGATATGCTTTGTTGAGGTTGTGATCCTGATGTGGTGCACTTCTGTGGTCCTCTGTTTTGGAATTGACTGATGTTATCATCCGAGGTTGAGGAGTAATATTCCTCATGGACTAACACATACTGGAATGGAATGGTTTTGCGGAAGTAAAAAGAAATATTTACAAGTCTGTGAGTAGTTTTTATTCTCATTTGTCAATGGATACCTTTGAACTGGTAATATTTGATTTGATTTTGCAACTGCACTGTGGCTACCTACTGCATCCTGCCTTTATTCATATATCGCTTGTATATTGAGCAAAGTAGTGGCTAGAATTAGGAAAGCACTTCAAGGACATGTGTAACAATCGTATCATAAGTTGGACTATATAATCAATGGTTATAATCAGTATGTTTGAATTGTGACATGGTGTGCTTACCCAAATTTTTGCCTCACCTGTATATTATGAGGTATCTATTTATAAAACGTAGATAAGTATTGTAATCACAATTTGTCAACAATTACAATCACTACTCCCTTTTAAGATTGTTGATATTATAATAACAACTTTTTGGGGTGAAAAATAAGCTCAATCCCTCTCACTAGAAAATATAAAGTTATCTTTTGATCTCAAAGTTCTAGTTAATATATATGTGTCAGGGCAAGCTGACTGGAGACAGGCTGGAACCCACAGGTGTAAACTGGGAAATAGGGCTATTTGAACTCTGCAGAAGAGGTAAGAAGAGTAAAGCCTGCTCATGGTAAATGAAAGCAGTCTGTAATGAGAGATATGAAAGCTAAAAAAGGTGATATAGTAATGTTTCAAGAGACACATTTAAAGGGTAATGCATAAGTTTTAGATACATTTGTAGAATATCCTACTTGGTACTATAGTAACAATCCCTCTCAAAAGACCAAAGGGGAAGCAATAGGACTCCACAGATCAGTGGACTTTAAGTGTTGGGACGTAATTAGGGATCCAGAATTACGATTTTTATTAATAAAGGCTTCCTATACCATAATAAATGCACCCTAGGATGTATCTATCTACCTAATAAACAGCAAGTATCTTTTTTTTAAGAATAAGTTATAAAAAAATTGGGAGAATATGGAGAGGGATGTATAATACTAGTGGGAGATTTTAATCTAACCTTAAATCCTGTACTGGACTCATCTGCTGGTCATTCAAGCCTCCCCAGTTCTGCGTTAAATTTGGTGAAAAAATCTTTGAAAGGTATAAAATTGATTGATACATGGAGATTCGCCCATACCAATACTAGAGATTTCAAATTCTATTCTCATGCTTAAAATGTTTATTCTAGGATCGATTATGTTTTTATATCATAATTTTATTTGAGTTGGGTCAGGTGAGTGAGGTGAAAATACACCCTATATTATGGTCAGATCATGCAGCAGTTCAGATTTTATTAAATATCCCTAATGTACCGAAAAATGGATGTATGTGGGGGCTAAATGAGACCATGATGAACATATAGCAGACCTGGTTAATAACATGGAGGTCTATGGATAAAGTATTATGAAGGATACGTCATCAGCAGGCTCTCAAAATTTTAACAAGAGGTATCCTGTTTTGGATCAATACTAAAAAAATGGAGAACATTGGAAACCAAACAACTGTTTGATAAATTATATATCTATAAATTATCATTGCACTCCCGCCTAATGGTTTTAAAAATTAATGGTGAGCACAACTTTCCCTTGTTTGTTATAGATATACATGACCAGCTCCATGTTGTAGCTCCCACCCTTCCCAGCTATAGTCAGATGATCCCACTGGTGTCTAATAAAAGGGCAGCCAAGTTTGGGAGTTTTACTTTGAAAGCAGCTGGTAAGTTGCAGGTAAAACTTGGTCCCTTTGGGAAAAGTATGGTGAAGCAATAGAGTTCTTGGTGAATCGGATGAAAATTGAGCATGGGACTGGCCAGATATGGGATGACTTTGACGTAGTTGGCCAGCTTGAATATATTGCAATGTACGGACGAGCAATCCCTGTTTTGTTTAGGGGGTAAGGCATTTTTCAGTAGCAGTATGCACAAAATGTCTCTGTCTTAAATATATTGATAATGGGTTGAGTGCAGAGGACCTCTTGTATTTGTCTATATATATATATATATATATATATATATATATATATATATATATATAGGTATATATATATATATATATATATATATATATATATATATATACCAATGTTTTTCAGGCCAGCACTCCCTTTTATGTAATACAAATAATCTTTTATTGTTGCATCATTATCCAATGTTTCTGTCCCTGTTGGGATCTTTTTCAAGGATGATACAAAATGTGATAAAACCAAACATTAAATAACCATGTGCTTCATACCAAACCAATCCGTGTCCTCGTGTTCAATCTACCCTTAATTGATTAATTGGTTCCATACCAAATCCTTAGAAATTTCAAGTGTAAAAAACTTTTTTTTAAAAAATCTTGTGCATATGATGTAACCAACATCTTGATATGTGTTATAAAAATATAAATATTCAATAAATACTTTTTATAGATATCTGTGTCTGTGTCCAAGTAAATAATCACATAAATGAATCGTAAAACTACATTAGAAGGTCAGCCTGAATTCGTAGTCCAAGAACTCCTTGACACTCGCCTTGTGCAGGGTAAGTTACAGTATCTTGTTCATTGGAAGGGTTACGGCCCTCAGGAGAATTCTTGGGTTCCTGTTGGTGATGTTAGGGCTGATCGTCTCAGGGAGCAATTTCATCGTAAGTTTCCTGAGAAACCTGGGGGTCCAGTGGCCCCTCCTCGATGGGGGGGTAATGCAACAACGTACTTCCTTGGTGGTCCAGTGGTGCGGGGGAGAAGACCGCCGTGCCATCAGCGGGGATGCCCGCCTCGCTGTCCTGCTGCTCCTGTATGCGCCGGTAGTTAGGGCGCGCAGCGTGCCTCTGCTGTATTTATTGGCGCAATGGCGCAAACATTTAAAGTATTTAAAGGGCCAATTTACATTCTCTCACTGCCTGTTATAAGTTTTCTCCTAGTGAGTTCCTGGTGGTTCTGTGAATTCTGTGATCTGATTACCTGTTGTGACCTCTGCCTGCTACTGACTATCCTGACTTCTGAAATCCTGACCCTGCCTGGTTACCGACTTTTCTATATCCGAATCCCTTCTGATTGATCTCCTGGTTTGACCCTTGCCTGCCTGACTCCACTTGTACTGTGCCTGCCCCGACCCGGCCTGATCTGTCTACGCTTTCTGTCTATGCTTTGTACTGTGACCTTCTGCCCAAAAGACTTTGCTTTACCATTGTGCCCCTTTGCTCGTTCAGAACCCTTCACTTGGCACCTCTCTTAAGACCTGGCGGCAACCGATTAGCCGAGGGCTCCTCCCGAGGTGAAAGGCGGCTGTTAAAGGCGGAAGCAAGAGGCGAGATCAGGGTGCTTAGCATTGGTTCTGGATTTAGTGTGCTGACCGTGACATTTACCCTTTACCAGCACAGGCTAAAAATAATCCTCAGGAAATTTAAGACTCATCAATTAGGAAAATGATATATCATTTGGCTGGGTTCCATTCAGGACATGTTCCTGTGCCCTGTACACAACGATTTTCTAGAAGTTAGACCCAAACGGGGATCACAATTGTTTGTTCACCTGAATGGTTCTCCTGTAACAAGATTTCAATTCAATATCATGTTTGCTAAATGTGTTGACCTGTTGGGAATCCAGGATGGCCATTTTAGCTCCCATTCTTTTAGTATAGGAGCTGCAACCCAAGCTTCTTTACTGAGTTTTAGTGAAGACCGGATAAAGAAACTGGGTCACTGGCAATCACATAATTTCCGGTCATATGTTGGGCATTTGTCAATTTGTTTTTTAACTAATCTCTTTTAATACACATCTTGTTTTGGACCATTTGGTTTATAGGAGACACCTATACTATATTTTATGGGCTGAGAAGAGAGTAAGAGTAAGACCATATGGACTCAACTTAGATTTCAATAAATACAAAGCCAGTATAATATAGAAGGGAGTTTCTAGCATGGTGTGGGTTAATGTGATGGAGGTTATAGCTCTGATGCTTTGGAAGTGGGGTTTGCCCAATATTTTCTTGCTTCATGTTGGGGGAATGACATTGAGATAAGTACTTCCAAGGTATATCTTACCTTTAAGTTTTATGACCAGAGGTTGTATTCTTCTGGTCCAAAGTGGTTTCCAGGTGGATATGGACTGCTAAATGGGGGTTGAAGTATGTTTCCATAGCAAAATTCACTAGAAGGTAAGGTGATGCAGGCCTGTACCATTATGATTATGATTTATCAAAAAACTAATATTGGCTTGCAAACAGATGGAGAGAGCATTACTGACAAGGGAGGTGGCCAAGCCCCACTAAAAAGGCTTTTACTTCCTTTTAGGGGGCTTGACATGGAGGAAAATCAAAGTTTAAAAGCATTTTCAGTAATTCTGGTCTGGTATTTGGCATGGTATATGGCAGATCCTATTTTGATAAATTTGGTAAAGCAGCCTGCGGAGGTTAACAGAAGCTGGTCAGGTATTATTATTTGAAATAATTCAAAGTTGTTATTTACCAATGCTCAATAGGGACTTTAATAAATTGATATAGCGTGTTTCAAATAAAACAAGCTGAGGTCTTTGCACCACCTCACCTATTGTGTCAGTTGTGTTATTTACTTACCTTATTTAGATATCCTTGCAATCTACCAACCCAAAGTAAGGAGCAGGGAGTGTATACCCCCCTGCGACTCCATGGGGTTGATGTGAGCAGGTAAAGGGGGATTAGATGCAAGGGGGTCCGTGGACCATTACCATTGGTGGGCCAGCGCATATGCAGCAGCCGAGTGTTTAAAGGAAAACTATATGCCCAAACAATGTAGGTCTCTATAAAAAGAAATTGCATAAAAAAGCTCATATGTAAAACCCTGCTTCATGTAAATAAACCATTTTCATAATAATATACTTTTCTAGTAGTATGTGCCATTGGGTAATTATACACAGTAAATTGCCATTTTAAAAAATAAGGGCCAAAGTGCTAACATAAAACTGATTTAATTTGCCAAAAAATAAAAACAATAGATTTCTTAAAGTGGACCTGTCACCCAGACATAAAAAGCTGTATAATAAAAGTCCTTTTCAAAATAAACATGAAATCCAAATTCTTTTTTTTATTAAAGCATTCATAGCTGTTATAAACTCATTTAAAAATCTCAGCTGTCAATCAAATATTGCCTGCCCCTCCTCTATGCCTAGGCATAGAGGCAGGGCAGGCAATTACTTTCACTTTCCATTTAGCACTTCCTAGATGTCACTGCTCTCCACACATTCCCCCAATTCTCTTAAACATTTAATTGTGTAGCCAGGGCATGGGGATGGACATTGGGTCCCCCATTCTGGTGCACAAACAAGATTCTGAGATGATACAAGGCTTGCCTTAATAACAGTGCCCACATGGCTCCTGTCTGCTTGCTATAATTATGAGTTCCCAGACTGATGGAAACAAGATTCAAATAATTTATACCGTTTGATTAAAGTTTATTTTGCTTAACTAATGTGATAAAATAGAATGTAGAAACATTTTTTGGGTGACGGGTCCCCTTTAATGGGAAAGTGTTGTGAATTTATTTTGTCACTATTACAATTCCATTAGTTAAATAAAATAATTTCCTAAATATAATCTATTGAAAGTGTTGTACTATTTTAAAAATACTGCTTTAACTATGTCCTCACCCTTTTAAAGCACATTTTCTATTTTCTGCTCTGCGTCTGAGTCAGGTTTTTACTTCTTTCCTCTGTTACTGGTGTCGTACCCAAGTGTACCTGAAGTCTGGCATCCAATCAAAAGTGTTAAAGATAATGCAGTATTTAGAAAAAATTAATAGATTATATTTAGAAAACTATTTGGAATTTTAATACTGGAAAAAAAAGCTTCACAATAGTTCCCCAGCAGATAAAAATGTATGTTCAGCATAACCCCCATTAATTTGTACTATTTCCATTAAAGACATAAAGCCTTCCTACTTCCTACCTCTCCTGACTGCCTTTCAGACTTCCCTACTTGTAAGTCATTCACATGCAAAGGTGTGCAGGGAAGTTCAGTTGCCATATTCTGCCTGTTCAGATCGCCTGCAGGAGTGACTACGCATACTTCATCAGGCTCCATGTCGACAAACTCCAAGAAGAGGATCTGAATGGGCATAAGATGGCACCTGTAAACTCTCCTGTGCACCTCTGAATGTCTATGACAAGTTGGAACACGTTTGGATGGAATAAACTGGCATGTGTAGCAGGGAGGAATGCTAGTTGAGGGGGGCTGGGGGTTTAGAGGGGGTTTACTTCTCCTTTAACTGCATCCTACTCATCCCTTGATTACTTTTAAAACACCCTAGGGCTCATTTCTTAACCCTGGGCAAATTTGCACCTCGACAGTCACCTACCGCAACCAATCTTTGCTTCCATTGTTTTATATATATAGCAGTAGTTAAACATAACCTTTGGTTGGTTTTCACGGATTACTAACTAGTTGCAAGTTTGCCCAGGTTTGTGATCTCCCTTTCTAACATGCACTTATGATTATGATACCATTTACTTTGTATTCCTGAAATTTCATATGCTTACTCGGGATATTTACTCTCCCTGCCTTTTCTCTTCATCACAAGATACCATTCCATTATCTGAACAGAGCTCAGTGGCAACCCCTGTAACTGTAATACTGTTGTGGTTACCAATTTGGACATTCTCTGCATTGTTGATATGAATGACTTGTGGTTGGCATGGAATGGGCTGCGGATACATGTATGGTGCACCAAGGCTCATAGATCCTACATTACCACACATCTGGTTTAAATGCAGATAGTGTCTGGTTTGTTCAGATCTCTGTGCATCTACCATTCTCTTTATCTTTATTTCCTGCTGCTGCATCCAACCTTTTTTTCGGAACAAGATTGTATCTTGTTTAAATGTGTTGCGCACAACACGAGAAAATATCTGGGATGTTTCATCCAGTGGAATTAAAGTTGATAAAGCCAAAGGCATATTTTTTTTTGGAAGGCGATCAGACCTTGGCAGAAAGGGAATAACACTGGCCGTTCTGTTTTCATCATTAATAGAATTCATAAGGACAACATTGGATTGGAATTCTGCCCAGCGAGTCTCAAAATGCTTGGTCATGAGAAGGATGATATATGCAGAGTTTTCCACAGCATCCTGTATGCAAGTTAGGGGGTTAGATCCAGGTATCTCAAAACCCTCACAGTAAGTTGTACCATTTCCAGCACCAAGAGACTGTAAATCATTACACACCCTGCATGCAACTTCAGTGTCTTCACGGACATGCAAGATCACAAAATTAAAAAACAGTGAATCATCAGGTGGAGGATATGTGCTGCACTGGGGAGGCATTCGATAGGAATTATTATTAGAAGATGGTACTGTATTAGCATTACCATTTGGTTTATGTCTTTCTGTAAACTCTGAGAATTCAGATTCTTGTATTGAAGTTTTGACACTGTGGTCTCCCCTTATTTCGAACACAGCAGGTTCCATATTTGTATGGTTATTTGTGGAATCATAAGAACTGGTCAGTACCATGTCAGCTCCATGTGTTTTTTGATTGGTTGACGGTGGAACAGTGGGTACACGTTCAGTAGATGGCACAGAAGGTGACTTACTTATCTGCAGGCTTTTGGGCTCAAGGCTTGTAGAAAGTGGACTTTTTTCGATATGTGGAATCTGAAGTCCAATCCCAGAAACCAAAGTATGGGGGGCATCATCATCACCACTGTTCTCTGTTTCTGTTTTATTGGGCTTTATTGCCTCTTTCCCACAAAGATTCTCTTGTTCAATCAGTGCATGAACCTCCCCTGCCGTATGCAAGATTTTTTCATCCTGGGATGGTGGCAACGAGAGCACCCCATTCTCTAGCAATGTTCCACCCCCTATCAAGGCTTGAATAATATGTTGTGCCATGTGACAATGTGGTAACAAACTTAATATCTTTAATGCTTCTGGTCTTTTGTCCTGTAGGAGCAATATGAGACCACAGAGTATTTTATGGGTGTCTGTACTAGGTCTCCGGTGCTCTAGCCTGTGTCTACATGCTATAAGTTCATATAATGGAATCCCAGACAAGATTGTACAAATCTCTTCCAAATCACAAATATGCTGGTGTGAACATGATGACATGGCTCTCAACAGATGCTCCTAGGAAAAATTAATTCATTTAAGTATTGGGTATAGCAGTATCATACAGTATATATATTTTATGTCTCAGCTCACTATACTTTGGTAATCTAACCCTTTCCCACCAACAAGGTTGATTCAATATTTCTTGGTTACATTGCAGCATCCCCTGTAATTGGCAAGGAAATTGTTAAAATGCACTGTGGTCACAGGACCAGAAGGATGGCACGAGAGGGAGTACATCTGAAACCTGAAGGGTGCCTGATCCTGTTTTACCCTGTACATCCATGGTAATGTTGTTGCCCAAATATGCATCCACAAATAAACGGGAAACACTATTTGTGCATTAGAGAATCTGTATTAGCAGTGACAAGTGAACCTCTACAGCAAACACTCACAATGGCATATTGCCACTCTGATCTGCCTGTCACCATTACAGAAGTGGTGACAGGCAGATAGGGCATTTTAAACACCACTGGCTTTCCCTGGGCAGTAGCAACAGTGACACCTTCCCTGTGTGCTGAACCTATTAAAGAGCAGCTATCATAAAACTTTATATAATACATTACATATTCTTTCCAAATTAATTTTCAATATACCCCTCTCAACAATCTGGGTCTGTCCACATTTTTTATTGGAGTCTAATACTGCCTAGGCAAAATCTGACAGACTTCTGCATGAAGTGGGAGAGATTGCTGAGAAGGTAATAGTGAATTGACTTCTTGCGGATAGTGCCCAACCCTGAATCAAACTCAGGGCCCCACTGCTGCAAGAATGCTACCCACTGAGCCATCGCAAGATTATAGATGTGGCTTGTGGCTGCACAAAAGTGCTTGTAAAAACTTAAAGTACAAGGTGGCTATACTTTCAATTTTCCAATTTTTAAAGAAATGCAAATTTTTGGCAGAAATGCAAATGTCATATCTATTTGTTGCTTTAGGGACATTGTCATATGATATCATGGCGGAACTAAGGGTAGGCAGGTGGGGCATGTGCCCTAGGGTGGCATTGGTGGGGTGTGTTATGCATGTACCTATTTTGTCACACGATTGTTCATTCACATGCTTGTTCATTCGAGAGACTTCAATTGCAGTGGCTGTTGGTGGGGGTGTAGTGGATGGCGGGGTTACCCAGGGTGCCAGACTAGCATGGCCAGGCACTGGTCGATTTTGTTCTAGCATACATATATTCCGAAATTACAATTCTTAGTATGGTGGTGGCCAAGTTTTTTAATTTTTGGAAAGGCAAGGAAAATATTCTTACTTTAAAGCAAGGACAATTCCTGCTCTCTCATCACAATTTTCTCTCATGGCAGACATGTTCAGTCTGCCATGCACAGGTAAATATTTAAAGCTTATTTCCTCTCTATACAGGCTTACTACTGATTACTGCTGCTTTCAAGGTTGTGTTAGCTAGATGTTTTCCAATTTTTTCATACCTCCCCATTCTCTTTTGTTCACTTTCTCCTCCTTACTTTTCTGCTCTCAAATTCCACCCTTCCTTCGTCTTCCTTTCGTGTTTCCACTGAATAAACGCCACATACCCCTTTTCGTTGCACTTCTTGTTACACCGAACTTTGTAATCCTTTCCTGTTTTCTTACTTCCTCTTTTACTCTTCCTTTTACTCCACCTTTTTAAAGGAACAGGAACACTAAAAAATAGCAAAATAAAATATACTATACCACTCAAAATAACTACCTTTGTCCCGCAGGCTGTTTGCTTTGCTTTGCCTTATAAAGAAATCCTCACCACAGTATAATTTCAGAACAGGCTATAGCGTGACAGCCACTGCTGCCCCCCCCCCCAGGCACTCACGTCTCATCATATGATTTCCGGCTGTAACCAGTTGTAGTTTACTCAGCCTGGCTGTGCACAGCACAGAAGAATTTAAATAGGCATGTAAGTTCTCCATCATGATCTTCTATATGATTTTTCTTGTACAAATGAAGTAGGGAGATCTATGGAAGTAAGTAGTGCCAGGGAAAAGCTGTGCCTGGGAAAGCTGCGTAAGGGGAGCTAAGTGGGCGGAAAGCTGTATAAAGGCAAGCTGAATGGGGGGAAGCTGTGTAAAGGGGGGTCTGTGTGGGGAAGGGGGGACTGTGTGGGGGAAAGCTGCGTAAAAGCGGGGTCTGAGAGGTGGAAAGCTGCGTAGGGGGGGCTGTGTGGTGGAAAATCTGCGTAGGGGGGGCTGTGTGGTGGGAAAGCTGCGTAGGGGGGGCTGTGTGGTGGGAAAGCTGCGTAAAGGGGGGCTGTGTGGGGGAAAGCTATGTAGGGGGGGCTGTGTGGGGGAAAGCTGCGTAAGGGGGGGGGTCTGTGTCTGTTTGCTCTATTTTTTCATATCCTTAAATAATTAGGGTTAGTTGAAGGTTAGCAATGGTTTGAGGATTATCACATGAGAACCCTGTATTTCTGTGTGGTTTGTCAATACCAGCATCTGGTATAGGCAAAAGGGGTCACATATGCTTGGAAAGTGCAAATAAAGGCACAGAGTTGGCTGTTTTTGCGCACTTTGAGCCCTGCCCATAATTGCTCCAAAAAATGTACAGAAACCCACGGTCTGCCCCATAAATGCAGTCTTGTTTGCATTCCGTAGCTCTGTAAAAAATAATGGCATGTGCATTTGTGTTTAGTGACTGAAAACCATAAAGAATTAAAACCAATTGCAAATTGTCTCTGATTATCACTATCTATGAAAAGTTGTGATCCTGCCAGGGCCGCCATTAGAAATCACGGGGCCCCGTACAACAAAATTTTTGGGGCCCCCTGGGCCCCGCCCACACTGACGACCAAGCTCCGCCCCATATCCCGCCCACATCGCAGTTAAAAGACCACACAGACATCAGCGCTAAAAAAGTAACCCCCCCCCACACAAGTTGTAAAAAGCTATTGATGGTCAGGGCCCCCTTATAAAAAAATTGGGGCCCCAAAAAAAAAAAAATTAAAATTTTTTTTTTTTTTAAAAAAAACATTGGTGGCAGGGGCCCCCTTATAAGTTAAAAAAAACTTGGGGCCCCAACAAAAAAAATGTAAAAAAACTAAAAAATAAACAAACATTGGTGGCAGGGGCCCCCTTATAAGTTAAAAACAAATTGGGGCCCCAAAAAAAATTTGAAAAAAAATTACTTTTTTTTTGAAAAAAAAAAAAACATTGGCGGCAGGGGCCCCCTTATAAGTTAAAAACAAATTGGGGCCCCAAAAAAAAAATTTGGAAAAAAAAAATTTTTTTGAAAAAAAAAAAACTGGTGGCAGGGGCCCCCTTACAAGTTAAAAACAAATTGGGGCCCCAAAAAAAATTTAAAAAAAAATAATTTTTTTTTGAAAAAAAAAAAAAACTGGTGGCAGGGGCCCCCTTACAAGTTAAAAAAATTTGGGGCCACCAAAAAGAAAATTAATTTTTTTTTAAAAAAAAAAAACCAAAAAAAACAATGGTGGCAAGGGGCCCCTTACGAGTTAAAAAAAAAATTGGGGCCCCCAAAAAAAAGTTTTAAAAAAAAGATTGGTGGCAGGGGCCTATAGAATATTAAAATAATACATTGGTGGCCAGGGGATTAAAAAAAAAAAAAAACACAAACTGGTGTTTAGTAGAATTGAACTCATGGCTTCAGTACTTCAACTTCGCCTCCTTTCGTGACTTCGGGTCTTTTCACCGCTTCAGGACTTCAATTTCGGCTGTTTTCGTGACTTCGGGTCTTTGCGCTGCTTCAGGACTTCGGCTTCGGCTGTTTTCGTGACTTCGGGTCTTTTCGGCGTTTCGTGACTTCGGGACTTCGGCTTTTTCCGTGACTTCGGGTCTTTTCGGCGCATCGGCTTCGGCACTTCCGCATTCGGCACTCAAGAGGAATGACGTACGGCTCGGGCGCTCGTAAGGGGGGCCCGGATCTTCAAAAAAATGCAGCGCTGCCGGGCCCCTCTTCATGCCCGGGCCCGGTACGCTTGTCCCCCCTGTCCCCCCCTGAT
Organism: Xenopus laevis; assembly: GCF_017654675.1. Lineage (NCBI taxonomy): Eukaryota > Metazoa > Chordata > Amphibia > Anura > Pipidae > Xenopus > Xenopus laevis. Next base: position 101,797,140 of record NC_054371.1, on the reverse strand, counting down.
GGCGGCCCTGGATCCTGCTGCAGTAACACAGATTCATTGTTCATGAAGATTTGCACTGCCCCTTTAAAGGGCTGTTCTCCTTTGACTTATCACTATCTATGAAAAGTTAAGTCAAAGGAGAACAGCCCTTTAAAGGGGCAGTGCAAATCTTATTGAACAATGAATCTGTGTTACTGCAGCAGGATCACAATTTCTCATCAGAGCACAGGGCATTGTGTTCACTTGGGGGCAGCTTTATATAAGCTCTGTGCACTTAGAATTATTGAATTTATTATATTACTTGTCTTCCCTGTGTGTACTTTTACATATTGTACAGTGCTGCGTTTTCTTAAGAGCATCCTCCTATCCTCCTATATAATAAAGTTGAAGTGTCTCTGCGTCCAGTCCCTGTGTCCGTGGGATTGCGCTACTGCGCATGTGCCGCACGGACCTCTAGCTTCCGCGTAGTCGCGACGCCAGTCTCCCGTGATGAGATTTGCGGCTTTGGGATTTTGTCTGTTGGGCAGCATACACACTCCGCGGGATACCAACTCCCCCAGGTATCGGTACATTGTTACGGGACGGTGAAAAGACCTCGGGAATGGCTGGAGGGTGAATGACAGCAGTGGCCGCTAGCGCTGAGACAGCAGGGAGGAGAACGCGCAGCCGCTCACTTTATATGGTGTGTGCGCGTGGCCGGGAGTAGGCGGAGTCATTGCGTGCGCTTGGGTAATGGGGTAGCGTTCTTGTGGGGAAGTGCAATTGCACTTGTGTTCTTTACTCGGAGTCGGGTCTGCTGGGCTTTGGTTGTTTTTTAGTTCTATGGAAACTTAAAAGCACAGGCATACCCACCAATCCAGCTGCATTTGATTTGAAAGGCATTTACAACCTTTTCCGCTGGCTGTTGCTGATGAATACAGTGCGGCAGAATGTTATTATTACGTTTAGCGCCACTAATGCTACTGTCAGTGCGCTGTTCTGCAACTGCTATGCACTTAAATGAGCTTATGTTTGGAAACCAGTTCTACAAACACTCTCTCGCTAACTATGAAAAACATTGCTGAATATACTAAGTTTGAATTGTTGTTGTTCCTAACCTTTAAGACCATTATATGTGGCACTAAAAATCCCTGTGTCATTCTGACACGGCGCATGGGCCTTGTGAGCAAAAGGCCCTTTGATTTACTTTTCCACTTTGTCATGTTTGCCGCACTAGAGCTCAACTGCTCCTCTGTCATCCCGGTCATTCCTTGCAATGCAAAGCTTTTTATTAGCCCTTTGACATGTTCCCTCTACCTGGTAATCTCTGCACGGTGTTTACTCACTGCTATGGAGACAATAGTTCGAATAACACAGCTGCAGGGTACATAGTAAGGGGGCAGCACTGAGCCAGAGAATGAGTAAAGTTACTCAATGCTTTCCGTATACTCTGTCACAGAGCACTTCATTCCCTCCTTGCAGCGTACACATGTAAAGAGGGGGCAGCATTGAGCCACTAAGTGACTATGACCGAACACATTTTAGGACATCCTGCAGCGAAATACCTGTCCTTCATGCGATGTCCTATGCCTTCAAAATGGCATATCGGTTGCTTTTACAGTCACTCATCGTCCAAATCTGCAGTCACACCTCCGTTGTCTACCCCCTTCACAGCAGTCAGTCATACCAACTCCGCCCTCAGTCCTCCATTCTCAGCCCTCTGCCTTCCACCCTCCACCGTCTTTCCTCAGCACCAGGCTCGGACTGGCAATCTGTGTGGTCGGGCATTTGCCCTAAGGGCCGCTCTATATTTTGCTTAAGTGGGCCGCTCCTGAGAAATAATATTTATTAGACTTTACTGTACCTTTCAATGCATCTGGAGGGCTCTAGGACCGCTCCTCCGTCCTAGCTCCCACTGTGGCTCCGCCCCTCCCACGTCTCTCCGTTCTCTGCTGCTGCTGTTGCTGCGTTCACAGTGGAAGTCGGAGGAACAGGGCCTGCAGCATGGTCTGTCAGTCCTCTGTCTCAGCGCGCCCACATCAGCACAGACAGCTGCAGCACACTACTGTATAGGTGTGGAGAGGTGCGGATCATATTTATGCTGATTGCTGGCCTGCCTGTGCTGCGCCTGAATGCAATGCTCCCTGCCACAGTAAGAGGCAATTATCCATTTTTTTGGACTAAACAATTGAAAAAAAAGGAGAGGCTGATCTAATAAAAAATAATGGGGCAAAATAAATAGGAGTGAAGATGGGGAAGCAGAATAAGGAATTAAAGGAGAGAAATCTGGAAAAAAAAGTAAAGCTAAATGGTGAAGGGTGTAAAAATGAAGGGTTATGAGTGAGAATTTGAAAAAAGTAGAAAGTATCTCTCCTCTTTTCTTTCTGTAATTCTTCGGCAGTGGGCTGTGATAGTATGAAATAGTTGTGGGCCACTATGTTCCATTAAGTGCTAGGGCTAATGGAACAAGGAAGTGATACGGTACAAAGGCAGTAGTGACTGACCCTAACCCGCCCGCTCCCGCACCCGACCCTAACCCGCCCGCTCCCTACCCGCACCCAACCCGGGCCCGCTGCTCCCCTTTATTTATAGACCCGCCCTGCAGTAACGTCACAGGCGGGGCAGGGCAGGTGGAAGTCTATATATTCCGGCGCCTGAAGCCGGCAGTACTTGGTCGGCTGGGAGAGCAGCAGAAGAGCTCAACCCGCACCCGCCCGTGACCCGCGCATTTTGTCCAGGGGTCGGCCTGAACCCGCCCGACCTGCGGGTTCCGCGGGCCTCGGGTTGGCCCGCAACATCACTAAAAGGCAGGGTTACAGCAACAGTTAGCAGGAGAGAAGCAGAGACAGGCACTAGAGTCCCTGTGGTATGCCAGCTGGCAACTCAGTCTAACGGTCCCCACCAAAATAGCCCCACACTTGATAAGACCGGCCCTGCGGTGCTGCACTTAACTTGCGTACCTCTAGAACTGCTGCCGGCTGCGTTATACAGGGAACTCTTGAGTATCACTCATGTATACTCATGTACCCCCTACTGTAAATGATAAGGATATTAGAAGTCACTGAGGGGTTGTTCTGTGACCATATAAAGGCACAAGGCTGCAGGCTGAGTTATACAGGGAACTCTGAGTATCACTCATGTATTATAAGGGATAATGTACCCCCTACTGTAAATGATAAGGATATTAGAAGTCACCGAGGGGTTGTTCTGTGACCATATAAAGGCACAAGGCTGCAGGCTGAGTTATACAGGGAACTCTGAGTATCACTCATGTATTATAAGGGATAATGTACCCCCTACTGTAAATGATAAGGATATTAGAAGTCACTGAGGGGTTGTTGTGTGACCATATAAAGGCACAAGGCTGCAGGCTGAGTTATACAGGGAACTCTGAGTATCACTCATGTATTATAAGGGATAATGTACCCCCTACTATAAATGATAAGCAAACATAAATTTAAATGTCTATTGGTATGTATCTTATAGGATGCACTATTAGAAACTAAAATGTACTCCTTTTGTATTTATTTATATATATATAAAATATGCTCGTGTTTAAATTAAAGACCAGCACGCATTTCTGTGTGGGCTGCTTTGATTTTTTTTTGCCAGGGCTGCTTTTTACTCCCAGTCCGGCCCTGCTCAGCACTCCCTCCTCAGATCTCTCTTTCCAGCCGACAGTCTTATCCATAAGTTTCTAAAGTGGTGAGCGAGGGTGGAAGGAAGAGGACTGAAGGAAGAGGACTGAGGGCGGAAGGCAGAGGACTGAGGGAGGAGGATGGAGGGCTGAGGGCGCAAGACTGAGTGCGGAGAATAGAGGGCTGAGGGCGGAAGATTGAGTGCGGAAGGCTGAGGGCAGAAGGCTGATGGTGGAGTTCGAATGACTCACGGCTGAGAAGGGAGGGTAGAGGTCGGAGGTGTGATTGCAGATTTGAACGATGAGTGACGGTAAAAGCAACCTATGCGCCATTCCGAAGGCATAGGACATCGCATGAACGACAGGTATTTTGCTGCAAGATGTCCTAAAATGCATTCCATATACTATAGTTGATTTGCTTCTGAAAGACGCCAGTCTCGCGTGATGAGATTTGCGGCTTTGGGATTTTGTGTGAGACAGGTGGCTACGAGTCTCCAGTTAAGAGCTTTTCGGGAGGTGTAAGTATCGCTGTGGGACTGCGGGCTGGGTTGGGAAATACGGGACTGTTGGGCAGCATACACTTCCCTGTATTACCCGGACCCTCAGTGACCTGTAGACTTCGGAAGCGAGAGCGGGAGCTATGGTGCAGCCTTCATTTTCTTGCCCATACACGGCTTTTCGTTCTGTTCGTTTTTGTCACCGAGGTTTTAGCATCGGTAGAACTGAAAAAGGATTGGATAGGCGGGGGGATGAAATTTGAGCCCGCTCCGTCCAGTCTATCCAATTCTTACCCAAAGGCCCTGTGCTGCTGTCCCCGCTGCCCCTATCTAAAGGTCCTTCACAAATGTGTAAATATATAGAGAGAGAGATGTAAAACAATTAATTACCCATGGTTAATTGAAACATGAATCTCTAATTTAGAAGTGGTTACAGTTCCTTATTGCCCTTATTTTGCTTCATGGGGGAATGTATTTCATGGTGCGCATGCTCCTGTATCCTTCTTGCCAAAAAAATCCTCTAATTCCTTCCTGCCAAAAAAACTTCTAATTCCTTCCTGCCTAAAAACCTTATAATTTCTTCCTGCCAAAAAAAACCCTCTAATTCCTTCCTGTCAAAAAAACACTATACTGTAGAGATTGTATAGGCGGGTGGATGAAGTTTGATCCCTCCCTCGCTCTACTTTTTTTTATCACTTATTATCAGTGAGTCATGTGACAGAAATGACATCAGAAACTCACCGTTTATAACTGATGACATCAAAACTCAAAACTTATACATACATACAGCGCATAGTATTTGTTTTGTTTACAGCCTGTAAAAAGCATCCACAATGTAGTGAATGTTTAAAAACATAACCGTCTGCTTTTTGCTACTACAACCACTTCCCAGGGTTAATAATACTTTTAATTCTTTAAAGTATTCAAACCTGCCTGTATGTTTTGGAATATGGAAGAAAATCAAAGTACTTCAGTGCTGCAAGGCAGCAATACTAATCACATACACCAATGTGATGGTGTTAGCTGTTCAAGTACATTTAAAGGTGTAAAAATAAAAACTGTGTAAAATAAAAAATGTTTCTTATATAGTTAGTTAGGCACAAATGTAATGTGTAAAGGCTGGAGTGCCTGGATGTGAAACGTAATAGCCAGAACACTACTTCCTGCTTTTCAGCTATATTACTCTGAGCTAGTCAGCGACTTGAAGGGGGGCCACAGGGTACATATCTGTTCAGTGAGTTTGCAATTGATCCTCAGCATTCAGATCAGATTCAAAAGCAACAGATATGACCCATGTGGCCCCCCCTCAACTCTCTCATTGGTTACTGCCTGGTAACCAGGTTAACCAGTCAGTGGAAACCAAGAGAGCTGGAAAGCAGGAAGTAGTGTTCTGGCTATTATGTTACACACCCAGTCACTCCAGTCTTTATACATTACATTTTTGCCTACTAACTATATTAGACACATTTTCTATTTTGCACTGCCTAATCTATTTATCCAGTTTATATTTTTACACTGAACAATTCCTTTAAGAATGTCCCAAGTGCAAGGATACTGTGCCGATGAGGTGAGTTAACAGGGGTGGGGAAAAAAGCTGCTCCTGATAAGAGACATATTTTATTAAACTGGAAATTCGCTTTTCTAATGCAAGAGAGTGCGGCCGTGCTCTCTCCACTAGCGATTCGCCCAACCCCCGGACCCCCTCCTACATAGTAAAGGATACGGATACGGTACTTCCAGCCGCACGTGACTTTAGGTGTGGCTATCAGGGGTCACTACTAGTCTCTCACACCTTGCACACAGGTTTGACTAGCATAACAGCACCTTAAACACCAACCAGCACCCACAAAATTAATTTGCTGCCACCATCTATCATTAACTGGCGATAGAAACCTAATGTGAATATTCCCCTGTTCTCTCTAACAGGTAACAACTCACAATACACCAATGCATTAAACACTCTCTCACTATAGTCAGGGTAAGTTCCTACTGATTCAACAAGTTCTCCAGTACACCAAGGGTTAATCAGCATACAGACAGACTAGTGTTTCCATTTAGCATGCAGAGGGTTAAGGCTCACAGTTACAATATTTCAGGCTAGGTTTGTTAAGAACAACAAAGACAAACTTATTAAATTCTCTTTAATAATATAAAAGGTATAGCAGTGTATTTAACAAAAATATGTTACAAAAAGAGACATACATTCAATAATACAAACAGTTTATAAAATAAAAGGGAAAACATGGAAAACCTAAACTTAGCTTCAAAGGTATAGAATTCCTGGTCCTGGAGGCAAGGAGAAACGCATGGCATAACTTCCAATCGCAATTGGTCCTCCTAAGTAAATCCAATTCTTAGTCAGAAGAGCTGACTATTTATCAGTGATTTCAGGGGCATCAGAACAAAAACTGTGGTACCGTGTTAGCCAGTAGCAAAAATAACAAATAAAAAAACAAATACAAAAAGTATTGTAGAAGTGGTACCTATATGGGCTAGCAATAAAAAAAATACATTGCAAGCTTTCGGAGCACCAAGGCCCCTTCGTCAGGCAAAATACAAATGAAAGCTAGAAACACACAGCATACAGTATATTCTGTTAGATCAGTGAAAGGTATTCATGGGCAATAAATTAGGACGTTACAGATAGATAGAGATCAAATGTAGAGATAATACAATGAATTAGGGTGGGTTGTAAATAGTCTGGATTCAGTCAGGTCACATAGTGTGACATGAAACCTGACCCTAAATTAAGGCCCTGTCTTAATGTGTTAAATAACTCCATACATTTGAATTCGTAAATCTTCCTTTCCCATACAGTTTTAAAGTTCCCTTTTAGAATTAAGACCTGCATGTCCTGAAGACTGTGATTTTGACTGCAGAAATGTTGCCCCACTGGTGTATCACATGATTTGGTGTTGATTTTATGTCTGTGATGGTTCATCCTTGTGCTCAATTTTTGTCCTGTTTCACCAATGTATATGCCTCCTGTAGAGCACCTAGTACATGTAATTATGTATACCACATTGGATGAAGCACACAAATAGAGGTCCAGAATGGTGTAGACTTTTTGTGTATTCGGAATTGCAACTTGATCTGTGCACAGGATGTATTTGCAGGTTTCATATCTGTTGCTGTTGCAGGGAAATATAAGCTTGCAATGTATTTTTTTTTTGTTAGCCAATATAGGTATCACTTCTACAATACTTTTTGTATTTGTTTTTTTATTTGTTATCAGGGGCAACAGGTAACTGCACAATCCCCCTCCCTCAGGAATGCAAGGGGGAGTGGCCTAGCAGGACACAGATTAAGTTTTTATGACCTCCTGTGAGTAGGAACTGGACCAAGAATATAATGACCGTAGCTCCTTATAGGAACATAGGAGAGAGATATTCTATGCACTGGTTATTAATTCTCTCATGGATTCCATAGATATTAAACATCAATGCTGTGTGACCTGCCCCTGCCCAGATATTCACATCTGATATACCTAGTCATGTTTGGACTCTGAAAGCTAAATTTACCTTGAACCCATCACCAGATTTTTATACTGTTGGTACAGGTATGGGTTCTGTGAGGATGAATATGTTTGAGGATATGTTATGTGTGACCTTCACTGTGATTGGCCTTGCTGGGAACTTTAAGCTCTCTGGGCTTTCCTCCCTCCACATGGAATGGCTCTTATCAGTCAGGGCTTGGAAAGGATATGATAGGTTGTGACCCTGTTACAAATGACTCCAGACCTTAGTGAAGAGAGGCCTGTTAGGTGTCTTATTTAGGTACAGGCAGAAATATTTCTCATGGTACCTTGGCCTGTTTTATTAACTCTATCAAGCCTGTATAATGACAGGCTGCATTGCAGGAGCCACCTCAGATGGCCCTTCACTGAGAAATGGTGCTGTCCAAGTGATTAAAAAAATGCATGTCAAGGTGTCACTTGTATTAACTTGTATTCTATTACCATGATGTTAATACTTTTTATGCAGGCACTGATGTACATGTTGCAGTACAGGTAAGGGAATTCTTATCCAGAAACTCTGTATTCAAAACTGCATTTAGGTGAGATTTAGGGTCAGTGCTTATTTGCCATGTGACATATGTTGAATGAATTAAAAATGTTTTCTTGTATGTGTAACCTATTTATGAGTAAAGAGGGACTATGACAGAATGCGGTGCAGGTATGGGAATAGTTATCTGGAAATCCATTATCCAGAAAGCTCCAAATTACAGGAGGGCAATCTCCCACAGAATCCATTTAAATCAAATAATTCTAATTTCCTTTTTCTTCGTAATCATAGAATACTAGACTTAAAGGGGACCTGTCACCAACACATGAAAATCTGTATAATAAAAGTCCTTTTAAAATGAATTATGAAACCAAAATTCTTTTTTTATGAAACCAATCATACTGGTTATAAACTCATTTAAAACTTTCAGCTGTCAACCATATATTGCCTGCCCCTCCTCTATGCCTTAGGCATAAAGGGGGGGCAGGCATTTACTTTCACTTTCCATTCTACAATTCCTAGATGTCACTGCACTCCTTACATTCCCCCTCCGTCTCCAACATTTAATTTTGTAGCCAGTGTACGGGCATGGGCAGGTGGCCAGGTGCCCCATTATGGTGTATAAACAAGATTTTGGCAAGAATTGAGCTTACCTTAATAAGCGTCTACAAAATAGCTGCTACCTGCTTGATGTGATTGTGATTTACAAGACTAAAATAATGAAGATTGAAATCATGTATATAGTAGTGAAGTTTATTTTGCTTGACTAACATCATGAAACAGGATTTGGAATTCTTTTTTTAGGGTGACAGGCCCCCTTTAAGGTGTAGAGATCCAAATTACAAAAATACATTGGTGTATATTCATCAAAGAGTGAAGTTAGAGATTGCCCAGTCCGCTAGAGTGAAATACCGCCTCTCTCCATTCATTTGTATGGGATTTTTAAAAGAGTATTTATCAATGGGTGAAAGTTCATCCTTTGATAAATACGCCTTTCAAAATCCCATAGAAATGAATGGAGAGTGGCGGTATTTCACTCTAGAGGACTGGGCGATCTGTAACTAATATACCCCTTAGTATCTGGAAAACCGCAGATCCTGAGCATTCTGGATAACAGGTCCCATACATTTACTACAGGTACTTAAAGCTAAAAAGTTTGGAAGGGTAAAATATGGCTGTTTCTGTGATGGCCTGCAAAATATTTACAATATGCCAGTGACATCTCCTGCACTTATTATGTCCTCTAAATCCTGTAAGCAGCAAAAAGGACTTCAGGTGGATGTACAAAAGTGCGCTCTGCTGTAAACCTGTAAATGCATCATTATGTTGCACTGTCTTTATAGTGGGCATCACATAGGCCTTTCTATCACATGCCTTTCATTCTCATGCTATTAACGTGCAGTAACAGAACAAGGAAAAGCCATATGTGCACGCTACCCTGCTACTGACACTTCCAGATTAGAGGCAAATGTAAACATAATATTCCTCAGGTACATATTCTGTTTCATTATGTATGTGTAAAGTGATGGTTTGGTATGTATCAGTATTCAAAGGAGAACTAAAGCTTGAAAAATAAGTAGGCTATAAATGCTGCACATTACAAGTACAGGACCTGTTATCCAGAATGCTTGGGACCTGGGGTTTTCCAGATAATGGATCTTTCTGTAATTTGGATATTCATACCTTAATTCTACTAGAAAATAATTTAAACATTATATAAACCAAATAATCTGGTTTTGCTTCCAATAAGAATGAATTATATCTTAGTTGGGATCAAGTACAAGGTACTGTTTTATTATTACAGAGAAAAAGGAAATCATTTTTTAAAAATGTGGATTATTTGGATAAAAAGGAGTCCATGGGAAACGGTCTTTCCGTAATTCAAAGCTTTCTGGCTAATGGGTTTCCAGATAACGTATCCTATACCTGTATTATATTTTGGGGTGTTGTACTAGCCCAAGGTGATACAGACCATTGCAGATTCAGGCCCGGATTTGTGGCGAGGCAAATTTTTACATTCTCAGTCAGCACTGGGGAGCCTTAGCTCCCCAAGAAGCAGCAGGCGCGCACACTCGTCAGGGCCGGAACTAGGGGTAGGCAGAGTAGGCGGCTGCCTAGGGCACCATAATTGAGGGGGGCACTTTAAAAAGGATTTTTATTTTTTTAAGCGATTATTTAAATATTTATTTCAACAGTCATCATTGCGCGCCGGGCGGAACCTCCCACCTCGCATTACCCTTCCAGCTACCTTGTCCCTCTGTCTTGACGGCAACTTACTGCTGCTTAAGAACTGTCCGGTGGCGCATGTCAATGATGTCACTGTCATCACTAACGTTGTCACGGCAGAGAGTTGACCTGGCGCGTTGGTGTGGCTCCTGGCACAGATACAGGGGGGCAGTATGATGGATAGCTGCTGGAACAGGTACAGGGGGGGCAGTATGATGGATGGCTGTTGGCACAGGTAATGCTCTAAGGGGGGGTGCTAATTGATGCTCTTGCCTAGGGTGCCAAACTACCTTGGCCTGGCCCTGACACTCGTGCTAGGATCAGGGCTCTTGTGAAAAAAGCGGGGGCTAGAGGCACAGATATCAGTCCCTGTGCAGATCTGTGCCTCTGTATCTGAATGTATTCTTTCTCCTGATTCACACGTGCTCTGTGTTGCTGTTACCTACTGTAAGATTAGGGACCGGCTCAAAATATTTAGAACATGTGGCATGTACAAGTTACAAAAAAGGTCCATTAGTAAGTAATTTACAGTTATGCCCATAAATACTTGGACAGAGATAATTTTTTCTAATTTTGGTTCTGTACATTACCACAATACATTTTCACATTAAACAAATAAAATCAATATGACAGCAAATATTATGCAGATGAAGAAAATATGTTACATTCGACTCAATGGTATGTTATCGACAATACATTTTAAATGAAACACCTCAGATGTAGTTGAACTGCAGACTTTCAGTTTTAATTCAGTGGGTTGAACAAAAAGATTGCCTTTTTTAAACACAATCACTTCACTTGGAGTTGATTTGAGGTGCTTGTATGTGGAAGATTTTGCTGTGATAAACAACATGCGGTCAAAGAAGCTCTCCATGCAGGTGAAACAAGTCATCCTTAAGCTGCAAAAACAGAAAAAACCCATCCGAGAAATTGCTAAAATATTAGGAGTGGCAAAATCTACAGTTTGGTACATCCTGAGAAAGAAAGCACTGGTGAACTCAGCAATGCAAAAAGACCTGGACGCCCACAGAAGACAACAGTGGTGGATGATCTCAGAATCATTTCAATGGTGAAGAGAAACCACTTCACAACAGCCAAACGAGTGAACAACACTCTCCAGTAGGTAGGCGTATTGATATCCAAGTCTACCATAAAGAGAAGACTGCATGAAAGTAAATAAGCATCAAGAATAGAAAGGCTAGATTGGACTTTGCTAAAAAAAAATCTAAAAAGCCAGCACAGTTCTGGAAAAAAAGTTCTTTGGACAGATGAAACCAAGATCAACCTCTACCAGAATGATGGCAAGAAAAAAGTATGAAGATGGCGTAGAACAGCTACCACATAATCTGTAAAACGGTGGAGGCAGTGTGATGGCTTGAGCGTGCATGGCTGCCAGTGGCACTGGAAAACTAGTGTTTATCAATGATGTGACACAGGACAGAAGAAGCCGAATGAATTCTGAGGTGTTCAGAGACACTGTGTAACGACTTGCCCTGGTGGGATTCATGGGGGGGAAGCCCGCCGCGCAGCTCCTCTGCTGGTAACAGGCCGGTTCCTTAAGGCGCGCGCTGCGCTCACTTACTTCTTTCATAGGCACATTTTCCGCTTGTCATGACTTCAGCGTGCAATGGAGCCAAAATTCAAATATTTAAAGGGGACTTTGTGCTATTTTCATTGCCCGTTATAGGTTCATCTTGTGAGAGTTCCTGGTGCTATTCCTGAGTAAATCCTGTGTTCTGATACCTGTTTTGACCCTGCCTGCCTGACTTTTCCTGACTTCTGTGATTCTGACATCTGCCTGGTAACCGACTATTCTGATATCTGTATTCCGACCAGTGCCTGTCTCGACCATTCTGATTGATCTCCTGCTTTGATCCTTGCCTGTCTGACTCCGCTTGTATTCTGCCTGCCCCGACCCTGCCTGATTTGACACTTTCTGCCTACGCCTTGTACTGTGACCTTTTGCCCAAAAAACTTTTACTTTACCGTCGTGCCCCTTTGCTCGTCCAGAACCCTTCAATTGGCACCTCTCTTAATAAGACCTGGTGGCATCCGATTAGCCGAGGGCTCCTCCCAAGGTGAAAGACAGAAGCAAGAGCCGGGTGCTTAGCATTGATTCTGGATTTAGGGTGCCGACCGTGACACACTGTCTGCTCAAATCCAGCTAAATGGAGTCAAATTGATTGGGAGGCGTTTCATAATACATATGTACAATTACTCAAAACATACAGCTAAAGCAACCCAGGAGTTTATTAAAGCAAAGAAGTGGAATATTCTTGAATGGCCAAGTCAGTCACCTGATCTGATCCCAATTTAACATGCATTTCACTTGTTGAAGACTAAACTTTGGACAGAAAGGCCAACAAACAAACAGCAACTGAAAGCCGCTGCAGTAAAGGCCTGGCAGAACATTAAAAAGGAGGAAACCCAGAATCTGGTGATGTCCATGAGTTCAAGACTTCAGGCTGTCATTGCCAGCAAAGTATTAGAAATTAACATTTTATTTTCAGTTTTTTAATATATTAATTACTTTTGAGCCCCTGAAATGTAGTGATTGTGTTAAGAAAAAACCTTTAATTCCTCACATTTTTATGCAATTGTTTTGTTCAACCCACTGAATTAAAGCTGAAAGTCTGCAGTTAAACTGCATCTGAGTTGTTTCATTTAAAATTCATTGGGGTAATGTACAGAAACAAAATTAGAAAAAAAATTCTCTGTCCAAATATTTAAGGACCTAACTGTATATTCTTATTACATGGCAGCTCAGAAAACAATACCATTTGCATCAGAATTTAATAATCAGCCCTGTAGCATCAGCTTCTACAGACAAACCTTATTTTCATATTTTGTGACATTACCTAAAATTAGCTTCTGAACAGCTTTCCTGAGTAGACTGAGTACTTGCAGTGCCACTAACATTGCTGACTAATGGCAGTCTATTGTACACAACTTTGAAGCCCTGGATCTTTTCACAAATAATAACAAATTAAAGTGTCACAAAGAAGGATACATTGTAGCAACAATGTCCTCTCCGCAACACTCAAATTAACCAGTTCAGATGACAGACAAAATCAATACAGTAAAAATTTACTTTTATTAGAATTGCACTAAAAACACGCTACCGAGTACTATCATCTGTAAATGTTAATTGCTGTCATTGTCATACCTTACTATGAAGATGTACATGATTTCTGCTCAGGAAAATGTATGTGTAGTAACGGAAACTTTCTCTTGGAAATATTGCTCGAATAAAAAATGTTGTTTTAAAAAAAAAAAAAAATCGTTTCTATTAAAGATTCACTACTAATACATCTCAGAGTAGTGCTGGACGGTGTCCATAAAACCACACACACTAAAAACACATAGAGTGGATCGGTGGAATATCTATAACTTGATAAAGTATCCGGATAGATTCAATAAGTTAAATGGGGTGTAGATCGTACATCCCTCCCTTCTGTGTATTCCCCTTAGGGTCACCCCCCATCTAAGTTAGTAGGAGCATTGAAAACACGTTGGGCAGCATAGGGGGATGGTGGGTGACTAGCTCCCATTCGCTCCCTACATAGACAGGTAGAAAGCACGGGGAACGAATGGAAGGGAGGAGAAAGGTGGCATGGGGTATCTACTTAAAGAACTGAGCTAGTATGTAAACCTGGTGATCGGCATTTTACATAACCCCTACCACTGACTTACCTTGTGAGTATTAACTCATGGTGGATGTAGCAGCTCCTACTAATTTCCCGTCTTAGATGGGGCGTAACCCTAAGGGGAATACACAAAAGGGAGGGATGTATGATCTACACCCCATTTAACTTATTGAATCTATCCATAACTGAGACTTTATCAAGTTATAGATATTCCACCGATCCACTCTATGGGGCAAATTCAATAACCTCCGAAAATCCTCCAGTGAAGGCTTCGCTCACAACGCAACACTTTTCCAGGCGTAGATTTGCCAGGACAATTCACTAAAATCCGAAGTTGCGTCCAGGCCGCCAAACGCTGGCGAAGTTGCGCTAGCGTTACTACGGCAAGCAAAGCAAAGTTGCGCTAGTGTTGCCTAATTTGCATACGGCGGGAAGTTAAAGGGATCCTTTCATCGGAAAACATGTTTTTTTCAAAACGCATCAGTTAATAGTGCTACTCCAGCAGAATTCTGCACTGAAATCCATTTCTCAAAAGAGCAAACAGATTTTTTTATATTCAATTTTGAAATCTGACATGGGGCTAGACATTTTGTCAATTTCCCAGCTGCCCCCAGTCATGTGACTTGTGCCTGCACTTTAGGAGAGAAATGCTTTCTGGCAGGGTGCTGTTTTTCCTTCTCAATGTAACTGAATGTGTCTCAGTGGGACATGGGTTTTTACTATTGAGTGCTGTTCTTAGATCTACCATGTAGCTGTTATCTTGTGTTAGAGAGCTGCTTTCTGGTTACCTTCCCATTGTTCTTTTGTTTGGCTGCTGGGGGTGAAAAGGGAGGGGGTTGATATCACTCTAACTTGCAGTACAGCAGTAAAGAGTGATTGACGTTTATCAGAGCACAAGTCACATGACTTGGGGCAGCTGGGTAATTGACAATATGTCTAGCCCCATGTCAGATTTCAAAATTGAATATATAAAAATCTGTTTGCTATTTTGAGAAATGGATTTCAGTGCAGAATTCTGCTGGAGCATCACTATTAACTAATTCATTTGGAAAACAATTTTTATTCCCCATGACAGTATCCCTTTAAAGTTCAATGGACGTCTATGTTGCAGCAAATACATTACACTACACAAGCCCGGGTAACCATAATGAAATAAAATAGAGTTGTTATATTGCCCTAGAAGAAGAATCACACTCTTCCTGGTTAACAACTAAAGGAAATTTCATGTGTGGCGAAAAGAGGTGTGCGGTATGTCCATACATGAAAAGAAGTGATATTTTTTCGGACAACATAAACAGCAGAATACATAGAATTAAACATTATATTAACTGTAACACGAAAAATATGATTTATCTGATTACATGTACAAAATGCCAAAGTCAATACGTAGGGAAAACCTCACGTAAACTGAAAGAGAGAACTCGAGAACATATGTTGGATATTAGAATTGGAAAAGAAACTAACGTTTCAAAACATTTTCATTTATGTAACTCTGGGGATCTGAATTTTTTCAGTATTCAAGGTATAGAAAAGATAAATCTTAATTGTCGAGGTGGAGATATATCTATAATTCTGTCTAGGAGAGAAGTTTACTGGATTTTCTATCTTAAAACTAGAATACCTTTTGGTATGAATTCTGAATTTGATGTAACTTGCTACTACTCGTGAGAAACTGTCTATGATGTCCCTATTCAACCTAATATTTTGTCTGAACATGAGAGAATATGTTTTGTATATATGGGTATTTATATTTCTCCGTCTGATAGATTCTCTGTAAATACTATGTACGTATGTCAATATACTGTATATTCTTTGTATTTTTTCATATATGTTTTTATATATCTTTCTATTCTATATTTTTCTATATTTTTTTTCCATATACTTTTTATAGACATATAAAATGATTCTAGTACTCCTCTGTAATATCTAACTTTCTGGAGAAATTTAGAGGTTCTGTCTCTTTAAGGTTTTTTGTTCTGTTTTTTTCTTTCTTTTTTTGCAGCCCAGACCACATTGAGCATGTGCGTAGTCTTGGTCTTGCAAAGATGTTTAACAAAGTTACAAGATGGTGACCCCCTGTGGCCAACTTTGAAAGATTAAATAATTTGTTTTATTAGGCTTGTGTTTCAGTAATTTCATGTTTATGTTTAGTATACAAAATTCAGCATTGCTAGCCTTATTCTATATTATACTTTACTTGCCCTTTAATATGTTTTAGCGTTTCTCAAAGGCAGAACAGATAATCGTCTTTTTCTCTTTTGCGTTTTGCGTTTTTCTCACACATTTCTACTTTTCTAAATGTAGCTCTAATTTTAGTCATAAAACATTTAAGCATTGCTCGTCTTTGAACAGATTCCATTCCGGTGCAAGTACCATGATATTCACTCCTGCAAAAAGTGTAACAAAGTATATTTTTGTGCCTATATTGATAAATCAGGTGCAAGTTGTGCGGGAAGCACAATAATGCAGCATCAAGGTTAAACAAACCATAAAATAGCATTGTAAATGCTAACTTCATAAGCTAGCCCTTAAATATTTCTTAATAAAATTTTGTGTAGTAAAATGCAGAGAAGTTTTTAGTAAATATTTTCAGTTACTCTTTTGGCCGTGCTTTCTTTCTTTTGGTTGGGGCAAAAGACACTGACAATAAAAATGAATGAAACATAAGGTCCCCTGGTGGGAAACACATAATATGCAATATGTGACTCAATTCATAGGCTTACAAGGTATTGTAAAATGGGACACTATAATTAAGCAACATGATCCGCCTGGAAGTGAATATTTTCGATATTTCCAGATTCATCATTTTCTCACCAAAGTACTTAAAGGGTGCAACGATGTTCTCACTTTGACTGCGTGGGAACACATGTGTATTAAATATCCTTGTAGTAGAGGGATGATTTCCCTGTTATATAAAGAAATTTTAAATTCTTCTTTGCTCACCCCTCCGACTTATGTTCAGCAATGGGAGAAAGAGCTCAATATGACAATAGGACCCAATTTATGGCAACAATCTTGGGAGATTACACACAAAAGTTTGATTAATTTACTGGCACAAGAAACACAATATAAGGTGCTATCTGGTTGGTACATGGTGCCTACTAAACTGCTTTTTTTTCTAAACTGTGTTATCCTAATTTCAGTCCGTTATGTTTTCGGAATTGTGGACTGGAGGGTTCAATGTTACATGTGTGGTGGCACTGTAGAGAGGCATCTAGATTTTGGTCTAGGATATTCACTTTAATAGATTCTATTCTGGGAGTTAATCTTCGAAAAGATCCCCTGGTTGTGCTGTTGAATACAAAACTTCCAGTATCATGTAAATACACTCGAAAATTTATTCAGTTTATCTTCATAGCAGCAAAACAAACCATCGCTGCTTCGTGGAAAAAACGTTCCATTCCTATAATTATGTTTCGTCAAAGGATGAACTGGATAATGATTAATGAAAGATTGTTAGGTATCACGACTGACAAATATATTGTTTTTACCAAGATCTGGACGCCTTGGATGTCTTATACTAATATGTAATACTGTCACACTTTTGAGAAATTTTTCCCGCCAACTGTGTACCTTGTTTCCTACACTGCCTGGGTTATCAGGTCGAGTTGAAACCTCTATGACAATATTTTACTGTTCTTTAGCACTATTTTGGGAGTAAGTGATAAACAAATATGGAGAAATACTCAGCTGTAGACGGTTTTGTTTGTTAGTTAGAATTTTTATTGGTATGTAGTATAAAAATGGAATGTTATCTCTCCTTGTAACTGATTGTACTGCTGGTGATTCCCTCTGTGTAGGTGATCATCTGTTATCTGCGAAAAATCAGAAACATGGTTCCTTCATATCGTACATGGATGTAATATGGTAAACCAATAAAAAAGTTTTGAAAAGAAACATAAGGTCCCCACTGCTGTTAGATTGACCATACACAGAGGAACAAAAGCTGCCAAATTAGCCCATTCACACCGAGTAAGCAATTAAAATTGACTAGAAATTTATTGGGTAGGAAATCCCAGGAAATCCTGTCAAGCTTGGGCCACATTGGTTCATTGATGCGGTTCTTTCCCAATAGGTCTGTATTAGGATCTGATTATTTATCTAGGGACTATACAGTATAGGTATGGGACCTGTTATCCAGAATGCTTGGGACCTGGGGTTTTCCAGATAATGGACCTTTCTGTAATTTGGATCTTCATACCTTAAGTCTACTAGAAAATATTTTAAACATTAAATATACCCAATAGGCTGGTTCTGCTTTCAATAGGGATTATTTAAATCTTAGTTTGGATCTAGTACAAGGTAATGTTTTATTATTACAGAGAAAAAGGAAATCATTTTTAAAGATTTGGATAATTTGATTATAATGGAGTCTATAGGAGACAGCCTTTCCATAATTCAGAACTTTCTGGATAACGGGTTTCCGGACAAATACAAGAGGTCCTCTGCACTCAACCCATTATCAATATATTTAAGACATACATTTTGTGCATACTGCTACTGAAAAATGCCTTACCCGGATAACATATCCCATACCTGTACGTACAGATCTATTATTGTATCACAAGCTTTAGGCTACTTCATCTCTGCTTGTGTCCAGCACACTGCTGTGACACAAGAAAAGCACATCAATTGCATTTTCAAGGCCTATAAGTGGCTTAAAAAAGCAATTCTGTTTTAAAGGAGTGCTTGTTCAGTCTATTAATGATTAGGGTTAATATTGAAAATAGGGGAGGAAACATGACTTGTAACTGTGGCTGTAGCCTAAGGTAGTAGTTCCCAAACTGATGGACAAAAGGGTAAAACTGAGGGGAAATCTTTTTGATGAGATTAGTTGCCAGCAGAAGAGATTTGTCATGGGCAACTAATCTCCTCATCTACAATTACCCTTAAAGTTTATTTAAACTTGTGAATGCTCCCCTTATAGTGTCTTGGCTGGAAATAGCATACAGCCTGTATTTACAACAAATAAAGAGAAAAATTATAAAAATTTTATGTTAATATGGCAGGGTACATCATTACATTGGAGCAGTTTCACATTTGTCATTTGTAGCGATTTACAAATTGTGGGGGAAAAAATCTCTGAATTTTGTTTTCTGTTGCAGAGCACTGAAGCATGAGGCATGTTAAAAAAAATCTCTTACCATCCTATGAGATTTTAACAATATTTTTGTAACGAATCAGGTACTTCAGGGGAAACATTTCTGGAAGTGGCCAAGAATGAGGGGGGACCCATCTCAGGATGTCCCCAATAATCTTGGAAATCGTTACATTCTCAGGTGGATCTGAACATATTATGAGATGATGTAACAAAATACTATCAATATTTTGTTTAATTTTGTTATTAACGTATGCTTAATTTATATTCTTACACACATTTAGTTTACTGTTATCTCAAGTTTATACAAAATTGTCAAGAAATTGTAAAACAAGGGATAACTTGAAAACAGAAAAGTAGTTCACACAGTAATGAATTTGACAAATGTAATTTTTGTTTAACCTATGTTGATGAGTAAATGTTAATATATATAATAAAAGTTTATATTATATGAATGTATTTAAATAAATCTGGATAATAAAGCCTTGCCTTCTACTTACTGATATCTTCCACTACAAAAGGCAACAGGCGTGTGATGGACCCTCTCACACTGAGTAGATATGGAACCTCTGCGAACATCTGAAAGTCATTTATAATACAGCTTTTCGGATGCAGTTCAGATTGCACACACTCACTGTCCGGATCTGCTAAACCCAACCTACAGATTAGAGAATCCCTTCAATGCTTATTTAAAATAAATGGGTGTCTTAAGTAGGCAATCATCATACAATTATTGCCATGCTATAAATTATCACATTGTAAATGTCTGGTCACATTGAAAAAGGTTAAGCTACCTGTAATTTGTAATGAATATGGTATCAGTTATCAGGGAGATTCCATGAACATCGAAGCTTTTTGGGATAACTTGTAGCCCAACATTGGCTAGTCAAGTTCTCAGGAGGAATTAGGGCACAGCAAAACAAAGTTATAATATCCACTTGGCTCAGAACTGAGGCTAGTAATATCAATCATATATACTACACCAAATCTCAGTTTTACAAATGTTGCTTTCAATACTTCAGCTTCTGCTTACTAATTATGGAGCTGGAGATGTTGTGCCCTGTATGCAGTGTAAAATTAGTAAGCCTGCTTGTCAAACAAAGAATTTAATAATATATTTATCTCTAGTAAGAAAGGTGCATTTAAATCAGTACCTACTGATAATATGCTTAGCACAATACTTATCCTTATACTTATCCTAGAATCCACCAAACCCAGACCTACTCACTGGAATGTCAGTTGTGAGGCTCAATTCATAACTTCTGCAAGCACATGGCATTACTCATGCATCCAAGGTATTGTTCTTCTGTTCTTGTTCGTTGTCCGGCCAGGCTGGCTGGCTGGCGTCCTAGGCAACTTGGCTGGCTAAATCGCCCCCCAGTGCACAAACGAACATATGCACGTTTCACTTGGAGGATAGGAACTTACTCATCACTGGTTAGTGGGGGACATTGGCCCAGACTTGGGTTAGGCAAAAGAGAAGGTATGTTCCTGACAGTCTCAAGCTTTGTGCCCTAGGTTAATGCTTCTTCTTCTTCCTACCACTAGTTCTGGCCCTGCTCCTGTTGACACAGTTTGGAATTCAACAAAGAGTTAAAACAGAGCGGATACATTTTTTTAGAAGGAATGTCAGAATGAAACATCCTTATCTGGCCTGCCCCTTTTAGCACCAAAAATGGCGGCCCTGCCTTTTGGCTTCCATTCAGCTAAATATTCCAGCATATGCTGATTTATAGTATGTGACAAAGAGAAAGCACACCTCTTTATAATTTTATATTTATTTTATTGAGGTCATCTCTGCCTTTTTGTTATTGTCAGAAATCAAAGTTCATTTTGTACCCTTGTATATCTTCTTTTATCTTCTATGCTCCATGCAAAATGGAAAGGAGCACAGAGAGAGTACAATGTATTTATTTTTTTAACAGAATTTTCATTGTTTCACGACCAAATTTCACTGATCAAGCCTCATTTTTAGGATTTGTTGCAAAATTCTTAGGGCATCTTCATTCATCTGACCCTAGAATAGAAAAAGAGGTGAGATGTGCAAGCCAACAACTTATCACCCTTTTCATTTATCACCCTGCTTGACCCACTTAGACTGCTTAAAATAAGCATCAGTTCTCCTGCCAGTGGTGTTAACAAAGCCGTCATGCAAAAGAATTTCTGGAGGAGCATAAGATGCACAAACTCACTCTCTTTCCCTCCCATCCTTTCCAGCAGCTTGCATGTTTGAGACTAGTGGCCAAGCAAAAAGGCTAGGGAGAAGCCTACAGAAGACTGTATGGTAGTTATGTTACTGTTGCCTAAAATAGGAGTAGACCTTGGAAGTCCCTGCCCAGTCTTCTGTTCCTTGCTCACCCCCTAAAATGCCAGCCAGGCAGCAACCCTACTCAGTGTTAATGTGTGAAATATACAGGGTTTAACCTCATGAACAGGTACCACTCTGTAGACCCACTGCTCCCCAGTAATAAATGATCCTTTCATCAAAAAACTTGACTGAACTAATTAACACCCATCCATAAATAAACATATCAAACATTCACATATAAAAATAAAACTATATTTGTAATTTATTAGATTCATCATTAAAAATACACTATAAGTATATAGGTTAACCACAGGCATTCCAGTAGATAAAGGACAGGGAAAGTCTATATCACTGGGGGTGCCAAATTTTAGGCCCTCTCGGTGATTGCAATCACTTTCCTGATACCCCAATCAAATGCTCCTGTTAGCAGAAAACGGCACCATCCCAGACCATTTTTCAGCAAGCACCAGGGAGTGATTATCTTCTTCATGCTCCTTTTTTTTGCACGGGGATGCACAGTAAGGTGAAAAGCTGAACTTCAAGCAAAAAAAGCCAGCCTTTTCACTTTAATGAACATGCATTGGCTCAGGGGCATTAAAACCAGGGCTTTTTCAACGCTAGTGTCTACAAAATCCTTAGGTGAAAGTAGCATGACTTGTGGTAATGTTAACATCTACTATTTATATAACATGAGATTCCACAGCCAGCCAAAAGCCATAGATACTTACCACCGCTCTCATAGCTTATTCAGACATAAGTAACAGCAGTACACTTGATGAATTAGAGGGGGCCATAAATCACTTCAATGACAATTTCACCATTATAATGGCTTTCCTAAATGTCCCTCTAGCCATTGGTCTTGTGCGTTTTGTTCTAATAACCTGCTCCATTACACATAATAGGGCAGGATAAAGAGCCTAGACCCCTATACAAATATATGTATTATTTCCAAAAACACAGAATGGTTGAGTCCAAGGATTAAACCTGGTAGCTTGAGGTGGAAGAATGTGTGGAACACATTTTATTAGAGCTATCCTCTATTTCTTATAGTACACTGTTTCTTGTATGTGTTCAGGGCATATACTTTGTGTAGATGTGGGATTCTAATATTATTAAGGTGTTCTCCCATGACACAGTTATCAACATTTTGGAGAAAAAACAGCAGAAATATAAGATCTATAAGGCTGAAGTATGGACAAATGAGTCTTGAGAATTATCTCAAGTCAATGATTATATCAGAGAACTGAGAATTTATATGTCCCCTAGAAATAACTTGAGAGTTGGAACAGTGGAAAGATGAAAGGCTGACTAGAGTATTTCAGTTGGCAGAACACCCAAAATCAGTAAATGCCCCTTTTTATGTGTTTTCTGCCCTTCCAGTTGAAAGGTTAACTAAACAGCCCCCATCTATTTTGGTATGGTATGGAGATCCAAATTACAGAGAGATCCCTCATCCAGAAAACCCAAGGTCCTGTGGATTCTGGATAACAGGGCACATACCTGCACTTCTCGGTGACATCAAATATGTGCCTCTTCTCTTGTTTAACCAATGCCAACTTGGCCAACCTTACTTAACTATCTTAGTTGCCCTCCTTTAGACGCATTCTTACTCTATAATATCCTGTCTGAGCATCAGAGACCAAAACGTCATATTCTACAATAGGCCTTACCAATACCCTTTTCTCCCATGAATTTATACCCCTTCTAATACTGCTAAAAATGTATGTTGTTTGCCCTGGCAGATGATGTGTTTAATTGCATGCTACAGCCAAGTTTATCATCTACTAGTACCCCCAGGTCCGTTAATGCAGTCCCATTAAATGTTTAAGTGACTTGCCTATTTTTACATCTATGACGTATACTTAGCCGCCCAGATTGCTAGATGTATCCATATCCTTCTGCAAAGATTTCAAATCCTCCATAAAATAAATTGTCAATTCGGCAAATGCTAATATTACTTACTAAATAAATTAATGTGCACAAAACTGCTGCAG
This sequence comes from Xenopus laevis, assembly GCF_017654675.1. NCBI lineage: Eukaryota > Metazoa > Chordata > Amphibia > Anura > Pipidae > Xenopus > Xenopus laevis. Next base: position 101,773,771 of record NC_054371.1, on the reverse strand, counting down.
TTGGATATTTATGATGTATATGTATTGATGGGTAATAATAAAAACAGCAAATGCTTAGATTTGCTCTGATTTCTATGAAGTACTTTGTTAAAAACAATGGGCAAAAGTAAGTGTGTCCTTCTTCATATCATTCAGAAATATACATAGCAGTCTGTACTGCTGATAAATAGAAATGTTTCTAATGATTGCACCCAGCTTATGCTTTTCATATATATTTGACAGAGAATGGAAATGTAAAGTGTTTGTTGTTTCAGAGTGTGGCCTGAAATAAATATGAAAGATTAGGTCATTGGAGTTTGGACAAACCTATTTATCTTTTTTATTATTTGTTCATAAATGCTGTTCAAACATAACAAATCATTTTTTTCTCACCTGCACTGCACAAAGTAGGTGCGTCCTGTATGTATCAATAACTGATTTGTGATATACCTCAGATTCCTAAAAAGTATAAATTAACATCATAGTTACAGGAGCAAAAAAGAAGTACATACTGTATATATGTCATACCGTACCTTATTAACTGGGAACTTACTTTATGTTTTTGTTCCATGGTATTAAGTTTGTGCTGCAAACTCGTTATTTCCTTTTGCATTCTATGCTGGTCTTGTTGCTCACCCTTTCTTTGATCTCTGAGTCTCTTCAGTTCATGTTCCAGGCTGGTCTGTTCTCCTTGTCTGTTCAAAGATTCTTTCAAGACAAGAACTTCTTGGGATAATTCTGAGATCTAGAAACATTTAAACAAGTGTCTTAAGTATAAATGTACCTAAAGCATCTTGCCAGGTCAGATCTGCCGAGAGAATACTTATACAATGCTTCTTTTTGAAACACAGCAGAAAAAGCAATGCTCTACAATGGGGTACAAACTGATAGCTAAATTGCTTCCAACAAATTTACTAGCTTTAACAACATATTTAATTTTCTTCCTTAGATTCACTTAAAGAATCACTCTCATATAAAATCTTTCCTATAAAGACATAAGAAAAAGAATGGCAACCCGCCTCTTGAAGTAAAAATAACTGTTTATTCGACCATTAAAAAAATAGTTGGTAGCTTGAGTGCATAAGACGCCTAATGCGTTTCAGGAACACCCCTTAATCATAGGCTTAAACGAGGTGGCTGTGAGCTACCCTTTAATACATTCAATAACACCGCCATCTATAGGACAAATAACAAAATACATTTAAAACTGGTATCATAAAACCAAATCAAAAATTTAATGGCAGAGGGAACCCCCGACGGTAGGGTCGGACCGGGGGGCCAGGGGCCCACTGGGACTGTTGACCAGGGCCCCCCCTCCTGTGAATGTTCTGTGCATACTCAAATGGCGCCCCTTCTGCGCGCATGTGCATATGGTGCTGCACGCCGCCGAAGATACTTTTTTTTTAAAAAAAAACTGAGCATCTGGAGAGGGGGTCTGGCCTGGCGGCATCAACATCCATAAAAATTAGCCTGTTGAATTTAAACAGGACTGAAAAAGTAGAGGAAAAATGAGGATGAATATTAAGAAGCAGATTCACTAGCATAAGTTAAAAAATCTAGTATAAGGGCCAAATACTATAATATAGTATGACCAGCTCCATGTTGTAGCTCCCACCCTTCCCAACTACAGTCAGGCGATCCCACTGGTGTCTAGCGAAAATTCACCAGGCGTACCCTTACGAAGTAACACTAGCGAATTTACGCCAGCGTTCATTAGTGAATTTGCGAAGTAACGAAAATGCCCAACGCTAGCGAATTGACGCTAGCGTTTGGCGCTTCGGCACTTAGTGAATTTGCCCCTTAGTCCCTTTGTAAAATGTATAATGAAGCAATAGAATTCTTAATGAATCAGATGAAAATTGAGCATAGGACTGGCCAGATATGGGATGACTTTGACGTTGTTGGCCAGCTTAAATATATTGCAATATATGGACAAACAATCCCTGTTTTGTTTAAAGGGTAAGGCATTTTTCAGTAGCAGTATGCACAAAATGTCTCTGTCTTAAATATATTGATAATGGGTTGAGTGCAGAGGACTCTTGTGTTTGACTATATGTATTTTGTGGTCACAGCCTCATTGCACCCCCGCCTAATGGTTTTAAAAATTAGTGGTGAGCACAGCTTTCCCTTGTTTGTTATAGTTATACAGGAGCAGTGACCAGCTCCTTGTTGTAGCTCCCACCCTTCCCAGCTATAGTCAGGTGATCCCACTGGTGTCTAATAAAAGGGCAGCCAAGTTTGGGAGTTTTACTTTGAAAGCAGCAAGTAAGTTGCAGGTAAAACCTAGTCCCTTTGTAAAATGTATAATGAAGCAATAGAATTCTTAATGAATCAGATGAAAATTGAGCATAGGACTGGCCAGATATGGGATGACTTTGACGTAGTTGGCCAGCTTAAATATATTGCCAGCAGTATAAGAGGATACTGAACTGGACATAAAACCTGATTTGCGATGGTAGAAAAATATTCTGTAGAATACAATGGAACAGTGAATTCATGCAGATTAAGGATGCGGGGGGATCCAATAGGAGCGGGTTACGTCACTATGCGACATGGAGTTGTAATTTCGCGCCTTTTTACTATGTATATAATGGTGGTTTATACTTGTATTTGTGACTTTGACAAAGGCTGGGACGCTGCCGAAACGTTAGTTTTCTAGAATAAAATACTTAATATTTTCATAAGCCCTGTGAGTGCGGTCTCTGCTTTGGAAGATTATATATATATATTTTTTTTATATATATATATTACTATAATGCAAATATATATCAAATTATGTATGAGACATCCCACCTCGAGTTCAGGCCCATAGTGGCACATGTATTTAGTTTTAATATCCAGAAGGCTTCCCTGGAGTTTAAGGTTCTTAAAAGATCGCCTCCTCTAGCCAGGGTCATGACTTTCTCTATAACTTGTACTTTTAAGTCGTTAGAACCCCTGTTTGTACAGTCTTTAAAATGTCTACCGAGTGGGGAGTTAGTAGTTTCTTTTTCAATAGAGTAGATATGTTTTCTGATCCTACTCTTGAGGGAATGAAAGGTGTGGGCCAACAGATTGTTTATGGTAATTTAAACATTCCACTAAATAAACTACACCCTTGGAATTACAGTTGCCATAATGTCTCATCTTATATTCTTTCTGTGTGACATTTGATTTAAAAGTGACACTTTTGGTTATAACTTCAAGTTTTACATGTATTTGCTCCACATGGGTAAGTACCATCCGTATGAAGCCAATTAGATTGAGAGGTAGACTTGGAAGAGAAGGTTATCATACTAGGAGCCAATTTGTTGGCTAGAGTGGATACTTTCCAGGAAACAAGATTGATGGGATGGATTCGCAGTATGTCATTTAACTTCAGGTCAGTATATAGGATTGGAAGAAATTGTTTGACAATATAACAAATTTTATTAAATTCCAGGGAATATTCAGTAAAGAAATACATTTTATAATTCAAATCTTGCTGACGCTTATCTTTTCTAGTGTGAGATGAATTTGGTAATAGATGTGCTTGATGCATTGTGTTTTTGGATTAGCCTCTGGCCTTTAGTCTCTTTTTCCATTGTGTAGATTGTTCTTTAAATAACTCTATGTAAGAACAATTTGCGATACCTAATGAACTGTCCATATGGGATGCTGTTAATAGTGTGTTTAGGATGGCAACTGCTAGCTCTCAATACCATGTTTCCTGCCATTGGTTTTATAAAAACTTTGGAGGTAATAGTGCCAGTGACTGGGTTACCTTGGAGTGTGACATCCTGAGAGTCAATTACAGTTTTATGATGTGACATGGAAAATTGCAAATTAAGATCATTGGAATTAATAAGGTGAAAAAAAAAATGTTGGAGTGATTCAATGGGCCCCCTCCAAATCATAATCAGGTCGTCTATATAGCAACCGTACCAAATAATATTATCCCGGTAATGGTTCAGAATCCAGATCCCCAAAGACGTTGAATCACTCCCACCAACTCATATAGAGATTGGCATAGGAGGGGCAAAGGATCGCCCCATCGCAGTTCCACGTCTTTGGAGAAAGAACTGATGGTCAAACAAAAAAAAAGTTGTGGTTGAGTAAAAAACCTAATGCTAGATTTGTAAAGTTATTGGCAAAAGTGTCACTTTTAAATCAAATGTCACACAGAAAGAATATACGATGAGACATTATGGCAACTGTAATTCCAATGGTGTAGTTTATTTATTGGAATGTTTAAATTGCCATAAACAATATGTTGGCCTCAGATTTCGTTCCCGTTTTAACTTATGCTTGTGAATCTGCTTCTTAATATTCATACCTATTTTTCCTTTTTCAGTCTTGGTTAAATTCAACAGGCATTGATATACAATTAATAATCATTTTACAGATGATGATGTAGTTGGGGGTTCCCTCTGTCACTAAATTTTTTATTTGGTTTTATGACACCAGTTTTTAAATGTATTTTGTAATTTGTCCTATAGATGGAGATTTCTGGATAATGTATCCCATATCTGTATTTGTAGTTTATACTTAGTTTATACTATATTTATAAACTTCTAACAGGTGCATTTAGGGAAACTAATAATAAAAGAAAATAGAAATGGAAAATACAGTCAACAGAGGAGCTGACTACACAAGACATAATTTTCTGAATATCTGACTGATTGGCCTGTAGCCATTTTGACTTATTAAACATGAGAACTGGAACAGAGGTTCTGGCTCCAAAGTTCTGATTTGCTTACTCCTCATACAAAACAACTTTTTGTATTTTATAAAAAACATAGTTGCGTGTGCTTGGTTTAGGTACATTATATTGGTCCTACATACCCTTTGTTCCTTTTCCCCAGGAAGCTCTGACATCACATGGCCTTTCTCCTGTATGTGTTGCATCTGCCCTGTCACAATTTCCAGCTGTTTCTGCACTTTCTCCAGTTGCTCCTCAGCTGCTTGTTTCTCACTTTTCATAAAAAGAGCCTCCCTCTGAACCTGAAACACTTCTACACTTGTTCGCTCATGGCGTTTGCTTAGTTCACTCAGTTTCTGTGTCAAAGATGTCACCTCATTCTTCAATGCTTCTGTTGTTTGATCTGCAGCCTGTACAGCATCTAATTCATGTTGCAACTTCTCTGTTTCCCGTTCCCTGCTCTGTAGTTTTTGCTCTAGTTGTCTCACTTTAATCTTCAGGTCCTGCATCTCACAAGTTAGCGATTCTTGCTCTTGACGATGCACCTGTATGGGTACTGCATTCTCACGAAGGGTTTTCAGTTCCTGCAGAGCATTAGAGAGATGTTCCTGTGTCTGTTCCAACAATTCTTGTGTTTGATGCAAGGATCCTTTACCTGCATTTTGAGTCTTAGATTTTTCTAATTGATCCCGTAACTCTTGTGCTTCTTTCTGCAAAATATCTTTCTGTTCACACAAGTATTGCATCTCTTTGTTCTCTTCTACTTGCCTGTCTTCTCTCAACTTTTTTAGTTCATCCTCTCTTTGTTTGCAAAGAGCTTCCAGAGTTTCTCTTCTTTTCTTTTCACTCTGAACTAAACCCACTGCATCTTCAAACTCCTCTTTTAGTTGCTGAATCTGTTGGTCCCTTTGAAATAATATCTCCAAAAGCTCTTTCTGCTGCTCTTGGTCCTCAGCAATGTCTCTACATTCCTTATACTTTTGGTTCTCATCACCTTTTACTATGCCTTTATTTGCATCTTCTGTGCTAAGAATTCCCATTTCAATTTGTTCCTTAAGTCCCCTTACTTCTTCTTGCAATGTTCTACATTGTTCCTCCTTTTCCAGCAGTTTTTCCAAAACCTCGTCATTTTGTTTGTACTGCTTTTTATTTTCACAAAGTATTTGAACTTCTTCTTGTAGCTGCTTGCACCTCTCTTCACTCTCCTGTAGCTTTTTCAGGTCTTTCTGCATATCTTTGCATTGACTTTTATAGTCCTGCAGCTTCTTTAATTTCTCCTCCAATTCATTACATCTTTTCTCACTCTGTAGCAGCATATTTGCTTCCACCATATTTTGCAGTTCCTCCTCATTCTCAAAATGCTCAAGATCCTTTGTGTTCTCCTGCTTCTTAAATGATTGTTTCAAAGCTTCTTGTTCAATTTGGAGCTGTTCATAAGCCTCAAAAGGAATCAGTTTGCAAGACGGAGATGACAGTTGCTCTGTGGAACTTTGCAAAAGATGCAATTCGTTCTGGGTTTCTTTGAGCTGCTCTTGCAGAAGCATATATTGACTCTGAAGGGAGTCATACAAGATGAGTGGAATAAAGTCTGCAGAACTTTCCATATCACTTTCATCGCGCTCATAATTCTCAAGTATCTGAAAGGACAAAATTAGCTATCTATTGAATTTCAGTCCATTTTGTTAAAAAAGCTTACCTTTTTTTTTTTTTTATCATGTACTCACCTGTATTTTATCTTGCAACTCCTGATTTTCTGCCCTCAGCTTCTGCATTTCTTTCTTTAGGTTGCCTATTTCCTGTACAGACCCTGCATAAATATCAAATATATATTTTATATAAATACTGTAGCTGAAGACATAAAACAGTCAAAATATTTTACATGTAAAAAAACTACAAGTTATATTTTGAGGTCTGTAATAGTTTCATTCATTGTTTACTCTATGCAAGTGTGGTATCATTTTTGTTCATGTACCTAAGCTGATTTTTGGACATTTGGTAAAAAATATTAAATGAAGTAAAGATTTGTGCTTTGATAATTGTGTGTACTAAATTTCTACCTTCAGAATAACTAATGCAATTGTTAAGCCAATTGATGAAAATGTAACCATTGTGAACTCCTAACATAGAAGGCTGGCAAGCCTGGTATGAACTTTTTCTATATTTTAGACATTTGTGATTTTAAAGGAAGTCCAACATTTAAGAAAAAAGGTAGAACTACTAGAAACCCCTGTACTGGACTGACATATAATTTTCCCACACTTGAAGGTGTAAAACTAGTTCTGGCCTTAAGTAAAATGTCTACCACATGGCCCCAAAAGATGTTGGGCCTTCAATCCATCAAATAAAGAACAACTGGGCCGTGCATCTGCCCTAAGAAACAAGAAAAAATCTTTAAAAAAACAGTTGGTGCCCAGGATACTTGCTTTACGATATAAGATAGGCAGGGACTCCAAACAAATAAGATATCTTTAAAAATTATCCCTTGTTTTTCTTTTGAAAAATTGCTTTCTGTACCCACTTAGGGAAAATTGACACTTGAAGGATTAAATAATTCTGACAATTACGCTACTATATTCACAGCTTGTTATAATATAATATATTTTCACCTATAAGAACTTTATAGATATGTCTTGTTATTTTTCATTTATGATTGCTGTTTGAATAGTATTTATTTGTTTGGGACGTTAGCATCTATACCTAGAATTTGTATATCAAACTAAAATTGTGAGACATGGTTCTAAATTGCAGTAGAGAGAGAGACACATACCGTTTTCATAATCTGTTTGTATAGCAGTATCATCCTCTGATAACTCTGTAACATCCTAGGATAAAAAAAAATCTGTCAGTAAATGTTATACCCCAATTTACTAGTAGGGTGAAAATATATTTCCTAGGTCCCAAAGGGGTATAGAATGATTAAAGGGGTAGTTCACGTTTACATGAGAGGGAAACTATAACCCTAAATAAATGAGAGTTTCTACAAACAAAAAATCACCATACATATGTTAAACACTGTTTCATAGACATAAAGCTTTTTCATGAAATATATTTTTTTTGTAGTACCGTTACAGTATATGCCATTATATAATATATAATCATATGAGCACTGTGCTTACACACAAACCAAGACAATGCATGCATGATGTGTTACATCAGCCAATAAATAGGCAAAGTTCTGTCCTTTACTCACACACTTCTTTCTGTTACAGTTAGAGCCTTCTATATTTTATGTTAGGGTAGCATACAGAGCATCAGAAAAAGGAGAGCTGATACCTTCCTTTAACTGACCTGTTGGAAATGCATTTGATCTTGGCAAGAATCAGGTTCCAAGGTAATATAATGTTCCTGCAGGGAGTCAGCATCAGGCGCAATATTAGTTTGGAAGTTCAGTATTTCAGTAAGTTCACTGTGATCAGAGATGATATCTTCCTGGGCAAGTGAAGCATTCTGCTCAGCGCATGGATCCTGCAGAAAAGGAAAATGGTTGTAGTAAACTTAAAGAGCGACCGGTTCAAAAGAGGTATTAACGGAAATATATGGAAAAACTGAAAAACCAAGTTTGAATGGGGGGGGGGGGGAATTCCAACATCTATTGTCTGCCACATACAATGATGTTTTAGCACCTCTCCCTGAAAAGGTTTAATAACACATCAAAACTCCAGTCTTGCTAATACAATCAACACCTAATTTAATGATATCATTGTGGATTATGATAAACAGATTATGCTGATTGGAGCAACATTCCAGAGGATATATATTCTCGAAGGAAGATTTACAAGTTATTCTGAATTGAGAAAGCCAGTAGGACGACTGGTGAACGATCTTCAAGGAGAAAGCACAGCAAGTCCAGTTGATTTGACTTATTTCTACAGATATACCGTGACCTGGATGATTGAGAAACTTCACAATCAAATGTATCCACCATATATCTACAGTATAATTCAGTGTCTGAATGTTTGCATTGTACTGCCAAATGCTTACAGCAAATAACTGCTACCATATGCATATGTTATCTGATACACTAGAAAATATAATTTTGGTCACACTTACAATATTCACAGTTCTGATAAGATGTGAGAGAGAAAAAAAATGTTGCATGAGGGTGGGAAAAAAATGTTGCATGAGATCTGCAGGATCCAGTGGCTTTCTCTTACACTGAAGTGTACAACATGAAAAACTTAAAATGAGAGGAGAATGGGGAGCAGCATAAGTTAGTGAGACTGGAAAAGAAGTCATGGTTAGCTGAAAGTTTATTACTGACCTGTAAAATTGTTTTGTCATCTTTGTATTCATCAGTTTCATATGTGACCTGGAGTTTCTGCTCCTCAGAACAAGGGACACTTTCATCTTCAAGCAAATCTTTACCCTGTTTCTTATCATGTAACGTTTTATTTATCTCAGGATCAGAAACACTTCCATCTTCCTTGTCTGGTGGATCAATTTGCTCACTATTGGCACCCTGTAACAATGGTGCAGTCAGTTTGAGATTAATAACAGGGCAACAATAAGGCTCATTTACTAATATAAGTATGTGTCTTAATATCATATACCTATTCAACCCAGGCAAGGTGCATATATAATTCGATACAGCAGCTAATTACTAGCCAGCATTAATGGAGGTGTCCACACTTGTTTTAATTTGCCATATATACCCATACCAATATGGGACTTAACCTCCAAATGCAATTCAAGCAATATTAGATAACCAATGGCCATGCAAAAGTAAGTGAATTAAAAAGCAATATTTATTTTCACCATGCCAGAAATACTAAAACCATTTAAAATAAGCAGCGCTGCTTAGGGGGTAGGGATCCCAATACCCCGAGTAATTCTCACTATTAAATACAATTGAATAAAGGGAACTGCGTGCACGCTGTTGGTAGAAACCGCCAAATTGTTCCCAATTATAACGAATTTTTGGGCGGTACACAGTGCATCAATCTAGGTAAATCCATGAATGGATGTTCATGTAGGGAGGATAGCGATGTGCCGTCACATCTGACATCTAAATGTGAAGATATCCGAAGTGGTATGTGTCGCCAATAAGGTGCTTAATTCTGTGGCGAGAGAGATAGTTGGACCCACAGGGTTAATCAATAGTATGCTTTGCAGTATGTGGGAGCGGAGCCGGTGTGGGGTTGAATATTTAATGCCCGATGTAGTTCGTGCTGTATTATATAAACGTTCAGCACTGGAAGTGATTATCAGTAATGTGCATCCAATGGGCATCAAAGTCTCACAGCCTTGGTGATGTAGCAATCGCTACACAATCATGTTCATCCGACCATGCTGTGGCAGACTGCTGTTTGAATAAGAAAATGTACTGACCGTGGCTGATCACATCCCACACCGGATACTCAATGCTCGATGCTCACATCTGGACCCCAAATCCACTTGTTCCACTGTTGCGCATCGTCCTCAGGAGAAGAGGGATTCCAATATTCCCCGTGCTGCGCTGTACCTCGACAGCTGTTTGGCCACTAACTGCGGCTTTGTCAAGAGGGTCTTGACAAAGCCGAAGTTTGATTCACTGTGTACCGCCCAAAAATTCGTTATAATTGGGAACAATTTGGCGGTTTCTACCAACAGCGTGCACGCAGTTCCCTTTATTCAATTGTATTTAATAGTGAGAATTAATCGGGGTATTGGGATCCCTACCCCCTAAGCAGCGCTGCTTATTTTAAATGGTTTTAGTATTTCTGGCATGGTGAAAATAAATATTGCTTTTTAATTCAATTACTTTTGCATGGCCATTGGTTATCTAATATTGCTTGAATTGCATTTGGAGGTTAAGTCCCATATTGGTGTGGGTATATATGTGTCTTAATAGCTGGAGTTTGCAAATTAGCATTTGTACAAATGCTAGTAGCAATTTATGCAAATGCCTATAAAATATTACCATGTGAATTACATTAATGAACACTATTTTTAAATGCCCTATGTGCAAATCATGGGTTAAGCTATAGTAAAATATGCATGTGACACTTATCTATATATTTTAAAAAACCTTGTAAAGCGCTAGTAAAGAGCAACCATATTACAATAGGATGTACACTTTAGGGGTGATTTATTATGTGCAGAACCATATCTAATGTGCAAAAAACAGATGCAATCCACCACATTTTTTGTTTTTTGTATCCTGCAAGGGAACCCTGAAAAGTAGCTGCTGGTCACTTTGCCAGAATGGCACACACATAAATACAGTGCTGCCTGCATTCAGCACTGTATTCAGGACATGCTCTATGACTGGAGAAAATTAGATTGCAGCAATAAAAGGAACACCATACTGCTTAGTTAACATTGCTGCTCCTTATATTTGGAATGCCATTCCTGAATCTCTCCAGAGAGAATGTTTTCAGAACTAAACTCAAAGACTACCTCTTGGAGCACTTGCATAACACCTGAACTGGGAACTGGCACATATGGCAGTGTCACACACTGTAACCTACAGCACTTAATATCCCTCTGAATTGTGTATGTAAGTTACCCTCCCATTTAGACTGTAAGATCTACGGGCTGGGACCTCCATCCTTTTATCTCCTTGACAGTAAGCACATAATCTGTATTGTAACTATATTTGATATTCATGTGTATTGTATTTATTATTACAATGACCTCCTGTTTGTTCTACTAAATTATTATTCTGCTATACAGGGCTTTGCCCTCAAGGAACACTATGCAAATAAAATTATACATATGTATGTACAGTATATACTACATGTTAAAAAATAATTAAAACCTTATTGGTTGTTATTGGCAAACACACATTTCACACCTCTTTCCTTACCTAATCACTACTGAGTTTAACAGATAGATTACTCAAGAAAGGATATGATGCAAAACCCACTTCAAGTATTTAAATATATGTTGTGGCACCTTCATCTGCTGGTCATCTTCTTCTGCTGCCTCCTGTTCCTCATGGAAATGTATGTTTTCTTTTTGAGAGACATTTTTCACAATATTCTGATGACTTCTATTGCTTTCTTTATGAATGGTATGTAAACTTTGTTTCTCAGATATACTGATGTTCTCCTCAGTGGTCACTATAACACTTTCTTCCAGTTTGATACCCTGTGAGAGAGAACCATAGAAGATTAACAGAGGAAATATATCAGCATTGTAAATGAAAATATCACAGTTACTAATTCATATTTTCATTTATAAAGGAGTAAACTCTCACTTTAGCCCTTTGATAAATATGCATATATACATAACATAATGTGAATTATAGCAATCTATGTTTTTATATGCTTCTAAGTGACTAAAGTAATTTATAAAGTAGGCATTATCAGTACACAATGCCTTGCATAAGACTTCAGGTCATTGATTCAAACTCTCATTTCATAATATAGCAAATTATACAATTACATTTTCTTCTGTGATCATTTTACTGAAACTCAAAGAAAAGGGAAATGTTCTGTTTGTAAAAGTATTAATAAAGAAGTAATAATAAAACAATATATTATTATTATTATAATTATTACTGTATTAAAATTACTTCTAAAGCAAAAATAGCTTTAATTGTAAAGTCAATTCACCTCCGCCCTACTGCTTAGAAGTGATTTTGTCCTATTGTTTCATATACGTTGTTCAGTTTAGCAGTTTATGTTAGTCATAAGGGGCATGTGTTCAGCAACATAAACTAAGTATAGCATAGGTATAATGGCCCCTCTAGGGGTTTGTTACATTTTTTTATGAAATATGTCATGTTGTAAGGCTCTTCTAGTCCTAGATCCTAGATCAGTGCTATCCAACTCTTTCCATGTAGTGGGCTAAGTAGTTTATAACTACATGTTTGTGGGCTGGATTATACCAAATTAAAGTCAGACACAGCAAAACCCATTGTAGTCAGGGGGGCCATAGAGGGTCATATCTAGCCAGTAGGCCTTCAGCTAAATAGCCCTATTAGAAACTTATAAAATAAAGGTAGGAGTAAGCTCCAGTGAGCTCTATGGGAAAACAATGGTCAGTGGACTTTCAAGTACTTTTGAATGAATCATCTCCTTCGTTTAAGTCCTCTATTTGTATTATACACACATGCACAACATACAAATAAATAAATGCAAATAAACAAGTTTCAGTTCATGTCAAATGGAAAGGGTATTTTTCTTAGTTTTCCCGACATTTTTTCCGTGAATAGAACATTTCTTTTAAAACGTAGTTCACCTCCTAAACACTTTTTTCAGTTCACTAGTTTTCAGATAGTACAAATGAAAATTGCTTTGTATTTTTTTATTTTTAACTGCTTTTCTAAAATTTCAGTTAATGTTCATTTCTCTGGGATTTCAAGCAGATGGCTCAGTAATCCAGATGCACACTCTGTACAATTACAATCAGCTGCATTATTTGATACATTTCTCAGCAGCGCCTGATTTTGGGCTGAAGATAATAAATGTCAAATTAATGTATCAAATTATTACAGTTTTCTTAATGCGTGACCATCCTCCTCCCAGAGCGGCTCCCGGAAGATATAAGAAGGTGAAAAAATTGAATATAAGGAAAAAGGTTCAAAATAAAAAGATACTGAGAACATTTTATTTTGTACTTCCAAAAATGGAAATGTTTATGCACTCTGAAAGCTCCATAGCTTGCTAAGAATCTTTTCTGCCCATAATTCAATTTTGTCCCTTTTAATGTAACATTTTATAATTTTTTTACATAACACATTGCTATCCACAGTATGTATTACAAATTTCTTGAGTTAAATATAACTATATTATACATAACTGGTGAGCTTTAAACTGGTACGGTATACAAACTAACCATGTTTCCTGCCTGCCTTTATGCACTTTATTAACTACATGGAGTGAAGTTTGGACTTCATTATCGATTCTAAAATAAACCATACTTTGACTGAAACTTGCATTGAAAAATAGATTTTATTTATATCAGATTTTATTCGATGGTCAAGTTCCATTACCCCACATGTAATAAAAGGCACAAATCTAACCCAGGTGCAGCAACCAATAAGATGTTTGCTTTTAAGCAGGTGACCAGTAAATGCCATGTTCCGATTGTTTGCTATACATAGGTGATTAGACATGTACATTAGCCTTTACTTTATTCTCAAAAGGAGTCTGATTTATCAAAAATCCATTTTCAAGGTTGTAATGTTTATATTATGGGCCAGATTCGATTTGGTGAGAAAAAGTTTATCATGTGATTCAATTCAAGGAAAAAAAAAATTTCTCCTAATTCAATTCCAGTTTTTTTCCCCCATGCACTTCAATAGAGTTTTCAAGTGATAAACAGGGAGAAACATTTTTCTGAATTTGCATCACAAATTGAATCTCATCCATGATTTTTCACAAGATAAACCCTTTTCTCACTGAACTGAATCTAAATCTGGCCCAATGTGTGTTCATATACTAATAAACATGCTCAGGTAAAAATGTGAAAAAACAACTTGAATGCTGTAAAATCACATTCTACCCATCAATGAGTGCCAAATTGTAAATTACTTTCAAAGCCTGAATTGAAAAATAGCTTTAATTTTGCTAATACAACTCCCATTGACTTCTACATGAACCTGGCAGCTTTTAGATGCCAAATGTTAAAGTTCAAGTTTTCAAATTTTTTGCATTTAAAAATGTAAGTTTCAGAAACTCGAATTAGAATTCACAGTTTTTGCTGTAAAAAATACGTGAATTGCAGTGAAATGTTGAATTCAAATGTTTAGAAATCTGCTCCATAGTAAAATATTTTTCTTTAACCAGAACAATACTTATATGTTATTATAAGTTACTTTGAATATACAGGTATGGGATCCGTTATCTGGAAACCTGTTATCCAGAAAGCTCCAAACTATGGAAAGGCCGTCTCCCATAGACTCCATTTTATCCAAATATTCCAAAGTTTTAAAAATGATTTCCTTTTTCTCTGTAATAATAAATCAGTACCTTGTACTTGACCCAAACTAAGACATAATTAATCCTCATTGGAAGCAAAACCAGCCTATTTGGGTTTATTTAATGTTTATATGATTTTCTAGTAGACTTAAGGTATGAAGATCCAAATTATTGAAAGATCCATTATTCGGAATACCAAGGTCCCGAGCATTCTGGATAACAGGTCCCATACCTGTATTTGTATTGCCAGAGGACCTAAAGAAGGTCAGCTATGCATTTGCCAGACGTAGTAGAATTAATCAAGTTAAAATGGTCTCTACACATTTTAAAGCATGCACTATAGATGTTTGCTTAGCTTTCATTGTGCTCTTTTGGCTACTAGCTGACTCATCATAGTCATTACTGGTACATTTTTCACTTACTGTTAGCTGTTTCCCACATGATTTCTTATAACTGTATCTATTTATATATGCCTTTTTTGCATTACATTTTTATGGATAACATTGACTTTGCTTTTTATGTGTTTCTAAGGTTTTTATATTTCAGTAACCCAAAAACTAAAAGCCAGGTGGAGGAGATATTATTAGGATAATATCTACTCTACCAAATCACCTACTGTAAAAACTATAAGTCCATTCAAGCTTTCTAAAAATGGTGGTTTTCAAAAGATGAGCTTAAGTAAGCATTATATATGTCATTTTAAGGCAGTTTCCTTTCTTGATGTTACTGACCTTTCACTAAACAATTGTTATTCTTAATGGATTTTCTTTGTATTTTGTATAGTGCATTGCACTTGTCCTTTCTGTCTGTACAAACTGTCAATGACTTGTGTTTGTTACAAAGCCCTGATGCAGAATAAATTACTACAGCGATAAAATCTTGCAACTTGCCTCATCTCGTCCTTCAGAAATGACTGCTAGGTCCTGTCCTACAGAGTCAGGGACACATTGTTCTTGAGCTGTGGATGTGATTGGCTCTTGGTTGTTTGAGTTGAGCTGTTTTTTGAGTGCAACAGTTTCCACTTGTAAAACAGGAGTACCTGCCTTGTGGGTAGAGGGTTTTGGCTCTTTACTCTGTAAACATATGAACACAACATAATAAGAGATCAGTATATGATAAATGTGGAGTCAAGTTTAATTAATAAATTACATCATTATATATAAAAACACCCAATTTTGACATATAGTTTATTTTTATTGTGAGTTTCAAACACAATTTTTTGCTACAAATATTAAGGGGGAAATGTATTAAGTCCAAAAGAATTTGCACAAATGAGAATAAAAAGTTGCATTTTGCAATGCAATATTCTTCATTTGTTTGTTTCATTACATACACTGCGCACTGACCCAACTATAAAATTAACAATCTTTCTTACAGTTAGAAATGGTTGTTAAACATTTTCCAGGTTCGTAAAAAATTATTTTAAATTCATGCAAAGGAAAATTTGTTCCTGCAGATGAATACATTTTCACATTGCGACTATTTTTCCCTTTGCCTACTTTTATTACATTACTCCACATATGAGATAATATAAGATCATTAATACCCAGGCATTCTAGTACATGTACATTTGTAATTCATTCTAGGTTGTTAGAGAAGACTAGATAAAATAAAGCATTATTCCTAGTTGGGGTCTCAATAATTTATGACATAAGATTGCAACTCAGAGCATTTACTTGTTTCCATTAACTGTCCTGGCAGTATTATTGCTTTAGCCAATATCTGGGGGCAATTCCCCATCAATAAAACGTGTCCCAGTGTTGCAGCATATGCTTTTCTTAAAGATAATATGACACTAGTTAGTTATTAGCTTTATTGGTCTTTAACAAGTGTATAACTCCATTTAACATAGAGGATGCTTTAAGAGTCATGTTGTATACCTTTCTTTCTGGTTTCACCCGACTTTTCTCTCTTCCTCTTTCACTCTTTTTTTCTTTGGAATCCTGGGTAAGAGGCATTGGAGGCTAAAGCAAAATGTAATTTTAACACAGAAATAGAGACTCTGCATTAGCAAAACTGTACAAGTTAGTAATAAGGAATATTATGTTTTATTGAAATGCGGTGCTAAAACATAACATGTATAATATTATTTATGGTATAATGTAGAGTAGTCATTTAGTGACTGTTTCATGAAAAGACTGAAAAATATAGGCATGGACTACGCAGTTAAATTGATGGACTTGGCATAGTTACCTGCTTAGATGCAGTAGGTGGTGCAGGAGCTTTCCTCTTCTTAGCAATACAATTTGTATTCTTACTTTGTGACTCGTTGGAATTTCCCTTAATTTGTTTGGTGATAAGTTCCTGATGCACATCACTTTTGACCTGTGAGGTACCTTGTAGGATTTTCTGCATATGGCTAGTTCCTCTAGCTTTGCTATAATGCAGAGCATCATGCCCCATTGAATCCAGTAGGCTGATCTCTGCCCCAGCCCTTAGAAGAAGCTGAGCAGTGTGAGTGCTGCCCGCTTCACAACACAGCATTAGGGGTGTCCTACAGAACAGAAGTAAATCTGTATATATTATCACTCAGGATAATTAAGTGATTAAACAATGATGAAGTGATGTAGAAAGTATCTCAACTTACTAAATATAACTTACCGACCTTGAAGGTCCCTACTGTTAACGTCAGCTCCTCTCCGCAAAAGTAGCTGGCACATATCCCCATAGCTCATTTGGGCAGCCAAAGAGAGGGCAGATAAGCCATCCTGCACATATAGAAAAGGCACAGGAGTGATAAACTGGTAGCAATCAGCCAGTTTTGAAATATAGATTTAGACTTGACTTTTCCATTGTAACTTACTTCATCTATCTTGTTGATGGGAACCTGAAAGTCACACAGGATTTCAGCACAGGTAAGATTTCCACTGACAGCTAAACGTGGAAGTAAAAAAATAATACATGAGAATAATTCATTAGCTATTTAAAAAGGTAACTTGTTACTGTTGCAAAAAATATATGCATGTGGTTTGTCAGCATCCACCTTACTTTAGTATGCAGAACAATTTTGAGTGTCAGCTCAAAGAAAGATTATCAGTAAGCTGGAGAAGATGCAAAGATGCACATCATGTGGGAAAAATGAAGGGGACAATTAAGTTATAATGAAATACTGTCAAAGTTAAGTTGTTTTATCTCCTTAAGGGGCACTTGCAAAATTACTTTGTAGTTGTGCAAATATGTTAGCGAGTATTTCAGATAATGGACAATCTTTTTTTTTTCTCAACAAACTGCATATATTGTATATCCCCCCCTTAACACTAAATACCACACACAGCATTTTCTTCACCAGTGGTTTTCCACCCTTGTGCTCATTGACAGGTATGGAATCCACCTATAATTTTGCACATATTACAGATCCAACCAGTAAATGTACATGTGAGCATTTCTGGGCAAAATGTGCCCTGGCAGTGACTAAAGACATGAGGTGGATACAGGGCCGGCCTTAGGCCTATTGGACCAATTGGGCCCAATAGGGCCCCGCACCTCTGGGGGCCCCGCACCACAGGGCAGCACAGATAATATTTCCCTCAGCGCATGATGCTGCCTGGTCTGCCCCCAACTTTTGAGTCCAGCCCATCCCCAAATCCATAGGTCCAGTCCACCCCCAACTCTGATAAGCCAGCCTATCCCCCAACTCCATAGGTCTAGCCTGCCCCCAACTCTCATAGGCCCAGCTTTCCTCCAACCTTGATAGGCCCTGCCTGCCCCCAATCCAACCAAGCCTGCTCCCAAGCTGAATCGGCCCAGCCTGCCCCAAACTAATTGGCCCAGTCCACTCTCCTATTTCCTCCCTCTCTCTCTTACCCTGTGTGCCCCTATTTCATCCCTCTCACTCTTTTACCTTGTCTGCCCCTTTCCTTTCTATTTTGTGCCTGTATGCCCTTATTTTCCTAAATACTTGGTGTGTCAGTAGCCAGCAACACTTTGTCTAGGGGCCCCGCCAACATGGTCCCAATTGGGCCCCACATTTGATAAGATCAGCCCTGGGTGGATAGTAATTTTTTCTATCTGTGCGACCTTAGCATTAGATAGCAAAGGCACTTATATGTTAAGCAGCTTAAAAGTTTCTTCACTTTGCAAGTGGCAAATCTGCCAACAGGGGGGCTATTATGAATAAACAAGACCTATATATAGGCCAACTGAATGATTCATAGCACAAAAAATATTAACTGGATACACTTTATATTCAATAACTACTGTTTTCATTCAGTAATTAATGAAAGTTACAATTTCCCTTTCTTTTTTAAAAGGTGGATGGGTGTGAAAAGAATAGAAATTTTTTTTTTGGAAATCAGTAAAACCAAATATAAACAGCAGTTCTTACTAAATAGGTAAAAACTATTTTAAACCAAAACAAAGCACTATTGGTTTATCAACCCCTCAACAGAGAATGTACTCAGTGTTCACAAAATCACACTTCATGTTATGTAAAACAAATAGACCATCAATTATAAATATAAGTATAAGTTAAGCTAGTTATTCATGGTAGGACCATTATTTTACAATTCTTAGTATATGTAGCAATTTATATATAATAAAAATACATTCATGTAATGAAAAAAATAGACAAGTATAGAGGTACACACAGTAAATACCGTGTACAACATTTCTGATGGTGTTTGGCCTTTAAATATCACTCACCTGCATGGTGGAGTGATGTTCTGCCATGACTATCAGATAGATCCACTGGACAGTCTTTCTGTATAGTAAAAAAATGGCATTATGGAGCAAACTTTAGTAGAAAGCACATGCACATGTAGAGTTAGGATGTCAACAGATAAGTGAGATCAATCAACATATAAAGCTTTCATCCACTCAGTTTTCAGTCATGTTATCAGGGCCCTGCACTTTTTACTGTTTGTAATTGTAACAGAAAAGGCAGCTTAAAGTGAAAAAAAACTTCTGATGTGTCCCCAGAACAGCATGTGCACTGGAAAAAATCTTGCACTTTACAAAAAGTGGTATTAACCTCAATTTTAGATCTGTGGCATCATTGTTAACCTCCAAAGACATTAACTCTATCCTAGAAACTGATCTGTCAAAAATGACAAGAATGAGTAATATGGCTCAAAACTAGAAAGACACCATATGTGGAATATGGATCAGTCCAAATACACAATAGCTAAAACTATTCCCAAAGAAAGTGTTCAATTATCTTTTAAACGTGTGTATTATAAACAAACTGGTCAAACATAAGGAATAGCCCAGATGTAAAAACCACAGGCTTTTGTGATTAAACCCTCTCTTTATTCTGCCCATTAAAAATAATAGGACTGCCTGCCCTTGTGTATCCTCGCATTTAAACATAGGGTGACTATGATTACACATTAAGGCACGCACAATAAAAAGTGGTTTTATCTAATACCCTTAGATAAAACTGCCCAGTGGTCCGCGTTTCTCATTATTGTTTAATTTTGGATCTCTGTATGCAATACTAACTCTACAGCAATGTTATATAATGACGTTGCTTTTGATTTACTAACCTGTAGAATCTTAACAACACACTCTATATGTCCATTCTGTGCAGCAAGATGCAGAGCAGGCTGGCCTGCAAAAATAAAAATATTATTTCTAGTGCATTCTATTAATTAATTTGTAAATATATTTGTATACACAAAATGATAATATAATGATAATACATTGGATAGATGTTGCTGAAAATACACAGAGTTATCCAGACATATTGCAACACATATTTGTAACACCTCATAATCACTATCCAGCCCAATTAATTCCATCCAGGATGTGGCATCCTTGCAACAGGATCTTGACAAACTGGCAATCTGGGCAGCTAAGTGACAAATGAGATTCAATGTTGATGAAAGTAAATTCATGCACCTGGGATGTAAAATATCCAAGCCACTTATACCATTAATGGTACTGCACTAGGCAAATACATTATGGAAAAGGACCTTGGAGTCCTTGTAGATGATAAACTTGGCTGTAGCAAGCAATGCCAGTCAGCAGCATCAAGGGCAAATAAGGCATTGAGCTGTAAAAAAGGGGCATTGATTCACGTCAGGAAGCGGTCAATCTTCCACTTTAAATAGCACTGTTAAGGCCCCATCTACAATATGCTGTACAGTTTTGGTCTCCATCTCTCAAACAGGACATTATTGTATTAGAGAAGGTCCAGAGAAGGGCAACTAAGCTGGTAAAAGGTATTGAATATCTTAGCTATGAAGAAAGACTGGCCAAATTGGGGATGTTCACGCTGGAGAAGAGGTGCTTAAGGGGTGATATGATGACTATGTATAAATATATAAAGGGATCATATAATAATCTCTCTAATGCTTTATTTACCAGTAGGTCTTTCCAGCTGACACAAGGTCACCCATTCCGATTAGAAGAAAAGAGGTTCCGCATAAATATTTGGAAGGGGTTTTTTACAGTGAGAGCTGTGAAGATGTTGAATTCTCTCCCTAAATCAGTGGTACAGGCTGATACATTAGATAGAATATGCCGTACAGTTTTGGTCTCCATCTCTCAAACAGGACATTATTGTATTAGAGAAGGTCCAGAGAAGGGCAACTAAGCTGGTAAAAGGTATGGAAAATCTTAGCTATGAGGAAAGACTGGCCAAATTGGGGATGTTCACGCTGGAGAAGAGGTGCTAAAGGGGTGATATTATAACTATGTATAAATATATAAGGGGATCATATAATAATCTCTCTAATGCTTTATTTACCTGTAGGTCTTTCCAGCTGACACAAGATCAACCATTCCGATTAGAAGAAAAGAGGTTCCGCATAAATATTCGGAAGGGTTTATTTACAGTGAGAGCTGTGAAGATGTAGAATTCTCTCCCTAAATCAGTGGTACAGGCTGATACATTAGATAGCTTTAAGAAGGGGTTGGATGGCTTTTTAGCAAGTGAGGGAATACAGGGTTATGGAAGATAGCTCATAGTACAAGTTGATCCAGGAACTAGTTTGATTTTGGAATCAGGAAGGAATTTTTCCCCCTCTGAGGCAAATTGGAGAGCCTCCAGATGGGTTTTTTTTGCCTTCCTCTGGATCAACTGGCAGTTAGGCAAGTTAAAAAAAAAGTCAAAAGGTTGAACTTGATGTAAGTGTGTCTTTTTTCATCCTAACTTACTATGTTACTATAAGTAGGTAAGAAATAACTGGCACTCAAAGGGCAGGTGCAAGCAGGGACAGTCCCTTGCATTTTTGCCTTCCTCTGGATCAACTGGCAGTTAGGCAGGTTAAAAAAAAAGTCAAAAGGTTGAACTTGATGGACGTGTGTCTTTTTTCATCCTAATTTACTATGTTACTATAAGTAGGTAAGAAATAACTGGCACTCAAAGGGCAGGTGCAAGCAGGGACAGTCCCTTGCATTTTATTAGCAGAAAATGCAACGTTTCAGGGTCAGAACCCTTTATCAAGCATGCTTGATAAAGGGGCCTTACCGCGAAACGACGCGTTTTCTGCTAATAAAATGCAAGAGACTGTCCCTGCTTGCAAGGGACTTTCCCTGCTTGCATCTGCCATTTGAGTGCCAGTGATTTCTTACCTACTTGCAGTTGGATCCCTTCGTCACCGTGCACCGGGCAATCAACACGTAGGCCAGGGAGTGCGAGCGGAGCTTCTATTCGACTATGTTACTATACATATAGGCCAAGTTCCTCGAACAGGGGAAATATTCAGCTAATCCACTGTTGCAGAACTACAACCCCCAAACAAAAATTACATAATTGAACAAAACTGGAACAGTCAGTTAAAAATGGAAAACAAGGAACTGAAAATAGCTTGGTCAATTTAATTTTGTATTCAGCAGATGACATTTGGGACATTTGTAAAATACCCTAAAATTTGACATTACACTGATATTATGCAGCATTTGATGACAGTGATACTTAAAGAAACCCATTAAAAATCCATAAAAAGCCTGTTAATAAAAGTTATCAATTTATATGATCTGTTGGAAAACTGCAAGAAATCGTGTCGATTACTATCTTTTCCAAGAGATTACCTATTAACTATCTTTCTCCCCTTCAGAAAAAGACAGTTGCTAGTTTTAATTAATGAAAAGGCCCCCAGATATTATGTTTGGTTCCAGTTTATTTTGCTTTCATCGGTCAATGTGTCATCTTAAAAAAACATTAGGGCTCATTTAGAAAGGGCTAGGTACAAGAGCAGGAGCTCTAAGCTGCAAAGTTACAGCCCTTAAAGGAATTGTTCAGTGTAAAAATAAAAACTGGGTAAATAGATAGGCTGTGCAGCATAAACACTGTTTCTAATATAGTTAGTTAGCCAAAAATGTAATGTATAAAGGCTGGAGTGATTTGATGTATAACAAGTCAGTCTGAACACTACTTACTGCTTTTCAGCTCTCTTGGTTTACACTGACTGGTTACCGTGGTTACCAGGCAGTAACCAATCAGAGACATGAGGGGGGGCCACGTGGGTCATATCTGTTGCTTTTGAATCTGAGCTAAATGCTGAGGATCAATTACAAACTCACTGAACAGAAATGTACCATGTGGCCCCCCTTCAAGTCGCTGACTAGCTCAGAGTTATAGAACTGAAAAGCAGGAAGTTGGATTCTGGCTGTTTTATTAGACATCTGTTCACTCCAGCCTTTATTTATTACATTTTTGGCTTACTAACTAAATTAGAAACATTTTTTATTTTGCACAGCCTATCTATTTACACAGTTTTTATTTTCACACTGAACTATTCCTTTAATGCTCCTTTAATAACAGTACCAGTATGGTTGTAACAGATACAGAAAAGGCATATGTGCTAAATCAGTTATTTTTTGCAGTGTATACAATAGAGGAGTCGGTATTCCCATGCTCACTTCATAGCTGCACTATTGGCTAAGCTCAATCTAGTCAGTGGCTGACTCAGGATATGATTCATAAAGCTTTAATAAAAATAACGTAAACAAAGCGCCAGATGGCATACACCCCGGTGTTCTAAGACAGCTTAGTTCAGTTTTAGACCGGTCCCTATTTCTGATTTTCTCAGATTCGCTTTCATCTGGTATGATACCAATGGACTGGAGAAAAGCTGATGTCATTCCAATATTTAAAAAGGTATTATGATCTCAGCCTGGCAATTATAGGCCAGTAAGTTTGACATCTGTGGTGGGCAAATTATTTGAAGGCTTGTTAAGGTGGTCACATTCAAAATTTTGTCCTAGTGAATGGCACTTTGAGCAGCAATCAGCATGGCTTTATGAAGGATAGGTCATGCCAGACAAATTTGATTGCTTTTTATGATAATAAACTTGGCTGTAGCAGGCAAAGCAAGTCAGCAGAATCAAGGGCAAATAAGGTGTTGAGCTGAATTAAAGGGGGCATTGATTCACAGGAGGAGGGGGTCATTCTTCCACTGTATAGAGCACTGGTAAGGCCCCATCTTGAATATGCCGTACAGTTTTGGTCTCCAGTGCTCAAACAGGGCATTATTGAATAAGAGAGGGTACAGAGAAGGACAAATAAGCTGGTAAAAGGTATGGAAAATCTTAGCTATGAGGAAAGACTTGCCAAGGGGTGATGTGATAAATATGTATAAATATATAAGGGGATCATATAATAATCTCTGTAATGCTTTTTTTCCAGTAGGTCTTTCCAGCTGACAAGAGGGCACACATTTCATTTTGAAGAAAGAAGGTTCTGTCTAAATATTTGGAAGGGTTTTGTTGTGAGAGCTGTGAAGATGTGGAATTTTCTCCCTGAATCAGTCATACTGGCTGATACGTTGTATGGCCTTTTAGCAAGTGAGGGAATACAGGGCTATGGAAGATAGCTCATACGAACAAGTTGATCCAGGGACTAGTCCGATTGCCATCTTGGAGTCAGGAAGAAATTTTTCCCCCTCCTAGGCAAATTGGAGAGGCTTCAGATTGGGGTTTTTTTTTTTGCCTTCCTCTGGATAAACTAGCAGTTAGGCAGGACATATATTGATTTAAAAGGTTGAACTTAACGGATGTGTCTTTTTTTAACCAAACCTTCAATGTCACTATGTAGTTATTAGTTAATTTTTTTTTTTTTTTTTTATTAACTACCTATCTGCCAGTTGATCCAGAGGAAGGCAAAAAAAACCCATCTGAAGCCTCTCCAATTTGCCTTAGAGGGGGAAAAATTCCTTCCTGACTCCAAAATGGCAATCGGACTAGTGCCTGGATCAACTTGGACTATGAGCTATTTCCCATAACCCTGTATTCCCTTACTTGCTAAAAAGCCATCCAACCCCTTCTTAAAGCTATCTAATGTATCAGCCTGTACAACTGATTCTGGGAGAGAATTCCACATCTTCACAGCTCTCACTGTAAAAAACCCCTTCCGAATATTTAGGCGGAACCTCTTTTCTTCTAATCGGAATGGGTGACCTCGCGTCAGCTGGAAAGACCTACTGGTAAATAAAGCATTAGAGAGATTATTATATGATCCCCTTATATATTTATACATAGTCATCATATCAGTGGACTAGCTAGCTATTATTTTTATTTAAAAAAAAAACTTTAACATTTGTACTCCAGTGAATTCTTGTTGAGATATAAATGTATGTATTTTCTTATTGGATATATATGTACATAAGTCTGAATATAAGTCTGAATACTTATTTTCAGACCTATGTCTGAATACTTAGTTAGATAGTATAGCCATCATCAAAAGTGTACAAAAATAAGTTCAGGTTTGTTCATAAGACCACTTACAGAACTCGTTTTACTTTTACCTCCTGAGGAGTGATCTTCACGTTTAGATTAAACTGTGGTATCTCTGAAGATACCAGGCGGGGAGTGTGCTGCCACAGCAATAGTTCTGTCTGTATTTCACAAATAATGATTCTTTAAGTGCTGTAAATGTCTCCATATGTAATGATTTGTTACATGTGTGTGTATTGAGCATCCAGGGTACCCTCTCTGCTGGTCGTTTCTAGCACTGCAGCCTTGCAGCTGTTTATTATTTATTCTGAAATTCTCTCTGTAACATCTGATTACATCACTTCCTGGTGCAGAGAGGAATTTTTTACCAATCATGATTGGTTAAACTTAAAGGAAAACTATACCCCCAAATTGAACACTTAAGCAACAGATAGTTCATATCATATTAAGTGGCATATTAACCCTTTAAGTGCCAGCAGAATTTCCCATTTTGGTTACGCGAAATGCCAGCCGTTTTTAAGCATTTTGTACTTGTTCAGTTTAACAAGGTTTTATTGTAGAAAAACCTCCATGAAACTAGGAAAATTATATATTGTTTTTTTCGTTTTAAAATGGGCTTTGACGTGCAAGCGGAATTTTGCTACTTTTCTGGGGATTTAATGTGAATTTTGGGTGAAATATGTAAAAAAAAAATAAAATTGTTAAAAAATTATGTATATCTTGAGTTTTTTTTCCACAGAAAAGTTAATTTTACATGAATTTTTTTTGTGTTTGTAAAAGCCCTAATCCTGCCAAGTCCAACGATAACCAATATGTATCAGTAACCCACTTTTTTTGTCCAGGAGTAACCCCCAAACTAAAACAGCATTTTGTAGAATTTTATACCAGAACAAATTGGATAAGCACACGTGACAGTTGATGCAGCATAACTTATATGTAAATCTAAATTATCCCTTCAAGTTTGGTATTTTTAGAAACTACAGACCTTCAGGTTTCTAGGGGTGCTGTAGTTTTCACTCAAAATTCAAATACATTTTACCAGTGCGTTGTGATATTTAGAGCTTTTTTGTTGCATTTTTAGTTTTTTTTCTAAAATGCTAACTTAGACGCAGGAATAAATGTAAATCTGACAAAATAACACCGTTATAAATGCTATAATTACAGACAATTTGAAAGACAAACTTCTCCTGAACAAAATGATACCCCATATGTATGGATACACATAGAGACGCAGCCAACAAACACCCCAAAACAGGAGCAACGCATAAGGGCAATTGCAGTTGAAAATCTGGGGGCTGCGCTCTATGTGTACTACTTGCAGTTTTTCAGTCTAAACACCCCCCAAACTGTGAAATAACCCCCACAAACCTTATATGCCCGAAAAGTACACTTCTTTAGCTATTCAAAGATGCCATTCTTGCTTTTCTACACGGAGAATTGTGGCCGCAGTCATTCTTAGAAGTCAGCGATTTGGTCTAAAATAAAGGAACAAAGAGTTCCAAAGTTAGATTTCTCCCACAGTTTCCATGGCAACTAACAAAAACCTGCTCAACAACAATCTGCAAGTTCCCCTGAATAGAACAATACCCCATATGTATGGATACACATAGAGACGCAGCCACCAAACACCCCAAAACAGGAGCAACGCATAAGGCCAATTGCAGTTGAAAATCTGGGGGCTGCGCTCTATGTGTACTACTTGCAGTTTTTCAGTCTAAACACCCCCCAAACTGTGAAATAACCCCCACAAACCTTATATGTCCGAAAAGTACACTTCTTCAGGTATTCAAAGATGCCATTCTGGCTTTTCTACACGGAGAATTGTGGCCACAGTCATTCTTAGAAGTCAGCGATTTGGTCTGAAATAAAGGAAAAAAGAGTTCCAAAGTTAGATTTCTCCCAAAGTTTCCATGGCAACTAACAAAAACCTGCTCAACAACAATCTGCAAGTTCCCCTGAATAGGACAATACCCCATATGTATGGATACACATAGAGACGCAGCCACCAAACACCCCAAAACAGGAGCAACGCATAAGGGCAATTGCAGCTGAAAATCTGGGGGCTGCGCTCTATGTGTACTACTTGCAGTTTTTCAGTCTAAACACCCCCCAAACTGTGAAATAACCCCCACAAACCTTATATGCCCGAAAAGTACACTTCTTCAGCTATTCAAAGATGCCATTCTAGCTTTTCTACATGGAGAATTGTGGCCGCAGTCATTCTTAGAAGTCAGCAATTTGGTCTAAAACAAAGGAAAAAAGAGTTCCAAAGTTAGATTTCTCCCAAAGTTTCCATGGCAACTAACAAAAACCTGCTCAACAACAATCTGCAAGTTCCCCTGAATAGAACAATACCCCATATGTATGGATACACATAGAGACGCAGCCACCAAACACCCCAAAACAGGAGCAACGCATAAGGGCAATTGCAGTTGAAAATCTGGGGGCTGCGCTCTATGTGTACTACTTGCAGTTTTTCAGTCTAAACACCCCGCAAACTGTGAAATAACCCCCACAAACCTTATATTCCCCAAAAAGTACACTTCTTCAGCTATTCAAAGATGCCATTCTTGCTTTTCTACACGGAGAATTGTGGCCGCAGTCATTCTTAGAAGTCAGCAATTTGGTCTAAAATAAAGGAAAAAAGAGTTCCAAAGTTAGATTTCTCCCACAGTTTCCATGGCAACTAACAAAAACCTGCTCAACAACAATCTGCAAGTTCCCCTGAATAGAACAATACCCCATATGTATGGATACACATAGAGACGCAGCCACCAAACACCCCAAAACAGGAGCAACGCATAAGGGCAATTGCAGTTGAAAATCTGGGGGTTGCGCTCTATGTGTACTACTTGCAGTTTTTCAGTCTAAACACCCCCCAAACTGTGAAATAACCCCCACAAACCTTATATGCCCGAAAAGTACACTTCTTCAGCTATTCAAAGATGCCATTCTTGCTTTTCTACACGGAGAATTGTGGCCGCAGTCATTCTTAGAAGTCAGCAATTTGGTCTAAAAAAAAGGAAAAAAGAGTTCCAAAGTTAGATTTCTCCCAAAGTTTCCATGGCAACTAACAAAAACCTGCTCAACAACAATCTGCAAGTTCCCCTGAATAGAACAATACCCCATATGTATGGATACACATAGAGACGCAGCCACCAAACACCCCAAAACAGGAGCAACGCATAAGGGCAATTGCAGTTGAAAATCTGGGGGCTGCGCTCTATGTGTACTACTTGCAGTTTTTCAGTCTAAACACCCCCCAAACTGTGAAATAACCCCCACAAACCTTATATGCCCGAAAAGTACACTTCTTCAGCTATTCAAAGATGCCATTCTAGCTTTTCTACACGGAGAATTGTGGCCGCAGTCATTCTTAGAAGTCAGCAATTTGGTCTAAAACAAAGGAAAAAGAGTTCCAAAGTTAGATTTCTCCCAAAGTTTCCATGGCAACTAACAAAAACCTGCTCAACAACAATCTGCAAGTTCCCCTGAATAGAACAATACCCCATATGTATGGATACACATAGAGACGCAGCCACCAAACACCCCAAAACAGGAGCAACGCATAAGGGCAATTGCAGTTGAAAATCTGGGGGCTGCGCTCTATGTGTACTACTTGCAGTTTTTCAGTCTAAACACCCCGCAAACTGTGAAATAACCCCCACAAACCTTATATGCCCGAAAAGTACACTTCTTCAGCTATTCAAAGATGCCATTCTTGCTTTTCTACACAGAGAATTGTGGCCGCAGTCATTCTTAGAAGTCAGCAATTTGGTCTAAAACAAAGGAAAAAAGAGTTCCAAAGTTAGATTTCTCCCAAAGTTTCCATGGCAACTAACAAAAACCTGCTCAACAACAATCTGCAAGTTCCCCTGAATAGAACAATACCCCATATGTATGGATACACATAGAGACGCAGCCACCAAACACCCCAAAACAGGAGCAACGCATAAGGGCAATTGCAGTTGAAAATCTGGGGGCTTGCGCTCTATGTGTACTACTTGCAGTTTTTCAGTCTAAACACCCCCCAAACTGTGAAATAACCCCCACAAACCTTATATGCCCGAAAAGTACACTTCTTCAGCTATTCAAAGATGCCATTCTTGCTTTTCTACACGGAGAATTGTGGCCGCAGTCATTCTTAGAAGTCAGCAATTTGGTCTAAAACAAAGGAAAAAAGAGTTCCAAAGTTAGATTTCTCCCAAAGTTTCCATGGCAACTAACAAAAACCTGCTCAACAACAATCTGCAAGTTCCCCTGAATAGAACAATACCCCATATGTATGGATACACATAGAGACGCAGCCACCAAACACCCCAAAACAGGAGCAACGCATAAGGGCAATTGCAGTTGAAAATCTGGGGGCTGCGCTCTATGTGTACTACTTGCAGTTTTTCAGTCTAAACACCCCCCAAACTGTAAAATAACCCCCACAAACCTTATATGCCCGAAAAGTACACTTCTTCAGCTATTCAAAGATGCCATTCTTCCTTTTCTACACGGAGAATTGTGGCCGCAGTCATTCTTAGAAGTCAGCGATTTGGTCTGAAATAAAGGAAAAAAGAGTTCCAAAGTTAGATTTCTCCCAAAGTTTCCATGGCAACTAACAAAAACCTGCTCAACAACAATCTGCAAGTTCCCCTGAATAGAACAATACCCCATATGGATGGATACACATAGAGACACAGCCCCCAAACACCCCAAAACAGGCACAATGCGTAATATTGGGGCTGCAAATTTATGTACAGTTCTCAAGTTTTTCATCATAAACTGCCCCTTACCTGTAAAATAACCCCCATAAACCATATATATCCGAAAAGTACACTTCTTCAGCTATTCAAAGATGCCATTCTCGCTTTTCTACACAGAGAATTGTGGCTGCAGTCATTCATAGAAGTCAGCAATTTGGTCTGAAATAAAGGAAAAAGATATAAAAAGTTATATTTTTCTCTAAGTTTCCATGGCAACTGAGAAAAACCTGCTCAATAACAATCTGCACGTTCCCCTGAATAAAATGATACCCCATATGTATAAATAGACATAGATACGCAGCCACCAAACACCCCAAAACAGGCACAATGTCTAATATTGGTTCTGTGAATTTATGTGCAAGTATCCATATTTCATCCTAAACTGTCCCCTTACCAATGAAATAACCCCCAAAAACTATAGATTTCTTGAAAATAAACACCTTCAACTATTCAGAGATGCCATTCTTGCTTTACTATGTGGAGAATTGTGGTTGTATTCCATTGTAAAACTCTGTGCTTTGGTCTGAAATAAAGGAAAATACAATGTACAAAGTTAGATTTATCCCCAAGAATTCTCCTAGAGAATTTTGGGGCTACTCTGTGGATCTGTATATGGTTGCTACTACCCCATATTAACCCCAAAACATATTTCACTCACCATTTTGGATTCAGTGGAGCGTCTTTGAGTTTCATCTGTCCTGTGGTGTTACAATACCAATTTGTTTGCTTCTTCCTACACTATTTCAGCAATGACAAAATCTGTACCACATTTGCAGATATATTTACCAACAAAATCCATAGTAAATTTGGCCCATAAATTATGCAAGTGTCCTAAGAAGTTTAGGAATTTAGGTGGCAACAATAAGGATTGGGGCATTAGCAGCGGAGATAAAATTATGCCCAGCAGCAGAAGTTTGTAGAAAGCTGGTGCCCCACTGGTAACAGGTATGGCAAAGTGCTATTAGGGCTGGGACACACTGGGCGATTTGGGGAGATTTAGTCACCTGGCGACTAATCGCCGCGACTTTTCTCCCCGAATGCCTCCCTTCGCTATGCGCCTGTCTAAAATGAAAAATCGCCTGCGCTAATCACACGCGGCGATTCATTTTCCGAAGTCGCCCGAAGTTGCCTCAGGAAACTTCGGGCGACTTCGGAAAACGAATCGCCACGTGTGATTAGCGCAGGCGATTTTTCATTTTAGCCAGGCGCAGAGCGAGGGGAGGCATTCGGGGAGAAAAGTCGCGGAGATTAGTCGCCAGGCGACTAAATCTCCCCAAATCGCCCAGTGTGTCCCAGCCCTTAGTATTCAGAGAGCACTGCAACTTAGTCTAACCTAAACACTGCTTATATATTCACTTTGTGCTATAAGTACAAAAAAAATGGATTATTCCAACCACAACTTATCAGGAAAAATATGCTGAATGCATACACTAAGAACAAATCTAAACGATAGACCATAGTGTTTCGGTCACCCTGTGCTCAAAAACCTTTGCTATTCAAGAAAACTGAAGACATACTACCCACAAATCCAGAGATGCCTAAATCTACAAAAACAAATGCAAATGTTGCCCAGAAATACAGACAAAACTATAGATAACTGCGCTGATAGATGAGCTTTTGAGGTGCCAGTAAAAAAAAAAGACTTGTGGCATCAGCATTAGAGATGCACATCATCCCACGTATTCATCACGCACCACAAGTTCTATCGTGCGCCCTCTCGACCAACCAGCACCTCAGTTCGCTATGGCACCTGCGCAATACAAATGCTATCCATAACACTACAACTGGCCTAAAGCACCGTAGCTCAACACAAAAGCTGAATGCATAGACTAATAACAAACCTATATACACACACAACTGTTTTTACTGCTACACAGCACAAAAAAATTGCACACCCTGTGCCAAATCCTACACCATAAATCAAAGATCATTACTATACAGAAAAAAAACTGCCAACTTTTATTTTGTCAAACTTTTTTTTTCATTACCAATATCTATAACCTATTTATAAATGAAGAAGGGACCTGCCAAAATGATCTCAATTGGGGGCTTGAATCTAAAAAACCACTGCACAAAAAATGCTTCACTTTGACAGCACAAAAAAAGCTTCACTTTGACAGCACACCTAACCAATTACTGCTAGTGTGTGCACAAAAACCTAGAGCGTGAAATGTTAGATCTCAATGGGGGGCTTGAATCTGAAAAAAACACTGCACAAAACACAAAAAAAACAGTGCATGAATCTGAAAAACCACTGCACAAAACACAAAAAAAAGTGCATGAATCTGAAAAACCACTGCACAAAACACAAAAAAAGTGCATGAATCTGAAAAACCACTGCACAAAACACAAAAAAAAGTGCATGAATCTGAAAAACCACTGCACAAAACACAAAAAAAAGTGCATGAATCTGAAAAACCACTGCACAAAACACAAAAAAAAGTGCATGAATCTGAAAAACCACTGCACAAAACAAAAGTGCATGAATCTGAAAAACCACTGCACAAAACACAAAAAAAAAAGTGCATCACTTTGCCAGCACACCTAACCACCTAAACAGAGAATGCCAAGCTTACTATACAGATTTACTAAATCCTTTTACCACCAACAAACCCAGAGAGCCCTAACCTACCAACACAACACAGAATTCAAGCCCTCTCGTAGTGTACCACAGTGTGGTACACCTCAAAACAGGGTTGGAAACACAAAGCAGGCTTGCTAGGACACTTGGGACAAAAATACCGCACATCTTTTCTAACACCCCTGGAACGACAAACCTTACAAGCTCTCTGGGCATATCTTTTATTAGGTGTTGGTGGAAT
Organism: Xenopus laevis; assembly: GCF_017654675.1. Lineage (NCBI taxonomy): Eukaryota > Metazoa > Chordata > Amphibia > Anura > Pipidae > Xenopus > Xenopus laevis. The sequence continues at coordinate 101,741,091 of NC_054371.1, read as the reverse complement.
TTGGGCAATGAAATGCTTACCCACCATTCGGGCAACATTGTCATTGCCAGGCACATCTGGAACCTCCTGTACATCTCCAAACAAAAGGGCAGGGAGCAGTTGCAGCAGAAAATTGTAATAAGACAATTTGGGGCCTGGTACTGCCGCCTTGTAAACGACATAAGAATTATAGAGGGCCATTTGAATCATGTAAATTGCTGCTTTTTTGTACCAGGCCCTGGTTTTTCTGGTGGCGTCATAGTAAGTTTGAATTTGGTCTGTTTTATCGACGCCACCCATATGCTTACTATAATCTTTACAACAGAGTGGCTTTGATTTTGCGGGCCTGCCACGTCTGTGTTGGACAACTACACTCTCATTGTGGATAGTAGTAAGCATAAAACATTTTTTGTGTCTGCAAATTTTAGGGCCAGGAGCTCATCGGTTCTTAGAGCATTTACTTCTCCACGTTTCAATTTCTTGTCCACCAGTTCCTTAGGCAGTCCTTTGCGGTTTTGCCTAACGGTGCCACAGGCAAGGGTGTCCAAGCAATAAAGGGTCCTAAATAAGAGGATGCTCGTGTAAAAGTTATCCACGTATAAGTGGTAACCTCGGCCCAACAGTGGAGTTATGAGCTCCCAGACAATTTTACCACTGGCAGTCAAATCAAGGGGACAACCGGGGGGGTCCAAATTAGAGTCCTTTCCTTCATAGAACATGAAAAAACTAGTATAGCCCGTGCTGCTTTCGCAGAGTTTGTAAAATTTCATCCCATAGCGAGCCCGCTTACTAGGGATGTATTGGCGAAATCTAAGGCGCCCTTTGAAGAGCAAAAGGGACTCGTCCACACAAATATTTTGGGAGGGGGTGTAGACCTCTGCGAAGCGCTGAGACAGGCTATCTATAAGGGGCCTCAATTTGTAAAGCCTGTCGTGACTGGGCTCATTAGGGGGAACAGCCGCTGCGTTGTCGTTAAAGTGAAGAAACCGCAGTAAAATTTGGTAACGGTTTCTTGGCATAACGGCTGAAAAAAGAGGGATGGAAAGGACTGTAGTGGTATCCCAGTATGAGGCTAAGGTGTTACGTTCTACGAGTCCCATTGCCAATGTGAGTGCCAGGAATCTTTTGATTTCACCGACATTAGTGGGATACCACGCATGGGCTCTTGAATACCCTGGTAAAGGGTGGCTGGCAAGATACTGCTCAGCGTATAAATTTGTAAAATGGACCATGTCCTGTAGGATGGCCTCTGTAATAAATTGATTGAAGAAATCTATGATTTGAAAGTTAGTGGTGTCCACCTTGACGCCCGCGACTGCAGTGAATGGGGGAATTTCTGGGGCATAATTACAGGGAGGCCCCCACGCAGGCGCTCCAACTGCTGCATCACCACTACCCTCACCCTCTTCAACCTCCATGGGTGCATCTGGCACACTGCCACCAGCCTCTGACTCGTCAGCAGTAAGTGTGCCGCCACTACTAGCCTCTGCGCTAATAGTGCTGCTATCACCTACCTCTGATTCCTCAGTAGAGGCATCAGATGGGACATACTCAGAATCTGAATCGCTGAATTCCTCTGAGCTGGAGTCCATGCAAAACCTAGCCGCTTCCTCAGCGGTATAAAACCGTTTGGCCATTGTGCCAGAAATATACAGACAATTGCAAAACTATGAATCAATAGGCAGTCAAACAAATGAGAAAGCAAGACAGCTCCTACTTGAAATATGAGAATAATAAAAAGCCAGCAAAATATGACCAAGCACTGCTAATACAAACAAACAGAACAAAAAAAAAAAAAACACAAGCTAGCAAGATGACCAAAAGTTAACCCCTCCCAATATAAACAACCAGAACAAAAAAAAAAAACCAAGCCAGCAAGATGACCAAGAATTAACCCCTGCTAATATAAACAACCAGAATAAAAAAAAAAACCAAGCCAGCAAGATGACCAAGAATTAACCCCTGCTAATATAAACAACCAGAATAAAAAAAAAAAACCAAGCCAGCAAGATGACCAAGAATTAACCCCTGCTAATATAAACCACCAGAACAAAACAAAAAAACACAAGCCAGCAAATTTCTGGGACAATCAGCTGAATCAAGCAGAATAAGACCACTAAAACTAAGTCACAGCAAAGGGAACGTTTTTTAGGGGCACTAAACAAGCAATAAAGAACAGTGCAAAGAAAACTCTTGAATACAATCACTAAAATGCAATAACACTACCCAAAGCAATAAAACAACAACGATTGCACTGAAATCAGTGGTCAAGGGTCCTAGATGCACTAGTGTCCCTGCAAAGAAAACCTTTTTTGGGGAGCTAAGCAAGTAGTAAAAAATGCAAGGGAAAAACTGAATATAATCAACAAGATGCAGCAAAATTACTGTTATTGGAGTGAAACTGGTGGTCAGAACTATAGATCCACCAGCGTCACTGCAAAGGGAAACTTTTCTAGGGAACTAAATCAGCAGTAAAGGACAATGCAAAGAATAAACTAAAAAATCACCAAAAGCAATGAAAATTACTGTTATTGGAGTGAAATCAGTGGTCTGGACTATAGATCCACCAGCGTCACTGCAAAGGGAAACTTTTCTAGGGAACTAAATCAGCAGTAAAGGACAATGCAAAGGGGAAACCAGCAGTAAAGACCAATGCAAAGAATAAACTAAAAAAATCACCAAAAGCAATGAAAATGAACAGTTATTGGAGTGAAATCAGTGGTCTGGACTATAGATCCACCAGCGTCACTGCAAAGGGAAACTTTTCTAGGGAACTAAATCAGCAGTAAAGGACAATGCAAAGGGGAAACCAGCAGTAAAGACCAATGCAAAGAATAAACTAAAAAAATCACCAAAAGCAATGAAAATGAACAGTTATTGGAGTGAAATCAGTGGTCTGGACTATAGATCCACCAGCGTCACTGCAAAGGGAAACTTTTCTAGGGAACTAAATCAGCAGTAAAGGACAATGCAAAGGGGAAACCAGCAGTAAAGAACAATGCAAAGAATAAACTAATAAAATCACCAAAAGCAATAAAAATTAAGTTTTTGGGGTGAAATCGGTAGTCTGAACTATAGATCCACCAGTATTACGGCAAAGGGAAACCAGTAGTAAAGAACAATGCAAAGGGGAACTAAACCAGCAGTAAAGAACAATGCAAAGGGGAAATAAACCAATAAGAGCAATAAAAAACACAAACCAATGATAAAATGGCAAAAAACAGTAAAAAGCAATCAAATAATTGTAATACAAGATCAGAAATAAAGTTTGAACAACAAATAAAGAAAAACTACTAAAGAAAGCAAAGAAAAAAAAGTAAAGAAAAAAAGTATAGAGAAAAAGTAAGAGTAAGTGTGAGTGTGAGTGTGAGTGTGTGCTTGGCAAAGTTGCCTGTAAGTGTGTTTTAGTGCAAAAGTGTACTAAGGCCAAAGAGAGAAGAAAAAAAAAAAAAAGAAAAAAATTTTTTTTAGACAGTTATAAACAGAAATAAACAGAAATAAAGGGTGTAGAGAGGTGTAGTTGAGCTCACTCAGTCGAATCCAGGCAATCAAAGCGACCAACTCGGCAGGAAACCAGCAGAATGGCAGCAGGGGGGCTCCAACTGTAGCAGATGCGCAGCAGGAGTGGAAGGGGCGGCGCTTTCCGGGTGTAATTTATGGGGGGAGCAGTGGAGACGTCATCACTGTGCTCCTTGCGTCTCCACTGCTCCTATTGGCTGCCCAAAACCGATCGCTTACCGGATCGGTAAGTATAACCTTATTTGCTCGTTGCCTAGGGGGTTCTGAACGGAACAGAAGCGGTGCGCAGCTTTTAAATGCGCACCGCTTTCTGCAGGGAGGGAAATGCTGCAGAACGTAGAATCTACGTTCTGTGGCATTTCAAGTACCTTTGCCACAGAACGTAGATTCTACGATCTGTGGCATTTAAAGGGTTAAAGAATCTTACCAAACTGGAATATATATTTAAGTAAATATTGCCCTTTTACATCTCTTGCCTTGAGCCACCATTTCGTGATGGTCTCTGTGCTGTCTCAGAGATCACCTGACCAGAAATACTTCAACTCTAACTGTAACAGGAAGAAGTGTGGAAGCAAAAGACACAACTCTTTCTGTTAATTGGCTCATGTGACCTAACATGTATGGTTTGTTGGTATATTTGTGAGTACAGTGAATCCTACGATCCCAGGGGGCGGCCCTTATTTTTTAAAATGGCAATTTTCTATTTATGATTACCCAATGGCACATACTACTAGAAAAGTATATTATTATGAAAATGGTTTATTTACATGAAGCAGGGTTTTACATATGAGCTGTTTTATGCAATATCTTTCTATAGAGACCTACATTGTTTGGGGGGTATAGTTTTCCTTTAATAGTCAACAAGTAGCACTGGTGCAAACTTGCTTCTGTGTCAGTAAACTTTGCCATGTGGTAACATAATAAGTTTGAAATAAGGTTGAAAAAAGACACACAAGTTCAAACTTTTAACCTGCCTAACTGCTAGTTGATCCAGAGGAGGGCAAAAAACCTTATTTGACCAAACCTTCAAACTAAAACTCATTGTAAATGTTATTGAATAAGATAATAACATTTGATAATAAAATTTCATCAATGTGTTCTCCACTGTGAGTGTAAAGGCCATAGTGCATGATGAATTAAAAGGGTATATAATTTACCTTCCTGGTCTCGAACCAGCAATTGGGGTTGGTGAGCCAAAATGACATCTAGACATTCCACATGTCCAAGAGCTGCAGCTGTGTGAAGGCTAAAACAAAGAGGAATAACACCAAACAAAAGTGAAGGTAAGTGTACAGGTAAGTATACTTAATGGTTTATATTGCTTTTTCACATGTGGAAGGTGACAAACTACTGCTTGTGAGTTAAATAGTCAGTTCTGACTGTGGAATAATTCAAACTGAAACTTACGCTGATCTGCCTGATGGGCCAAGTTTGTGGGGCATTAGCCTCTTCTTTGTTAGCAAGGATTCCACTTTGTCTGACTCATTGCAGGTTACAGCAGACATCAATTTGTCATCCAGACGACCCCACTCAGGACTCTAAGAAATCATTAACAGATTAATTTTAACATTTGCACTTGATCAGTGTTACTTGCAAAAAGTTACAAAAATTATACAATTTTCTTAATAGGGAAGTGAAGTAATTTCTAGGTGGTAAGATTAGTTCAGTTGGGAGGTAGATTTTGCCAACAAAGAGCCACTTAAAGGGGTGGTTCACCTTTAAGTAAACTTTTAGTATGTTATAGAATGCCCAATTCTAAGCAACCTTTTCATTTGTTTTCATTATTTATTTTTGATTTTATAATTATTTGCCTTTTTCTTCTGACAGTTTCCAGCTTTCCGATGGGCGTCGCTGGCCCCATCTAAAAAGCAAAATGCTCTGTAAGCCTACACTCTAATTATTACTGCTACTTTTTATTTCTCATCTTTATAGTAAGGTCCTCTCCTATTCATATTCCAGTCTCTTATTCAAATCAATGCATGGTTGCTAGGGTCATTTGGACCCTAGCTACCAGATTGTTTATAATGCAAATTGAAGAGCTGCTGAATAAAAAGCAAAATAACTCAAAAAACACAAATAATATAAAGCGATTGCAAATTTTCTCAGAATATCACTCTCTACATCATACTAAAAGTTAACTCAAAGGTGAACAACCCCTTTAATATCTGGGGATAGGCTATATGTGAGGATATCCAGGTGAAGACAAGGAATTGTCTGGTGGCATAGGAGTGCCATGGAAGGAGCGATAAGGTGCCTACAAAACTGAGGGCAGGAAATCTAAAACTACCATGTAGAGATTCAAATAATTAGGGAAGAGACTAGACGTTCTGCATGGAGATGTAGGAAAATGGTTGAGGGAAGTGGAATATACAGGAGGAACATCTGTCTTGCTAGGACCATGGTAAAGAATGGTTAGGTACATTGCCAGAATAATCATAGAGGTAAATTGGACTGTGATTGAAGTACACTCCTTGCAAAAAATGTAGAAGGTACAGGAATGAGGACTTTGTTCACAGTGTTTACACACCAAATGGCTATCATTCATTTTCTACCCTATAAAGTTTTTTATTCAATGTATATCCCAAGAGAATAGTAGATGCTGCAGGATGAATGTGTAATGTAGGCATGCACTTGCAGCATTGTACAGTTTATAAATTTAGGTCAGACAGGAGCTCACTTGTGCTGAAGAGATGGTATGTAATCAAGAAATGCAGTGGGAAAATGGGGAGGACTGGGGAAATGGTAATAGTCATATTAGATCAGAAATAAACTGATTTGTCTTACCTCACTCCTCTTAAATTTGGCCTTCAGACTCTTCATTGTGTCATACCTAACAGAAAAAATGTTTATTCTTTGTTTCTGCAAGGTGTAGCAAACTAGTACTAATATCCTTAACTTTTGAGTGAAATAGGGGCTTCCTGTTTGCAGGTTGGGCATTCTTTATATACTGAAAATATTTAACAATATTATATTGTGTAACTTTTAACTAACTCATATTGTGTATACTTTTTACTATACTCTTCTCCATGCCACCGGCTCTATATCACCATCCTATATAATAAAATCCAAGTGTCTCTGCGTCCAGTCCGTCCCTGTGTCCGTGGAAATGCGCTACTGCGCATGTGCAGCACGGACCGTCTCCTAGCAACATAGCAACAGTTCTAGCGCCGCGCAGCCAATAGGAAGCGAGTCGGTTCTAGGCTAATCCAGTGCTCAGCGCAGGCAGGAGCCGGAGGGAAATGCCTTGGGACGAAATGAGCTCTCTCGCACAGAAGGTGGCCCGGCAGAGTTTTCACAGCAGCGGAGGGGTCGGTCTGTGCCTGTCGGAGGAGAACTTGGGACAGCTGTGGAAAATGAGCCAGGTGCGGGGCGGAAGATGTGGGTCTGGGTCCTGGGAGGGACTCGGCGAGTCGGCTCGGGAGGGAAGGGCCCGCGGCTGCCCATGACTTACATGCACATCTGTGAGACTTCGTGCTTCGGCATGGGAGTGTTCCTGCTGCGCCCCGGGGACTGTATCAGCTTAACGTGCTCTACGGCAAGTTCCACATTAACGGCTTTGATCGGCTGGAAGCGGCCGGTGCAGCAGGAAAGGAGCCCCTCGAAATTCTCACTTTCACCCCTCCGCTGCTCCCCTTCCAGTGCGGCTCTGTGCGCCTGGTAGCGATGCGCTCCGTGCGAGAGTTCGGGATAACAGCCCGTCCTGCCTGCTAGCTCCACACAGGGGGAACCTGCATCACATCAGCGCATTGGATGGGCCCGCTGCCTTCCTGGTCATCCTGGCATCCCCTACGACACCCAGCGGATGACAGGTATTGTCACTACTACAGCTCGATGATGTCTGGTGTGGGGGGAGCCGGGGGGGGGAGCCTGGGCACAGGTACAGATTTGGGGCCATATTTAAGGCTGACTGCTGGCACAATTACAGATTTGGGGGCATATTTATGGCTGACTGCTGGCACAACAGGTACAGATTTGGGGGCATATTTATGGCTGACTGCTAGCACAGGTACAGATTTGGGGGCATATTTAAGGCTGACTGCTAGCACAGGTACAGATTTGGGGGCATATTTAAGGCTGACTGCTGGCACAATTACAGATTTGGGGGCATATTTATGGCTGACTGCTGGCACAGGTACAGATTTAGGGGCATATTTATGGCTGACTGCTGGCACAACAGGTACAGATTTGGGGGCATATTTATGGCTGACTGCTGGCACAGGTACAGATTTGGGGGCATATTTATGGCTGACTGCTAGCACAATTACAGATTTGGGGGCATATTTATGGCTGACTGCTGGCACAATTACAGATTTGGGGGCATATTTATGGCTGACTGCTGGCACAAGTACAGATTTGGGGGCAATATTTATATAAATGAAAAGTTTCATCAATGTTTTGTAAGGTTTGTTTATTAAAAAAACTGTAATGGTAAGGTGGGAAATGGTAATACAAGATAAGGGGGGCGCTAATTGAAGTCCTTGCCTAGGGTGCCAAACTACCTTGGCCCGGCCCTGCCCACGGATATGTTCTAGCGCCCGTTAATTTAAAGGGCTTAATGTCTAGTATGTTATAAAAGGCACTAAGTTTGCCCAGGTGCAATAACCTATAGCAACCAAGAAGATGTTTGCATCTACACAAGTGACCAGTAAATGCTGCCTGCTGATTTGATCATTAGGGGGACTGCACATGGGCAAACTTAGTGCCTTTTATTACATAACCCCATAAATCTAATTATGAAACTTTTGTAAAAATGTATTTTGGAAATAAATACATAAACTTTCAAAGAAACTTGTGTGAAAACGTATATAGTTTTGCATAACTTCCTTAACTTAGTCCTTATTTAAGTAACTTACCTAGAAACATTTATAACTAAGCAAAGACAACTCATCAGCTTGACAGGCAGTAAATAGTGGTAGTGACTAGTTATTGGGCCCCACATCAAGATCATATGGCATCTAAACATGAACAAGACAGTTTCCATTTATATAAACATACTGTATATTGCAGCTGCAGCTACAATCATTGAAAGCTCCACTGCCCCCCCCCCCTTCATAGTTTACCAGGGAGCTTCAGGAGCTGTAGCTGTAAAGATACATCCATGCTTTTTCACTATAATGATCTGTAGGTTTAGATTATGTGGTTAAAAAATGCACATCCATAATTTTCTACCATTTTTATCTAGCAAAACCTACCTGTTAGAGTCAAACAAAGTGGTTCTATAAGCTTATGCTCATGGGGGTCAGACAAATGAATTGCAAAGGGCCCTAACTTTTTTTGATGGCAGCTCTACTTTCTTGATGTTATCTTGAACACATTGAAGGATAATTTTTCTCATTTAACCAAACACAATTAAAAGTCTAACATTTTAGTCTATAAAAGTACTGCCATTAAATAATGCTTCAGAATCTATAAAGCTCAGAAGGCTGTCTGTGGCTTTGAACGTCCTATACAGGTATGGGATCTATTATCCATAATACTGGGGCCAAATAAGGATTATTTTTCATAATTTGGATCACAATACCTTAAGTCTTATACCCTTAATGGGAGCACACAAGGCAATTCATAATGGAAAAGGACCTTGGAGTCCTTATAGAGAATAAACTTGGCTGTAGCAAACAATGCCAGTCAGCAGCTTCAAAGGCAAACAAGGTCATGAGCTGTATTAAAAAGGGCAGGAGGAGGGGCACTGGTGAGGCCCCATCTAGAATATGCTGTACAGTTTTTTACAATCTCCAGTGCTCAAAGGGGACATTATTGAATTAGAGAAGGTCCAGAGAAGGGCAACTAAGTTGGTAAAATGTATGGAATATCTCAACTATGAGGAAAGACTGGCCAAATTGGGATTATTCATGCTGGAGAAGAGGCGCTTGAGGGGTGATATAATAACTATGTATCAATAAATAAGGGGATCATACAATAACCTCTCTAATACTTTATTTACCAGTAGGTCCTTCAGCTGACACATGGGCAGCCATTTCAATTAGAAGAAAGGAGGTTCCGGCTAAATATTCGGAAGAGGTTTTTTACAGTAAGAGCTGCGATGTGGAATTCTATCCCTGAATCAGTCGTGATGGTTGGATGACTTTTTAGCATATGTGGGAATACAGGGTTATGTAAGACAGATCACATTACAAGTTGATCCAGGGACTAGGTTTTGGAGTCAGGAAGGAATTTTTTCCCCCTCTGATGCAAATTGGAGAGGCTTTTAATGGGGTCTTTTGCCTTCCTCTGGATCAACTAGCAGTTAGGCAGATTAAAATGGAGTTAAAAGGTTGAACTTGATGGACCTGTGTCTTTTTTCAACCTAACTCACTGTTACTATGTATCATATAATAATTACCATCAGCCTCTCTTCATCTTTTGATACATGAAATCAACTTTTTCCCTAAATGCAAAAACTCGCACTGGTCACTTGACTTCCTCCTTGCCCAGTTAGCATGAGCCAACATGTTCAAATAATTTAACTAGCTCTTAATGACCATTGCAACATTTGTTTGTTTGCTGTTTTTTTTATATTCTATAAATCTGAAACCTTGTTTTGCTTAAAGGGGACCCTGAACAAATTGCACTGAAAAAATGTTTATTTCATAATAACTTTGCTGCACTTCAAAAAGAAATAATGGAAGACAGTGTTGTTTTACGCTGCTATTTATATATGGACCTAAATAAAAACTGTACCTTCAAAACAAATGTTTAACCATCAGATAGCTTATAATAAATGTATTTTTAAATAATTATACCTAAAAGGCAAATACATATCAGTTAGTATTGCCCTTTTGCATAAATTCCCTTTTATTCACTATTTTGTTATGTTATTTGTAGTCCCTAAGAGATGCAACTCTAACTATTACAGGAAAATGTATTATTGTAAAAGAAATGACTTGTATCATTGGTTGATATAACCTAGAATTGATATGTGCCCTTAGTTTTTGTAAGCATTGTGGCTCATACAAGCTAAAGGTTCAAGCTTAGTAGGTAAAATGGTTGTTTTTTTTTTATTTGGGATAATTTCATGATGCATACTATTTAAGTATATTTTTATATGAAAGCTTTATTTATATTAAACAGTCCTTTACATAGGGGGGTTTCAGGGTCCTCTGCCGCCCCGAGGTAGCCAAAACTATTCTGCATCACTAATTTCAGCTGTAGTCCATCTATCATGCAGTGCAGCAGGTTTGATCAGTTCCAGCAAGCACATATCAGGTTTTCTACATTGATATTCTTGCACAGTTGATGCTGATCCAGACCTGGCTTCAACTGTACATACTCCATGTCAGAGATTGCAGTAAAGACATGCAAGAAATACTTTTTAATGTGCCTGCACCCAGAGCCATTTCCTCGACCAGGTGCAAGCAGACGGAGTGGATTTCAGCCTGAAAATGCATACTCAAGTGTTTCCTGATCAAAAAACCACTCCATGTGCCTGCACCTGGTCCAAACAAGGGTGCCGAGTGCAAGCACATCAAGAAGCTTTTTTAAAACATAGGGGCCGATTCTCGTTTATCCGTTGGCCGAGAGTCCACTATGTGTGAAACTAGCCTAAAGCACTCAATTTTAAGTACCAGTAACACCACAAAAATGGAAGGGTTTGTATGGATTTAATTTTGATGTACAACTTGCAGACAAAAAATAGTTTGCTTTAGGGTAGGGGCACACTGGGCGATTCGGGGAGATTTAGTCGCCTGGTGACCAATTGCCTTGTCTTTCCCCGAACGCCTTACCACTCTCTTGCACTGGCTAAAATGAAAAATCGACTGCGCTAAAGCATATGCGGCGATTCGTTTCCCAAAGTCGCCCGAAGTTGCCTCATGTGGCTGCACCTGGTCCAAGCAAGAGTGCCGAGTGCAGGCACATCAAGAAGCTTTTTTAAAACATAGGGGCCGACTAAATCTCCCCGAACCGCCCAATGTGCCCCTACCCTTAGAGCAGTGATCCCCAGTAGCTCGTGAGCAACATGTTGCTCTCCAACCCCTTGGATGTTGCTCTCAGTGGCCTTATTTGGCACCCCAAGAACATTTTTCATGCTGTGTGTTGCTCCCCAACTCCTTTTTATTCTGAATGTTGCTCATGGGTTCTAAAGGTTGGGGATCCCTGCCTTAGAGTAACTGCTGGTTTATATAAATAATTATTGCCATGGGGGGCAGCCATTCATGGTAAAACTGCTATATACATAGCAGATAAGACAACTTAATGTAATACAGTGGATTTTAGTTATTTCACATGAAGATAAACAAGGGTCAAATTTCAGTCATAGCTCTCTTGAGAACTATAGAATGAAAAAAGTTATTTGTTTCCACATAATAGTTTATATGTAGATGCTAGATGAACAAATACATTTTTTTTGCATTACTGGTCCTGAAGTCTGGAAAGTTCCTATTTTCTTTTAACATAAACACAGTTCACAGAATGCATATACAAGTCTGGTATCTATTAACTGCTATGCTTTGGGCCTGGAGCTTTTTTCTAGTTTGGAACATAATGCCTGAAGTCTAATAAAACACTTTTAAAAGACTTTTTCGAAGGAAAGCTATAATCACTGGGGGATGCCAAATGTTACCCCCAACCCAGTGATTATAACCTCTTACCTGAAACTTGGGGTGGTGTTACCATTAGCTAAACAAAATTCGGCCTAGGGTACCTCTGTACAACAGTGTATCACATTTTCTTAAGCTTCTCCATTTTTTTTCTACATTGAGTGCACATTTGCAGAGAGTAAAAAGTCAAACTATAAGCAACAAGCCAGCACATGTGATGACCTGGAGCCACTTAAGAAGAAAAAACACTATTTGGGACATGGTACTAGTACTAGAAATCCCCTCTAGATGCCTTAGACACTTGCCTAGTCTTAGGGGCCCAGTTTAGCTGGCAATCTGGCCCTGGGTCATGTGCCTCCACTCCCCCTTCCTGATTGAGGGGAAACCAGCTGCTGTGCTGGCTACCCCTTCTTGCTCTGAGGCCAGCCACTACAAACCATATGCACACAGGGGAGGTGCAGACACAGCAGACCAAATAAAAGACATGGGTGCCACACGCAGTCAGAGCTACAGGTGATTTACATTCTTGGTTTTTCACTGAAATGTCCTGAGATTCTCTTTGATTTCCTGCACTGACGCCAGAAAAGATACAATTCTAAGGGTAGGACTTCATGGCCGATTTCTGTGCGATCCAACACGCTGCGCAAAAATGCAGGCTTCAAATCGTATGCGACGGAAATAAGGTAAGTGAATACATTGTCGGATGGGGTTGCAGCGTTGATCTGACGCGACACGACTGTCGGATGCAGACGTGTTGTGTCGGATCAACGCTGCGACTTCAACCGAATTTTCCATTACTTACCTTATTTCTGTTGCATCCGACTTGACGCCTGCGTTTTTGTGCAGCGTGTTGGATCACGCCGAAATCGTCCATGAAGTCCTATCCTAAAACTTAATGAAACAAGAGGCTTTTGCCAGAGAGCCCAGAAAACACAGCACCTGCACCTAGATACAATTGTAAACAGCATCTGCGCCTAGATACAATTGTAACTAATAAGATAAGCGTGTCTCTTAGGAGAATTGAAACTTGCAGCATAAAGAGCAATTTCACCTTCATTAGCAAACCTTTAATAGCACATAGAACATGGCCCTAAAATACACAGAAATAACTTGCTAAATTTTGTAAAATGTACATGGTATTTAGGGGAAAAAAAATTAAAAATTTGACATGCTCCACGCAGCAGTACTTTTTGCTCATCGTTCCATTTTTGCAGATGTTGGGATACAGCTGAGCAAAACAGTCACTACCACTCTCTTGTCATCTAATCAAGCTGCAAAATAAGGGTCATCTGAAAGTATCTGACTGGGTCTGGGATGAAGTGAGTGCAGGCTGATGGACAGAGGCTACAGCGGAGCTGAGCAACACAGTCTCTACTACCCTCTAGTCATCACACAATTTCTGCAGTGATCTTACTGGCAAGTCTGAGGTCCTGTGAGTATTTAACATAAACAACATGTTGCTTTAGCATTATTCTACTTAATGGAAATAACTGAAATTTTTCTTTCTCTGTCACTGAGCACCTGCACCATCACAACAGTCTTGTTTCTAGAGTTGCCATCTGTCCGGTTTTCAGCCAGACGGTTTTAGAAAGGCTGCTTGTGTGAAAACTGCCTGTCTGGATTTCCAAATTAGGATATCTGGATAGGACATGAAGTGAACGATATTGCATCAGTCAATCACCAATCATGGCATCATAGCCTCACCCCCTGATGTCACTGACCAGCTAACAGACTGTGATCCATCCCGCCCCTGACGTAACACTCTGACATCACTGAGCCACGCCCCCAAATCTAGACTTTAACGATCTATAATGAGTAACAGGAGAAACAGAATATACGTTTCAATTAAGCTTTGTTTATTTTATCAGTATTTCATTTTGTATCATATACATGGATCTACAGTATTATCCAGAATGCTCGGGACCTGGGGTTACCGGGGTCTTTCCATAATGTGGCACACTGTGTCTAAAGCACACTCCTTAGTGCTTAGTAACCCAACAGTAAAGCAACAATGTATTCTATGCACCTTGGTGCTCACTATCTTGCAAGCATAACATCGGTCATTCACCACATATGGGCCAGAAACACCCCTGTTTTACCCCCAATAATGCATTATTTCACTAAATATTTTTAGCCATCAGTCATGTAGCATATTCTGCAACCATTTAAAAGGTTTCAGTCACATTTTGTTTGCACATACCATTTCCATATGTTCCATATGGAGCCAGAAACAACATTAGTGTGCTATTCATTAGGTGCAAGTCAGTTGCCTGTATTGATGCAACTTGTAAAGTGAGCTCCATGCATCTGTGCACCCTGTTTATTGTACCTTGCATCTAATACACAACTGACACATATGTGCAATATATGGACCTAAGCAGGCCCGGACTGGCAATCTGTGGGTTCTGGCAAATGCCAGAGGGGCTGCTGTATGGTTCCATAGAAAGTTACCATATAGTGGGCTGGTACCTTTGTGGATAAAATTTTGAGGCATGTCATTTTGCATCCATTTTTAAACATTCAGTTTGCCTTCCAAAAGTAAATGTGCTCTCTTGGAAGTCTAGCACCATCATTTCAATGCATATGCATTAGAATGTATCATTTCCCTAGACTACTTTTGTTGTGATATTTAAATTGTATAGGGCAATGTCTCTGAAAGGGTTGGTTCACTTTTAGTATGTTATACTATTGCTAAGTCTAAGCAATATTTCTATATGTTTAAATTTTTCTCATTTTATAGTTTTTGGATTTTATACCTTCTTCTGACTATTTTCAGCTTGCAAATGAGTGTCACCAACCCCATCTAATAACAAATGCTCTGTAATGGGTACAAATGTATTGTTATTGCTACTTTAACTTATCTTTCTATTAAGGCCTCTCCTATTCACATTTGAGTCTATTATTCAAATTAGTACACAATTGCTAGGGTAATTGGGATCCTAGCAACAGATTGCTGAAATTGCAAAGTGGAGAGATGCTGAATAAAAAGCTAATAAACAAATAATAAAAAATTAAAACCAATTGTAAATTGTATCACTCTCTGCATCATACTAAAACTTATTTTAAGATGAAAAACCTCTTTACAACTAAGCACTTAATGTTGTATATTTGTTGTTATTATTATTGTTTTAACCATTGTCTATTTTATTAATGTATTCTATGAATGTAATGTAGCACAATGCAATTAAAAGAAATATGCATACATTCCTCTGTACCTCATGAAAAAAATCAACATAAATGATCCCTCTAGCATACTCATCAGCCACCACTGCTGTGTTACTGCTAGTAATAAAGCACACTTTAAACAAGCTATTTAATTTTTTTTTTACACTAATGGCAGCCTCCATCCTCCAAATATCATTTCCACCCCAGCTCTAGATTTTTCCACATGTAAAAGTCTGGAAAAGCTAAATGATACATTAAAAAAACTTGAGAAAAATGTGATAAAAACAAAATTCCATGTGTTACTCGAAGAACGCTTTTTTAATACCATTGTTCCTATATTTCTACTCTGTAGATAAATATGTGCTATGTACTATATAATATTAATGTGAAACAGATAAAATATTACATACCTTCGCTGGGAATAAGCAAAAATAGATATCCACTTTTAAGTTAATAAACAGGTAGGAGTGTTGCACAGGCAGAAAATAAATAAGAATGAAACCTTAATGCTGAAACACAGAGCTCCAGTTACAAAGTGACACAGGATCCTTGCACACCTGTCTGCTGATCCTTGCTTTGTGCTCATGTCATTACATCGTCATCGAAAAGTTAATTTTGGTGGCTATGTACCATTTTACATTAATATGTGTGTGTATGGATGAATAAATAACAAGTTTAGTAAATACAGAAACTATACTTTGTTTCAGAGAGACATGGGAAATAGAAATCTAGGAGAGGTATGTGTTTATGTTAAATGCTCAGCTCTAATTGCAGACAGAATAGGCTACTAGTTTAGGGCAAGAGTTAATTAACCAGATATTGACTTTAGCAACAGTAGTGGCAGGAAACTTGTTACATGACAATTTTATGTTACAAATTGTTGAGGACCCAACCAGAATCATGCCACACAGGGAAAATGTAAGTGTTAGGTAATTCAATGTCTGTTGCAGGGATCCCCAACCTTTTGAACCCATGAGCAACATTCAGAAATAAAAGGAGTTGGGGAGCAATACAAGCATAAAACATTTTATTGGGGTGCCAAATAAGTGATGTGATTGGCTATTTGGTAGCCCCTGTGCGGATTGTCAACCTACATTGAGGTTCAGTTTGGCAGTACATCTGTTTTTTTATATAACCAAAACTTGCCTCCAAGCCTGGAATTCAAAAATAAGCTCCTGCTTTGAGACCACTGAGAGCAACATCCAAGGGGTTGTAGAGCAACATGTTGATTACGCGCTACTGGTTGGGGATCACTGGTCTGTTGTAAAAAGTAAATAGGCACTTGGACAAAACACTGTTAATTACAGGAAAGTAAAGTTTAGCACCTTAAGATCAGTACTTCATTAGATTGGACATTGGAACAGAAATGTTCAGTACAGTTGTTTTCAGATAGTTCATCAGAAATAAAGACTTTTTTCAATCACTATTTTCTACATGTGACTGTTTTCTAATATTGACGTTTAAAGTTTCATTTTTCACCTTCTTATGTCTAAAGCAGCTCTGGAAGTAGGAGGTGGGTCTGCTGAATCTGTAAGCTGTTCTGATATATAAGTTGATACATTTCTTTTACAATAATACAATAGATACAATAGTTGCCAATATTCCACAAATGCTGCTGAAAAAATGTAATGTATTACTGAGCTGCTAGGCTAAAACACAAGAGACAGGGTTGTTGACCTTTACATTAACTTTTAGTATGATGTAGGGAGTGATATTCTGAGGCCATTTGTTGTTTTATTATTTGTGGTTTTTGAGTTATTTGGCTTTTTATTCAGCAGTTCTCCAGTTTGCACTTTCAGCAATCTGGTTACTAGGGTCCAAATTTCCCTAGCAATCAAGCACTGATTTGAATAAGAGCCTGGACTATGAATAGGAGAGGTCTTGGATAGAAAGATGAGTATATTAAGTAGCAATAACAATACATTTGTAGCCTTACAGAGCATTTGTTTTTTAGATGGGGTCAGTTACCCCATTTGAAAGCTGGAAAGAGTCAGAAGAAGAAGGCAAATAATTAAAAAAATATAGAAAAGAAAACATTGAACAATTGAAAAGTTGCTTATAATTAGCCATTCTATAACACACTAAAAGTTATCTTACAAGTGAACCACCCCTTTAAACATCAATTTTGGAAAAACAGTCAGCGCCGATTCTAATGAAGACGCCGCCTGAGGCGGCTCCTTAAATGCCGCCCCTCCCCTCGCAGAAACACTAGTGCGGAGAGCGCAATTGCGCTCTCTCGCACTAGTAAAGCCGAATTTCCGGTTTCAAAACCGGAAATTCGGCTCTTTAAAGTGACAGGAGCGGCTTTTTGCCGCTCCTGAAAACTTATCTGGCGCTGCCGCCTGAGGCGAGCGCCTCAGCTCGCCTCATTGGCGGAGCGCACCTGAAAACAGTAAGTAAAAAAGTAAAGCAGTTGAAAAGTGAATGATCTGAAAGAACTGAAAAAAAAGTTTTTGGGAGGTGAACAACTCCTTTTAAAGAAATTGAAAAAATAAATCAATCTTACCTTTAAAAAAATATTGGTGAGTCCGTATCATCCAACAAACTCAATATTTATTCCCAGCAAAACCTACCCACCTGCAAGTTGATAATTTGTGTAGCACACACAAAATGTTGTGTGACAGACAAAATCTGAAAACTGTAATTTTAAAGGCGAATTCACAGTGGAGATAGAGGTTTGCGAATATAGCAGGAAATCCAACAAATCTATCTCCA
This sequence comes from Xenopus laevis, assembly GCF_017654675.1. Taxonomy (NCBI): domain Eukaryota; kingdom Metazoa; phylum Chordata; class Amphibia; order Anura; family Pipidae; genus Xenopus; species Xenopus laevis. The sequence continues at coordinate 101,723,179 of NC_054371.1, read as the reverse complement.
CTTTCATCTTCTGTAAATATGACCACTTTTGTGACTTTCCCCCGTTGTGTTTTTTTTTTTTTTAGAACAAACTAAGTATAAACTGTGTGCTAAGTGAACAGGCATTTGGAGGAACATTGCTGGGTGCAAAACAAGAAAGCAATGGCTACCTTGGGACCTGAAACTAAGCAGAAGCTTCAGACCTATACATGGAGGCCATTTAACTAATTTTAGAATTTAAGTTTTTTCAAAATTGATTGTGAAGAGAAAAAAAATGGGTAAACTAGATCAAGGTTTTTTTCACAATCATTTCTTATTCTTGATTGCTAGCATATTAATGAAAAACAGTGCGTCGACTGTTAAAAAAACGTGAAAAATAAAATAGCTTAGACATTAAAAATATACCTGCCATTGACTTGTACAGAAGCTCACCAGGTTTGAGGTGCCACAATTTTGTTGACTGATAAACTTTGAGTATTAAAGTTTGAAAAAATGTATCACCTCTTTTTGCCACAATTTCCTAAATATTTTAATAAATTTAACTCAACTGCAGAATGGACAGGTAATTGGTTTAGTTGTGCAGTGTATGGCTCAAAAAAAACAGTGCAGTCTGCAGAATCCATAAGAGTTAATTATTTATAATCTTTGCAGCAAGAGGGTTTTATATTTCTATGACAAGAGAATGAGCATGGCACAGACCTCTATGTCATTACCAATTGAAAAACATTTTTTTAACCCATAATGCAGTTTCCCTAAAGTGGGGGTTGTGATTGTGTATGTAAATTATCATTTATGTCTTTCTACTCCAAACTGCAAATGTTTGCTAAATTTAGCAGTTTTCATAGAATTACATAACAATAGTTCTGCACCCTGTGACAGATTAAAATTTCACAACCAGTTAATTTTATTAGAGGAAGGTGACACTTTGCCCCCTTTTTTGCACCTTCCTAACTCTTACCAAGCGCTAGTGATTTACGCACGTGGTGGCTGGGGGAGAGTAGCACTGGAGCAGCATGGGGGCTTAGTTCCCCTTTAAGTTAACCTAATATGGGTAAAGACATAGTAATTGCACGGTAAACTCAAGCAAGCATTCTACAAATTTTCTTGATAATGGCTATGGGAGCACTCTAAGTCTAAAGACTGTAGTCAGGGGCACTGCTGTCATGAGGCAGGTTCAAAAACTCGCCTCAAGCTGGCAGTCCGGGCTGGATACCACCAGTGTCGCCCCAAGGCCTCACAGTCCTAGCGCCCTCAGATCGCACGCACCCCCAGCACGTGCATGCATGCGCCGTGGCGATGGGGAATACTGCAATCCCAATGCGGCTGGGCGGCATGCCAGCCCTAAATTTCGTTGCCCTAGGCCCGGGCCTGTGTGGCCTTGCCACAGATCCAGGCCTTGTGGCAGTGCCAAGCATGTTACTGCTTCTGGTAACTTTATGACAACTTAAAAGTTGAAAATTCTGCTCTTCTAGTACAAGAGATCACATTGCGCTCTCTGCACTAGCGATGCCCCCGCATTGCAGGAGCTCAGGCAGCTCCAAACCTATAAACAGCGCTGACTATAGTGGGTTAGTTACTGATCCATGAGGTGCAAGTGCTAAAACGCTTATGGGCTGAAAAACATGCAAGTCAGGGGGCGAGTAGGAGAACACCTATGTGTTTCCCCTCTTCCTCCTATCACAAATACAGTGCTAACTAATGCAGCAGCTCTGTATGCATGGAGGAAGCTGCAGGTCTTTGCTCTCAGAAATGGATCGCAGACAACCGTTTTGCAAATTACATAATGCGGTGTGAAAAAGTGCAAAAAAAACGACTTTCTTTAATGTAATGAATAGATAATAATTTGTCCCCTAGAGTTTACAACATACCAGTTAAAAATAAAGGTTTCCATAACCATAATCATATCATAAAATAAACTATAAACAGTTTAATGTTTCTGCATTTCAATCATTAACTGCAAGTTATAATCTAATAGTGTTTTCTGCTGCAACCACTTTACTAAGGTTATCAAGCTATGCCTGATATGCACTACTATAAAAAACGAATTTATGCACATGCATAAATCACACTATGATTCTGGAATTCAGGCAAAATCTGCATAATGTGTAAAAAGATATGGTGATTAGCATCTTTTGCAAATGTTGCACATGAAATGGGCAATGTTTTTCTTTTTAAATATCACATTATATATGTTTAGCCTTGCCACGATTTCCCAGGCCAGTTCACTAATGTTGCTCTCTCTTTCTACCCAGATCCCTTCCCCCTCCCTGCCTGAGACCTGACACTCCTGCCCTCTACATCTGCAGGGTGTGCAGCACCAGCTGCTGTTTCTGTTCATTCAATAAAACCTGACATATCTTTCTCCCAGTGTGTATGTACAAAGCCTCAGGACCCCTGGAGCTCCTCCCACTACTCCCCCCCTTTCTCCTCCAGTCACACTACATAACTTTATATTGGATCCCTTTGTATGGAAGTGACTCCTCTTTTCTCCTTCTCTTGGTAATATACGCATTCAAAATAACCCAGTGGACAAAGACAATTCCTGTTGCTTTTCATTCTACTATTCATCAAACATTATTCACCTCATAATTTTTGGTAATTTTGGTTTAGGAATTAATTCCTACATGAGGTAAAAAAAAATAGCTAGGATTTGTCATCATCACCAGGGTACCTTAGTGGGAGGGCTATAAGGATCAATAGAAAGTGCTTTTTTCCCAAAGGATGGGTGGAGGCAGGATCCTAGGTGATTTTTATCTGCTTTGCTAATAGCAAACCCTGTCCTCTTTGTTCTTTTTAACTCTGTTATCCTGTTACTGAGCATACTTATACCGTTATCTGCACTTCATCTCATGCTCCATGTCCCTGCCATACAAACAGATGTAGGAGTTCAGGTACAGTTTGAATTTGCTCTGTATTAAGGTGGTTTAATTATCTGCAAGCCCAGCACAGTGGATTGGATCAACTTGTTATGGTAAGCCTTATTCCTTAAAGCTGTATTTCCCTGTCTTATCGGAATCTCTCTTTGTACCTCTGTCACTTCTCTCTTTGCCATTGCTCTGGCTCTACCCTTCTTAGTATTTAAGCTCCTTAACTGCCCTTTCTTCTCGCTCCTCTGCTGTTCTCCCCTGAGATTGTAAGGTCTTTTTAAGGCTGCACATGAATAATTTATTACTGTCCAATCCTTCAAAATGTGTGATAATGTGGCACTCATCCTGCAATAAACTGTGATCTAGGAAATAATTTATGTATATATGTATGCATCACAAAACTGTAATTAAGCCACACTCACAATACAAGACTTTAATAATAGTATACATATATCAAAATCATGCCCCATAATATGTCTAAAAATATACACAGCTAATATAAAATCCAGGACAACATTCTTATACACGTTTTTTTTTAATTTCACGTCTTGCAGCATGAAAAACAATATATACATATATATATGTAATATCTAAAGTATCTTTCAAAAGATTTATAGAAATGTGGCACTTTGTCTTAAATAAATAAAAGACAGTACAGGTATGGGACCTGTTATCCAGAATGCTCAGGACCTGGGGCTTTGAAGATAAGGAATCTTTCCATAATTTGGAGCTCCATACCGTAAGTCTACTATAAAAATCAGTTAAACAATAAATAAACCAATAAGGATTCATTAAATCTTAGTTAGGATCAAATACAAGGTACTGTGTTATTATAACAGAGAAAAAGGAAATTATTTTGAAAAATGTAATTATTGTATTAAAATGGAGTAGATGGGAGATGACCATTCCATAATTTGGAGCTTTCTAGATAACGGGTTTCCAGATAACGAATCCTATACTTGTATAAATTTAGGCATTTGTATTCCCAGCACTTCACCACCAAATCAGATTCCAGTGCAGTTTTATAATTTATGTCCCTTATAAATACATATACGGGACCTTTTATCCAGAATGCTTGGAACCTGGGGTTTTATGAATAAGGGTTATTTCCATAGTTTGGATAACCATACCTTAAGTCTGCTAAAAACCATTTAAACGTTAAATAAACTTGATGGGATTGTTTTGCCACCAAATTGGATTAATGATATTTTAGTTGGGATCAAGTACAAGGTACCTTTTTAGGAAATATTATTTTAAAAAACTAAATAATTATCTTAACATGGAGTTTAAGAGAGGTGGCCTTTTTCTAATTCTGAGCTTTCTGGATACTGGGTCTCCAGATAAGAGATCTCATACCTGTATTAATATTAACTTAACAAGAAAAATTACTTTTGAGGATGTGGAGATTCCAAATCTTGATGAAAGCTCTACATAAAAATGCAACTGTTATTTGTCAGGGAAATGAGCCTAGAATGTGTAATTCCATCCTGAGCTCACATTTTACATATTGGTGTTTGAGAGAACTGAGGTGTCTTCAGATCCTTCCTAAATCCAGTTTCCTTCACCATTACTGTGAAACAAAAGATGAAATATGAAAATGCTTTAAATTTTCTTCCAATTGAGGTGTTTCAATATTTATTCATCAAGGTACAAGAATACTCACAGATGTACAGTATGTAAATATGGTTTATACTTTCAACAGAACTTGCTGTCTGCACACCTGTTTTTGAGGATATACACTAAGCAACTCGAGGCCTAGGATTATCACCCCAAAAAAAAACATTTTAATTTTGAGTGTTAAAACCCATGGCAAGATGGCTAAAGGATTACTTAAACTTCAAGAAGGTCCCACCAAAGCCCCCAAAACCAGATTATACAGAGAGCGAAATACTTCGCGCCTACAGAGCACAGAAGGACCTGGATTTTGAAGATCCTTACCAGGAATCTAAGACAGGTTACCAAGAATCTCCAGAAAGGCTTGTGGGACTTTCAGTGAACATGATGTCACCTAGACATAGACTTATCAAACTGGAATCAACAGAGAATGTAAAGAGTACGCAACACAAACAACGTGAAGAATCAGCAAGAGAAGAGAACATAAACTGCAAGGTCACTATTGAGAGGCAAACCATTTAAACTATTTTTTTTTACAATGCTAGCTATTGTACATGGGCTGGGATCAGGGTCTGTAATATAATGCGAATGAAACATGTATATCTGTCAGTATTTTAAGCTTTACTGTATATGCTGTGAAAATTCACATGTAGAAGCTAATATAATAATGCTATGCAAAGCCCAAAATTTAGACGCACATCACAGTTTTCTTACATGTAATATGCCATTGTTATTTGTCAAGTAAATGGGCCTAGAATGCCCAGTTCCTTCTAGCACTCACATTTTATATATTGGTGTTTGAGGGAACTGAGGTGTCATCAGAATCTTCCTAAATCTAGTTACTTTACCACTGTTTGACTCCCTCACCATTACTGTGAAACAAAAGACGAAATAAGAAAATGCTTTCAATTTTCTTCTGAGGTTATTTAGATGCCCATTTATCAAAGGTCGACTTTAAATTCATTTGAATTTTTCTTACTCTAATGAATTTGAATATACTCTAAATTCATTTTGCAGGTTATTTAAGAAAAAATGTGAATGTCTACAACTCGAATGAATATTACAGACTCGAAAACTCAAATTGAATTAGATTCTCTGCAAAAAACTTGAATGTCAGGAAGGCTGTTAACATCTTCAAATGGGTCACTGGTCCTCTCCCGTTGACTTATACATGAACTCTACAGGTTTTAGGTGGCAAATAGTTGAATTCGAATTATTCCCAGGGTAAAGGTTTGATAAATCTCGAATTATCCCCAATTCGATTTTGTGAGTTTTGACCAAAATAATTATTTTAAAATTTGAATTTACTATTTGACCCTTGATAAATCTGCCCCTTAATGTTCAAGGGAGCATGTATCTGTCAGTGTTTGAAGCTTTCTATCCTGAGAAAATTCACATGTAAAAGCTAATATACTGATGCTGTGCTAAGCTCACAATTCTAAAGCACATCACAGTTTTCTTACACACAGTGCATTTTTTTTTTAATAGAATTTCAATTTAATTGTGGGTGCACCCCTATCGACACAAATTAGTATCTATTTTTTCTAAATGCAGTTGGGGAACAGGTTTTTTTCTCTCCCAGCACCTGTATTGGAATTATGTGACTTCAATGATGGTACTGCTCTTCCGGTCCTGTTCTGCCTGCACCCGAAAGCATTGTTTCTACTAAGGTGCAGGCAGACGCAGTGGATTTCAAAACCGAAACGAGTCATTTTGTATTTTGCACTACAATCCGCCCAAAGTTCAAAAGGCAAGGGGAGCAGCAGGGCAGCTGATTCTCAGCCTGTGGGGAATCCGCATTAGTATACATTGTCTGGCCCTAACATTAGGGCAGGCAGTAAGTACTGGGCTCTACAGATGCTTCCTAACTTGTTCATCTAAATAATAGCAGAGCATAAATAAAAGTGAGATAGATATGAATACATACAAATCACTGGATTGCATGCTCCATGTTATTTAATGTTTATCTCATATTTTACTGTGCCCACTCCTCCCATAGGTCAACCCTAGCAATACACGTTTGCCCACCACAGAGGGAAAAAATGATGAATTGGTTGGAGGTGATGAACCAGAAGATATAAGGTACATGGACCCATATGAGTCCCAAAGTACAGGTTAGTGAAAATAGTATATTGTGTGCATTTTTAGGTTATTGTTTCAATTCAAGATTTAATATGTACTTGGTCAATTACACTTAAAAATGCAAGTCTTAACCTATGATCTAATGAATAATGAATAGTAAATTTTCTGTGGAAAATAGGAGGATAATGTTTAGTGCATTTGTTTAATTCATTAATGTTCTGCTACTACACTATATTACCAAAAGTACCAAGACCCTTCCAACTGACGCTCTTTACAGAGACAAACTGGAGCAGTGGCGTAATTGTAGAGGGAGCAGATGCCACAGTCACTGGGGGGCCCGGACTGAGGGGTCAGCTTTCAGGGTTAAAATACCCCTCCCCGCCACTCTTCTTTACATTTTTAAACTTGCGTGGCGAGGTTGGGTAGTTGCAAGTATTAGCAGCCATGCCTTCTGAAGATTTTTTTGGTGGGGGGGGCTGGTGCCCTCTGGTTATGCTACTGAACTGGAGCTCCACTCTGGAGCTCAGAAGTGAGTGTCTATAAAGGTATTCCTTTATCCAAGTCATGATATACAATATCTAGTAGTGATAAATCGTAAAGTAAACCTAAAGAAACAGTTCAGTGTAAAAATACCATCAGAAATCACAGGGCCCCATATAGCAAAATTTCTTGGGCCCCCTGGGCTGCGCCCACACCACCACAAGCCCCAACGACAGGTCCGCCCTCCCACCCCACAGTAGAAAAAAACCACAATGGTGGCTAGGTTCTTTACATGTTAATAAAAAAATAATTTTTGGTCATGGGCCCCCCACGTTAATAAAAAAAACTTTGGTGGTAAGGGTCCCCATAAAAGTAATATTGGTGGTTAGGGCCCCCCATAAAAAAATTGGTGGCCAGGGCCTTCCCACAATATGAAAACATTGGTGGCCAGCCCCTCCATACAATTAGAGGGACCACAAAGAGTTACCTTTAGGGGGCCCTACCATGTTGCACTTAGTTGATGAGCAGAGCCCACCTGCTGTCAGTGAGCTGGCAACTTCAGGAGGAGGGGAGCACAGGTAGCTGCATCTTATTCCAGTTACAGCATTTTCTTCCCTTGTTGGTCACAGAATTTTAAGTCCCGGTAAAGCTGGTGATTGGATGAACTGGAGGGGAAGTTCAAACCTCATTTATCCAATCCCTGAGCAGCTCAACTCTGTGATCAATAAGGGAAAGGAATGGACAGAAGATACCTCCCCCTGTGCTGTCTCCCTCCCTTCCAAATTCGGCAGCTCTCAGAAAGCAGGGGGCCAGGCCTATCAAGTAAGTTCAGCGCAGCCAGGCCCCCCTTACCCTCCGGGCCCGGTAAAACACTCCCCCCCGATGGCGGCCCTGGGCAATTGATCCTTAGCATGCAAGTCAGATTCAGAAGCAAACAGTTATGACCCATGTGCCCCCCCCCCTCAAGTCACACATCTGGTCACTTCAGCATTTATACATTTTTGACTAACTATGTATGTATGTATATTTTTATTTGTATAACGCTCCTTGAGGGCACTGTACAGCAAAACAATAAATTAGTAGTGACAAACAAGAGGTCATTGAAGTAAAAAGGAAAAAGCAATAGGTGCATTTTTAGAAATACAATTCACATACATATAAAATATAATTACAATACAGATTAAGTGCTCAGTGTCAAGGAAACAATAGGCTAGAGGACCCTACCCTGTAGGGCTTACAGTCTAAATGGGAGGGTAATTTACAGACACAATTCAGGGGGTATTAAGGTGCTGTAGGTTACAGTTTGTTACACTGTAATATAAGTGCCAGTTACCATTTCAGGTGTAATCCAGGTGCTCCCAGAGGTAATCTTTGAGTTTTGTTTTAAAAACACTGAAGGAGGGTTCTCTCTGCAGAGATTCTAAATTGAAATTTTTTTTATTTTGTACAGTCATTTCTATTTACCCAGATTTTATTTTTACTCTGAACAATTCCTTCAAAAACAATTCACCACTCTTTGGAGTGGCTTCTTTAGTTCAACTATGTGGTGAGGAATTCTCCCAAAGGTGTGGTTCAAGTCGTGCCAGCGCAGTATATGTAAAGGGTCTCTACTTTAGTATGTTATAGTACCATAACATTCTATTTCAAGCAATTATGCAACTGGTCATTATATTTTAGTGTGTAAGTATTTGCCTTCCTATTTTGCCTCTTTCAAACTTTCAAATGGGGGTCATTGACCCCAGCAGCCAAAACAGTATTGCCCTGCGAGACTATAATTTTATTGTTTTTATTTTTTTTTACTTAACTTCCTATTCAGTTCTTACCCTATTCAAATTTATTCCAGTCTCCCATGCTAACCACTGTCTAGTTGCTATGGCAAATAAGAACCTAGCAACCAGATAGCTTCTGAAATACCAAACTGGAGAGCTGCTGAACAAAAAGCTAAACACGAGAAAAAAAAAAAAAATCAAGACCAATTTTATATGGTCTTAGAGTATCAATGTCTACATCATACATAAAGTTAATTTAAAGATAAACTAGGAAACATATATGATACACATACATTATGCATGCAAGGAAATAGTTAAGCTCCTGTCATAAACATGCACTGTGTGTTTTGGAAGGTACTGTAGAATACATAGTAAATTGACAACTTGTTAATTTGTCCAAGAACAAGGCCCTTTCCAGACATTAATAGTCATATAGGAAATGAAATTCCCTGAATGTTAATTTTTTAACATTCACACACTCTTTGGTATTTATACAATTTTGTGTAAACCCCATATACTAATGAGGGGCCGTTACTAAATCTAGTTTGCAAAACCATCTACTTAAAAGACAACAAGTTTTATTTTGTGTTGATTACTTCACATAAATTAAGTATTGGATTTAATTATTATTTATAGTTATCTGTTTAATGTACATGAATAGCCAGTACTGTTTATTCCTTGGATTTAAGACTAGTTTTGTTTTCCTGCAGATCTGCACTGTATAGGTGAAAGGGCAGCTGGTACAGAACTAAAACTATACGACTTCCCATATCAGGAGCAGTGTCACAAAACTTTCCAAGACAGCCACCAGCATCTTGAGGATGAAAGACCAGCAGATGAGTATGATCAGCCCTGGGAGTGGAAGAAAGATGACATAAACCGAGCATTTGCAGGTATAGTACATTTGGTTTATTTAGTGACTAAATTTGTAGCCTCACTGAGCTTACAAGAAGGGGTCAGTGACCTCCCATTTAAAAGCTAGAAAGAGTCAAGAAGAAGAAGAAGACAAATAATTCAATACCTATAAAAATTAAAAAAAATGTAGTCCAATTGAAATTTGTTTATAAATAGTTGCAAAAGGAAATTCAAAAAAGACTAGAACATGTTATGATAAACAAAGGTCCGTGACCTGATTGTATGCATCCCTGGGTACTAAATAAGCATAGCTCTGGGATTGGCGAACCTCTTTAAGGTCTGGCATGGTGCCCAGATACAGGCGAATTGCTAATGTGGTGCCGCTATTCAAAAAGGTGTCCCATTTTCAGTTTCAAAACTAAAGGCTGGTGACATCAGTGGTAGGAAAGCTTTTGAAAGGGGTAATAAGGCATAAGATCCTTGATTTCATTGCAAATAATAATACTATGAGTTTGTGCCAGCATGGTTTTATAAGTAACAGATCTTACCAGACTAATTTAATTGCCTTTAATGAGAAGACGAGCAGGAGCCTTGACTCTGGGATGACAGTAGGTTTGATCTACTTAGACTTTGCTGAAGCTTTTGATACAGTACAATACAGAAGGTTACTGGTTAAATTGAGGAATATTGGCCTGAAACATTGTATTTGTATCTGGATAGAGAATTGGCTAAACTATAGATTACAGAGAGTGGTGGTAAATGGAACATTTTCTAATTGGACCAGTGTTGTTAGTGGAGTACTACAGGGTTCTGCCCTTGGTCCTTTGCTTTTTAACTTGTTTATTAATGACCTGGATATGGGTATTGAAAGTACTGTTTCTATTTTTGCCAATGGTACCAAATTGTGGAGAACTATAAGTTCCATGGAGGATGCTGGCACCTGCCAGTGACTACAATGGAAAACTGGGCAGCAAACTGGAAAATTAGGTACAATATTAGTAAATGCAAGTTATACTCTAAATGGCAGTGTGTTAGGGGTTTCCTTAACTGAGAAGGATCTGGGGATTTTTGTAGAATACAAGTTGTCTTATTCTGGGCAGTGTCATTCTGTGGCTACTAAAGCAAATAAAGCTCTGTCTTGCATAAAAAGGGCATTAACTCAAGGGATGAAAACATAATTTTGCCTCTTTATATGTCCCTGGTAAGGCCTCATCTGGAGTATGCAGTGTCGTTGTGGGCTCCATTCCTTAAAGGAGAACTAAACCCTAAAAATAAATATAGCCAAAAATGCCATATTTTATATACTGCACTTATTGCACCAGCCTAAAGTGCTCAATAGCAGCATTGATCCAGGACTTCAAACTTGTCACTGGGGGGTCACCATCTTAGAAAATGTCTGCGACACTCAGGGGCAGATTCACTAAGGGTCGAATTTCGAAGTTAAAAATACTTCGAAATTCGACCCTCGAATTGAAATCCTTCGACTTCGAATATCGAAGTCGAAGGATTTAGCGCTAAACGTTCGATCGATCGATCGAAGGATTTTTCGTTCGATCGACCGATTAAATCCTTCGAATCGAACGATTCGAAGGATTTTAATCCAACGATCGAAGGAAAATCCTTCGATCAAAAAAAGGTTAGCAAACCTATGGGGACCTTCCCCATAGGCTAACATTGACTTCGGTAGGTTTTACCTGCCGAAGTAGGGGGTCGAAGTTTTTTTTAAAGGGAAAGTACTTCGACTATCAAATGGTCGAATAGTCGAACGATTTTTCGTTCGATTCGTTCGATTTCGTTCGTATTCGAACGAATTTAACCAATTCGATGGTCGAAGTACCAAAAAAATACTTCGAAATTCGAATTTTTTTCATTCGAATCCTTCACTCGAGTTTAGTGAATCGGCCCCTCAGTGTTCTTTGAGCAGCTGTTGAGAAACTAAGGTAAGGGGTTGTCGCAAATTATCAAGCAGAAAATTAGGTTGGATGTAATATAAGCTGATGCTACAAGGCTGATTATTAAATTCTCATGCTAGTTGCACTGGATTCTGTGCTGCCACTTAGTAATTATCTGTATGAATTACAGATATATTTTGTGACATTTATATTCTATAAGTACTATATATTTTGTGTGGGTCCCTAAGCTCAGTAACTGACAGCAGCATAGAGCATGTGCAGTGAATCAGCAGAAAAGAATATGGGGAGCTACTGGGGCAAATGCAGAGACACAGATCTTCCTTGCTAAAAGGCTGTGGTTGCCTTGGGCTGCTACAGAATCCCAAAACATAATATACAACATTTCTAGCCTACTTCGTTAGTTAAGGTGTGCGTTCCGTTATATATAAATATACAGTATGTGAGATGTGCAACTAAACCTGGGGACCTTTTTTCCATAAAGAGGATCATCGCACCAGAGGCTAGAAGAACAGAAGTTTTATTTGAACCAATGTAGGTGGTTTGTCACACTGAGGAGAGTGAGGTTGTGGAATGCACTGCTTGATGAGGTTGTGATGGCTGATTCTGGTAATGCTTTTAAGAGGGACTTGGATGCTTTTTGGACAAGCATAACATTATATACTATTGTGATACTAAAATCTACCATTAGTATAGATATTGGGGTATATATACATATATATATATATATATACATATATATATGGTTTATTTGAGTGTATGGAGGGGTCAGTGTGAGTGTGTGTATGCGTAGATGCTGGGTTTCATTTGGAGTGGTTGAACTTGATGGACTTTGGTCTTTTTTCAACCCAACTATGAAAATATAACATACTAAAAGTTAACTTAAAGGAGGATTCAACCCTATAGAAAAAAAACCCATACCCCCACCCCAATCCTCCCCCCAGCCTAACTGCCCCAGGGGAAATGCCCCATACTTTATACTTACCCCTTGTTGCAGATTCTGGCATCGGACTTCATGGCATCCATCTTCCGGGTCTTCGTGTATTCTTCTGGCGCCTCTGAAATTTCCATCCAATTCGGCATCCAACTGCATGTGCCAACATACCGATCTACCAGTCAGCTTACCGAGGACCCGGAAGATGGATGCCATGAAGTCCGATGCCAGAATCTGCGACAAGGGGTTTGTATAAAGTATGGGGCATTTCCCCGGAGGAGGGAGGGGGGTCTACATGGGGTGGGGGTTATGGGTTTTTTTTCTACAGGGTTGAATTCTCCTTTATGGGTGAACCACCCCTTTAAGAGATTGGTTGATGCTCAGATAACTATCCCCACACAAAGCATACTACTACTAATGTACTACCCACAGTAATTTAAATGCATTCCATGCTATGAGCCAGACCTTAAATTAGTAAAGTTGGTATACTAGTAATATTTCCATATTGAAAAATGCTTTTTGCGAGGGTATGTTAATCAAGTCAAATCATTGATCGATGGTACAATTATTAGCACTGTTACCTTGCAACACTGGGAACAATCTGCAGAGGGTTTGTATGATCTTCCTTTGCCTTTGTGGGTTTCCTCTAGGTAGTCCAGTTTCCTACCCCACTCCAAAACATACAGGCAGGTTATTTTGCTGGTGATAAAATTGACTTTAAAGTGCATACCTGTGATAGGGACCTTGGATTGTAAGATCATCTTGGGCAAGGATAACTGAAGTAGTTAAACTATTGTGCCAAACCAAATAGGGGTCAGCAAAAAAACTGCTTTTCTTTACCAGCTATATTATTTGCCTTATAGACCTTCCTACAGCCAGAGTGAATTTAAATTCAGTACAAAGTACATTACTAGTAATATCTGTAGCAATGTTGCCACAATCATCTTTAAGGACAGCAAAATTTCAAGATTTTTAAAATGGCAATGATAAAAAATAAAACCCAAAAACAATCTGTCAAGATTTTTGATCATGGTTTTTTGCCATTTTTTTCAGTCATGTTTCTTCAATACAATGAAACTCAATTGCATTTAATACAGTCAAGGATTTCCTAAATATGAAAATTGAGACAAAACTTGATTGCAGAAATTGCAAGAATGCCCAATTTTTTTAAACACTAATTTGAATTTAACTGCCTTCTAATATTCTATACCACTTCTCTTTCAGTATTCTGGAGGTCTGCAGTACTTTCAGTGTTATAGGAAAATGGCCTTAGTTATCAATTGATTTGCTGGTCACAGGCTTGGCTGACATATTTATACTAATCAATTTTGACAAATCAGGAAGCAATGCACTTGTACTGAAAACATCAGGGTGCCTCAAACTGCAGATCACATTTGTTTCTGCATTAGACGTTAAAAGCGTGCACAGACAAGTCCCTTGCTACTAACAGTAAAAGAAATTGATTGCAACATACTTCCACCCTTGTAATACAGTTAACTACTATAAATCAAGTCCAGATTTTAGCTAGGATACATATGTTTCCATCTAAGATGTTTGCAATAATATTACATTATTACATAAAGCAACTTAATTCTCTAATACATCATACATCAGATGTAAGTGATACACCAGAGATGCTCTGTTTTTGCATTTTTATTTCCCCTCCTGTATTTATTTTATTTTGCTTTTTTAAGGCTGGAACCAGCTTGAATATGTTTTAATTATTTAGCAGTTGCTTTACCACAACTCATTTCATATTTATGTTTGAATAATGTGGTCTTCAGACTTATTAGGCTCAAGAAACCCTTTGGTCCCTCCTAAGCCCAAGTTAAAAAAAAATATAAAAACATTCCTGTTACAGAAATTCAGTAAGGACATCAAATGTTCACCCATGTCTCTAAGTGGCTTTGAGGGTTCTCTCCGGCCCTAAACTTTGGGACACAGTACACAGTAAATACAGACATTGAATAAAAAAACATATCCAAAAGTGGGGACTGTAAGACAGAACTTGCAGGCAGGGCTGGGCCAGGCCGGCCGGGTGCCCTAGGCAACCCGGCCGGCAAGCCCTGCCCCCTGGCATGCATGTGTGCGAGCAACGGAGAGTGAAGGGACTGAGGGATGAGAGATGGACGGGTGAGTGACGGAGGAAGAGAGGGGACAGCAACGGAGGGGAGGGAGAGCAACAAGAGAGGGGAGGGTGTCAAGAGGGAAAACTGAGAGGTGCAGACTCGGGGTAGGCAGAAGTAGCTGCCCCGTGCCCCCTTATTATTGCGCCCTAGGCAGCTTCCTTTTCTGCCTACCCATAGTTCCGGCCCTGCTTACAGGTGAATGCCATGAAACAAGAATTTACTGTCTTGATTACAAACCCCGCTAGTTTCTTTCACAGCAAAGTACCACTAGTATGCATAAAGTCACAGAATACATCTAAACACCTTTACCAATATATAGGAATTGTGTTGAAAATGTATTCTGCCTACTCTTTTAATTTAAAAAAAATCTATATTTTCCTAACTGGAATGTGTGTTTTTTCACTAAACCTGCTCCCCCACTCCACTCAGAGTAATTTGTTCAGAGCTCCTTACCAAAAACAAACAAATCCCTCCCACCCTTAGGCTTCTGACACATGGACAGATTCGGGGAGATTTAATCGCCTCATGAGGCAACTTCAGAAAACGAAGCGCCGCGTGTGCTTTAGTGCAAGCTACTTTTCATTATAGTGGATGGGAAAACCAGGGGTGCTTCGCCAATGAGGCAAGTTGAGGCTGTCGCCTCAGGCGGTAGTGCCCCACTAGGTACCAGGGGCAGCAAAAATGCTGCTTCTGGTAGTTTAAGAGCGAATTTCCGGGGGAGGGGGGGCAGCAGCAACTGCTGCTGCCTCAGGCGGTGGAGGGGCCAGGATCGCCCCTGGGGAAAACACGCAAAGGCAGTTTGTGGAGATTGTCGCCTTGAAGAAGAGGCGATTATTCATCAGGCGACTAAATCTCCCCTTAGGCTAATGGCACCCACCTTTAAATATGTGCTACTGCCTAAGACACATCTCCCCAAAATACGTTCCCACTGGGAACAGAAATTGCTCTTTAATTGCCAACAAATCTCACTGTACAGTTTTGTATGACACCTGTCTTTTATTTGTAGTTCAGTTTGAGGGCTCCGACTGGCAGCAAAGTTCTCTCAACAGGAGAGAGAGGCTTTTACAACCGAGTGCAAAGAGTTTTAGACGACTTCAGAAAAACAGTCCATCCACTAGTCCTGAGATTTCAGCTTCCCCAAAACAGTGTGGTGTTTTAACAGAGGAATGTATGGCCTACTCTGCAAGAAATGTAACCCTAAATCCTCCACTGCAAACACAGGTGTAAGTATCAGTGTGGTGGGCAATGGAAAGGTATTTACTTTTTACCAAATGCAATTTACAATCAGATAAAGAGAATAACAGTTATAGTATGAGCATTTTTCAGATCAGATAGATTAACAAAACAACAATGTGAGCACAGTATGCAGAGTTATAGTGCGTCTGTGCACCTTATTTTTTGTGATGAAAGTGTACTGTTAATCTACTTATCTAAATAAATCTGCTCAGCCTATTATTATTGTTCTAAATACTATGGAAACCAGCTTTACTTGAATACATTTTAAAATGATGTACATCTTCCATCATTCTAGATGGTACCATGGGACACTGAACAGACTAGAGGCCGAGAAATATCTACAGAACTGTAGGCCTGGCAGTTTTGTAATTCGAACAGAGCACGATATTGAGTATTTTATGTCAATCCGGTAAGTGCACAAAATGTACGTTATACAATAAAGCTAAGCATTGAATAGTATTTGTCTTACTATAAATAATTATACAATTAGTTTCATGATACAAATTGATATTTCTTTGCCAGTGGGAGTGACAGCACACTACACCTTAAAGTGATATGCACAGAAAATGGGCGCTTCATGCTTGGCGAGAGTGGTCCATCATTTACATGCATCCTTGAGCTTGTTGAGCATTATATGAAGCACCCATTGCTTCTCCAGAATGAGGAACAGCTGTTTCTGCAATGTCAGGTGTTCACAGTAAAATGATGAACAAATATAAAGGACAAAATATATATAGAAGACGATGGAAGACCCAGAAGACAAGCAGACCACATAAGAAGATGCAACTCTATTGACACTGCCTTTGACAATTGACTCAGTCCTAATGATGCTATTTATATATTGCATATATACATAAAGGCATTAAATATACAGTAACTACATCAGCATTACACAAATGTATGCTTCCCAACATTGTGAAACTTAAAATAAGAGGAGAGACAAAATAATAAACTCTGGGCCACAGCCACTAATGCATATATACTCTGCCCAAAACACTGGTCTCTATATGGTAAGTTCAGTCTCCTATAGATTATTCTATTTTGGACCGTCCTGCTTACATAGGTAGAAAGGGAGGTATGCATTTTTGCCAGAATACTGAGGGACAGAAGAATGTAAGAGATAAGTATCCCTTCTGTTCTTTCTGTTTGTGCCTTTCTGCTTTATTTTATAAAAGTTAGCTTAATCCACATATTGTAAGTAAAGAATTGCTTCAATTTGAACTGGTTGCTGTTTGAAAAAACAGCAGTAGGATATGTTGGCACAAAACCTGTACTCAGGAAAGTAGATTCTGCACAGATGCATGCAGAGGTATACACCACTGTTTTTAAAATTACTGTTCTAATATGCAATAAAGTCTTTATTTAATAAACTAGTAATCACTTTGATTTTGCAAATCAGTCTCTGTGTCCATTATACTTCATTTGTTATCATGCAAAAAAACTCCACAGAGAATACATTTAAAACATTTAACCAATAACATCTTCAAGCCCTTTGAGATTTTTCTCACTATTGTTTATTTCATGAGCTAGCACATGGACAGCTACAATACTCCAGCTAGTGTGATCTGCTATTCCCGGGAATTCTATATGTTTAAAATATATATGCAGTCAATGATTACTGATTCACACACTGAGCAGCAAAGAAGAGAAAAAAGTGAGAAGAAAAGAAAGTTTATGCAAATTACTACACTAGCACAGAATATACAAGGAGAGAACATGGAATGAATAATTATAATATGTGGAATGATTTAAGGAGCAATAAGTATTTCAGAAGCAATCTCAGCACTGTGTGGCACATGAGAAAATCAGTCTCACCTCCAAATGTTTGTGAAGATTCTCATTCATCCAGGTCATGGTATATCTATAGAAATAAGTCAAATCTACTGGACTTGCTGTGCTTTTTTCCTTGATTTGACTTATTTCTATAGATATCACCTCCAAATGCTTTCCCATAAAGTGAATCGCCAGTGGTAAAACGTATGTGTTGCTTCATTTTTCCAAAGTCGCTGCATATGTTTTACCACCAGCGATTCACTATCGAGGAGATTATTCGCCCACAGAAAAGGTTTGCCAAGCATTAATTGATGTTGTGTGCTGGGCCCCATTCTTATGTAAATCTTCAGTCCAGGACATATGTGCAACCAGTGTGGCTTAACAGATGCAAATCCCCCCATACAAATCCTGTTTTTTCCTCAAACAATAAATTATTTACCTAGGCCATAGCATCTAAAGGTCAGCACCCCACCAATACCTTCACTCTCCACATCACCCCTGATGTATCAGTTGAGCTGCATATTCCTAGGAGGGAGGCTGTGAGAGAGATACTAGTATAAAGGAGAGTGGAATATCACAGTCCTTCTGGTGGTGTAGTTTAACATA
The DNA here is from genome assembly GCF_017654675.1 of Xenopus laevis. Taxonomy (NCBI): domain Eukaryota; kingdom Metazoa; phylum Chordata; class Amphibia; order Anura; family Pipidae; genus Xenopus; species Xenopus laevis. The sequence continues at coordinate 101,704,945 of NC_054371.1, read as the reverse complement.
AAGTAATTACAATTCTGTGCCCAGAAGGCCAAAATTAAATAATTTTTTAGCACTCATTTACTAACTCTGTCTTGACCCCTCTCCCCCTTTCCTAGCCATTGATGGGCATCCCCTTACCACCACCCCCTTCCCCTTGCACAGTGGCCCTCTGATGACTGGCTGTCCCTGTTCTGGTTGGACTTTACTGTAGACCTGTCATCAGTAATCACAGGGCCCCATATTATTTAGAAGGGCCCTTTATTAGTCCTTTGGTCACCTGGATCCCCTGGGTGCTGGGCGCTGTCAACAAGTAAAATGGGGCCCCAATGTATAAAACAACTCTAAATCCTCCTCTTGACATCTGCACCAATTCACATTTACAAAAAATAATTATATGTAGTCACTTGTGGACAGTTGTTATTCCTTAATCCATATATTTCCCCTCAAACCCAAGAACAAGAATATGTGCAGATTGCGACCCACAAACGACTGCTTTCTAAACTAAGGTCTGTTGGATTTAATGAAGTCGTTTGCACATGGATAGGAAACTGGCTACATGATCAGGTACAGAGGGTGGTTGTTAATGGTACATTCTCTACTTGGAGTCCGGTTCTTAGTGGGGTCCCCCCCAGATGACACAAAACTCTCCAGCCCAATTAATTCCATCCAGGATGTGGCATCCTTGCAACAGGATCTTGACAAGCTGGCAATCTGGCCAGCTAAGTGGCAAATGAGATTCAATGTTGATAAATGTAAAGTCGTGCACCTGGAATGTAAAAATATCCAAGCCACTTATACCCTTTATGGGACTGCACTATTTCCATTATGGAAAAGGACCTTGGAGTCCTTGTAGATGATAAACTTGGCTGTAGCAAGCAATGCCAGTCAGCAGCATCAAGGGCAAATAATGTCTTGAGCTGTATTAAAAGGGGAATTGACTCACGGGAGGAGGGGGTTAATCTTCCACTGTATAGAGCACTGGTAGGGCTCCATCTAGAATATGCTGTACAGTTTTGGTCACCAGCGCTCAAACAGGACATCGAATTAGAGAGGGTACAGAGAAGGGCAACTAAGTTGGTAAAAGGTATGGAAAATCTTGCCTATGAGGAAAGACTGGCCAAATTGGGGTTGTTCACGATGGAGAAGAGGCGCTTAAGGGGTGATTTGACAACTATGTTTAAATATATAAGGGTATCATATAGTAATCTCTCTAATGCTTTATTTACCAGTAGGTCTTTCCGGCTGACACAAGGTCACCAATTCCGATTAGAAGAAAGGAGGTTCCATCTAAATATTCGGAGGGGTTTTTTTTACAGTGAGAGCTGTGAAGATTTGGTTGGCATTCTCTCCCTGAATCAGTCGTACAGGCTGATACATTAGATAGCTTTAAGAAGGGGTTGGATGGATTTTAGCAAAGGAGTGAATACAGGGTTATGGAAGAAAGCTCATAGTACAAGTTGATCCAGGGACTAGTCCGATTGTCATTTTGGAGTCAGGAAGGAATTTTTTCCCCCTCTGAGGCAAATTGGAGTGGCTTCAGATGGGTTTTTTTTTTAACTTTATCAGGATCAACTAGCAGTTAGGCAGGTTAAAAGGTTGAACTTGATGGACGTGTGTCTTTTTTCACCCTAACTTACTATGTTACTATGTAAGGGGGCCTGGCCACCAGTGAATTTTTTTTACTTTTAATTAACAATGGGTTTTTACCACACTTGTTTGTGTGGCTTTATGGTGTGGATTCTCTAAGATAGTATCTAGGGGGCCCAAAAAATGTTGTTGTATGAGGCCCCTTATTTTTTATGGCAGCCCTGTGTGTGACTTCACTTCCGCTTAAGTCACTGGTGAGCAATATTTCAAAGTTGACAGCTCTGGAATGAGCTTCTGTCCTGATCTCAGCAAGGCCTCAGATTCTAAAGCTGCTTTCACTTATCTACACTGGGCAAATCTGCACTTGAGCAGTTATTTATGCAAACCAATCATATTTGCTTTCACTGTTTTGCATGTGGAGATATAAAATACAAACATAAAGCTCGCCGTGACATTCTGCAGAAAATACATGTATACACTTTTCTTGGCTCAGTGTCCCCCAAACTCCAATGAACGTGGATACTCATTCTTAATGTTCCCTTTTATATTTTAACTAATAGAAACGTATAGTCAATAAAACTGGTTAATATATATGTGTGGGGGTAGCAAACCCTTATCTTCTCATGCTGGAATTCAACATCCCTTTATCCCTTTAGTTATAATATGCGCATGACCATTAATGCCGTCTGCCATCGTAGTGTTCCTTTTTCCGCTTCCGGCACAGAGCGCCACAGACACAGATTCTCAGAACTACACATCCCGTCATGCTCCGTCCTGCGCATGCGCCGATAACGCACTGCACCCACATCACTGATTGAATGTGTCGCTTTGTAATAGTCAGCTGTGCGGTAAATTGGCATTTTGGTACCTTCGACATCTAAGCTAAAATATAAAAAAAAAAAAGAAGCGAAATGGGGGAACATAAGGTAAAGTGTCCATGTATTTACAGTAAATGTGGTTCTTTTGGAAAGCGTGCATTTTTACTTTTATAATTGTAAATTTTACATTCGTAGATTATGTATTTCTCTCTATGTATGTACTTATCCATTTCCATCCTCTTATGCATCTATCTAGCTAGCTATGCATGTATCTATTATCATCTGTCTGTCTGTCATCCATCTATTGCTATGAGCAGTCACAGTTGTCGACATGAGAGGGAATGTGTTCTATGGTTGCTCGTTTGTGCTTATTGGGGTCATGGAAATATGAGCAAATGCAGTATCATGCAAAAGTATTCAGAGCCTCCTCAACCCACTCTGATATTTCACTGAATAACAGTCCTACCCCCTATATTTTTATGTCAAAGCACTGAAACTGAAAATTAGATTTTGTTTTGTAAAAATAAATTTAAAAAAATATTATGAGTATTCAAGCCACACATATTTTATTGAGCTTCAACTTTTTTGCAGCAGTACAAAATTGTATTATTTAGGGGTAATTCTGAATCATTTTAGCAAATAGTCTGTGGGTACATCTATTTCAGTGACACTTGTTCACCTCCGTTCTCAAATACTGTAACAGGTTACTTTCAGACCAGTGTTATGCACAGCTTTATGTGTATGGTTGACCTGTACCTGTGTTCTGTATGCTGATTGTGGTATGTATCAGGCAGTGGGGCTGCTTTTCACCAGGAATTGGTGGACATATGATTAAAGGGCACCTATCACAGCCAAAATCAAACACATGTTAGCAATCTGACCGGTACAACCTAAACACATTTAATCAAACTACATATAGTTTTTTGAAAAAAACAGCAGTTTTTAAAAAATCCCTTACTTTGTCAAATGGGTTCTTTCACTGAGGGAGTCCATACTGTGACTATACAATGTAAATGAGTTCAAGAGCATGCTCAGATTGTAGCACTGCCCTGAGTATTCTACCCAGAAAACCTAGCTTTAGTAAACTCCTCCACTAGAAGGTGATGTCATTATGTAAATAAAGGGCACACACTAATGTCCAGACAGGTGAACAGCAGCTACCACAGAGGTTTGGCTGATTTGAAAATAGCCTAGAAGGGTTGCTAGGCAACCAAGGAATTTCAACTGAGCATGTACGAGATTTCAGAGCTGCAGTTGGCTAAGATATAGGTAGGAAGAGGCAATGCAATCCAAGATGTCTGTCTCAACTAGAACTGCAGTGCAGATAAGGGAGATTTTGCAGAAGGTATAGTGAGCTGATGATTTACATTATATAAAAATTCTAATTGTTTTAAAAATCAGATTTCTTGAACTTTAACATAGTGTCTTTATTTAGTAAATTATTGGTGCCCTTTAAAGAGCAACATATATCCTCATCATGTTGGCAAGGATAACATGGTGCCTATTTTAAATTTGAGCTAAAAAGGATTGTTATGTTTAAAAATTATACCTTTATTGAACCTCCATATAGATCATTTTTGTTTGTCCATATAGATCCTTTCTGTTAAAAATGAGCAATAGAAGTTTCATAGAGGTCCTTCCTCATAGCACAGTAGCATTGGTGATGATACCCATAGCAACCAATCAGATCTTTGCTTTTGTTTTCTAATTTGTAGTTGACTGTTGAAATCTAAGTGCTGATTGGTAGCTATGGGCAACATCACTGGTGATGGTTTTCTCCAATGTTTTACACAGCATGATAAATTGGCCCCAAAGGAATAAGGAAAGACATCAGACGTTGGTGAAGTATCCCCTAGGGCTATTATCACTAACTTCCTATCACAGACCATCGCTCTTCTTTTTTAAAGGAATCTATAGAGGCTGAAGTGACTGGGATGTATAACATAATAGCCAGAACACTACTTCCTGCTTTGCAGCTCTCATCGTTTCCACTGAATCAGTGACTTGAGGGGTGGGGGGCACATCTGTCATAACTATTTGCTTCTGAATCTGACCTGCATGCTAAGGATCAAAAGCAAACTCACTGAAGAGTTATGTCCCATGTACCCCCTTAAAATTCACTGACTGAAAACAGTTTTGTTTTCAGAGATTTTTCACCCACCTTTAAATATCTGCTACCGCCGAAGACACATCTCCCCAAAATACGTTCCCACTGGGAACAGAAATCGCTCTTAATTGCTCTTAATTGTTCTCTTTTGGAATGGATTTCAGTGCAGAATTCTGCTGGATCAGCACTATTAACTGATTCATTTTGAAAAAATGTTTTTTTCCCATGACAGTATCCCTTTAAAGTAAATTTTCTTCAAGTACAGAAAGGATATAAGCACAGGAGTCCGTTTTACTTTGAGATACAATATTAACTGTGTTAATAACAAAGGTTAAACATTGCAGTGTTAATGTTACACTATGGGGGGGGGGGCATGTGCAAGGCCTCTGTCAGTCACATAACCTAAAGCAATAAGTGATTGGTGCAGGACTGTATAAGGGGCAGACTAATTGGAATTGACCATTTACAGACAGAACCATGGCAAAATATACATCTGGTTAGTATTTTAAACCTCCTTATTTCACAAATAATAACATTCATAGAGGAAAAAAAGCAGTATTAGGGTACATCGGGGCAAAATTTTTATGTAAAATCTGGGAAAACTTTACTTAAAATCCTGGAAATGCACCCATTGAATTGCATCCATTGAAATGCATTATAAATTGGTGGGACCACAAATAAAAAATGTAAAATGCCGGAAAACTTAAAATCAGGGGACTTAAAATCGAGGTTTCGCTTTAAATACACGGTATTTCTCTTTTTTTCTATGTAAGGATGACCTTCGGAAAATTATTACTACTCTAGCACTGAAGAATGAGGAGATTCAGAACTTTATTTACAGTCTTAAACAGATGATAGAGAATGTGGAGGTATGTGGTTCCATTTTTCTTAGTATGCCTTTTTAATTTTGGCTGATCCCTGACTCTTTCCTGTTGATTTGTCCAGGAGAACTCTACCCGTGTTCATGGAGAACTTGAAGGAGAGTTTCAGTCTCTGTACAGTCTGCTGGATGAGCTGAAGGAGGGTATGTTAATGAAGATCAAACAAGACCGTGCTAGTCGGATATACGAACTACAGGTAATACAGTTTTATATAGCCCTTTTTCAAGTAGCTTTAGTGACTACAGTAACATTTGACCACCCAATGTGGCTTGATACAAACCTTGATACAAAACATCCCGTGCTTTTGAAATATAACTTTAATATTTATAGATGTTTAAAAACAGAGCATTATTCCATACAGAATTTATAGGAGCACTATATCCCATTTTCATGAATACAATGACTTGTACTGAACATACTTTTTACATATTTGATTTAATTACAACATTTGTATTGTAAATGTTGCCAATTACCTAATAAAATATTAAACTTAATATTTATTAAAAGAGAACAAAACCATCCTTCCCACCCTAGGCTATCACAAACTGCCTCTTTCCATTCCCATACCACAAGTTAGTCTCAAAGTGTTTCTCTATGTGTACAGTACCTCCTGCACGGTTGCCCTGCACCACCTCACGCTTCTTTAGGAGAAAGCCCAGTTAAAGCCGATCTGTACCTGACTTCAACTGCACATTCTCTGTAACAAACAGAAGAGGTCCCTGTGATTAAAATTACATCATAGACCTGAAATAATAGATTCATTTGTTTTCTAATCAGTGCAATTTGTTGTCAAATTGGGCATGATTCAGTCTTTTGACCCCTACACTAAATGATAAGATTACTTTGCATGCCTATGTAACCATAACAGAGTTCAAATCTGAAGCTTTTGTTAATAAAAGGTAACATTTTATAAACATATTAGAAAATTTAGAGTTAGCTGAATTTTGCCTTTTGTTTGCACAATAACTGTGTTATTGCTTTCGTGTGATTTTATAAAAATATCAGCCCATATAACTATTACTCACTAGTTATGCTATTTTTTTTTTTTTTTAATTAAGACTTGATTTCCTTTCTATTTTAGAATCAGCTGACTGCCTGCACCAAAGCATTGGAGAGCTCTGAGGAACTTCTGGAAACTGCCAACCACACACTATTATCATCTGAGACAGATGGCTTTACACAGGTACCTCATGGTTTAGTGGGTCGTATTTGCATAACCTGTTATTTTGTTTTTTACCAAGAAATACAGAGGTAGTGCTGCATGAGTTCTTAAACACTACTGTACTGGAAACTTTCTCATGCATATTGCTGCAACTATACAGACTAGTCTGTAGCAAATTGTGTGCTTCTAGTAAGAGTGTAGAATGTAGAATCATGCATCTGGTCAGTTTACTTTGAGTAAAACAAAATGTGGGTATTGTATAGGTTGGTGGGTGCAAGTTGACAGGGTTATAGGTTGAAAAACAAGTTTTTACTTCACATACCCCTTGACTCAGATAACCACTTCCAATGTTATTGGGAAGAAACTGTATGAAGATGACACCTCATAACGGTCAGTAAATAAAGCTATTGTGGGTCAGGTATAGCTGCCCAACTGTATCTGATCACTTTTTTTTTCTTTTTGATGGGAAAGTGTTCTTGGAGCTCCCCTCCTGTCATATATATTGTTTGACTTGCAAGTCCCCTCTCAAACTTAGTCTGGGTCAGACCTAGTTTAAGAACATATTGGTTAAGGTTTATTCAGCCACACCTAGGGACAGATTTACTCACTGTCTGACCTCCCTGCCATACTTAATTCAAACAATGTGTATTCCAACAGACTTGGGTCCAGTGAATTGCCTGTTAATGCTGTTATTAATGACTCACACAAGAAGTGGTGCTATTTGCACACTGATGCAGTAGATATACTAGATAGGAGAACTACACCATAACAATGAATATGGCTAAAAATGCCATATTTTATATACTGAACTTCTTGTACCAGCCTAAAATGTCAGCTTCTCAATAGCAACAATGATCCAGGACTTCAAACTTGTCACAGGGTGTCACCATGTTGGAAAGTGTCTGCGACATGCGACTCACATACTCAGTGGACTCTGAGCAGTTGTTGAGAAGCTAAGTTTAGGGGTCATCACAAATTATCAAGCAGAAAACGAGGTGTTCCTGTAACATAAGCTGATGCTACAAGGCTGGTTATTAAATTCTGATGCTAGTTGCACTGGTTTCTGTGCTGCCATGTAGTAATTATCTCTATTAATTACTAATCAGCCTCATATTGTGACATTTATATTCTCTGTGTACTGTATATTGTGACTCAGTCCCTTAGTTCAGTAAGTGACAGCAGCACAGAGCATGTGCAGTGAATCAGCAGAAAAGAAGATGGAGAGCTACTGGGGCATTTTTGGAGACACAGATCTTCCCTAAAGGGCTGTGGCTGCCTTGGGCTGGCACAGAAGCCCAAAACATAATGTACAACATTTCTAGCTACTTCTTCAGCTTTAGTTCTTAGTAACTGCACGTGATTCACCAGGTAATATTCAAATTTTCAACAGTGGTGAAACATCACAATAATGCTGGAATTCTGTGAAAATAAGTCTGCTGCTTTGGTAAATGAGGCCTTATATATTTTCCTTAAAAAAACAGCTACCAGGGAGATTTTAAGTAAAGCAGTACAGGTGGCAAACCAGTACAGGAAGCACAGTGGGGAAGTGGTCAAGAGCATGGCAGATACCCACTTAACAAATTAAATATGAAATTAAATATTTTTTAACAAACTTTTACATTGATGGATGGAGATTTGTTTTAGTTTGACAGAGGTTGAGTTATTATTATATACATTATACAGGCTTTACAATTAAAATAACAGGAACAGGCTTAACTTAAAGCTCACTGCCTTTATCCATTGTATTTTTCATACATTGTTTTTTTTAATTACTGCCAGTGGGGAAAAATCATTGCTTACCACTACTGTAGTTCCCAAGTTTGCTTGTAGACATCTATAGTTGAACCCTGCTTTACAGTTGTATTTTTTGTCAAAGATCCACCTTTTACTAATAGCAAGGTTGCAAAAACATCTGTATATGAGCCATAGTTCCAAAAATATCTAGGCCAGCAAAAAAAAAAAAAATTGTTTGCCACTAAAAGCACCTTAACTGACCATCATACTTGGCTTTCTGGTCTATCTTGGAGATCAAAAGAGCATTCTCCTAAAGTCTATCCCTAACTGAAATGCTGGTTGAGCCTCTGTTATAGCTCTGGCCTCTTTGGCAGACAGCTGCATAGTTTGTGTACTACTACCCTCTTCCTGGCATAAGTACAAAAGCCCACCAAATGACAGGTGCATTTTCTTTAAATCACAGATGCAATAGCTTATTAAATTTGAAGAACACTTAGGGGCAGATTTATCAAGGGTCAAATTGAAAATTCAAATTAGTAATTAGAATTTTCGAGTTTTTTTATGGTCAAAACTGTCAAATTAGACTAGGGAGTTATGCAAATATGACATTTTTGGAGTTTGAATTAGATTTTTGAGATTTATCTGTCCCTTTAAGGACTCAAATTCGACTATTTGCCACCTAAAACCTGCCGAATTGCTGTTTAAGTCAATGGGAGAAGTCCAGGGATAAATTTTGAGTCGTTTGCAGCCTTCCTGACATTTAGGGTTTTTTCGGAGAAAAAACTTGAATCGAGTTTTTAAAATTCAAATCGAATTCCGAGTTTAAAAAATTCTATTTTTTAATAAATTTCGATTGGTCAAATTTATGGGAGTTTAGGAAAATTTTTAAAAACTCACATGAATCTGAAATTCGACCTTTGATAAATGTGCCTCTTATAGTTTCGTACAGTGAAGTCCAGAATGGGAGACCAAATTGAAAGAAAGGAGTATTACAGACAGAGAGCAGGAAAGTACATGAGCTGCCTGGGTGTAAAGTGAGTTTTGAAATAGGTTGTTTGATTGACTGAATGTGATGATTTTTTCATCTATAATGTCCTTCTCTTTCTCTGTCCCTCTCTCGCTTCCAAGGCTGCCAAGCAGATAAAGGATAGGTACAGTAACGTAAACAATCCAGCACTAACATAGAGTAGGGAAAACCAGGAGAATTTGTTATGTTCAGTAACAAATCATTTTTATTTTTACTTCTCATTTTTCTGTGCTGATTTATTCTTCTTCCTTTTCCTCAGTTTCTTTACCTCTATTTAGTTCTCTTTCATTATCTCATTCTCTAGTTGAATACTTTTATTATTCTTTTTCTTTTCAATCTCTTGTTCACATTGGTTCTACTTCAATTGCAGTGTTTTTACACATTCATATCGCTCTTGCTGTTTTTTATTTTCACATCTGAGCTCACATTCTTTTTGACTCACCACACTACATATACTATTTCTAATTTCTAATCCATGTGACCATCTGGCTTTTATCCATCCATATATTTCCTACATAATTGTATTACATATATTTCCTACATAATTGTATTACATTCTTTACCCTACATCTTTTGTATCCTTTAATTTCTTTATTTTGCTTTGTTTTTCCTTATGCATGCTTTCTATCTTCTTTGTCATATAATCTTCCTCTTTCTAGACTGTCAACTCTGAGATAAATTATTAAACCTTCCTCAATTACATGAAATATATTTACAATGTTCCCTTCTCTAATCTTTAGTGTTACAATGGCACCTGCATTCCGATTGTCTCTTAAAGCCAAAGTGACAGACAACATGAGTCACCTAATGGTAGATTTCACCCAGGAGAGACGCCTGTTGCAGAACCTGCACTTTCTGCCTGGTAATAGACACTTAAACTCTGCCTTTTATTATTATTATTATTATTATTATTATTATTATTTTTTAAGTTATATTTCATGTAGTGCTTACAGATCACATAGAGCTGCAGAGACATTGCTAAACATTCACATCAGATCCTGCCCAGTGCAGCTTATAGTGTAAGGTTTCTACACTGAACAAACACTATATTCTATTTTATCAGGAGCCAGTTAATCTGCCTTTATATGTTTTATTATAACTACCTGTGAAAACCCAAACACATAGCGATAATCTACAAACTACTTTTACATAGTTCAATGGTCAGAATTAAACTCAGGGCCCAAATACCACAAAACAGCTGTGCTAACTACTTTGTCACCAGTGCCCACTAATTGCTTTATCGCATTGCTAGTAAACTAATAAAAACTTATGGGAGGATATAATAAAAGTCAACACAAGAAAATATTTTGTGCTGGAGGCAGCCTCTGGGTGTCCAGTTGTTCTGCCAAGACAAAATAAACTTACTCAGACTCAGCTTCTTAATTCATTGTTATTTAAGCAGTCCTCTTTAAAATGTAATATTTGCATTCTCTTTTTGTTATAATTATTTTCTTTATGCTTATATTACTTTTTTGTTCTGCTTAGTCCCTAGTACACCAGAAATAATAGTCCCAGACTGCTTTGTGGCAAATAATAGTGTATCCATTGTATGGAGTATGCCAGACGGCGAGGACAGTGGAATCCAGCACTATGTACTTGAGCATCGGAAAACTAACTTTCCTGGGCCTCCTCGTGCTAAGGAAGAACAGCCATGGATGGTAGTTGAGGGAATACAGGGCACTGACTACACACTGAACAGTAAGAGAAACAGATGTACTTGGAAAAAAAAATGTAAAAAAAGATAGTGGATTGGATGTTGGTTGAAAAGAAAAGTGGCTATAAATTAATGGAAAGCAGAATGAGGTCTTACTATAAAGGTGTAATTGAGTTAAAATTCTCAATTGTATTGAATACAAGGGAATAAAAGGTTATAGACCTAAAATGTAATCAGCTTTAAGGTAATTTATAACTGGATTCTTGAAACAGACAAACATAAACTAATATAATTGGAATCTCACTTCTGCAGATATTAAGTTAATGTAATGTTTGTTAGTCTCTTGGATTTAATTAGGACATTTAAATCCTTAGTTAGATATACATCTTATTATAATTATATTTAATGCTACCTGCCAGTTTTTTGTGGATGTGATGGAAATAGGGGACAATAATTTATTTTTATTGTAGAATTTTGTTTGTCTTATTTTCTGAACCTTTGTTCCCCTTTCTCCCAGGTCAGCGATTTGACATGAAGTACATGAACTTCCGTGTCAAAGCCTGTAATAAAGCTGTTAGTGGAGATTTCTCAGAGCCTGTCACACTGGAGACGCCAGGTATTTATTACTACATGATATATTGGGTGGTGTGGATTTATGGTTACTAGCGGCCGTTCTGAAATGCTATATGCCGAAGCTATCACATCTTTTTTAAGGGAAGATTAACTTTTAAATGATTTGGTTGCAATGTTTTATATATATATATATATATATATATATATATATATATATATATATATAGCAATTGAAAAGCAATTGAGAAAAAAAGTCTTTATTTCTGGTGAACATTCTGAAGACAACTGAACTGAAAAAAGTGTAGAAATTGAACAACCCCTTTAAATCTCTAATTTGCCTTTATTATGACATTCTTGTTTTCTGCTAGCTTTTTGCTTCCGGCTTGATGCTGGGAGCTCTCACCAGAACTTGCGAGTGGAAGAGAGTAATGTAGAATGGGATGCTACAGGTGGCAAAGTGCAGGATATGAAAATCAGAGAGAAGGATGGAAGGGGGAGAGGGGCTTCACCCTGCAATTCTCCTGCAAGGTACAAATTTATATTTTTCTTTACAGATAGCTAGAATCTCAGCTGCCATAAAGTAGGGCAGGACTGCTACTTACAATGGGGAGCAGATAGGATCTGATTACAGTCTCATCACTACATTACATTACCCAATACATAAAAAAATATTTATGACTATTTCACAGAGGAAGATGTTGGGTTCTTATTTCTACAACAATTCTTCTGAAAGCCAATGTATAGGTGCTTGTCAGGGAATTTTCTGTGGCAGTCTGCTTTTTAGGAAATAGCCATATAGGTGAATTCTAGCATTCTGTCTTTGCTTCCTGATCTACAAAAAGGCATAAATGCCAAAGCAGCAAAATCTCCCTTTGTCCATGTCACCATAACCTGCTTTAAAACCAATACCTATAAAATACATTTGCAGCAAAGTTGGTGAAATAAAATGTTACTGTGCATTAACATTTGCTTATTAACAGATGGATTCCTGCAGTTGTTGTTTACTACTTTTCCCTTACAAAATTAACAAAATATGTACTTTGGCATAGGGTGCCCAAATCTTTGCATTCAACTGTATGTAATGTACCGGTAGGTACTCACACTGAAATAATGCCTTAATAGAATTTTTAATAAAAAGCATAGCTAGATGTTGAAATCCAGATTGCATAAGGTCCAGCAAAATTTATTTTCCCCAAGAATAAAATTTGCCTCAATATTGAGAACCTAACAAGAGACAACAACAGCATTTGTGAATATACCATTCTCATTGGTGAATATTCAAATTTTGCAATACTTTGAATATTCTCCAGTTTATCAAGAGCTCAAGATAGAGTAGTCATTTTTGCATATTACTATCTTTGTCACCTTCCCCACACTAGTATGCCACACATATACTTTGTTTATGGCATATATTCTGGGGAGAATTTACTCCACTACATTTGTATAATATGCTGATAAGATTTTTACAAAGAATATACACAGAGAAAATTTCATTTAACAACATTCTTATGATTTTTAGTCAATATGAGATGTTTTGTGAAAATACACCTGACAAATTGAGGTGAAAAATTACTTATGACTGTTTTAATTTGCTTTCTTACTTACTTTCCTAGTCACCCATGGCAGCTATTCACCAATGGGTTAAATCCTCTCACCAGGCCAATGGACAGGATCCTCCCCAAGCAATTTAAAAGCGCCCGCCCCCTTATACTCACTGTCTTTTTTTCCTGTCCATGGGCTGATGGTGCAGGTGGATGATTCCCAGCAGTAAGGGGGCTCTCTGCTCTCTCTCTCGGTTCCCCCTTACAGAAGCTGAAGTCCCAATAGCTCCCCCTGAGTTGGGATTAGCAAGGGAGGGACCAGGCGATTGCGTGGAGGCATCCTGGGTCCAGCCGTACCTCCCGTAGTATGCGGGTTAGGGAGGCGAAGGAGGTGTTGCGCAGTGTGGCGCCGAAACCGGAAGTGACGTCACAAATGCCGCGATAACTTCCTATACTAGGCTGGATGCGGAGCGCTGGATGGGCGGAAGTACCTCAGGCGCCATTTTGGATTCTGGCAGCATGGCGAACCGGAAGTGGGGGTTTTCGTGCCTGAGATGCGCCAAATAGTATTTTACTGCGTTTCAGGTAGGCAGGGACGCCCTTCTTATAAAAGTTTTTTCGCTACTTGTGACGCTGGGTCCTGCAGGAGCCTGTTTATTCTGCTGATACAGGTATGTGCAGTAGGATTATGCTGCCAGGAGATATTTGTTTGTCTAGGAGGTAGACTAAAAGTTATGTTCTTATGCAGCACCTCTATGGAGTCGGGAATGCCGGGCAAACCACCTCACCCCAAAGGGAAAAGGTGAGACATGTCCTAATGCCTGTGTGCTAAGAGAGAGAGAGAGAATTGTGCAGGAGGTTAATATTTGTTTTTTCTATATAATTACACAGCCTTCCTGCCACTGAAAAGAAAGACAAAAGCCAGAAAAGGCTACGTCAGTTCAAGCTCAAGGAGAACCAGGAGTGTCAGCTTCTCTTGAAAATCAAGCTTTTGCTGAATCTTTGGCTGCGGTCATTAAGCAAGCGGTGGTGCAAGGTTTTCAGGAAGTAGCCACTTCTAAAAAGAGAACAAGACATGGTTACTCCAGACAAATAGATTCCCTTTCTGAGGTTTCGGAGGGAGAACTTTCGGAAGATTCAGAATTAGATTCTCCTTTAGGTTCGGAAGAAGGGGAGATTGACATGGAGGAGGACTCCAATTTTGATCTGGCAGTGATCGATCCTCTGATAAAAGCAGTTAGGCAGACACTGACCTTCCCCATGGAACCTGCCAAATTATCTTCAGCTGATAAGTTGTTCCCTTCTCTGAAGAAGAGGTTGGTATGCTTTCCAGTTCACGCCTCAATTAAAGATATTATTATGGCAGAATGGAAAAAAACAGAAAAAAGACCTCAGACTGCAGGAAAATTTCTTAAGAAATATCCATTTGCAGAAGAGGATTCGAAATTTTGGGATTCATCCCCTAAGGTGGATGCAGCAGTTGTGAGACTGGCAAGAAAGACCACCTTACCGGAGGATGATGCGGCAGCTTTCAGAGAACCGATGGAGAAAAAGATTGAATTTAATCTTAAAAAATCTTTTGGAGCAGCAGGGGCAGCCTGTAGACCGGCAGTGGCACTCACTTCAGTGTCGCGAGCCTTAAAAGTGTGGCTGGCTTAGGTAGAAAAAGCAGATTTTCTAAGTCGAAGTCTCGTGGATCCAGGAGAGTGGAGTCTTCACGAGGATATCTTTCAAGATCTGGTAGATACTTGGGGAGTACCGGAAATAGATGCTATGGCTACCATTCACAACAGGAAGTGCAGAAGGTTTTTTTCCAGATTCCCATGCGCAGAAGCAGAAGCCATAGATGGTCTAAGGCAGGACTGGTCAAAAGAGTTAATCTTTGTGTTCCCTCCAATTCCCCTGATCTAGAAGGTTCTAAAGAAGATAGAGCAGGAAAAGGCCAATGCTATAGTAATAGCACCATACTGGCCAAGAAGACCTTGGTTTCCTCTTCTACACAGACTGTCCTTAGGACAGCCCAAGCAGATTCCGAGGTTCCCAGGTTGGTTGACTCAGGGATTGGTTCAGTTTCACAAGGAAAATCACCTTTGCTTGACGGCCTGGAGGTTGAGAGGAGGAGACTGAGAAAACTAGTGTGCAAGGAGAAGTTAGTAGATTTTCTGTTGAATGCAAGGAAAAGATCTAGATCTACACAATACTATAAGATCTGGGAGACGTTTGTGAGATCTATGGTGGCAGAGGGGCAAGACCCAGGTTGTCCTTCAGCATCTATGGTGGTCGATTTTTTGTTCGCTGGTTATGAGAGAGGCCTTCATTTAAGTACCCTCAAAGTGCAGGTGTCGGCTATTTCAGCACTCTCAGGAAAAACTTGGGCGGTGGATCCGTTGGTCCTGAGATTCTTCAATGCCTTTAAGAGGGTAAAACCACGGATCCAAAGCTTTTCACCTCCCTGGGACCTTCCGTTTGTCCTAGAGAGTTTGACAAAGCCACCTTTTGAGCCTTTAGAGGACGTTTCCTTATGGAATCTTACACTAAAAGTTGCTTTTCTAGTTGCCGTGACGTCAGCATGCGGAGTGGGTGAGCTGGCAGCGTTATCAGCTCTAGAGCCATTCACAGTAATTTATGAAGACAAAGTGGTTTTGAGACCTACTTTCAAATTTCTTCCTAAAGTGATATCTGACTTCCACATGGATTTAGAGGTTACACTTCCTTCATTTTGTCCTTCGCCAAAGTCAGAAAAAGAGAGACAATGGCATAAACTGGATTTGGTCAGAGCCCTTACAATATACCTGGGGAGAACAAAATCATGGAGAAAGTCGGATCATTTGTTTGTGATTCCTGGTGGTTTCAGAAAGGGGAAAACTCTTCTTCTCTAAGAAGACGTTGAGTTCTTGGATAGTGGCAGCAATTGCAAAGGTGTACAATGCAGCTGGCAGGAAGGTTCCCCGGGGATTGAAAGCCCATTCCACCTGAGCTCTAGCAAGTTCCTGGGCGATGGAGGCCAAGGCATCGCCAGAAGCGATTTGCAAGGAGGCGAGATGGTCCTCCATCAATACATTTATTAAGCATTATAGATTGGATGTTCTTTCCTCCCAGGAAACAAAATTTGGGAGAAAGATTTTGCAGTCTGTTATGAATATATCAAAATAAAGTGTGTTATGTTACTGCATTATGTGTCAAGTCCCTCCCTGTAGCTTTGGTAGTTCCCATTGGTGAATAGCTGCCATGGGTGACTAGGAAAACAGGAAATTTTTTATTACTTACCGTAATTTCTGTTTCCTGGTCACTTTCCATGGCAGCATTCACCAAAAACTACCCACCCCTTTTTTTTGTGTGAGCTGTTCAACTAAGACAGTGAGTATAAGGGGGCGGGCGCTTTTAAATTGCTTGGGGAGGATCCTGTCCATTGGCCTGGTGAGAGGATTTAACCCATTGGTGAATGCTGCCATGGAAAGTGACCAGGAAACAGAAATTACGGTAAGTAATAAAAAATTTCCTGTTATCCTACCATTAATTAGTAGAGAGGCCCCCCCCCCCAGGTGGGCTCGGCTTGCATCTTTAGCTCTCTCTTGTTCAGTGCCCCTTCCCGACACTGTCAAGTCTCTCACTTAAAGCTGTGCAGCGGGTGGAGGATTTATATTGGCAGAAGGTTCTGGGGAGAGCAAATCCAATAACTCATCTATAAACCTAACAAGGAGTAGATTTGTCCTGTTTAGCTCAAGAAATAAATACATTTTCTGATTAAAAAAAACAAGTGGCAAAGAGTATCATCATCATCATTTATTTATATAGCGCTGTCAAGATACGCAGTGCTTATGGTTGGCACAGGTCCTACTCACTGAACTGTTGTTGAACAAGCGGGATATACTTCCTAACATTCTGTAAAACCACCAACCATATATATTCCCCAGTCCATGCAGTACCTGCAACTTTCCAATCTTTCCTAAAATAATCAGATATATACAGTACCACAAGAAAAACTACAAAACATCAGAAAAATATTAAAGGTGGTCTACACCCCATAAAATGTAATTCTAAGCAACTCTCCAAATACACATTAATAAAATGTGTTCAGTGGTTTTAAAATTATTTGGTGTGGGATCCCTTATCCAAATATTGGTGATATAGAAAGCTCCAAATTACAGGAAGGCCATCTCCCATAGTATATTTGAAGCAAATAATGCTCAAATTTCCTTTTTCTTTGTAATTAAAAAACAGTACTTGTACTTCATCCTAACTTACATCCTATGCATGAATCCATATTGGTGGCAAAACAATCCTGCTGGGTCTATTTAATGTTAAAATGTTAATGTAATGTAATCCAGACTACAGAAAGACTCCTTATCTGGAAAACCCCAGGATCCCCCAACATTGTGGATAATAGATCTAGCACCTGTATATGTAATTGCAAAGTTTTACAATTCAGCAGGCTTCTGCTACAGGAGCCATAACCAGAAATGCATAGAATACATACAGTCTGATACTGCTTTTAATAGCAATAACGTTTACAAGTAACTATTACCATTAAATAAGTGTAATGAATGTATATTGAAAAGTTGATTAGTTTGCTTTCTTTATGCAAAACAGTTTTCGAATGAGAAAGTCCCATCTGTGTGCATGACTTTTAAGGCAAAGGTATTGTTAAATAATTGTGGGGGTTTTCACATACTGGTATTGGTAGAGTTGAGGCAGATGGGTGGCTCAGAATTTCAGTTAGACTTTGCTCTTTATTATCCGCAAAGCAGAATTCAAAGAGTGTAACAAACAAAAGTATGCTCTGAATTATCAGTTTAACACAGAAAGTACCCTCAATCCTGTGGGATCTAAATAAGGGTTAGAGCTCCAGTTCCATTTGTCCTGCAACTCTTCAGAGAGATGTCTCTTTCTCCAGCCAGTACCCAGACAGAGAGGCACCAGGCTACCCCCCCCCCCCAGCATGAGCCAACTGAATTAATTATACTTAAGCTAGAGCCCCCTCAGTATTTATAAGTAAAAAACCTTGGAGCAATGTAGACTCCATTCACTACTTTCCCAGCCTGTGCCTTACACAATATACCTGCATGTAACAAAAATACATCAGCATATACAGTAAGTATTCAAAGAATCAGCAGTATGTTAGCAGGAGACTAAGGACATTTATTTAGACAGCAGTATCATTGTACTGTATATGAAAGGGAAGTTTGTTCTTAATCATATTTTTATTGTATTGATTGTATATTTATTAAATGTAGATGCTCCCACTAAAGCCCAGTAACACCAAAAAATGAAGTGTTTTACATTTTAGTGTAATGCAGTGTTACCTTGTTAAAAATGGTGTGTTTGGTCAGAAACAAATTCAGTTAATGTAAAAGAACTGCAGTGTAGCCATTCAAGCTCTATATGGCAAATAGGCTCATGCTTACATAGCAGATAACAGATAAGCTCCGTAGAATACAGAGTAAGATAAACAGAGGTCAAATGTAATTTATGGTTCTCTACAAAGTGGTAGAATGCGTCTCACAAAAAATAGAAATTTGCTGACAAGAAATTGTTTGTAGGTTCTCGATCACCTATGCAAAAAGAAAACATGCAAAACAAAACCTTCTCTTTAAATCTTTATCTTTCTCACCATCTTGATAGGTGTGTTCAGTCACCGAAGAGAATGCCTTCAGCACGAGTTGGAAGAGACAGGTTCACTGCTGAGTCCTATACTGTACTTGGTAATACTCTGAAGGAGGACTGTGTTATTTACATCCTGATGTTTTGTAAGAGTTTATCTTATTGTTCATTTTATTTTCTTTGCCTTTCTATCTTTTGGCAGGAGATACTCTGATTGATGGAGGAGAGTGTTATTGGGAGGTGCGCTTTGATAAGGACAGCAAGGCCTTTGCAGTTGGGGTGACTTATCGTAGTCTGGGCAAGTTTGACCAGTTAGGAAAGACTTCGGTGTCTTGGTGTCTCCATCTTAACAACTGGCTGCAGGTGACATTTGCTGCTAAACATGGAAACAAGGCCAGAATTTTGGATGTTTCTGTACCAAACAGGATTGGGGTGCACTGCAATTATGATGAAGGTACTTTGCCTCTCTGTGGTGTAATTGATGTTTTGGAACTGCAAAAAATTTCACAAAGTGTAAAGAAAAATTAAGTAGAGAGAAAAATGGAGATTTACAATCTTATAATATTAAGGCTTCTTCTTCATACTTAGGTTTCCTGTCTTTCTACAATGCAACCAACAAACAACTTCTGCACACATTCCGAATGAAATTTACACAACCAGTTATGCCTGCATTTATGGTAAGACTTTTAAAAAATATAGTAGTGTGTTTACATTTTAGTTTTATTAGGAACAACTGAATAATATTTACAATTAGGAGAAACATAGACAAGAAATGTAATAATAAAATATCAGATCCTGAACACAATAACTAGGTAAGCTTTTCCTTAGGGGGATGATGAATAGAGAAGTTGTATTGTTGCTAATTGCTTTCTGTCAACCAACAGGTATGGTGTGGAAGTTTCTCAGTATATACTGGACTCCAGGTTCCCAGCTGTGTGAAGACCCTCCAGAAAAGGAATAGTGCCACCAGCAGCTCAAGCACAAGCCTCACCTGATTTTATCCACACCCTTTATTCCCCACCTAGATCTCTCCTCTTTACTTAACAAGACTTAAACCCTACCCAGTATTATAAGGGGCCTATTAAAAAAATGACTGTATGAACTAAGAACATAACGTCGGCCAACAGATATTCCATAATATCTTCTGCTCCTATAAAGAAGGGATGGACAATACGCTAGGTGTGACATTCTGTTGATTATGCCTTAAAATAAATGTAAATTACATGCATTATCACTATACTATTAGAATGTTTCTTATCATAATGCTCAATTTGTTGCTTGTGAACATTTATAATCTCATGGCCAAGAACTAACTTGGTCCATTTTAGGCTAATGCCACACGTGATGGTTTTTCTGCCTGCATTTATATGTAGATGGAGAAATAGCCACATGTGGCATTAGCCTAAAGGTGCCAACACCATATATTTAGCCAGTTTAAATTATTTTTCTGCTATGTGAGTACTTGTATTTATTGCTCATCAGTAATCATGGAGCCCCATACTGCTAAAGTAGCAGGGTCCAACAATTATTAGCATACTGTCACATTGGCCCCCTAGATGGTGCGGCTGCCACCAAGAAAAATGGGCGCCAATAGAAAAAAAAGACCCTTGTATGCGCAACCCCGGATCCTCCCCAGCCACCCCACAAATTATGCTAAAGCTCCTATAAAGCCTCACTCAGTCCTGCACAATTATTGTCCCTTTTGCAACTCTCAATCATGCTTTCTCCCATTCTGCCATGTTGCCAATGACTGCAGTACTGTCTGCTGCTCACTACTGATAAACTACAGATGCTCTTTTCTGCCACTCAAGTTTAAGGTACTCAGCACCCCATTTTCAATGGTGCTTTTGCATTACTTAACCACATTATACAGCCAATAATGTCCAAATGCCCCCTAGCTTGGTAAAGTCTGTTATACACAGGATCATATTCCAATGCTAAGTCAGAAAGTGATTAGAGTTAAAAGGGGAGCTTTTTAGAGCCATTAAGGCTGAGCCACATTCTGTTTAT
Source organism: Xenopus laevis (assembly GCF_017654675.1). Taxonomy (NCBI): domain Eukaryota; kingdom Metazoa; phylum Chordata; class Amphibia; order Anura; family Pipidae; genus Xenopus; species Xenopus laevis. The sequence continues at coordinate 101,684,271 of NC_054371.1, read as the reverse complement.
GAGTCACTGATCAAGATAGTTGTCAGCTGGGAACTTTAGTAGTTCAAAGTCTTTTACAACTTTAGTAGTTCAAAGTCTTTTACAATTAGTCCTTTTCTATGAAACCAGTAGCAATCAATCAATTTTCTGTCGTCGCATTTCCAATTTTCTCCTTAGTTCTTCATCCAGACCTGAAATGAAGGACATGATATGAGAAGAGTGGGCAGACTATAAATTGTCCATTAGATTAAAACTAGGGCATTGCAAAGACAAATACTGATACAAGGTAGAAAGAATTTAAATTATCGGGGCTTTATACTATATTTAAGGACCTTAGAATATCCCTAACTGTATAGATGTTATTGATATCCTACATTGGCTGCTTGAGTAAAGTGGAAGCACGAAACAGGTAGGTGTTGCAGTTTGAAAATCTAAGGAAGCAAAAGCAGAGGACACAAATACCTGCACTTGTGACTGGTCTGGGAGTTCTTGGCCCATTAGATACTGAAAAAGAAAAAAACAAGGTTAATTTTTGAAATGCAGGAACTACCTGGCAGCATAAGCTTTCTTCTTATTAACAAAGCATGGATATTCCACTAAACATGCTAATAAAGTTCAATGATCCACTTAATATTAAAGTGTCAGGTTATGTGAATTAATGTGATTGGTTATTCTGGGCGACAAAGTGGCTGCAGCTTTTTCAGTTGTCTCAGGGATTCTGTAACAGGCAGTAAGCTTGTTATTTAAGTCAACATATATTGAAAAGTAGTGATTCTAGTGGGAGTTGATGAGATAGTGGCTTGCCTACTTGGTGGGTATAGTATTTTATTTATCTTACTATATCTTTTTAGTTACAAAAAGTGGCTTTTAAAAATTTGTCAGAAATAATTATATTTGAAACAAATAGTAAAACTATGGTATGGTGCAAGATGTAGTTGGTTTCCATTAGCAATAACTCCACTATGCACGCTGTAGTATTTTTGCATATTTTAGGTTATTTTTTAATGATAAAAACAGGGTTATTTTTTATAACTGCACTACACTGGCAGAAGCTGTAATAAGCTATCACAAAGCAAAACTACCTTCTCTGATTGAATTCCATTTTTTCTCGCCTTGATCCGGGTTCTCATAATCATCTTCTGGTGGAGGATCTCGTGGAAGGGGAGGAGGTACAGTATGTAATGGGGAGGTTTTTGTGCCTCCTATAAACAGATAAATATTAATAACTATTTGTGTTGTTTGTGCAGAGTACAAAGGTAGGGGACATCAATTATGAAATAATATAGTGGAATGGCAGTTGAAAACAGATCTAACCTGGGGTGTCCTGCGCATATCTCATTGTAACCACTCCATCTTCATTGTTCTGTTCAAATATTGCTGCACAAAAAAATACACATTATGCACAATATATATCAAGGGTTATCTTATTTGTCGCTGAAGCTGATATGGTTCAACTTTATTTCATACTGAGAGATAATAGAATAGGGGCACATGGAAAATATGGTACTTGTGCCACAGTAATCAATATGCAATTAATTAGGTAGCTCGTGTAGTAACCATCCACCTAACACACACTTCGCTGTAAAACAAAATAGGAGTCATAGCCAAAACATTTTATAGCTGAATTCTTAAATCTAATATAAATTGAAAAAAACAAATCAGGCAGCCCTGAATCTGTACATTCATATGCCTTTGACCATTTGATTATTACAGCTACATCTATGATTATAAGTAAATCTGATAATATCTCTTTCTTTTCAAATTCTCTTTATTGAAATTAATAATCCTGCAGACTTTTTGACAGAAGTTTTAGACCACAAAGTACACAAAAAGAAAGGCAAATACACATTTTATGTTCTTCTAATATCTCAATAAACATATACATACACTTCAACATGTACTAAGGGAGGTTTGCAAAAAATACCAATGAACCTACCGATTTTATTCTCATATTCACAGATCTTTACAAAAGGTTTCAGGGTTTTGTTCGAGCTATTCACAAAGTGACTGATAACATGAGCAACCGACGAGCAAACAACCTGTCGAGATATCACATATTAATGTATTTTTTGATTAATAACCGAGAACGTTTTCATGTATATATATTCTTATTGTGAATTGGTACATTAAATGATAAAAGACGGTTAAATCGATCATTATAAAACCTGACCTTGTATAAATGAAAGCTTGCACTATATGGTTTCAGCTATCAAGATAAAGGTTTCAGATGCCTCATTTAAAACCTAAACAGATAAACATTTAAATGATTACATAAATACTCTTACAATACTCTTTGTGCACTGAATGATATAAGTGGGCCATTGAGAATATTCTTTGTATGCACTAAACAGCAGCTGACATTTTCATGTATTAACATAGCTGACTAATATTTTTATTTTAAGAGCTGTTTGGTGATATATGTGAGGATCAGCACTAGTGTCATCCTTTCCGTTAAAGTGCAGAGTATATGAAAAGCAAATCAATCTATTTTCTATTTAAGCTTGTCGCTCTATTTACAATTGCCTTAGACAGACTTTTTCTGCAAGTGCTGTTATAGAATATAGAAATGTTACTCACTTTGGGATCCACCTGAATAACATATCCCTCTTGCTCCTGTATCACACGGTAATGCTTTAATACATCCTTGCTGTAACAAAGCAACAGTTGTATTATCCTCTCCAGACGCAGTAAAATCTCAGTTTAAAAATAAAATAATATGATAGAAACCACTATAAACAGAAAATGAATGTAACTATTAAAGGGATACTGTCATGGGAAAAAACATTTTTTTCAAAATGAATCAGTGGGAAAAAACATTTTTTTCAAAATGAATCAGTGCTGCTCCAGCAGAATTCTGCACTGAAATCCATTTCTCAAAAGAGCAAACAGATTTTTTTATATTCAATTTTGAAATCTGACATGGGGCTAGACATATTGTCAATTTCCCAGCTGCCCCAAGTCATGTGACTTGTGCTCCGATAAACTTCAATCACTCTTTACTGCTGTACTGCAAGTTGGAGTGATATCACCCCCCTCCCTTTTCACCCCCAGCAGCCAAACAAAAGAACAATCGGAAGGTAACCAGATAGCAGCTCCCTAACACAAGATAATAGCTGCCTGGTAGATCTAAGAACAACACTCAATAGTAAAAACCCATGTCCCACTGAGACAAATTCAGTTACATTGAGAAGGAAAAACAGCAGCCTGCCAGAAAGCATTTCTCTCCTAAAGTGCAGGCACAAGTCACATGACCAGGGGCAGCTGGGAAATTGACAAAATGTCTAGCCACATGTCAGATTTCAAAATTGAATATAAAAAAATCTGTTTGCTCTTTTAAGAAATGGATTTCAGTGCAGAATTCTGCTGGAGTAGCACTATTAACTGATGCGTTTAGAAAAAAACATGTTTTCCGATGACAGGATCCCTTTAAGTAAGTTTCGGAGATATTAGCAGCTATAGATTTTGTGCTGCTATGCAGACTTTCTGCTCCATGGCATTCTTTCTCAAAATGTGAGTTTAGAGTTCACTACAGAAAAATTCACCCACTTTCTATTCATTCCTATGGGAATTTAGAAGTGTATTTATGAAATGACAAACTCAAACTTTCAGCCATTGATAAATACAATTCTAAAAATCCCACAGGACAGAATAGAAAGTTGGGGGATTTTTCTGTTGTGAGCTCTAATCTCACATTTTGATAAATCTGCCCTTTACTGTTTAAGCACTTTTCTGTGCACATACTGTTTTCAATTAACCCTTGGGTTGCTGATTCTCATATGATCCGAAAAGACTGGTATTAGCAGCCTAAAAATGCAAATATAAACCACTAAAAATAAATTAATGTAAACAGCCAGGTAAGAGTTAAGGGCTCAGGTTTGAGCTTTAAGCAAGTTTAAGTTCATTAATTTTTTTCAGTTTATATATGTTTTACAGCTGTGGTAAACATTAGGCAATATGCTAAAGATAGTGCTACTAACCCACATAAAGTAATTTATACCTCTATATAACAGGTTATGGACCACCACATCTTTTCAACTTTAAATTCAAACTACATTTATACCAGAAATACAGAGCATCTGCATACAGTTACACATATCTTTATATGCACATCCCACATGATCATGCATTTTAAACAGTTTTTTATTGTATAAAGTAGCAAAGTATAATGTAGCAAGGATCATCAGGACATTATTCTTCAAGTTTCTCACTATTGCAGTTATTCTTCAAGTTCTTCACTATTCCATTTATGTAATACTTTATGAAAAAATTAGACTACAGTATGACCAGTATTGTAGTATTACCTGTTATATTGCTGGCAGGTGCTTACAGACAGACTCTTCTGGTTTCCCCCAGGTCGCAGTAAAAAGTTGCCACATTCATGGTTTTGCATCAGTAAAGTTTCTGCTTCCAACCGGGACACATTATAAAAACAGCTGCAATAAATGCAGAGCAAAGGTTCAAGAATGAACAAGGATAAGGAGCTGGTTGTGTGGGTTATCTACTACACTTAGGGGCCAATTCATTCACTTCGAGTGAAGGAATAGAAGAAAAATACTTCGAATTTCGAAGTGTTTTTTTGGCTACTTCGACCATCGAATGGGCTACTTCGACTTTCGACTACGACTTCAACTCGAAGGATTCGAACTAAAAATCGGTCGACCATTCGATAGTTGAAGTACTGTCTCTTTAAGAAAAAACTTCGACCCCCTAGTTCGCCACCTAAAAGCTACCGAACCCAATGTTAGCCTATGGGGAAGGTCCCCATAGGCTTGGCTAAGTTTTTTTGGTCGAAGGATAATCCTTCGATTGTTGGATTAAAATCCTTCGAATCGTTCGATTCGAAGGATTTAATCGTTCGATCGAGCGATTATTCCTTCGATCGTTCGATCAAAGTATTTGCGCAAAATCCTTCGACTTCGATATTCGAAGTCGAAGGATTTTCATTCCCAGTCGAATATCGAGGGTTAATTAACCCTCGATATTCGACCCTTGATGAATTTGCCCCTAAGTGAACTTTTACCTCACCTGGGAGTTTCATTTGCTTCTGCCTCATTTTTCTTTTTTCTCTCAATTTCTTTCTCCAATGCTTCCTTTAAAGCAAGAAGAGGCCCTGGGAGTAGGCTTAGAGATCGTGGGATCTTCAACTGTGGGAGAAACACAGTTATATCAGGAAATAATGCCTCCAATTTGGACAAGGAGAGCTTCGGTATATACATTTCATAACAATATAGGACAAACAAAAATAACCAATGAAAGTGAGGGATTGAATTGATTGGCAATAAGATGGTTTTACAGCAATGAAGAATTGAAAAGTAGAGATGAGATATTTTTATGTTAAGTAAGGCTTGTGAGATATAAGCAAAATAATGAAAGGGTTTTATAAAAACAACAAGTGGAATGGCATTGGTACCTCTGCTATGGTGATGATATATGCACGCCACATTTCCCGGCTCTCTAATGACTCCGCCTGCAGTAGAAGATTTATACATAAAATCTATACGTAATTACAGACATGTCAGATAGGCTAGTCTTATACTGATTTAGCTTATTTCAAAGTGTTTCAGAGTTGAAATGTAAAATGTCTACCATACAAGACATGATTCTAGGATATGGTTTTAAAATATCATCTGAACACATTAGAAACTATTACCAAAAGGGAACTCAGCAGGCTCACAAGTAATGGGGAACCCAACTATTCAGTTATTGAGGATATCAATGGTATTTGAAAATTCACATGTAAATATTGAAATTCTGTCCAAAGAATCAGTATCTGCTATGTTAGGCCACCTTGGGTACAATGCTACAGATAACGAAAATATGATACCTTAAATAAAAACTAAAATACTTCAGTCTAAATACCTATCTATACAACGTACAATATGTCGCAAAGGAGATAAGTAGTGTTTGTTTGTATCTAGCAAGAAATAAATTCCTTTGCTTTTCCATGGGGGCACCCATAATACCCATTCATGGATTGGCATGGCAATTCTGCCTGAAGTAAAAAGATTAATACAAGCCTATATATCATAAGAAGCAATAAAGCTACAGGTTGTTTTTTTTGATTAAGGCTAAATGTAAGGCTTACATAATAAAATTTTGAGTTAGCTGCAAAGTTCACCCCTAACAGCCTTAAAACTGTAAATATTTTGGGGCATGAATTATAGGCCAGTAGTATGAAGCATGGTTCCTATTGTTGGTATTGTTGTAGCAATAACCGCATTTTAATTTTTGATACTCAACAGCATCATTTTAAATGCCTTGTATTCTGTAGCACTTCAGCACTGCAAAATGTCTTTGTTGGTTTTGATAATGGCCCAAGGAAATATTACACATATTTCTTTCTGTTACAGTTAGAGTTGTAACAGGTGATCGGTGAGTGACACACAAAACATAACAAGATGGTGGCTCAAGATCAAAGATGTAGGAAGGGCAGTATTTACTGATATGTAAATGCCAATTTGGAATGATTCCTTATTCATTACTTGTAATAAAAATTATCTATTGATTAAGTCTTTATTCTGAAACTATAGTTCTCCTAGTGTGACAATTTTATATTAAAGAAAAACTAGAATGAATATTTAACCAAAAGTAAATGTATATCATAATAAACCACCCATTTAATCATTTTGCCACATTGATATATACAGGTAAGTAAATATCACTATTTTCATCTTTAAAATGCAGCTTCTATCTGTAACAGGAAGAAGTGGAAGACAAAATACACAGCTTTCCCCATTCTTTGGCTGATGTAACCTTGTATGTATGCATGCCTTTGGTTTATGTGTGAGGATTGAAATTGGTGACAGACCCATAAAATGAGATCATAACTCTGCCTTTTTAAAGCACTAGTAATGCCTCATCATTGGTGCAGATAAGTTTGGAGTTACATATTGTTCGTATTATAGGCCTGCTATAAATTCAGATGCATTCAGTAGCCTCACAGATGAAGTAAATTATTTATTACTTAGTTATCTTTAGAGTTTTAGTTCCCCTTTAAACACGCAACAGCATAATCTATTGTTCTGTTTTCGTCACAGACAAGCAAAGTAATATGCCTGATAATCTTGCCCAAACCAGAATGACAAGTTATTCTGTGGAAAGCACAGTGCTTTTCATCAGTGACGATGTGAAATGTGTAACTGACATTTTTCTTTGCTACTGAATTTTCAAAGTTTTTTCCTTGTTGCTAAAGGAGGTAAAGACAATAATTGGGTCACAATATTTTGTGGTTTATGATATGTTATGATTTAGAAAATGCATCACCACTTATATATTGACCTTTCATAGATTCAAACCATTATAAAAAGACTTGTGCCAGCCATGGAGCATGAAAAAGAAGCATCAAGGAACAAAGAACTTCAAATAGACATTATGCTGGAGGTTGTTTTATCAATAATCTCCAACATAATATCAGAACTATCCAGCATATGTCATAAGACATGACGTGATGCAATACAATGGTAATGAAAGGTAACAAAATTAAAATGCAGTGAGCTGGAGTTTATTATCAATATTTTTGATAAATAGGTACAGTACTCCCTTACATTGTCAAGATAGTTATTGTTCTGTATTTCATTTGTTTTAAAACCAAGGTGGCACATATATCAGATTTAATTATACTGAAAAAATTAAAATGAATAAAAGTTCCAAGCATGTTTATCACTCATATAGTAATATTGCTTGCTGATTTGTTGTATTAATTTGTAATGCTTTGGCTGCAGTTCCTCTAAGGGCATAATATAGTAATGTGACTGTCACGGTATTATTAATATTATTATTAATATTATTCACTGTACCAACCTGTACCTTGTACATTTCCTGCACTCTTATCTCTATTCCTCTTTCATTGATGGTTAATAGCCAACTGGTAGCTTAGTGTTTGCATGGAAAACACTCACCTTTAGCTGTACTTCTCGCCCTTTCAGGCACAAGGAGAGCTGGTTTTCTGATGAAGATTTATCACCAGGCTCCTTCAATGATACATAATTCTCCAAACTGATGATGTCAACACTCTGAAACCACCAAAAACATCAGATATTACAAATGCAGGTTTGTTCCCTCCAGTATAGGACTGATGACTATACTATGAGTAGACAAATGCCAGTTTCTGTAGACTAATCCCAGAACTGCATTAGCTATATGCAAACAGAGACTTAAAACCTAAGCATGCAAAAGCTTTGTAAACACAATTTGTTCTTTACTGATAATTAAAATCATGCATTGCCTGCTAATTGAGATAATCTGGAGTGAACCAAAGGCTGGGTTTAAAAATGGTTTGGAGTCACAGGGGTAACCTATGAGAAAGTAGGAATCTTATAGGGCCTAAATGTTAGATAGTCCAAAATGATGTTCAATTTCAATGTGTGTCAGATTAGATTATTTGCGTACAAAATACTTAAGCAGCACTCAAGCTTGATAAAGGGCTGGAAAAGCTCAAAACGTCGCTTAGCTTGAGGCACGAATAAAGCAACAATTTTTTCACCATAATCGGAGTGCTGCTGAAGTATTTTGTACGTGAATCAGACCTGGGCAGACAGAGTCACAGACGACACCCGACGCTGCAAAGAGCGTTGAGAGTGTGTGTGTAGCACTACTTTGTGTTTGTTAGATTAGATTTTTTGGTTATAGGCAAAAGTGTGGATGTCTTTCTAGAAGGCAAGCATATTTGTATTTATTAAATAGAATTAGTAGTAACTGATTTATTAAGATATAAAAGACTGTATTTGTGTCTTCTTCTAATGTTTAATTTTTGAGTTAACAGTAAAAGGGTTTTGCAAAAGCTGGAAAGACATAGTATCTCTGTAGCTAGATAGTGCACCCTCTCCTTCTCAGTCTTCTGTTTACAATGAAGATGGACAATAATAGCTCCCAATTCATCCTCTGTATTAGTAAAATAAAAATAAATGTACCCTCGGATCCTTGTGATTGGAGTAGAAGCAAAGAGAGTTTCCAAGAATTCCAGCCCAAACCTTCGTAAATACCTGAAAGTAATGTTAAAATGTTGAAATTTGGACAGATAAATGTAATTCGGGATAATGAGGCATTGTTAAGTGCTTTTTATATATATGTGACTTAATTTTTTTTTTGGTGGTGTTCCATATAAGGTGAACAGCCACATGTTGCAGGACTTGAATCAGACTCAAGGATCTCTATGTTTGATTCCTGTGGCAACTTCATGTGACTTTAGGCTCATATGTTGCTTAAACTCAGAAAACAGAAACTTGCATGCAGAATGGCGCTGGGTAAAATGAGTAGCCCTGTATATAACATTTAAGGCCCTGGGCACACATAGGGGCAGATTTATCAAGGGTTGAATTTCAAAGTAATGGGAGTTTTTTTGAACTCCCATAACACCCGAAATTTATTTAAAAAAATCAGGGTTTTTTTGCGGGTGAATAGGCTGTATTCGATCATTCGATTCAAATTGGATTTTCAAAGAAAAAAACATAGATTTTTCAAAGTCCACCAATTGACTCCATATAAGTTCTAGGAGGTCCCCATAGGCTAAAACAGCAATTCGGCAGGTTTTAGATGGTGAATGGTCGAAGTCAAAGTTTTAGAGAGATAGTACATGATGAATTTTAAAAAACATTTTTTTTAAAATTCAAATAGAATTTGCACTATTCCCTAGTCGAAGTATACAAAAATAGCTCAAAATTCTAATTTTTTTACTTTGAATTTTCACTTCGACCCTTGATAAATGTGCCCCAAAGTGCTGGCTCTGCTGTTCTCAGTAACAAATCTGTTCCATTCTGCATCTACCTGTAGCTGTACTGATTATGGCAGCTTCCTCCTGCTTGTAGCTACATGGAGCAGAGCCCAGAGCCTAAGGCTAATGTCAAATGGGGAGAATCAGTTACTACGCTACCACCCCCTTTTTTTCTTGCCTGCACCCTAAGCCACCACATTGACCCGAGTGCAAGCACACACAGAGTATTTAGTTGGCGAAACGTAAGAGTTGGATTTCAGGACCGAAATCTTCTGCGTGTGTCTGCACTAGGGTTGCCACCTGGCCAGTAAAGAAGTTGCTTCAGGACAATGTTATTAATAAGGAAAAAACTCGGATAGGATAGCCGGTATTTTTTTACAGAAAAGGTGGCAACCCTAGTCTGCACTGGTGGATCTGGTGCATGCAAGGAAGATAGGAGATAGCAATGTAGGGGTTAATTCTCAGCCTGTGTTTTTCAGCAGGCTGAGGTCAGCCCGCTTCTAACATTAGCCTAAATATGAATTATTATCAATATCTGATTATTCAGTTACAAATAGAAAATGATACTCTGCCTTACAGATCTACTTGAACAGATTTTAATTTTATGAGTTATTGTACAGTATAAACCCTAATACAGCAAAAGCACTGAGCAATACTGCAAGTACCATAATAGATTACGGATTTGTAGGCAAATAGGAAAGGGTTTGCCAATGTTTCTGGTAGAGGTCATAAGTTTTGAGGGAGAAGAAGTAAACTAGTCAAGTTAAAGAGCTCAAAATTAGGCACGTCTGATTACTTTCCTCAGTGTTAAGAAAAGTGAAATTCTGTGGGGAATACATGCATTATTTGACATTAGATAGATTAAGTTAAGAGAGCAAATCTGTTTGTTTTAAATGTTGCCTGGCTCTTTGCTCCATAAACAATACAATTCCTTTAAATGGTGCTCAATCTTAATATATGTAATCATTTAATTTTTAGTTTTATTGAGAAATCAGGTGCTTTTAGAAGCATAGTATCTAACATTACTAAAGCATTTTACTTACCATGTCATTTTTGTCTTTTTTATAAATATATTCTTCGTAATAATGTTCTGGAGCAGGTGTCTTTGTTCTGGACATGGCTGCTAAGCAGGTGAACGGGTTGCAGGTAAGCTTCCTCGACTGTAACGACTACACTCAGGTGCTTTCTGCTTTACAGGAAGCTGGGTGTTGCCTTACATTCCAGTAATTTTTCTAAAGAGGGAGGTGAAACAACATGGAATTTAACCACATGACTGCCAGAATTTATATTGTAGAAAAACATCTTTTGATTTAGATAAGCATTAGAATACAATGCAAGCCATTGCTTACACTTAACATTGCATAACTGAGCTTACTTTCTTATATATAAATAATCTATGTACATACAGAAGCACATTCATTATATTAAAATCACTTAGTTGATCATTAAATTGAGAATATTCTAATGAGTAACTGGCTGTATCCTCTCTCAATACAAAATTGGAGACAAGCACAAACAGAAAATAACTTTATTTTGCGCTAACTGCCATGCCATTTTGGATCTGCCAATCCCTCGCATAATTAAAATCCATTAAATAATGTCATAAATCCTTGCCATTCCATAGCCCCCTTTCTGCTGCTCAAACAGGCATACTCTGTCTAACACCTAACAAAATCCTTGGTCCCTTCTCACTGCATTTATGCTCTCTGTGGTGAAAGATACATTTTATGTGCCTAGGACACATAAAGGTCCCTAATCATAGCAGATTCTGCTACTTTTGTAGTCATACTGTAATACTGGGCAGATGCCAGTGGGCCATATTTTGACTCTCTATAACAGGTTTTTAAAACTGACTGCAGTAAAGTATTTATTAGGTTCTTTTGGCCAGCACGTAGTTAATGAAAAGAAGTGATTAAAGTCCACAAAAATCGTTAATGATTATAATTCTGACACAGATCCTACAAGTGTGATTGACCAAACATTTATACCATTACATTTCATAATCATTGCCTACATTACCTCCTATTTCACAGCTACATTAGGACCCAGGGCTACATTTCAGGTACTGATTGCCAGACCAATAAATAAGTGATTTCGTATTCCAGTATATTAATTCATACAGAAGCTGCATACCAATTTCTCTTTTGTGCAATTAAGGGTTAAATAGAATGTAGGAATAAAACTGTACTACGTATAATAAAAAAAAACAACCTTTAGTCTAGGGAAATCCCCAGAGAAAAAAAACAGTGTTCTTCCTGTATGCTGGTACATAGATTATAACTAACTGCATTCTGTGTATACAGTGATTGGCTGGTACGAAGTTCTTGGGCTTAGCAAGGTTAACATATTCTGATAGATGCCAATGTTTGTTCAATAAAATAGCTCACATATTGTTCAAACCCAATTTGAATAAAATTATATAGCCCTGTGATATATAAAGATGTCACAAAGCAGTTATATGGCATAATTTGAAAAGTATCAAGAGGTGCTAAAATAAAATTGTGTGAAAATAACGTCCATCAAATTTTTTAGGCACAAGTGTGTTGCGGCGATTAACACAGGCCACTGTGCAATTGCATTTGCACTTTGAAATTAATCAGACACAATTATGTTGAGAAGTTTGGTTATTGACAGTCAGTATTAAAGGAAAACTATACCCCCCAAACAATGTAGGTCTCTATTAAAAGATACTGAGTAAAACAGCTCATGTGTAAAACCCTGCTTCATGTAAATGAACCATTATCATAACAATATACTTTTTTAGTAGTATGTGCCATTGGGTAATCATAAATAGAAAATTGCCATTTTAAAAAATAAGGGCCGCCCCCTGGGATCGTAAGATTCACTGTGCACACATACAAACCACATGTAAGGTCACATGTAAGGTCACATGAGCCAATTAACAGACAGAGTTGTGTCTTTTGCTTCCTCACTTCTTCCTGTTACAGTTAGTGTTGTAGTATTTCTGGTCAGGTGATCTCTGAGGCAGCACAGATAGAGTCACGAAATGGTGGTTCAAGGCAAGAGATGTAAAAGGGCAATATTTATGTAAATATATATTCCAGTTTGGTAAGATTCTTTAATATGTCATTCAATTTGATATAAACTATCTGTTGCCTAAGTATTCATTTTGGGGGTATAGTTTTCCTTTAAGCACAAGAGTGATATCTGCGCCCTATTCTTTGCTGTGCTGCAGAGATTGACACACGCCACTGTGGGACACCTTGACCTACCACCTGGTTCTGAGGTTTTTCATGCTTTTGTGCACTGTACCTGGGATAATGAGTGGAAACATGATTGAGGGTCTGTGCATAGTTTGGCACTTTAATGCATACTTGGAACAGGAGCTCCAAACAAGGCTATTTAAGGCTCACCCCTAAACACCACGGCCATTTCACAAAGCATAACCCAGACGTGTCAGTATAATTACTACAGAAAATGTATAATGAGCATATTAACCCCAGATGTGCCAATATAATCCCTAAATAAAATGGATAGCATGCATATTAACCCCAGACATGCCAGTTTAAATATTAAAAATCAACATTTTCACCCGAGATGTGCCAGTATAATCACTGTAGAAGTGGTAATTGAGAACTCCATTAATCCCAAACAAGCAAATAAGATCAGTAAAAATGGCCAATAACCATTCCATTTAGTCTAGATATGTCAGTAATAACCTGCCAATAAGTACTCAATTAACTCCACACAAGCAGAATACCAATAGTGGCGTTTTTTTCCTTTCATGTGCTTCTTTGCTGCTTGGCATACTCTCTCTCTCTCTGCCTGCCTGATCTTAAACACATGCATGGTCATCTTGGATTTTCTCCAAGAGTCAGCATATCCAGGGTGAGGAGAGTGGTGGTGGTGGCAGCATGGGGAGTAGGGGTGTGAAGGAGGGAGAGAAAATTAAATATAAATAAAAAATAAAAAATAGTGGCACAGTGTGCCTTGGGCAAATACCTTTTTTGCCCGTTTAGAAAGTGGCCCTGGCTCCAAAGTGCTTTTCTATGTGGTAAATGTTAGCAAATTGACCATCTAGAAGCAAAGTTAGCACAGGACATTGCAACACTAAGGGGCTGATTCACTATGGGTCGAATATCGAGGGTTAATTAACCCTCGATATTCGACTAGGAATTGAAATCCTTCGACTTCGAATATCGAAGTTGAAGGATTTAGCACAGATAGTACGATCAAACGATCGAAGGATTATTCCTTCGATCGAACGATTAAATCCTTCGAATCGAACGATTCGAAGGATTTTAATCCAACGATCGAAGGAATATCCTTCGATCAAAAAAAGTTAGGCAAGCCTATGGGGACCTTCCCCATAGGCTAACATTGACTTTGGTAGCTTTTATCTGCCGAACTAGGGGGTCGAAGTTTTTTTTAAAGAGACAGTACTTTGACTATCGAATGGTCGAATAGTCGAACGATTTTTACTTCGAATCTTTCGATTCGAAGTCGTAGTCGAAGGTCGAAGTAGCCCATTCAATTGTCGAAGTAGCCCAAAAAAACCTTCGAAATTCGAAGTTTTTTTACTTCGAATCCTTCACTCGAAGTTAGTGAATCAGCCCCTAAGATGAACTGACAGTTTTAAGAGTAGCCTCTTGTTCACTGAGCAGAACATAGCTGGGACAGGTAGTACTGGATAGAGAACAGCAAGAAATGAACAAAAAGGGTGGGTTGTGGTAGCACTCTAAAGCTAAGTAAAATGTATAAGTACAATGGAAGTGCAACCGATCTGGCATAATTGGCTATAAGCATACAAAAGAGAAGGGGTTGATCAACTTGTAAGGGCCCTTACTCACGGGCGTTTAAAGCTGCGCTCCACTGCGTTCCGGGTTTATGCGTTCATACAGGAAAAATGCAACATGCTGCGTCCCAACCTGCATTCAGCGCTTACATGCGTCTATGTGAGTACAGCCGCATTGAGCGCGTCTACTCCTGCGCTCCACTGCAGCTGAATGCATAAAACCGGAACGGGGAGCGAAGCTTCAAGCGCCCGTGAGGACCCTTAAGGTGAGATAGCCCAGACCATAAGGGACAGGTGTGAGGCTGCTACAGCCGCATGGAATTTAGGCCATACTTCCTGTAGATTGATTCTGCTAAAGTAAATAAATATACAAAAAGGGGATTTATGGAAGCACTCCAAGGCTAAGTAAATTGTATCAGTACAATGAAAGTGCAACTGATCCACCGAATTAGCTACAAGCATACAAATGTATTGAACAATGCACATTTCCTGGTTCCCTATTTCATTAGTAATTCAATAGCTGTACAAGTTCAAGTATTAGAAAAAATAAGCTGCAAATTTCTAATCATAAAATTCTCAAGCTACCATACCACCATACTCTTCAAGCACAAACAAGAAGAAAGAATGTTTTCTGTTTTCAGATGTTAAAGGCAAGAAAATATATACATCCTTGAATGCTCAAATCACTTGTTATGTCTGAATGTGTCCCTAAACAAGTTTTAGCCCTGCTGACATTCTTGTGACAAATACAAAACCAGGGATCAAATGTACCTTTCTAAAGAATGTAACATTTGCTTCCTGCTTTATTACTGCCAATCCCTCACAATACCGATCAGTTAGAAAAACATATTTAGATCTGCGGTATGTGAACAGGTATGTGAACATGAGGTGCATGACTGTTGACAGTTCTGTCTGCTCATTCACTAGACACATTTGTTGCACCTGGGCAGTTACTCGCAGCAATCAATTACATGTTTCCCAAGCAAAAATTTACATCCCAAGAAAAAAAGTCACTGAGAAGTTTATTTTTGGCTTCTGCAAAGAAAGCTTTATTACATTTTTGGTTACAAAAAGAGTGTCCCTCATTGTCAGATACCATTTCTTATATGAACCAACTTAGCTGACAAGAAGCTTTAAAAGCAAAATCAAATGGGAGGAGCTCTAAAGAATCCTTTAAACTTATTTGGTCTCCTTATTTTGAGTCTGGCGTTTCTAATACCAAAGATCAAGTTTCTAGGTTTCTCCAACTAGAATTAGGATGGTAACTGTACAATCTGATTTTCCTGAACTAATAGGCTTTTTCTTTCTTTCTTTCTTTCTTTCTTTCTTTCTTTCTTTCTTTCTTTCTTTCTTTCTTTCTTTCTTTCTTTCTTTCTTTCTTTCTTTCCTTCTTTTTGTCTTCACATCCACTGGTTTAGTTCAATGTTTAGTTAAATGTTTCTGTATTTAACAATTAATGTTATTAATGTTTTAAAATGTTTTAATACATGCCATTGTATTTTTTGCAGCACATTCTCCAAGTCTGCTTGACATAAGCTGTCATATTGATTTTTCTTGTTTATGTAAAATCAAATAAATATATTTTAAACATGTTTCCTTTCACATGCAGTTGGCTGAAAAAGTTAATAATCATTGACTGGTTGCTATGGGCTATGGTTTTCATTAATCCAGGTCATGACATACAGTATCTAGTGGAGCTAAGTTTAAAGCAGCTGGACTGGAGTTTTCTTGAAAACATTTCATCACTCATCCATGCAGCTTCTTCGGTTCAACTGAGTGGTAGGGAATTCCCCTGCATTTTAAACGCTTAAGGGTAATACAGTCACCAACATCCAATCACAGTGGTTCCATTGAACTTATTCAGGTAGGTGTTTAATCTTAAAAAGGTGTGAAAGTGTCATCCAGTGACAATTATACCATGGTTCTCATTGACGAAGTGTACATTGTTGTGAAACCGCTAGGGTAAGGGCAACATACATCAAATAAGGGGGAACCTAAATATTGAAGTATACATTAACCCACTTATACTGATTAGTATTTGCTGTTTGAGTTACACCATGACCATACCCTGGAAAGTAAACTGGGGATTATAAAACCACTGGGCTGAAACAGTGACAACAAATGCTGAGTCCAAGGACAAGGAATATAAGCATCTAAAAATAGCTTTGATACCTTGTGGATCCCCAAACTGGGTCTTTGTAAAAATTCCATTGAGGTTAATCGAAAATACCAGAACACACAGATAGAAAGCATATATTAGGCAAAACAATTTAGCCAGCCCATATGTGGCTGGAATATCTAAAACACAAAATAACAATCCAAACCAAGCAACATCCTTAGGCAGAAGCTGGTACACCCAAAAGACCCCACACCAAAGGACCAGAAAAGTAAAGTGATCTATGCTGTCCAGTGTAGTGAAGACTGCACAGATCTATATATATGTACATAAATGTGTGAATTTTTTAGAAGACTCATTAGTCTATGTACATCTGAAGGAAAATGGACACTTGAGGACAGCAGTGTGCATATTTTGTACCAAGAAGTGAGAGGGATTGAAATAAGTGTTAAGAAGGCCATTTTTGCCAAACTGGAACAATGTGCCCCTTTTGTTTGAATGTGGCCACCAGCAATGTGGTCACCAGCAATTTCACTGGAGTGTATTAAAGGGGACCTGTCACCCTAAAAAATAATTCCAAATCCTGTTTCACGATGTTAGTCAAGCAAAATAAACTTTACTTACACTATATACATGATTTCAATCTTCTTTATTTTAGTCTTGTAATTTACAATTGCATCAAGCAGGCAGCAGCCATTTTACAGACACTTATTAAGGCAATCATGGGATCATCTTCAATTAGCTGGATTTTTCAGATCATCAGATTTTACATAATAATCTTAAACCTTTTAAGGACAGACTCATATTTAATAGAATACCTTGAACCTGAAGGACACATGACAAGCAAATAATATATTGAGACCAAATTAATTTTGCAATACAAATGTTTATCCATATCAAAAATATAAATTTAGTAAAACCTATAAAGAACACACATAAAAATATTCAGTGAAATCTCAATTTTACATACCCCCATTTTAAGCTTTCTCTGATATTACACAATTTTTTTTTCCCACCAATATAACATATAATACATTTCTATTATTGTACATTTTTCCAGATTTTGCATCATTTTTTTTCTGGTCATTTGTAAAATGTCCAAGGGGAAACCCACCAGCACACCCTGGCCTCTCAGGAAAAATTGGTCCGGTGCTCAGTAAGAGGGATTGGCACCCTCAAACATACAGTCGAGAGAAAAGAAAATTACTGGCACACAGGACTCCATACAAGCCCTGTATGTTTATTGCAAAGTAATGTTTCGGGAGCAAGCCCTTTCGTCAGACAAGCAAATCACACCATTGGTGAACATTTAAACCCACCTTAATGAGTAGTAATTAACATACAATTTGATAGACACACAGTGTTGCCAAAAAAGAACACCCAAACAAAAGTCCATAGTTAATTAAGAATTGTGTGTGGAAAAAGTCCATAATATATCCCCTTTAAATACAGGCTCAAAGGGAAAAATAATCCAAATACATTATACTTCAAACAAATCCGGTAATCAAATACAAAATGCATCCAGCTAGACCTGTGGGGAATATTTAAAAACAATGTATCACAATACCAAAGGCTTGAAACATTAACTTGCCCTCTTCTATAAAAGAATCAATGCTGCATAGAATAAATTTACTTTACCATACCCTTGCAACATAATGATTCAATCTATCATATCTGATCTGAGGGGGATCACAAGTGTGAACAATACAGGGGCATTACAAGTGTGAACAATGCAGGTGATTATAGTCTGAATTGGGGTGTTAATGCAGGGCCAGTTAATCTCAGTTCTGATACCTTTTAAATTTACACAAGTATTGCAATCACAGTAGCCAGACTTTGATGTGAGGGGCAGGGCCAGAACTAGGGGTAGGCAGAGTAGGCACATGCCTAGGACATAAAGCTGGGGGGTGGGGCACCAGGCACGCACATTTAGTTCTCTGCCTCCTACCCCGAGTCTTGTCCCCTCTCTCCACTCTCATCTTAGCTGTTTCCAGCTGAGAAGGATAGAGCCCATCTATTCACATGTGTCAGGACGCCAGGACATGGGAGGCCACAAGACCAACCAGGTTGCCTTGGGTGCCTGGCAGGCCTGGCCCAGCGCTGGTGGGGGGCCACACAAAGGGGGCTTTGGGGGGGGGTTGGACAGCCCTGATATAAACTATAGTGGTATTTCTAATTCAAACAGATCAGATTTACCAGTGCAGGGCAACTATACAACTATTCAACTATTATATTTTAATTACTTTACTTTTTTTTTTTTTTGGTGTTACTGTTCCTTTAAAGCATGTCTGTCTTTAAGACACAATTTGCAAGTTGTGAATGTTTGTACAATATCCAAAGGGGGAACAATTACTAGCCCATAAGGTTTATCTACTACACATATTTATGTAAAGTTAGTATACTCTTACCAAATATATTCCAAACACAACTATTATTCATGGAATGGGGTTTCATTTTAAAATGAAGCTACAGGTCAAAGAGGCAGGACCCCATTCATCATATGCTCCCACTCATCACACTCTCCCCACAAATCCCCCCCCACACACACACACACGGCAATAATTTCCACAATTTCCTCCACTGTGCCTATAAGCAGAAGAGCTAAAGAAGAGCAAAGGGCATTGGGGGCAGGAGAAAGTAGTGTCCAGCTACAGAACAGGCAAAAGAGGCATGAGGTATGTGCCTAGAGTCCTCCCCCATTTGATTTCTTTGCAATTGTTGGTTCTGCCTATCCTTAGTTCTAGCCTTGCACATCCAGTCCTGCACATTACATTTAATCTTGGTTGTTAGAGTAAAATATAGCCCTGCATCTGAAAGCCCCTACCCCAAAAACAGCTTTGCTTTGCTGGCAAATTTGCCCTTTTGCCTCACTCTACAAGCAATAAATGCTTGTATACTAGTGAAGTACGATGAAATTAAATGTGAGCTTGTACTGACACATGAACTAGAATTTAATAAATTTGGAGCATTGAGGTGGGTGGGTGGGGAAAACCATTTTTCATTTGAACAGTTCCTGTAGAAAGAGAAACCACACATCAGTCTCTGGTACCTTGATAGGAAGGAAAAACAGAAAAACTTTTAAATAAAAAAAGATGTCATTTATATATCAGAATGCTGAATGCAAAGTGTACTATGTATGCACAGTAGCCAAGATTTGCTTTTGTCCTATTAAGAGTTTACCAACAGATGTGAACGATCATCATCACTTTTATGCTGGACATTTCTATACTCTTGAGAAAGGGGGAAACATCAAAACATGAAGGCACAATAAACCAAAGCAGCAGAGATGACTCTGCAGTATTGTTTTTTTCCCTCCATTTTATTTATATTGGTTCCTGATGGTGAGATGGTATCATCTTACAGAAATTTAACAGACTGAAAAGTGCACCAATCCTGATAATACTTTGGACCTATGCTTTCTGCTCTTCAGGAATTGCCACAGGTATCTTTGCTTCGTTTGGGAAGGCAGAGACCCGTAGCTTCCTCCACAAATACAGGCCTGACCAATGCCAGCCATTCAGACATGTTAAGAAGTAGCAGGGGGCACAGGCCACAATGGGTCCCTGCCCTTACCACCTGCCCTATGGCTGGATTTTCAATTTGCCGCTAGCTGCAGAGTGCAACATTCCCTTGGACTCAAGTGTTTAAAGGAAAACTATACCCCCAAACAATGTAGGTCTCTATTAAAAGATACTGAGTAAAACAGCTCATGTGTAAAACCCTGCTTCATGTAAATGAACCATTATCATAATAATATACTTTTTTAGTAGTATGTGCCATTGGGTAATCATAAATAGAAAATTGCCATTTTAAAAAATAAGGGCCGCCCCCTGAGATTGTAAGATTCACTGTGCACACATACAAACCACATGTTAGGTCACATGAGCCAATTAACAGACAGAGTTCTGCCTTTTGCTTCCTCACTTCTTCCTGTTACAGTTAGTGTTGTATTATTTCTGGTCAGGTGATCTCTGAGGCAGCACAGATAGAGTCACGAAATGGTGGTTCAAGGCAAGAGATGTAAAAGGGAAATATTTACTTAATTATATATTCCAGTTTGGTAAGATTCTTTAATATGTCATTCAATTTGATATAAACTATCTGTTGCTTAAGTATTCATTTTGGGGGTATAGTTTTCCTTTAAGTTACTTCCTAAGGGGTGTGTTCTTATTTAAAAAACAGTGCACTATTTGACACTATACACTAAGCTATTGTGCATGTACAAGCTGCTTCACAGATTTGTGGTGAATGCCAGTTTAGAGGTTTAGCCTTCACAAATGAACTGATTACAACTGATTACAATTACTGTAAGTCTCAGTACAAAGTACAGGACCAACAGATGTAAGGGAACCCTGTGCCAATTTGCATCATTGTTGGTGAAACACTTGAAGCTGCAGGCACACTATTAACCTAATGCCACCACAACAATGCTAGAATTCTAGGAAAACATCTGCATTGTGGTTAAAAAACACACATTGATTTTTCATATGGCTGTATGTGTATATATATATAATTTTTACATATTCCCAACTGAATAAGCTCTTTTTTTTTACTTTTCAGTAACCCATTTGGGATTAGCAATGCCTTGTCTGTAAAAACTATCCCTGATGCCAACGCTATTAATATAGAAGAGAGAAAGAGAAATGTACGAAGGTTCATATTTTTTTCCCCCTAAGCTCAAGTTTGAGCTGCCATTAATTTGGGGGGAGGGGAGCATAATAGGGCTATATGCTGGCTTCTTTTAAAATATGCTTTAATGTATGGTTGCTTTAAAATGTTTCTCACCATAGATGTTGTATCCCCACACATTTTTCTATTTGACAACTTTTTTTCTTTAATAATCCAATTTAATTGTCAAACGAAGCCACAGCTATCCATGTCTCTGAAAGATAGCTCCATCCTCATACACAGCAGCTTTGCAGCTGATCCTTTGCAGTCTTCTGCCTCCCTCTGCCTCCCTCTGCAATGTATAGATTCTTGTGGTCAACTCCTGTTCCGTACTAAAATAATTTGAGGTCCGGCCATCACAGGACTGTGCAGGAAATGTGTCTGCTGTAGTCTTGCCTAATAACAATGAAACAAAGGACGAGAAAACCTACTGACACATGAACTAAAATGTAATGAGCGTTCATGCCAGAAGGTATGCCAGAGATACTATTCTTCATTTAACACCAGTTGCTCCAGAAAGTAAGACCACAGAGGCCTTAACAGGTCAGTTTCTGACACCTGGGTAGGAATGTTTTATTATTAAGCCTCAACGTTTCGATCCTCCAGAGGGATCTTTGTCAGGCGCAAAAACAAACAAATGTGAGTGCCGCAATCCTTGTTCACAATATATATATATATATATATATATATATATATATATATATATATAGAATTCCGGTTGTAGTTAACAGTGCACACTGGAATTATTTAAAAGATTTAATTTATTTATCAAATGTTAAAATTCACATGTATCGACGTTTCGGTCCGGGTCTTGGACCGTTTTCAAGATGCAACATGTGATTACAAACAGCATTTTATACCCTCACCTAATGCAAGACAGGAAATGAGATCACCGACATATATCACACATAACAAACAATAAAGGCTGTCACAATGTTAATTGTTATTAATTCGTAGTTGCCTTTCCCCAAGGCTGTAACTTTATATCAACCCTAGCTGTACAATATTTATATCCGAAGAGATTGCTAAAACGTGCTCTCAACAAGGCCAAAAGTAAAGTAATGGAGGGTTATACGTCCAAAAGTTCTCCTGATAGGTTGGTATTTTCTTCACAATATTCAGGGGCTTCTGGTTTGATT
The DNA here is from genome assembly GCF_017654675.1 of Xenopus laevis. NCBI lineage: Eukaryota > Metazoa > Chordata > Amphibia > Anura > Pipidae > Xenopus > Xenopus laevis. The sequence continues at coordinate 101,661,904 of NC_054371.1, read as the reverse complement.
CAAAAAGCGATACAAAAAAATTGGAACATCCTACAGGCAGATAGTGGATTAAAATTAACACTTAACAGCCCGCCCTTGATGGCATATAAGAGGGGAGTTAGTTTACATAATTTATTAGTCAAAACGGATCCCACTCAGAGCTACCAACCAGCACGGACAGGATGGTTAGCTGACCGTAAAATGGGTTGCTTTAGATGTCCTACTTGTACATCTTGTAGATATATGAGTCCTAACCAGAGTTTTTTACATCCCCACACGGGGAAAAGATTTGCTATACGATCCCACATCACATGTACCACTACACATGTTATTTATCTAATCACCTGTCCATGTGGCCTTTCATACGTGGGGAAGACAGATCTTACCTTGCGGCTCCGGATGGATGCCCATCGTTCAGCGATTAGCACTGCTTTCAGGGACAACTGTACAACGAAACCAGTGGCGAAACATTTTCTGGAGAAAGGACACCGTTTACCCACTTTTAAATATATCGCTATTGATCATATACCACCTCCTCGAAGGGGTGGCGATAGGTCAAAAATGCTTCTCCAGAGAGAATGTTTTTGGATAAAAAAACTTAATACTATGATGCCAAATGGTCTCAATGAACAGTTGTCTCTCTCATGTTTCCTTAGTGAAAGATGAGGTTCATTTAAAAGTAAACAAGTTTTTCTGCATTTTTGTTTTTAAAGGACAATAAGACTGTAGAACTATGTAGAAATGATTGTTTAACTATGACATAATTGGATACTAATGTGCAACTAAGTATAAATATTGTACAGCTAGGGTTGATATAAAGTTACAGCCTTGGGGAAAGGCAACTACGAATTAATAACAATTAACATTGTGACAGCCTTTATTGTTTGTTATGTGTGATATATGTCGGTGATCTCATTTCCTGTCTTGCATTAGGTGAGGGTATAAAATGCTGTTTGTAATCACATGTTGCATCTTGAAAACGGTCCAAGACCCGGACCGAAACGTCGATACATGTGAATTTTAACATTTGATAAATAAATTAAATCTTTTAAATAATTCCAGTGTGCGCTGTTAACTACAACCGGAATTCTACATAATTGACAAGACAGCAGCACCTGGTTACTGTGAGTAACTGAAGGTGTGCGAGAGACTTTTTTCGTTTTTTCTATATATATATATATATATATATATATATATATATATATATATATATATATATATATATATATATATATATATATATATATATATATATATCATATAAATATCCCACTATACGGCTGAGGCTGATAAGTAAATAATTATTGGTACATGGAAGCTCATAAACCAGCGCAATCAGTATCATAATTTATTAATCAACCTTGTAGCATCAGCTTATTTGACAGACAAACCTAATTTTCTGATTTTCAATGACCCCTAAACTTAGCTTCTCAACAGCTACTCAAAGCACACTGAGCATGTGCGTGTCACAGACGCTCCTAACAAAATCAAAGATGGGAAACTCCTGTGACAACTTTGAAGGAATAGATCATTATTACTATAGAGATGCTGAACCTTTAGGCTGGTTCAATAAGTTCAAAATATAAAACATGTCATTTCTAGCCATATCCATTTTTAGGGTTTAGTTCTGCTTTAAGGGGTTTGGCCTTGCAAGTGAGTGCTTTTTTTGCATTGGTGCACATTTATAATGGTTGGCGAGCCCCTGTAATATTAAAGTTTAATTTTTCACCTACTTATGTCTTTCTGAAGCAGCTGTTTGGTGGGGGGGGATAGATTTAGTTGATACATTTATTATATTTGGCCCTGCTGAACAGAATCCATGATTTCATAAAAGGCAGCTGTTATAACTGATACTATAGTTGCTAATAAGCCACAGATGCTCCTGAGATATGTATCAAAAAATTTCAATAAACAGATTATAACAGTTCAGAATCTACAGTCGTATTACTGAGCTGCCAGACTGAAGCACCAGACCAGGGCAGCCATCAGGAAAATTGCCGGGCCACATATAAGTGCAGCACGGCCTGGCCCCCCAAGCCAGAAAAACCCATGGGGCCCAGGACAACTGTCCCCCCTGTACTCCCCTGATGGCGGCCCTGCCAGAGACAGGAACATTGAAATTTGAACTTCAATTTTGGAAAAACGGTAAAAAGATAAAAAATGGAAAGCAATTCAAAAAAGTCTTTATTTCCGGTGAACAATGTGAAAACAACTGAATTGAAAAAAGTGTTGGAAGATGAACAACCCCTTTAATTACTAATATAATACTGACAGATAATCTGAGCAGAGTTTAGCAGTCTGATTTGCTATCTATCTCTTATGTCTTTCAACAGATGCAATTTAATCCTGTTACATATACACCAATAAGGCTGTTATAGGGGGAGTACAGGCAGTACAGCAGTCAGGGGCCCTGTAGTAGAGAGGGCCCCAAGAGATGTAAAAATGTGATTTGAAGGTTGCATAATGGTCCATGACTGTGGTGGGTCAGGGTGTGTGCATGTGCCTTGTTTTTGATTGGGGCCCCATTGTACTTATTGGCAGGCCCTTCCTCCCAGGGGCCCAAGTGACCAATAATTAATAATTATGCCCACTGGGGGAGCGCCCTGCTAGCTAAATAATATTGGTTCCCATGATGGCAACACTCTATACAAAGCAAGGCTTCTGTATTTTTCAGGTGTGCTGGTGCAAGCACACCAATATAGCATTCCATTTTATATACTGGCAAATAAAGCGCATACAATTTTGGATGAAGAAATTAGTGATAGCAGTAATAAAGCTGCTTGATAATACATGATAATACATTATAAATACATTTGCATACAATGCTTTTGATCAAAACAGATTCAATGGGCTTACCATTGGTTGTTTGTTTGCATGCCTTAAACGATAGTCATTGTCACAAGGAGCAGTTGAAACACAGGCAACACCTCAGCTAGTAGAAAATGAAAGAAAATATTATACGGATACTTTAAAATGCTCTTTAATTGTGTAGAGGTAGGAAATAATGCAAACTAACTTTTTAGACCTTTTTTCATACTAAACCAATTTAGTTGCCCTTCTTTGGACTCTTTAATTCAATAATTTCCCCTCTGAGCACCAGTAACCAAAACTACACAACATATTCTAGATAAGGCCTTACCAGTACTTTGAATGAGCCAAATTTAAAATTAAAGGATCACCAAGGTTGTGAGTTAAATGCTCGAATATAGCACTTTTCTGACTGATTCCTGGTTCCTGCCCTCCTGCTTGATTCTAACTATGCTGATTGCTGCCTGCCCCTGACTTTTGCCTGAATATTGACTTTGAGCTTTTAATTTCTTTTAAACCCCTCCAACTAATAAAAAACCCTACCCTACATAGTCCTGCCTCCTCCCACACAGGTGTTAACACCTGTAAATGCCCCTTATCCTGTAATCACTAGTTGCAGTGTTAGCGCAGTGGAGCTCACAGGCTCCATCTTCCCGTGCTTCAGTAATCTTCGGGTCATCTTCCCTTCCGCAATTTTCGTGACTTTCGTTGCATGCGCATCACGAGGTGGAAGACTGCTCCAACTACGTATGCACCAGCACGGAGCTTACTTTACGAAGATTACTGAAGAGAAGAAGATGGTGCCTGTGAGCTCCACTGTGCTGACTCTGCAACAAGGGGGTAATTACAGGATTAGGGGCATTTACAGGTGTTATCACCTGTGTGGGGGGAGCAGGGAGGGGGGAATATGTAGAGTAGGGGGTAGGGGTTTTTATTAGTTGGGGGGTTGAATTCTCCTTTTAGAGTCAAAATTCCAGTTTCTGACCTGAACTGAAGCTGTTTCAAGCCACTGCCTGTACCTACGGTCTCAGTGTCTAAGTCCCGGTACAACTGAACACCGATTGGGTATGCTGTGAGGGATTATTTGAAATTAATGTCTTGTCTGAATAATGCAGGTTTTTTCTTTCACATGTGTGTCCATCTCATGCTAGTGCCACATGTGATGTTTATTGGCTTCAACCCACTTACTTATGTCTCTGCAATAAGAGGGCACTGTTTCAGCCTAGGTAAATGTACACAGAGTGTCTTACAGCACAAATGCATGTTTTCAATCCAAAATCTGCTCTTTGTGTATGCACCCAGGCCAACACTGTGCCTGTCAATGAAGAGGCAAAAGTGAGTGGGTTCCAGCAGATCAGTTGTTTCTCACTAGTCTGAGACTGTAAGTGCAAGTAAGAAAGACTACGGTTACTGACCATTGCATCTGATGCACTGATTCGCCTGCTAATATGTGTGTGCCCAAGGCATGATTTGCTTTTAAAGTGGATAAAGTTGACCATATTGGCTCAGAGTTATGACTCTTTTCACCATCAGGCTATTTAAAATTTTAGCTGTCTAGTAGTTCTCTCTTTCAAGTGTATAAACCATTACATTCCTAGATTTGTGTCTTGCTTGGGATCCTTTTAACTACTTGCCCCAACCTGAAAAAATTTCTGTGGACGCCCATGTCTGGACTCTTTTCTGATTATTACTACACAGTTTGTTATCCTCAAAAATCCCCAGGCTCAAAGGGTTCTATGTGATATGATAAAATCCTTGCCAACTATCACTTTAATTCAGTAAGGAAGATATGGAAGATAAGGAAACAATAAAGAAAATTATAACTATGCTGTTGATAAAGACAACTATCCGACAATAACCATGGTCAATAATTAGAACAATTAGATCTAGTTTATATAGTATCAGTCTGCCTACAGTAATTGATTAAAGGGGTTGTTCACCTTCCGAACGCTTTTTTTTCAGTTCAGCTGTTTTCAGATTGTTCCCCAGAAATAAAGATTTTTTTCAATTACTTTTCATTATTTATTTTTTACTGTTGTTCCAAAATCTAAGTTTAAAGTTGAATGTCCCTGTCTCTGGAGTCTGGCAGCTCAGTAATTCAGGTGCAGACTCTATTCTATTCTATAGTATCAATTATAACAGCTGCCTGTAATTAATCCAGAGATTCTGCTCAACAGGGACAAAGATAAGAAATGTATCAACTAAATGTATCCGTTTAGAACAGTGTACAGGGTCAGCGACACCCCCTCCCCCTCCCAGAGCAGCTTTAGAAGGTGAAAAATTACACTTTACACTTGAATATTAGAAAATTGGTGACACATATAAAAAGTAGTTATTTTTGGTGATCTGTAAAATACTAGTTGTTTGAAGGTGAACAACCCCTTTAATCAACTTAGATTAAGTAGGTTTAAATTGTAATAGGGAGTGCAGAGAAAACAAAAACAGGTTTAACAAACATTAGCAATTTTATAGGGCCAGATAAAAGGTAGAGAACTTAAGCGTCTCAGCACAAACACTGAAAAAGCATTTGATTGTGTCACCTAACCCCTTAGTATTTGTGCCCAGAAATAATTGTACTTTACCTATGCGCCTTCACAAAAAGTGCTGCCTTGTCTGTGCCAATCCAAATAAAAAAAATACAGTAGGCACGGCTGTCTGCAGCCTCCAGTACTGTTTGTTCTTACCTTAGAGCCACTTCAAAATAAAACAAATGGCAAGTAGGAATTACAAGAATAGGGGAAAATTAGCTGTTTTTAAAAAAAAAACTTTGAGTTACTGGCACTGAAACATTTCACTTCCTGCTCATACAGTGCTTACAATGGAAGTTTTCACTTTGACCAAAAAGGTTACTCCACTAATATGTTATGTAGTAGTATAATATAGGCTGCAACTTTTTTACAATTTGCAAACTGCTTTTGCTGTGTGCAAATAGCCAAAGACCTTTGTGCTCAGAAACCTGTGTCACAGCTTTTGGATCCAGTGCTGTTAGCCAGCGGAGAATCCAAGAGAGGCAAGTGAAGGGGACACATAGGCACCTGCCCCTAATGTGCTCAATATTTGAATGCACAAGGTAGGGAGCGGCAGGAGGCACAGCCCACATCAAGACCCTGTCCTTACCACTTGGATTAGGGGCTAAAGGGCAGACAGGGCTGAATTACATCTCCTGCCACTGTTATCTGTACCAAGCGCCATACTTTTGATCCTTAGCGCAGAGAGCAGCAATCCCAGCAAAAGCCCAAGTGCTCTGTAAGTGAGCTATAAGGGTCATGCTCTTGCACCACTTGTGCCCTAGGTTTGTAGATAATCCCTTTTATCTCATTAGTTGCTTTGGGTTACTGCAGCTGGGAAAACTTGCATTTTTTTTGCATTCCCCAGGAAACTAATAACATTATGACATTCAAGTAGAGGCCTAGAGCAGGTTTGTGCCACATAATTCACTTGGGGGTCTGCATAAGGTCATCCAGCCTCCAGATGGAAAGCCCTGCTTTAAGAAATGAGCATAAAAGGATAATTAAAGCCAAATAAATTGTTAGGTAAATTTCTGGGACCACGGTACACTCGCCATCGCCTGCAACTGCAAAGGGTACTAAGATTCCAGCTCCAGTTAGTTTTTGGGGTGGTCCGGATGCTTGCCGAGGTTTCATTACTCAATGCAAGATTCAATTTGATCTGGCGCCCGACCAATTCTCCACGGAGAAAGCTAAAATATCTTACATCATTGCTCTTCTTCAGGGAAAGGCCCTTGCTTGGGCGTCTCCACTTCTGTACAGAGATGATCCTCGTCTAGTTCATGATTCCGCGGCCTTTCTTTCTACCTTCCTCCAAGTATTTGATGTTCCTGGCCGGAAACTTAATGCTTCAGATCGGCTCATGAAGATCAATCAAGAGTCCTACTCGGCCTCCGAATATGCCATAAATTTCCAGACTCTGGCTGCAGAAGTATCCTGGAACAATGAGGCGCTTATTGAAGCTTTCTGGAGGGGCCTTAATGAGGATCTTAAGGACGAGCTGGTCTCTCAGGATCTGCCTACTTCTTTTGATGATTTTGTAATATTTATCGTCAAGATTGATTCCCGAATGAGAGAAAAGTCTTCTCTAAAGTTTTGTGCCTGTAAACCCGTGGTTCTTCCTGAAGTTCCTCTTTCTCCTGTTTCCACACCTACGGTTCACGATGAACCAATGCAGGTAGGAGGTACTCGTTTAACTCTTTAGGAGAAAACCCGTAGGAGAAATGCTGGACTGTTTATATTGCGGCCTCTCAGGACATTTGCTGAGATCCTGTCCAACCAGACCTCAGAATAAGGGAAACGCTCCAGCCTAGGAGCGAGGGGGGAGTCTCCCCTAGGCAAGCTTTCTGCACTCCCAGTTACCTGCAAGTCTCGTATGTTTCTTCCTGCTTCCCTTTCCACCTTGTCTGGTACTTTTTCCTGCCAGGCTTTTATTGACAACGGAGCAGGAGGCAATTTCATCGATAATTCCTTTGCCAAGTCTTGTGGTCTGAAACCCCATTCCTCCCAAGATTCCTCTTTCTGCCCGATTGTGGATGGCAGACCAATTTCTCCAGGTGTTCTCACTTCTGCTACCGAACCAGTCCTCATTCGTGTTGGCAGTCTTCATGAAGAGGAAATTTATTTTCTGTTGATTCAGTGCCCCGAGACTCCTGTAATTTTGGGCTTTCCTTGGCTCAAGTTTTATTACCCGTCCATTGACTGGTCCACTGGGGAATTTTCGGACTGGAGTTCCTTTTGTTGTTCCAATTGTATGGCTTTATCAATCCTTCCGGTGGCTGCTTCTTATTTGCTTACTGGCTCCAGCTCTCTTCTGTCTTTACAAGGACTTTGCTGACATCTTTGAGGAGAAGAATTCTGAGGTGTTACCTCCACACCATGTCTACGATTGTCCAATTGATCTGATTCCTGGTTCCATTCCACCTAGGGGAAGATCATATCCTCTGTCCGTACCGGAGACTCAAGCCATGAAGGAATATATTTTGGACAATCTCTCCAAAGGTTTTATTAGAAATCTGCGTCTCCTGCTGGTACTGGATTCTTTTTCGTCCAGAAGAAAGAAGGCACTCTGAGACCATGCATCGATTATCATGCTTTGAATAAAATAATGATTAAGAACCGTTACCCTTTACCATTGATTCCTGAATTGTTTGATCGGTTAAGGGGAGCCAAAATTTTTACTAAGTTGGACTTACGTGGGGTGTATAATATCATTCATATTCGTCAAGGGGATGAGTGGAAGATGGCCTTCAACACCCGAGATGGCCATTATGAGGATTTGGTCATGCCATTTTGCCTTTGCAACGCTTTGTTTTTCAAGACCTGATCAATGATGTTCTTCAAGAATTCTTGCAGTCTTGTGTCATAGTCTATCTGGATGATATTTTGGTGTATTCCTCTCCCATGTCTGAACACATTCTAAAAGTGAAGCAAGTTCTACACAAGTTGAGGGAGGATTGTCTTTACGCCAAGATTGAGAAATGCTAATTCCATAAGGCCAAGATTTCTTTTCTGGGGTATATCATTTCTTCTTCTGGATTCGAGATGGATCCTGCTAAAGTCTCCATTGTCCTTGATTGGCCTGTTCCTCAGGGTCTGAAGGCTATTCAATGCTTTTTGGGATTTGTTCATTTTTTTTGGAAATTCATCAAGAACTTTTCCCAAATTGTAGCTCCTATAGCCACTCTCACAAAGAAACCTTTTTTTTTTTTCATAATTTTTATTGAGTTTTCAAAAAACAAACAAGATTTACTTATCACAGCGCAAGTTGAGTGTGATTAAGCTATTTAACTTCATGCATACATCATGCTGTTTACAACACAAAGGCATAATAAAATTGTGAAAACATAAAGATTATATTTGCCTTTGCAACGCTTTGTTTTTCAAGACTTGATCAATGATGTTCTTCGAGAATTCTTGCAGTCTTGTGTCATAGTCTATCTGGATGATATTTTGGTGTATTCCTCTCCCATGTCTGAACACATTCTAAAAGTGAAGCAAGATCTACACAAGTTGAGGGAGGATTGTCTTTACGCCAAGATTGAGAAATGCTAATTCCATAAGGCCAAGATTTCTTTTCTGGGGTATATCATTTCTTCTTCTGGATTCGAGATGGATCCTGCTAAAGTCTCCATTGTCCTTGATTGGCCTGTTCCTCAGGGTCTGAAGGCTATTCAATGCTTTTTGGGATTTGTTCATTTTTTTTGGAAATTCATCAAGAACTTTTCCCAAATTGTGGCTCCTATAGCCACTCTCACAAAGAAACCTTTTTTTTTTTTCATAATTTTTATTGAGTTTTCAAAAAACAAACAAGATTTACTTATCACAGCGCAAGTTGAGTGTGATTAAGCTATTTAACTTCATGCATACATCATGCTGTTTACAATACAAAGGCATAATAAAATTGTGAAAACATAAAGATTATATATGGCTTATATTATATTAGTGTAATGAGTCCCTTGACCCATACAATAGTATAGTTTACTATAGTATAGTATAGTTTAGTAACTAGATCTACTGTATAAGCAAACAAAAGCAACACACAACTAAAATAAAACTAAACCTCGCATGGTGGAGTTATAATAACACTAAATATTATGTAGATACCGAGTTAATTTTGTTGCCCAGACTTTAGGATAGTTAGATCTGTAACAGCTCCTGAATTTTAGTTTTGTGTTTAGAGTCCATTTTTATCAAAGTAAAGTGGCCAATTTTCAGAAATGTAGTTTTAATATGTGGTTCCTCAAATTAAATTTTTATGGCCTCTTGCCAGCATAACTGGTTTAGATATGCTAAGATTTCTTTTAGGGAAGGGTGTAAAGGAAGTGGGAATCCGCGCTCAGCCAATTAGCTCTTTATAGGTGAATGCATCAATCCTTCTAAGTAGATGTACCGAACATCCAAAACCATTAAACTTTCAGTAGGAAAGAGGAGAGCACTCAAACGCAGATTAACTGCTTGTGATTAATATTTATTTAAGCTGCTGTACACGACATGTTTCGGGCTGTAATTGCCCTTTCTCAAGTGTAACAAACACAGAATCACAGTGAACATTTAAAACACACCCATTACACCCCTTCATTCCCATCATCCAATTAGGAGTAATATGCAAATTCAAAACATTTTCAATTTTGTGTCCACAGGTGATTTAAGTAAAAGAGAAAATATCTTCAAAGTGCTTGAATATTTTGTGCAGGAAATGTCCAATCAATTAAATACATTGTATGCAATGTTAAAATTATCCAATGAAATAAATACATCGTATCAATTGTGCAAATATTCACCAACCCTATTTCTTTTAGGGAAGGGGTAGACTCTGAAATCCAGAGCAGAAATAGGGCCGTTTAGGTAGCCGCCATAAATCGTAAAATTAAGTTTGAAATCAAAACAGGGTTGGATTTACAATGTCTACTAATTGTAAAAGAAGGGGGGGCAATATTTAAAAGATCATAAACTGGAGATACAGTTACATTTATTTTCAACTTTGAGATGATAAAATATTTTACTTTTTCCCAAACCAAAGTAATGTGGGGGCAGCTCCAAAGATAATGAAAAAGACTTACATTTTCCCGATTACATTTGGGACAAAACGATACTTGACCTAAACCCTTAAAAGAATGAAAAAGTTTTCTATAACCAAAATGGATTAATTTAAAATGTTGAGATCTCCAGTCCTCAGAGAAAAAACATGTACTAAATTTAACCAATGAATAAGTTAATTGAGTAGGGGTAATGTCACATAAAAGGTAGTTGGACCATCTCAGAGTCGTATTTGAAAGGGGGTGTTTTTGGTCCGGAGGGGGACACCAAAAAAGTACAAGCCAAATAGCTGATGTTTAAGAGCCCTACATTGATGCTCAGATTGATTATCGCCTATACAATCCAGTGTCTCTGAATGGCAATCCACCTTTTATTGGAAACCGAGAGAAATGCATTTAATAATCTTAATTAATCTTAAATTTAATTAATCATATATTGGTAGTGGTCAGAGATTTTTAAGTTCGATTGATTTTTCAGACCTGCCCAAATAAGAAGATTCCCATTTATAGGGTCAACTACATCTTTAATAAGAAACAAATGATGTTTTTTGGAATGAGCGAGACAGGCAGAGTAACCAGGTTTTGTTTTTCTCCACGGGAAGTGAATGGGCATAAAGGGGGTTAATGTATGATTAAAACCATGACTAGAAAGTAAAAGTTTCCAAGTGTAGATCGAGTCCCTATACAATGGATTTAGTTTACATTCAAGGGGAATATCTTTCCATTTCAAATGAAAAATCTCCAGGATATGAGTATAAGATATGGGGAAAAGTTTCAGAGTCTGATTTGTGAATTTATCACCACTTAAGACCCATTCCATGAGGTATCTTAATATTGAGGCTAAATTAAAAGCTCTGAAGTTAGGCAGGTTTAGGCCTCCTAAAACATGAGGAGCATGTAGTTTAGTTAAGGCTATTTTAGATTTTTTATCACACCGAATAAAAGAATTTCCAGAATCCTTATATCACTATGTTTGAGCAGAATTGGCAAATTGGTTAGAAGATAAATCAACTTTGGAAAAATCAGCATCTTGAAAATGAAACCTTTTAATGTTTCTTGGACCCCACAAGCACAGGAGGCATTTTTATCCCTTAAAAAATCATTTTTTTCTGCACCAATATTAAGTCATCCTGATCCTGCTCACCCGTTTATTCTGGAGGTCGATGCCTTGGAAGTGGGAGTTGGGGCTGTCTTGTCTCAGCATGTTGAATTCCAAGGAGCTCTTCGGGCTTGTGCTTATTTCTCTCATAGAGTGTCTCCTACCGAGAGGAATTATGACATGGGTAACCGCGAGCTTCTGGCTGTTAAGCTTGCCTTGGAGGAGTGGCGTCATCTGTTAGAAGGGGCTAAGGAATCTATTACCATTTTGACTGACCATAAAAATCTGGAATATATTTCTTCTGCCAGAAGACTTAATCCCCGCCAGGCTTGTTGGGCTTTGTTTTTCTCCAGGTTCAATTTTTTAATTTCGTATCGCCCTGGCTCAAAGAACACTAAGGGGCAAATTCACTAAGATTCGTAGGTGCGCCAGGCGTAACTTCGCCGCACTTCGCCACACTTCGCCAGGCGTAGATTCGCCAGCGCTTCGCAAATTCACTAAAATCCGAAGTTGCGCTCAGGGGTAGCGTAAGGTTGCGAAGTTGCGCTAGCGTTGATTCGCTAAGTAAAGCGAAGTTACACTAGCGAAGGCTAATTTGCATACGGCGCCAAATTCAAATTTCAATGGAGGAATACGTATCAGCACTACAAATGCCTAGAAAACCTTCAAAACATCAGATAAAAATTTTATTTTGCCCTACACATGTGCCCACTGTCTAGGTAAGTTGCCATGAGTCAGGAAATGTAGCGGGAAGGAGGGGAGCCCCAAAAATTTTTTCGATCTTTTTCAGCCTATCACCCATAATGTAGAAAACACGCCAGCGTTTTTTGGGACTTAGAAAAAATTTTGACTTTTTTTGAAGCAATCCCTATCTACTCTATTGCGCTTCACCTGGTCTGAGGTGGCGAAGGAAGTCTAGCGTAAAAGGTAGCGTTCAGTACACTGCGCGCGTTAGTGAATTTGCGTAGTTACGTCGCTAGCGAAACTTCGCCAGGCGTAAGGGTGCGAAGTAACACTAGCGAAACTACGCCAGCGTTCGTTAGTGAATTTGCGCAGTAACGAAAATGCCAAACGCTAGCGAAGTAATGCTAGCGTTCGGCGCTTCGGCGCTTAGTGAATTTGCCCATAAGGCGGATTCTTTGTTAAGATGTATGGTCCAATCAGAGGTTAATCCAGTCCTACCCACTCCTATTATCTCCCCTGATTTGGTGGTAGCACCTACATCCCTTTCATGGTCGGATTTACCTGAATTGGAACGTCCTCCTGAGTGTCCTTCCGACAAGATCTTCGTACCTCAACAAAGGGTCACTCAAGTCCTTGAATGGGCCCATTCCTTTAAAATTTCTGGACACCCTGGTATCAAGAAGACTCACAAATTTATCTCGAGGTATTGTCGGTGGCCCACTTTGACCAAAGACGTTAAACTTTTTGTTTCCACCTGCACGGTATGTGCAGAACAGAAGTCTCCTCGATCCCTACCTTGTGGTCTGCTTCAACCGTTACCTGTACTCTCTCAAACTTGGATGGATTTTATTGTAGATTTACCTAAATCTTCAGATATGACTTACATTCCAGTAGTCGTTGACAGATTATCGAAGATGGCTAATTTTGCTTCCTTCTGCTGCTGGCTTATCAAGTAGATTTTTCATTTACATGGTGTTCCACAGTCTATTGTGTCAGATCGGGGCGTACGGTTTGTATCCAGATTCTGGCGGGCATTCTCTAAACATGTGGGGATCAAGTTGGATTTTCCCTCAGTTTATCATCCACAAAGCAATGGACAGACTGAAAGGACCAACCAAATCCTAGGATGGTTTCTAAGAGTTTTTTTTTCCCGAAATCAGGATGATTGGGTGGATCTTCTTCCTTGGGCTGAGTTTGCTCACAATAACTTGGAACATGACTCTCTGGAATTCTTGCCGTTCTTCTTTGTATTTGGCTACAATCCATCTGCCTTTCCTCCTGAGATCTTCCTGTCTGAGATTACTGCAGCAGATGCTATGGTTCGCGATTTCAAAACCATCTGGTCCAAAGCTCATTAATCTCTTTTGAAAGCTTCCTCTTCTCAGAAAACTGTGGCTGACAAACACCGTCATGCTAGACCATCCTACCAGATTGGAGATTTTGTGGGTCCTTTCAAGATTAAGGAGGTAATCAATCCGGTGTCTATTCGTTTGGAGCTGCCTTCCTCCATGAACATCTCTAATTCTTTTCATGTTTTCTTGCTCAAACCTTTCGTCAAGAATATTTTTTCGATTGACCAGCCTCCCCTGCTCCCATTCTTCTCGATGATCATCATGAATTCAAGGTACAAGAAATCCTGGACTCTAGGAAATCAAGAGGCAAGATCCAGTATCTGGTCCATTGGAAAGGATTTGGACCTGAGGAGAGGTCTTGGGTTAATGCTTTGTTACACATGATCCTCGTCTAATCAAAATTTTCCACAGAATGTTTCCTGACAAGCTTTGGGAGCTCCCGGAGGTTGCTTCTGAAGGGGGGGTACTGTAAGACGTGCCAGGAGATTTGTTCCTGCTCTTACCTCCCGGCGCGTCTCTGCTCGCTTGAGGGTGCATAGGCACTGATGTCACCCAGAGTTTAGGATGCCAATGTCAGGTCGCTGGCGTCTGACGCTGAGCGTCAGCATGCCCACGTTTTGACGCCAGGTGATGTGACGCTTTTTTGCCCGCTGTATTCAAACATTATCGCCAAAGCCTCAATAAGAAGCTCAAGCTCCATTTTTAAAGTGCTCAAGCTAGGCTTCAGTCTATCTGTTCCTGCTCAAGCGTTTTTTTGTATATTTGACTTTCTGGTTTTGACCTTTGCCTGATCTTCTGACTACGACTTTTGCCACCTGCCTTGAACTCCAACTACGCCTTCTCTTGATCCCTGCCGGTACCTCATTTAAGTCTTTTGGCTACGTACTTCCTTGTTGGCTTCGCAGCAGAAAGCCTGGGGCCCCAAAAGGGGTGTCGGTGAACACCAGAACCACAGGATTCACCTGTGCATCCAAAGGTACTGTTCACTTTACGAGGTTCCTATTAATGAGATCTTTACAAACGGGCAATGAGTTTGTGCACAGAGCCCCTTTAAATATTCAAATTTCGCACCATTGTGATGACGTTATGACGCTCGCTACGCATCAAAACCCGGAAGTTACATAGTTACATAGTTAAATTGGGTTGAAAAAAGACAAAGTCCATCAAGTTCAACCCCTCCAAATGAAAACCCAGCATCCATACACACACCCCTCCCTACTTTTAATTAAATTCTATATACCCATACCTATACTAACTATAGAGCTTAGTATCACAATAGCCTTTGATATTATGTCAGTCCAAAAAATCATCCAAGCCATTCTTAAAGGCATTAACTGAATTAGCCATCACAACATCACCCGGCAGTGCATTCCACAACCTCACTGTCCTGACTGTGAAGAACCCCTACATTGCTTCAAATGAAAGTTCTTTACTTCTAATCTAAAGGGGTGGCCACTTTATGGGTAAAAGGGTGATCCACTTTATGGCTAAAAAGGTCCCCTGCTATTTGTCTATAATGTCCTCTAATTTACTTGTAAAGTGTAATCATGTCCCCTCGCAAGCGCTTTTTTTCCAGAGAAAACAACCCCAACCTTGACAGTCTACCCTCATAATTTAAGTCTTCCATCCCTCTAACCAATTTAGAAAATTGCTCATTTATATCCCTCTTAAGGACTGGAGTCCAAAACTGCACTGCATACTCCAGATGAGGCCTTACCAGGAACCTATAAAGAGGCATAATTATGTTTTCATCCCTTGAGTTAATGCCCTTTTTTATGCAAGACAGAACTTTATTTGCTTTAGTAGCCACAGAATGAAACTGCCCAGAATTAGAAAACTTGATATCTACAAAGACCTCTATATCTTTCTCATTTAAGGAAACTCCCAACACACTGCCATTTAGTGTATAACTTGCATTTATATTATTTTTGTCAAAGTGCATAACCTTGCATTTATCAACATTGAACCTCATTTTCCAGTTTGCTGCCCAGTTTTCCAATTTAGACAAATCACTCTACAAAGTGGCAGCATCCTGCATGGAACCTATAGTTCTGCAAAATTTAGTATCATCTGCAAAAATAGAAACAGTACTTTCAATGCCCACTTCCAGGTCATTAATAAACAAGTTGAAAAGCAAGGGACCTAGTACAGAGCCCTGCGGTACTTCACTAACAACACTGGTCCAATTAGAAAATGTTCCATTTACCACCACTCTTTGTAGTCTATCTTTTAGCCAGTTCTCTATCCAGGTACAAATACTATGTTCCAGGCCAACATTCCTTAATTTAACCAGTAACCTTTTGTGTGGCACTGTATCAAATGCTTTAGCAAAGTCTAAGTAAATCACACCCACTGCCATCCCACAAACTCATAGTATTATGATTTGCTATGAAGTCCAGTATCTTATCCTTTATTAACCCTTCGAAAAGCTTTCCTACCACTGACGTCAGACTAACTGGCCTATAGTTTTGAGGCTGAGATTGGGATCCTTTTTTGTATAGAGCCACCACATTAGCAATTTGCCAGTCTCTCGGCACTATGCCAGATCTCAATGAATCCTGAAAAATTAAGTAAAGAGGTTTGGCAATCACAGAGCTAAGCTCGCTAATTACCCTGGGATGAATACCATCTGGCCCGGACCTTTGTTAATCTTAACATGTTCTAGTCTCTTTTGAATTTCTTCATGTGTGAACCATGCATCATTAGTTGTATTACTAGAATTGGGACTATTAAGAAGGAAACCTTCACTTACTGGTTCCTCATTTGTGTAGACAGATGAAAAATATGAGTTCAGAATCTGCGCTTTTATTTTGTTTTCATCAACCAGCTGACCCCCCCTCTGATAGTAAGGGTCCCACCCCTTCCTGCTTCATTTTACTGTTAACATATTTAAAAAAATATTTTGGATTTTTTTTACTGCTTGCTGCAATATCCTTTTCTATAGCAATTTTAGCTTGCCTTATAGCTTCTTTGCATGATTTATTGGCCTCCTTGTACCTTATAAATGGAAGTGCGCGCCATAGCAGCGCCAGCGATGGAGGGAAGAACATAACCGTGGCGGGCATTCCCGCCACCCGACTAGACCACTGGAGTGAGCCTTCACTATAATATAGGATGAAAAATTAGAACTTTGTAGCACCTGGCACAGGAAGGAGAATAGACGAAGAGCTAGTATTTTCTCCATTTCTCCAGAAAAAGAACAACCAGATAACTGAGAATGGAATCATACTGCAGCTTTGCACAAGTCTGAAAATCTAAATAAGAAATGAATGATGCAGCACCATATTTACATTATTAAGCATCTTGTACGTTTTTTTAAGTGTACATACAGAGCATGGCTCAGTGGTTAGTTTTAGACCCAGGAAGGTTGGTTGACAACTCTCATGGTAACTCTTTGTGGTTTTGAGCAAATTATATACTTTTCTGGGTATCAGACAGCTCATTTGGACTCAAACTCATTATACCTGATTAATTACTGGATTTCTGTTTTTTTTACCTGCATATAAGATCTGCTATTCAATATGTACCTTGTACTTGATCCCAAAAGGAATTAAACCCTGTATAACTAGTGGATAGTTCTTCCTTGAATAAGGTCAATTTGTTGAGACAACACGGAATGACAACATACAGTTGTAATATAAGTACACAATGCTGGTAAGGGATCTGTTATCCAGAATGCTTGGGACCTTGGGTTTTCCAGATAAGGGGTCTTTCCATAATATGGATATTCATACCTTAAGTCTACTAAAAATAATTTACACTTTAAATAAACCCAATAGGTTTATTTTGCTTCCAATAAGGATTAATTGTTAGTTGGGATCAAGTACAAAGTACTGCTTTAATATTACAGGGAAAAGGGAAATCATTTTAAAAAATTAGAATTATTTGCTTATAATGGAATCTATGGGGCAAAATTACTAAAGGGCAAAGTGGCTAACACTGGCGAAAATTCGCCAGCGTTATGTCATTTTGCCACTTCGCTGATTTACTAACGGGCATTGGTGTAAATTTGCTATCGCAGGAGATAGACTGCACTCTAACACAAGGCGAATTTTCGCACTGCGAATGGACGTAACTATGCTAATTCACTAAGATGCAGATATTCCTGAACATTACCTCTTGCGCCAGAATTGCCTTTGCTACCAGGTGAAGTGCAATAGAGTAGATAGGAGTTTGTAAAAAAAAAAGTTGAACATTCCTAAAAAAATGCAGGCATCCTTTTTACAAGGTGATAGGCTGAAAAAGATTGATATTTTTTTTTTGGGTACACATTTGATAACATATGGCACCTAAACTATACTGTGGGCACATGTGTAGGGCATTATAACAACTCTATATAATTTTATTAAGGTTCCCTGGCCTTGTGTGGTGTAATGTACAGTATTTTCTGCAGCATATACGGCCATTGTACTTTAACTGCACGCCGTATGCAAATTAGCCAATGACAGCGTAACTTCGAACTGCTGATCGTATTTTCACTAGTGCAACTTCGCAAGCGTTCGGTACCCTGTGCGCAACTTCGGATCTTTGTGAATTAGCGTTGTCCAGGTGAATTTACGCCTGGTGAAGTGTTGCGATGTGCGCATAGCCAGCGCTGGTGAATTTTTGCAGGTAAGTAAATTTGCCCCTATGGGAGTTGGCCTTCTGGATAACGGGTTTCTGTATAATAAACCCCATACCTGTATTACTATACTTGTATAAAAGAAAATTGTTTAGAGATTACATCAATAGTGTAATAAAATGGCTTTAATGGACTTACCATTTGAGATAGTGATAGAATATTATTTAAACTTTTATGATTAAAAGCTGGAGTGCACATTCATTTTATAATCATTCTATAGCCCCCTTGTTTAACTGAACTGGAAGAGTATCAGCTCTTTTTACATTTAAAAAATGCTGAATATCTGAGCTAAATCTTAAAGGAACTATTCAGTGTATAAATAAAAACGGGATAAATAGAGTCTGTGCGAAATAAATAATGTATCTGATATAGTTAGTTAGGCAAAAATGTAATGTATCAAAGTTAGTCAGTGACTATAAGGGGGCCCACATGGGACATAACTGTTCAGTGAGTTTGCAATTGATCCTCAGCATTCAGCTCAGATTCAAAAGCAACAGTTATGGCCCATGTGGCCCCCTTCAAATCACCAGGGTAACCAGTCAGTGGAAACCAAGTGAGCTGAAAAGCAGGAAGTAGTGTTCTGTTATGTTAGACATCCAGTCACTCCAGCCTTTATAAATTACATTTTGCTAACTAACTATATTAGAAACATTATTTGTTTTGTACAGCCTATCTTTTTACCCAGTTTTTATTTTTACACTGAACTGTTCCTTTAATGGTGGAATTAAAACCTAAAAACTACTAAAACCAGTAATGTAACTAGAGGGGGGCGGGCCCTGGTGCGTGACGCGCAGCCGGGCCCCCTCTGTACGTGATTTTTACAGTGGCGTGCGAGCTGCCGGGGGGCCCTGAGGGGGTGCGGGCCCTGGCCTGCTCGCACCCCCTACTCCCCCGGTGGTTCCGCCACTGACTAAAACTGTTGTATTTATATAGCGAACTTATTTTACAAGCTCAGCCATATAAAAGTATAGTGATTGTAATGTGGTGTGTGTGTATCACACTACTCATTCTCATTTAAGGATTTCGCTGTTCCTAATTTCTGATAAAGGACTCGCAATCACATTGGGCAGAAGAAGTACATGATGAGGATGTAGAGGAACTGGAGGATACTAAAGCCGACAGTTCAGGGAAGCTGCTTTCAACAGGAAATGCTGGCAAGTTTCTAACAGAGGGATCACATTGAGAGTCCTGCTAAAAGATGGCCTAATAGAGGCTAGGTAGGGTGTTCTTTCTATACACTATCTGGTAAAGAACAGAATACTGTCTAAAAATAAACAATGGGCCATTTTATTTAGAATATGGCAAATACTATCAGGCCAGGTGTTTTGACCACTGCTGTCCTCTGAAACAGAAAACTGTCAGTCAAAACACCTCTTTCTGCTCTAAAATGAGCATAGACTGTCTCTCATGCTTACATTGTGTGGACAGACCTTTAACTCTCCTAGTGTTTGGGCAATACACTGCAAATGGCTTGTGAATCCTGCAAAAAAATCAGTCTGCGGATGGGCATCAGTCAGGTACAAAGGGAAAAAATATAAAAAAGCATGGCTGGGCCAGAACCAAACTCATGGACCAGCTGCTGAAGCTGTAATTTAAATTCTCAGACTTTGCGCAGCTGCGAAGAGACCTGAAGAAGCAGGAAGAGGATCTCTCTGTGGTTTTTGCTAGAAGAAACCTGGCCCGGAGCATTCTTCTGCTGGGCCAGGGTGTCAGGTAAGCAAAAGTAGTCACTGGGGAGGACCCTGAAGGGTAAAATGATATTCGTTCTTATTTAACCAATAATTTGTATGAAAGACATAAACAAAAATTTAAGAAAAACTTGAGCTTCATAGAAAAATTAATTTAACTAGCAAAAATGTTTGTATGTGAAGGCTCCAGTGACAACAAATGTATTTTGCTAAACTACTTTGGAATAAGGTAGAAAGGGGAAAACTGGCAGAAGGAAAAATATAGAATTTAAAATGAACAAATATTGTATGTTTAAACCAATTAGTCTATGTCAGATGCATTTTCATAATGTTTATGTTTACTTTAATTAGCCTTGAAGTGCTTTCTTTCTTTGTATTGTGGCTGCACACAGCCCTTTAAAAGAATACTAGTATATCATAATACCCCCCTTACTCCCCAAAATTTCTTTATAGTTGCTTTTACACAAGATACCATGTTTGCACATTTTAATTCATTTCTGGTTTGTTTTCTCTACATTTGCCTGCCTTCATTTCTCGTTAACAAGAAATTAACTACAGTTACTTCAGCAGAGAATTTTGCTGCATGGTGATACATTATATAATATGTAGGACTTTGTCCTTATAATTTAATCCTTAATTTACTTTTACAGCTCACAGATGTGGTCAGGAGGAAATCAGAGCACCTGGGAAATATTCCACACTGTGAAGCCGGGATTCTGCAATGTAAACATCTAATTTACTGTAACATATGGTATCCCAAAACCCAGAACAAACCCCAAGGTCTCAGTCTAGGCTCACACTTCTGCCTATAATAACCGTCTTTCACTTTAAGAGTAGCCCTCCACTACTCTTAACGTGAGAGGACCAAGGGGGGAGTTCTGGGCAGACAAGGGAACCAAAATACACACAGGAAGAACTAGGAACAGGTAGCGTAGTCGAAGGTCAGGCAGAGGTTGATACCAATCAGGAGTGAAGTAAGGACACAGGCTGGGTTCAAACCAAACAGTAACACAGTACAAAGTCAGGATCAGAGAGAATTGTCAGAAACAGGCAAAGGTTGGTACAGGCAGTGAACAAGCAGTAGTGAGGGACAGGCAGGGGTCACAACACAGTAATCAGACTTGAATCACACCCAGGAAATATCAGGAAATAGATCTACTGTACATTGGGCATTGGGCAATAAGTCAGTGCAGAGTAGGGGGGTTTATAGCCAAACTAATGGCTTACACTGATCACCTGTAGCCGGATTAGCAACAAGTGAGAGAAGCCTTGCCTAATTGCAATTACTAGGAAAGCAATAGGAATGAACCAGGACCTTAGCTGTCTGCTCACATAGTAAATAGTAACATAGTAAGTAAGGTTGAAAAAAGACACACGTCCATCAAGTTCAACCTTTTTTTTTTTTTTTATCTGCCTGCAAGTTGATCCAGAGGAAGGCAAAAAAAAACCCCATCTGAAGCCTCTCCAATTTGCCTCAGAGGGGGACAAAATTCCTTCCTGACTCCAAAATGGCAATCGGACTAGTGTCACGGTCGGCACCCAACACCAGAACAAATGCCAAGCACCCTGGTCTCGGCTCGTGCTTCACCTGTAGTGTGACCGCCGTTGGCCTCGGTAGGAGCCCTCAGCTACTTGGATGCCACCAGGACTTAAACGAGAGGTGCAAGGCTAGAGGTTCTGGATAAGCAGAGGGGCACGACTGTTAGCAAAGTCTTTGGGCAGAAGGTCGTGGTACAAGGTGTTAAACGGGATCATAGTCGGAACTGGCCGGGTCGAGGCAGGCAGAAAGTGAGCGTAAACAAATCAGGCCGGGTCTGGGAAGGCAGCGTTCAAAGCGAGGTCAGGCAGGCAAGGGTCAAAACTGGGAGATCAATCAGAGGGATAAGGCAGAAGAGGTAGTCGAGATTCAGGCAATGGATCAGGATACCGAGGACAGAATCGTCAGGAACAGGCAGGGGTCACAACAGGTAGTCAGAATCAAACCTATAACGGGCAATGAGAATCTGTACAATGGCCCTTTAAATTTTCGCGTCATTGCGCGCTGACATCATCACACCAGCGCGCATGTGCCAATTTATACAGCAGAGGCGCGCTGTATAATCCGGCGCATGAGGAAGCAGATGCGGCAGGCGTCCCCGCCGAGGGGGGGCAGGCGTCCCTGCCGTCCCCCCCACTAGACCACCAGGGTAAACCCTTACATTACCCACCCCTCTAGGGGGGGCCACCGGACCCCCAGGTCTCTCAGGAAACTTCTGATGGAATAGTTTCCTGAGACGGTCAGCCCTGATGTCACTGACTGAAACCCAAGAGTTCTCTTCGGGACCATAGCCCTTCCATTTAACCAAGTACTGCAGCTTACCTCGTATGAGGCGAGAATCGAGGAGCTCTTGGACTTCAAATTCAAACTGACCTTCAACCAACACTGGAGGAGGGACAGACAATTGACGGACCTGTGAAGCTGGCTTTAGAAGAGGCACATGAAAAGAATTAGACATTTTTAAATTATCAGGCAGTTTGAGACAAACAGAAGAGGGATTAATTATTTCACTGATGGGATATGGACCAATGAAACTGGGCCCCAACTTGAGAGAGGGGACTTTAACCTTAATGTTCTTAGTAGACAACCGGGTCTCCTACCTGATATTTGGGTGCCTCTCTACGAGACCTATCAGCTGCTTTTTTCTGAGCAGTTGCAGCTGCAGAAAGAGAGTCATGCACCCCAGACCAAATTTTTGCAAATTGGTTGACAGAAGAGTTGACAGAGGGTACAGAGGACAAAGAACCAGAAAAAGAAAAGGCTTTGGGATGTAAACCATTAACAATAAAAAATGGGGATTCACCAGTAGAAGAATGAGTCGCATTATTGTCAGCAAATTCTGCCCAGGGTAAAAGTTCAGCACATGAGGACTGGTTGTCAGACACATAACACCTTGGAAATTGCTCAAGAGATTGATTAACCCTTTCGGTTTGACCATTTGTTTGAGGGTGATATGCGGTAGAAAATGATAATTCAATACCAACCAAAGAGCAGAACGCTCGCCAAAACGTTGAAACAAATTGTACCCCTCTGTCAGAAACAATATTGACCGGAAACCCACCCATGCAACTTAAAAATGTTAGAAATTAATAATTCGGCTAGGTTTTTGGCAGAAGGGAGGTGTGGGAGGGAAATGAAGTGGCTCATTTTGCTAAACCTATCCACCACCACCCAAATCACAGTTTTTACCTGAGAGGAAGGAAGATCGACAATAAAATCCATCGAAAGATGGGACAATGGTCTGTCAGGAATAGGGAGTGGCCTTAACAACCCCTGTGACAATTTTTTAGAGGATTTCGACCTCTGACAAATAGGACAAGAAATAACAAATTTTCGGACATCCTGCTTAAAGGAAGGCCACCAAACATTTTGAGACAAAAGGGAAACAGTTTTAGCGATGCCAGGATGTCCTGCCATTTTGGAATTATGGGCTTCACCCAAAACCTGTTCCCTCAAATCTTCTGGAACAAAAAATCTACCCGAGGGAGTTTCTACAGGAGCAGTTGACTGAACAGAGGATAAGAGATCCCAGAGCAGCCACTATTAACTCACCGGGAATAATGGGAATGCACTCACTAGTTTCAGATGGATTGGATTCAAAACTTCTAGAGAGTGCATCCGCCTTTGTATTTTTAGTACCAGGCCTGAAAGTAAGAGTAAAGTTAAATCGGGTGAAAAACAAAGCCCATCTAGCCTGCCTAGGATTCAGTCGTCTAGCAGAGATCTAAGATCAAGCTTGGAATAAATTTTGGCATTTTTAACCTAATCAAAAAGTTCAGAAATCAGAGGAAGGGGGTAACGGTTTTTTATGGTGATCTTGTTTAGACCTCTGTAGTCTATACAGGGACGAAGACCACCATCTTTTTTCCCAACAAAAAAAAAACCTGCCCCAGCAGGGGAACTAGAGGGTCTGATAAAACCTCTTTCTATGTTTTCCTGGATATATTCTTTCATTGCCTGGGCTTCAGGCAAGGAGAGAGGGTAAGTTCGACCACAAGGAGGAGTAGACCCAGGAATAAGATCGATGGGACAGTCAAACTGCCTATGTGGGGGTAAGATCTCTGCTGCCTATACATCAGAAAAGCTTGCATAAGCTGCAGGTAAACCCTCAAGGGACGAGACTGCCACCACCGGAGGAAGGCAAGAACCCTTACTTTTAGAACCCCATTGGAGAATTTCCACTGTTACCCAATCTACATGTGGGTTATGTGCCTGAAGCCAAGGTAACCCTAAAATTAGAGGGGAAGAAGCACTCTCAATAATGAAAAAGGCTAATTCCTGAAAGTGTGAGTTGTTGGAACACATGGATAGAACTACAGTTTTCTTGGTTACCAGGCCCGAACCTAAAGGCTTTTTGTCCACCGCTAAAATTCTCATAAGAGGGCTAAGAGAGGTTAAAGGAACATTAAACCTTACTGCGAAGGCAGCATCCAGAAAATTCCCCTCTGCCCCAGGATCCACAAAAGCAGAGACCTTGACAGAGCCCGTAGGCTACTGTATGTTAATTTAACCGGTATCATAATCCTAGAGGCAGAATGGGGAGAGGAAACTTCTGCACCCAAATGGAGCTCCCCTTCTCCATTTAGGCTTGTAGTTTCCCAGCCTCTTAGGACATAGATTTAGAAAATTACCCTTTTCCCCACAGTAAATGCAAAGACCCAGATTTCACCTACGGGCCTTTTCCTCAGGAGTTAGATGGGATATGCCCAGTTGCATAGGTTCTTCCTGAGGCAAAGGCACAGAGGGAATAGGAGGTTTGACATTAGTAACCACATTGGGAAGGAAAGACTTAACATTGGAAATCCCCAAATGAAAAGAAGATCCCCTCTCACCCCTTCTCTCCCTCTGCCTTCTATCTACTTGGATGGCTAGAGACATGAGGTTAGTAGATAGCGGGTAATTCTCTAGGCTGTCTTTGACAGAGTCTGAGAGCCCTATCCGGAACTGGCTACGAAGAGCCATGTCGTTCCACCCATTTTCTACTGCCCATCTGCGGAACTCAGTGTAGTACACTTCCGCATCCCGCTTTCCATGGCGCAGCTTACAAATAGCGGAATCGGCAGAGGAAGCACGATCCAGGTCATCGTAGAGAATTGCCATAGACTTAAAGAAAGTTTCTAAGGAAAAGTGGGAGGTAACCTCAGGGCCCACATTTGGGGATCACCCTGTAGCAGGGTCATCACGAACCTCACTTTTTCTTTGCCAGTAGCGAAAGAGTGGGGGAAAAAGCTGAGGTATAGTTTGCATGCCTCTTGGAACACAAAGAATTTAGATCTGTCCCCATTGAACTTATCGGGGAACACAATCTTGGGTTCATGGGTTTTAGGCACGTTACCCATCACGGCAGAAGAACCCACAGGAGCGGCCATAGGAGGGGTGACTACTGGAGCTGGAGACTGAACAGAAGCATCCAGTCGACAAGTCAAATTGTGAAAACCTTGCATTAGGTAATCTTGCCTCTGCTCATGTTCTTCCAGGCGCTGTAACAAAGTGGTGAGTAGTGCATCAGTGGTGGAATTAGCAGCTGCTGCAGCAGCTTGACCTTCTTCGTCCATGGCCCGTTATAATGTGACGGTCAGCACCCAACACCAGAACAAATCCCAAGCACCCTGGTCTCGGCTCGTACTTCACCTGTAGTGAGACCGCCGTTGGCCTTGGGAGGAGCCCTCAGCTACTTGGATGCCACCAGGACTTAAATGAGAGGTGCAAGGCTAGAGGTTCTGGATAAGCAGAGGGGCACGACTGTTAGCAAAGTCTTTGGGCAGAAGGTCGTGGTACAAGGTGTTAAACGGGATCGTAGTCGGAACTGGCTGGGTCGAGGCAGGCAGAAAGTGAGCGTAAACAAATCAGGCCGGGTCTGGGCAGTCAGCATTCAAAGCGAGGTCAGGCAGGCAAGGGTAAAAACTGGGAGATCAATCAGAGGGATAAGGCAGAAGAGGTAGTCGAAATTCAGGCAATGGATCAGGATACCGAGGTCAGAATCGTCAGGAACAGGCAGGGGTCACAACAGGTAGTCAGAACCAAGTTCAGAATCAGAATAACAAAAAGCTAAAGGCACCAGGAACAAACCTATAACGGGCAATTAGAATCTGTACAATGGCCCTTTAAATTTTCAAATGTTCGCACCATTGCGCGCTGACGTCATCACACCAGTGCGCATGCACCAATTTATACAGCAGCACGCCCTAACAATCCAGCGCATGAGGAAGCAGACACAGCGGGCGTCCCTGCCGTCCCCCCAATAGACCACCAGGGTAAGCCCTTACACTAGTCCCTGGATCAACTTGTACTATGAGCTACTGTATCTCCCATAAACCTGTATTCCCTCACTTGCTAAAAAGCTATCCAACCCCTTCTTAAAGCTATCTAATGTATCAGTCTGTACAACTGATTCAGGGAGAGAACTCCACATCTTCACAGCTCTCACTGTAAAAAACCCCTTCTGAATATTTAGGCGGAACCTCTTTTCTTCTAATCGGAATGGGTGACCTCGTGTCAGCTGGAAAGACCTACTGGTAAATAAAGCATTAGAGAGATTATTATATGATCCTCTTATATATTTATACATAGTTATCATACCACCCCTTAAGCGCCTCTTCTCCAGTGTGAACATTCCTAATTTGGCCAGTCTTTCCTCAGAGCTAAGATTTTCCATACCTTTTACCAGCTAAGTTGCCCTTCTCTGTACCCTCTCTAATACAATAATGTCATGTTTGAGTTTTGGAGACCAAAACTGTACGGCATATTCTAGATGGGGCCTTACAAGTGCTCTATACAGTGGAAGAATGACCCCCTCCTCCCGTGACTCTATGCCCCTTTTAATACAGTTTAAGACCTTATTTGCCCTTGATGCTGCTGACTGGCATTGCTTGCTACAGCCAATTTCATCATCTACAAGGACTCCACGGTCCTTTTCCATAATAGATTTGCCTAGTGCAGTCCCATTAAGGGTATAAGTGGTTTGGACATTTTTTTTTTTTAATAGGTAACTTTTTATTAACATTTCAAAAAGAAAACAAAAAGTGGGATACAGAAAGAAAAAAAAAAGGGGGGGGGGAGGTACAGCAAGTCCATAGAAACGGAACATCATTTACATTCCATAAGCACACAGAATAATATCATGCATAATTCAAGGCAACGTTGGCAGGTGCACATCGGTCCAAGGGTCCCAAATATTCCCAAACTTTCCAGGACAACCTCTGGCTTCATAGGTCAGTTTGATCAAAGGGAGCATTTTGTTAACATATTGTACCCAGTCACCCTGTTTTGGAGGTAAAGGAGCCATCCACTTCATAATTATGACTTTCCTAGCATAGTAGAGGAGGGACCTAACTAGAACTCTTGTTCTGGTTGCATTAAGAAAGTCATCTACTAGGCCCAACAAACAAATCTCTGGGGCACAGATAGAAGGAAGGTCAAGAAGTTCCTGTATATGGTGTGTTACCGCTGCCCAATATCTAGAGATGACTGCACACGTCCAAATCATGTGCCAGTAGGACCCATCCTGATCCCCACACCGCTTGCATAGTGGTGCTGGGAGTTTCCCCATGCGGTATAACCTGTTGGGAGTGAGGTAAGTTCTTAGAATAAATTTGTGTTGAATAAGCTTGTCTCTGGCACTAATGAGGAAGTTATAAAGGTTCCCTGTTACTTCATCCCACTTATCAATACTGAGATTTGGAATATCGCTTTTCCACGCTGATAAAGCTTTATCAAAGGGTTTGGGACCAGTGTCCACAATTATGGCATATAGTTTAGAGATCATTTTGGAGGTGTCCTCTTGTCTGAGCTGGCTGAGCACCAGGGGCTCCTCTAGAACCATACCTCCTGTCCCAAACTGAGCCTGAAACATGTGGCGGAGTTGGAGATACCTATACATGGGCATATTTGGGGTCCCAGTTTTGTCCCTCAATGGGTTCATATCAATGAAGTTAGAACCATCCACTAAGTCCGCCAAATACTTTATTGCTTTGGGTGCCCAATATCTGGTGATCTCCGTATCTAGAAAATGGTGTAAATGGGAATTTCCCCATAAGGGAAGTGCTGTGGATACAATTGGGGGTTTGGTTCGGGTTAGTTTCATTACTGTCACCCACGCTAACCATGGAGCTTTCATGCAAGGTGGAAAGTGTGGAATATCCTTCTCCTTTCTAAAGACACAGTTCCGCAGAGCCTCCAGAGAGCCCACATATTTGGCTTGCAGAATTACATTGGGATTCTCCAGGTCCTGTGTTAGCCACCAATTAATGTAAGCCAGCTGGGCTGCCAGATAGTAAGCATATAGATTGGGCAATCCCAATCCCCCACTATCATACGGTGCCATTAACGTGCTCTGAGACACTCTCGGGACTTTATTACCCCACAGAAAGGGTCTAATCAGGGCTTGTATAAAGTCTAAGGTATCTTTAGCTATGCTCAGCGGTGAATTATGCAGTACATATAGGTACTTTGGTAGAAAGATCATTTTGATTACGTTAGTTCTGCCCCAGAGGGTAAGGGGGAGTGAACTCCAGGATATCAACGCTGATGTGAGCTGTCTAGTGATGGGGGAAATGTTCTGGGGTACAAATTGCTCTAAGTCCCTATGGATATGTATCCCCAGATATTTAAAGGTAGTGACCCATTGCAGTCTGTGGTCAGCTGCCAGACCAGGGTCCAGGTCTTGTTCTAGAGGGAAAACTACAGACTTGGCCCAGTTGATGCGTAAACCAGCATATTTAGTAAATGTGTCAAACAGATCTAGTACCCCTACCAAGGAAGGACCCATGTCAGCTAAGTATAGCAATACATCATCCGCGTATAAGGAGATTTTCTCCTCAATGTCGCCATATTTGAGCCCTTTAATCTGCGGTGATGTTCTGATCTGTATGGCCAGTGGTTCTATAGCCAGCGCAAAGAGAAGGGGGGACAGAGGGCATCCCTGTCGGGTCCCCCTTCCTAGCTGAAAATTATCAGTTATAAAATCATTAACCTGTACTTGGGCCATTGGTTTTTGGTATAGGAGTTGGACCCACTTAATATACCGATCCCCAAACCCATAGCGCTTCATGATTCCCCATAGATAAGCCCATTGGATAGAATCGAAGGCTTTTTCTGAGTCAAGCGACAGTATCACCCTGGAACCTATATTGTCATGTGGGACCTGCGAATTAAAGTAAAGCCTCCTTAGATTTACATCAGTGGCGCGATCAGGCATAAAACCAGTCTGATCAGTATTCACCAATTCGGTGATAACCAGCTTGAGCCTGATAGCCAACACTTTCGCTAGGATCTTAGCATCTACGTTAAGAAGGGATATTGGACGGTACGACCCACAGGATTCCACATCCTTCCCCTCCTTATGTATCAAAACAATTAAAGCATTACTAAATGATGGAGGCAATGTACCCTGGTCATAGGCCTGTGCCAGAATATCACATAATGTACCCGTTACTTTCTTTCCCAAGGCCCTATACCATTCTACTGGTAGACCATCAGGTCCAGGAGATTTCGAGGCCGCCATTGCACTGATCGCCTCTTGAATTTCGGCAGCCGTTATAGGGCTATCTAATAGAGCAGCATATGCGGGATGAAGTTTGGGGAGAGGTATGGTTGTTATGAAGTTGTCCAACTGCGTCTGGGAGTATTTGGCTTGGGTACCGTACAATTCGGAAAAGTACTCCCTAAATTGGGCAGCTATCTGCTTAGGATCAGTTAGGATACAGCCCTCTCCAGTCCTGATTCTATGAATCACTGTCTTAGGCACAGCTATTTTGGAAAGGAATGCTAGAGTTTTACCCGACTTCTCTCCCTGTTCAAACCCCCTTTGGGAGGCATATAACAACTTTTTCTGGGTCAGTTCAGTGAATTTACACTTCAAAGCTGTTTGAGCTTGGACCAGAAGAGCATGGCCCCCCTCTGAAGGAGCTGCAATATAAGCTTGCTCAACCCGTTCCACCTCCTCAGCAGCCTGTTGGACCTGTAGCTTAGTATTAGCCCTAACAGCATTAATTGTTTGAATAATGTCTCCTCTAGCCACTGCCTTGAAAGCATCCCTGTAATGGAGTCCGAAATCGGTTTACAAAATGGTGGCCAAGATGGCGTCCAAGATGGCGGCTCCCTGGTTCCTCACGGACGCAGCCGGATGATGTCGACCTCTTCCCGCACTCTGATTGGTCGCCGGCGACGGAATGGACGTCGGCGTCAATAATTGGCGCCGGCGTCAGTCGCACATGTCAGCGCGTCGGTCGCTGACGCCAGCGCGTCCGCGCACACGTTATGACGCCAATGCGTCCAAATTGGCGCCAAATCTGGGACTATATTAAGGAGCTCTGGGAATTCACCTATGCCCAATTATAGGTTTTAGCTTGCTACTCCTGGGTGTGATCTTGTGAAAATCCTTTTTATCCGTGTACCGACCTTTGCCTGAATTCCTCGACCTTGAACCTCTTCTGCCTGGACTGATCTTGTTGCCTGTTTGACCATTCTTTCGTCTCATCCTTATCTGTACTGCGAACTTGGACATTGTTATTTCCTCCCTTGGTCCTCACTACCTCTGAGGCCTTTGGGCCTTACATTATAATTGGGCCATGGACCCTTCGGAGGAAAATCCAGCGCCACCTGATGTTGGAGGAGCGCTTCGTGGTCTGGCTTCTCGGATGCAGTCCTATGAGGTACAGCAGTCTCATTTTTGTCAGGCCTTGGAAACAGTACTGGCAAAGTTGTCGGCCCTAACACCTGCTGATCCAGTTCCTGTACCCATACCCGTGGCTCCACTCCAGGTCTCCGAGCCCCGCATTCCGGCTGCCCCACTCTACAGTGGTGACCCCGAAGCTTGCCGCGGGTTTATCAACCAGTGCGAGGTCCACTTTACACTCTCACCCAGCCAATTCGTCTCCGAACGTGCCAAGGTGGGCTTCATATTCTCCCGCCTGCAAGGGAAGGCATTGGAGTGGGCTTCACCGCTATGGGAGAAGGAAGATCCTATTATTGACAATGCCAGGTCCTTTGTTCGCGAACTTCATGTTGTGTTTGATGCTCCGGGTCGTGCCACAGCTGCTTCCGCACGCCTGTTCCATCTTCAACAGGGAACTCGCCCTGTCTCGGAGTACGCCATCGAATTTCGCACCCTGGTTGCAGAAACTTCGTGGAATAATGACGGGTATCACGCTGCCTTTTACAACGGCCTGGCGATAAGTATAAAGAATGATCTGGTGTCCAGGGAAATTCCATCCCGCTGGGAAGATCTAGTCGCCTTGGCCATAAAGGTCGATACTCGGCAGGGGGAGTTTCAAGCTGAGCTCGACAGAGAGCGCTCCCCAACCAAGAGATTCCACAGGTTTCAACCTACTCTGGCTCCTCGTTTTCAAAGACCCTTCCTTCCCAATCCGGCTTCCACTTTGTCTTCTCCAACTCCTGCGGCTTCTGCTTCTTCTTCCCTGCCTACGGAAGAACCTATGCAGATCGGACGGGCCCGTCTTACCGAACAGGAAAAGCTTCGGAGAAGGGCTGCTGGACTTTGCCTCTATTGTGGTGGAAAATCCCACTTCGCCTATGAGTGCCCAGTGAAGCCGGGAAACGCCAACACCTAGGTAAGACTGGGGAGACTTACCTGGGTGGAATTGGTCCCTCTCCCCATTCTTCTGCTCAACGCTTCCTCCTTCCTGTACAGATTCGTTTTGGAACCCAGACGATTTCTTCCGAAGCCTTCCTTGATTCCAGCGCAGCTGGGAATTTCATGGATAAAGTCTTCGCTGAAAGTCACTCCATTCCCCTGCAATCTCTGGCTGTTCCCCTTCGTGCATTGGCGATTGATGATCGACCGTTGTCTTCTGCTATTATTTCTCACTCCACCGATGAACTTTCTGTTATTGTGGGAACCATGCATCTTGAAAGATTGTCTTTTCTTTTAATTGACTGTCCGTCCACTCCCATTGTGCTTGGTTTACCCTGGTTGAATACCCACAACCCAGTAATAGACTGGGCTTCCTCTCAAATCTCCCGTTGGAGTCCTTTCTGCCAACAAAATTGTTTACCCACCAAATCCATCATTAAAGTTTCATCTGTGTCTCCAAATTCTTCTCTGCCCTCTGTTTATCAAGCCGCTATCCAAAGATTCATTGGCTTTGCCAACTATTACAGACAATTCATTAAGGGGTTTTCATCCAAGGTGGCTCCCATTCTTTCCCTCATCCGAAAAGGGGGTAAGCCTCAGCATTGGCCACCTTTAGCTTTGGAGGCATTCAAGACTCTTAAAACTTCTTTTTCTTCCGCTCCCATTCTCAGACACCCAGAACCTCTCCAACCATTCTTCATTGAAGTGGATGCTTCAGATATCGGTGCTGGAGCAATTTTGTCTCAAAGAGCGTCTTCTGATGGAAAACTACATCCCTGTGCCTTCTTTTCGAAAAAATTCACCTCTTCTGAACAAAATTATGACGTGGGAAATCGTGAGTTACTGGCCGTCAAGCTTGCTTTAGAAGAATGGAGACATTTGCTGGAAGGTTCTTCTGTTCCTGTGACCATCTATACAGACCATAAAAATCTAGAGTATATTCAGACACTCAAACGCCTCAATCCTCGTCAAGCTAGGTGGGCACTATTCTTCTCTCGCTTTAATTTCATTTTAACCTTTCGGCCTGGTGCTAGGAACAAGAAGGCGGACGCTCTTTCCAGAAGCTTTCTTCTCGAAGATCTCAATTCTGCAGAACCAGAATCCGTTGTGCCTCCTACAAAGATCATCGCTGCTCTATTTCCCTCTTTGGCCTCTCAATTATTGTCTGTTCAATCTTCTGCTCCTGTTGGAACTCCTGTTGGTGTTGCCTTTGTCCCTCCTGAACTTCGTCATTCCATTTTGGTTCAGTCCCACAGCTCCAAGCAGGCCGGTCATCCGGGAATCAGAAAGACCACTGAACTCCTGTCTCGTCTTGTATGGTGGCCTTCTCTAAGAAAAGAAGTCAAAGACTTTGTTTCTTCTTGCTCTGTGTGTGCTGTATCCAAGTCTGGACATTCCCCTCCTAAGGGGTTACTCCTACCACTACCCATTCCCTCCCGCCCATGGACTCATCTATCTATGGACTTCATTGTGGATCTCCCTAATTCCTCCGGTTACACAGTTATTTGGGTGGTGATTGATAGATTCAGCAAAGTGGCACATTTTACTCCTCTTCGGAAACTCCCCTCTGCTCCTGAACTTTCCTCACTGTTTATTAAACACATTTTTCGCCTCCGCGGTTTCCCTGCCGAAATTGTCTCTGACCGTGGATCGCAATTCATTTCCAAGTTTTGGAGGTCCCTGTGTAAAGCCCTTGGTGTTTCTCTTCAGTTTTCCTCTTCTTACCACCCACAGTCTAATGGAGCGGCAGAGAGGGTTAATCAGGCCCTTGAACAATTCCTCCGATGCCATGTATCTTTGTGCCAGGACGATTGGGCTGATCTACTTCCGTGGGCTGAATTCGCACATAATAATGCCTTACATGTTTCTTCTGGAAAATCTCCGTTTTTCTGTATGTATGGTCTTAATCCTTTGGCTTTTCCTCAGGACTTATTACTCACCAATGTCCCTGCCGCCAATGACCAAGCTGCCCACATGTCGGCCATCTGGCACGCCACTGTCGTTAATCTGGAGAAAAGTTCCTTGGTCCAGAAGAAATTCGCCGATCAGAGAAGAATTCCTTCCCCTCCGTATGCACCCGGTGACAAGGTTTGGCTGTCTACACGGAACATTCGTCTCAAAATCCCCTCTCCTAAACTTGGTCCCAAGTTTATTGGTCCCTTCTCCATCGCTGAGATCATCAATCCGGTGGCGGTCCGTTTACAACTTCCCCCGGAAATGCGGATTCCGAACGCCTTCCATGTCTCCTTGCTCAAACCTGCAGGTACTTCTTCTTCTTCTTCCTCCTCAGCTCCTGTCATGGTGGACGGTCATCAGGAATTTGAGGTGAAAAGAATCCTGGACTCCCGGGTTTCGAGGGGTATCCTACAATACCTCATTGAGTGGAAGGGGTTTGGCCCTGAGGAGTGTTCCTGGGTAAGAAGTTCGGATGTCCATGCTCCTCTCCTGGTCCGAAAATTTCATCGGCAGTTTCCTTCTAACCCAGGTGGTCCTGAGGCCCCCCCTAGGGAGGGGGGTACTGTAATGGAGTCCGAAATCGGTTTACAAAATGGTGGCCAAGATGGCGTCCAAGATGGCGGCTCCCTGGTTCCTCACGGACGCAGCCGGATGATGTCGACCTCTTCCCGCACTCTGATTGGTCGCCGGCGACGGAATGGACGTCGGCGTCAATAATTGGCGCCGGCGTCAGTCGCACATGTCAGTGCGTCGGTCGCTGACGCCAGCGCGTCCGCGCACACGTTATGATGCCAATGCGTCCAAATTGGCGCCAAATCTGGGACTATATTAAGGAGCTCTGGGAATTCACCTATGCCCAATTATAGGTTTTAGCTTGCTACTCCTGGGTGTGATCTTGTGAAAATCCTTGTTATCCGTGTACCGACCTTTGCCTGAATTCCTCGACCTTGAACCTCTTCTGCCTGGACTGATCTTGTTGCCTGTTTGACAATTCTTTCGTCTCATCCTTATCTGTACTGCGAACTTGGACATTGTTATTTCCTCCCTTGGTCCTCACTACCTCTGAGGCCTTTGGGCCTTACAATCCCACAGGAGAGCAGGAGATGTTGAGTTACTATTTTCCTCCCAATAATGCTCAGCTGAGGTCTGAATTTTTTCTACGACTTCCTCCTGTGAGAGCCATAAGGAGTTCAGTCTCCACCTTTTGAACCCCTGATGCGGGTACAGTTGCAACTTAATACGTAAGGGGGAGTGATCAGAAATGGATCTTGGTTCGTAATTGATGTCTACAATCTTAGCGGCCACTTCTGGTGAAACCAGGGCCATGTCGATAAGTGACAAGGTTCGATGGGTCCCTGAATGACATGAGTAGGACTGGGCAGAGGGGTTCCTAGCTCTCCAAATATCCAGCAATCCCATACTATCCACCCAGTTTTTAAATTTAGACGGTGTAGTGTCTATGGAGTTAAGTCTATCAAGGGACGGGATTAGGCAGCAATTAAAGTCACCTACCCAGCACTTGTACCCAAGTGTAAAGGTAAGGTAAAGAGAGGGGAGGGGAAGAAAAAACCCACAAAATATAACCCTAGCCCTCCCTGCCCACCCTGTAAACTGGGGTGGGCCTTGGCCCCAAACTGAAGTAAGCAAACATTTGCAAGGGACGATTGAACCATTGCAGTAGTAATTGCACTCAACTTAAACTTGTAAACATATCATATTACCCAATGCGCTCCGAGTCCCAACAGTGAACAGAGTCTCCAAATGTCCGAACCTGGGGTCCCCCAGGTGTAGTTGTTGGCTCTCCCGCTCCATGATGGGCAACAGTCTAGCAGGAGGGGAGCATGTGTGAGACATTCGAGCACTTGAAATAACCTGCATCTTGGGACAACTCACATTGCAGTAGGAAGGTGTTCAGGCTCTGCGTGGTGAAGCCGGTGCGCCTTGCCGTTCCAGCCAGTCCATGGCACTCTGGGGATTATCGAAGAAACGGGTGGTCTCACCATCAATCAGACGGAGTTTTGCGGGGAACACAGTTGAATAAGGAATTCCTTTGTCTCTTAGCTTCTTTCGGACTTCTGCAAATTTTGCCCTCTGACGCTGCACTTCAAGTGTATAGTCCGGAAAGAACAGTAGTTTAGCGTTCTCTATAGTAATGTCCCCTTTCACTCGCATTTGTTTAAGGATAGCGTCTCTGTCTCTGTAATTGAGAATTTTGGCTATCATAGTGCGTGGAGGTGCACCCGGAGGCGGAGGGCGCCCGGGGATTCTGTGAGCCCGCTCAATTAGGAAAAGAGGAGAAAGGTACCGTGCCTCAACATGTTGTTTGATCAGGGCCTCTAGGAAGAGTTCCGGGTTGCGCCCTTCTTGGCCTTCAGGTATACCCGTGATGCGGATATTATTCCGCCGCTGCCGGCCTTCCAAATCATCAGCCCTGGCTCTACACATCTTTAGCTGTTGTTGTAGATCACTGATGGAATGCGGAACATCTCTAGTAACATCCTCGATGTCGGAGATTCTCCTCTCCGCCTCCACGGTCCGCTCACGCACCTTCTGAAGATCTTGGTGTAGGAGCGCCAAATCAGTTTTAACCTCCTCGATCCTGGTATCGATTTTCACCTCCACCGCAGTCCTAGATTCACGGATCGCAAGGAGGACTTCTTGCAGTGTCGGTTCCGGATCAGACTGGTCCGCACACTGACCTGGTGGAGGTTGTGAAGATGGCGGGTCCGTTCTGTGGAGTCGGGCGCCATCTTGATTCTGTAGCCTGACATATTTGTCCATTTTAGACGCTGTTGTGTCGCTAGCTTTCTTGTGGCCCCCCATCTGCGGCAATACAGGTGGTGTTAGGTAGCCGATTATTCAATTTCGTGGCTGTGGAGCCCTCTGATCAGTCAGCACGGATCAATGACACCGGAGCTCAGCGGGAACACGTCTTACTACATTGGCGGTTAGGCCACGCCCCCGGTTTGGACATTTTTACATCCCAGGTGCACGACTTTACATTTATCAACATTAAATCTCATTTGCCACTTAGCTGCCCAGATTGCCAGTTTGTCAAGATCGTGTTGCAAGGATGCCACATCCTGGATGGAATTAATTGGGCTGGATAGTTTTGTGTCATCTGCAAACACTGATACATTACTTACAACACCCTCCCCTAAGTCATTAATGAACAAGTTAAATAAAATTGGACCCAATACCAAGCCCTGAGGGACTCTACTAAGAACCTTACTCCAAGTAGAGAATGTACATTAACAACCACCCTCTGTACCTGATCCTGTAGCCAGTTTCCTATCCATGTGCAAACAACTTCATTAAGCCCAACAGACCTTAGTTTAGAAAGCAGTCGTTTGTGGGGCACAGTATCAAATGCTTTGGCAAAATCCAAATAGATCACATCTACTGCCCCCCCACTGTCCAGCATCTTACTAACCTCATCATAAAATCAAATTTTTCTGACATGACCTATCCTTCATAAAGCCATGCTGATTGCTGCTCATAATGCCATTCACTAGGACAAAATTTTGAATGTGATCCCTTAACAAGCCTTCAAATAATTTGTCACAGATGTCAAGTTTACTGGCCTATAATTGCCAGGCTGAGATCATAATCCCTTTTTAAGTATTGGAATAACATCAGCTTTTCTCCAATCCATAGGCACCATACCAGATGAAAGTGAATCTGAGAAAATCAGAAATAGGGGCTGGTCTAAAACTGAACTAAGCATTCTTAGAACCCGGTGGTGTATGCCATCAGGCCCTGGAGCCTTGTTTACATGAATTTTTATTAAAGCATTATGAATCATATCCTGCCATTGACTAGATTGAGCTGAGCCATTAGTGCAGCTATAAAGTGAGCCTGGGAACTCAGACTCCTCTACTGTATACACTGAAGAAAAGAACTGATTTAACACATTTACCTTTTCTGTATCTGTTACAACCATACTGGTATCATTATTTAATCAAGCAACACTCTCAACCTGCATCTTTTTAATATTAATGTATTTAAAAAACTTTTTAGGATTAGTTTTCACGTCCACCGCAATTAACTCTTCATTTCCTTTCTTTGCCTTCCGGATTGCTGATTTACAACATTTATTACAGTGTTTATATTCATTAAATGCAGCTTCTGTCCCAACAGATTTGTAGTTTTTTTTTTCACAAATGTTTTTATTCGTTTTTCAATATGCATATAAGGAAAAAAAAAAAGAAACAGAAAGGAAAATAAAATAATGTAAACAGTCAAGTACAGATTGAAATGCAAAGATTTGTAGTTTTTAAATGCCTTTCTCTTCTTTCCTATTAACTTCTTTACTTCTGTATTAAGCCACATAGGATGATTCTTAGAGCTTCTACATTTACTCCTTAAGGGAATAAATTGAGAACAGTAATGATTTAATATCATTTTAAATGACAACCATTTCTGTTCTGTGTTTTTAGCTGAAAACTTAATGCCCCAATCAATGCTCTGTAGGGCACTAAAATTAGCTTTTCCAAAATTCATGGTTTTTATTGCCCCAGTATATATTTGTTTTTTCAACCAGACATTAAATGATATAACATTATGGTCACTATTACCCAGGGGTTCAATCACTTGCACATTTGCTATAAGTTCTGGGTCATTTGAGATCACTAGATCCAGAATAACATTTTTTCTGGTAGGCTCCGCAACAACCTGTGCCATAAAATTGTCATGCAACAAGCTTATAAACGTGTTCCTTTTAACTGATGTGGCAGTACTGTTGCTCCAGTAAATATCTTGATAATTAAAATTCCCCATTATCATTACTTTAACCAAACTAGCAGCCTTTTCTATTTGCATCAGGAGCTTCACCTCCTCCTCACTTACATTAGGGGGTCTATAGCACATGCCTACAATTAATTTGCTGGACTCTTTACAATTGGTGAAGAACACCACCCGTAAGACGTCTGCCCTCTCATTTTCTAACATAACCTCCTCCTTTATATAAGCTATTAAATCCTGCCTAACATATAGACATACCCCTCCTCCTTTTCTATTGCCTCTGTCCCTCCGAAACAAAGTATAGCCACTGATATTAACTGCCCAGTCATGCGACTCATTTAGCCATGTTTCGGCCACACCAATCACATCATATTTTCCTTCCAGCACCAGCACCTCCAGCTCCCCCATTTTACCAGTCAGACTCCTTGCATTTGCAAACATACATTTAATACTGGTACCATATTTAAGACATGTGGTCCTCCCTATCCTTAACAGTACCCCCAGCCAAATCTCCTCCCCCATTTTCCCTTTCTTTGCCCACTACCTCATCTGACCTGTCTTCCACTGAATCTTTTACTGAACCCCCCCACACCTAGTTTAAAATCTCCTCCAACCATCTAGCCATCTTCTCTCCCAAAACAGCTACACCATCATCATTGAGGTGCAGCCCATCCCTAGCAAAGAGCCTGTAGCTGACTGAGAAATCAGTCCAGTTCTCCAAAAACGCTCCTCCCTACACCATAGGGGTATATTTATTAAAGAGTGAAGTTATAGATAACCACAGTCCGCTAGAGTGAAATACCGCCTCTCTCCATTCATTTATATGGGATTTTTAAAGGCATAGTTATCAAAGGGTGAAAGTGAAAGTTCACCCTTTGATAAATACGCCTTTAAAAATCCCATAGAAATGCATGGAGATAGACGGTATTTCACTCAGCAGAATGTGGTCATCTCTAACTTCACTTTTTGATAACTATACCCCATTGGGTAAAGGTAATGCAGACAGCATATATACAGC
Organism: Xenopus laevis; assembly: GCF_017654675.1. NCBI lineage: Eukaryota > Metazoa > Chordata > Amphibia > Anura > Pipidae > Xenopus > Xenopus laevis. Next base: position 101,622,780 of record NC_054371.1, on the reverse strand, counting down.
AGGTCACTGGTTTGATTCCAGAATGTTTCACTAACAAAGTTTCAGTGGAATTGTTGCTAGCCCAATATTGAACAATCCTGTACTAAACAGGTATGCCAGTCTTGACATTACTTAGCGCTTACTTTCAGCCATTTCATGTGTCTGTCTCAAGTAATGCTCTGATGTTGCTGGTTAGTATATTATTATTGTTATAATTAATTTTGTATTAATATGTATTTATAAAATGCCATTGTATTCTGTGGTGCTATAGAATACATGTGTGTATATACTGAACATACAAAATTATATACAAATACAAACAATAACTGATAAAAGAGGTAAATTGGGCCCTGCCCAAACAAGCATACATACAAGGACTTCTTTCTTGTGGGGAAGTTTAATTTTTCAACTTTCCAGATTGAGTTTCTGTCTGAGTTTCCTGCTACTTCTTCGTGTAGGACTTTCACAGTCACCTGACACACAGTGAGGTAGTAGGATATCTCTGGGGACGCTGGGACACGAACAGTCAGTGTAAGGATGGCATGACTGAATTGTGAATTGTAAGAATGGAGCTCTATAAAATTTCCTTTCACCATTTGTTCCTATTTTAAACATTTGGTTTTACAGGTAATAACGTTATGATCTGTTTATAGTGCTCAGGTGTGCTCAGGGCTTTCCCATGTTGTGCATGCCAGAGAGACATATAATCTGCTGCTGCCATTGAGGAGGAGGAGGTAATTCTTAGGTGAAAATAGAAGGTGGCATATTAACTCTAGAATCTTAAAATGGAGTTATATAATATATCAAATTGCTAAAATGGATTAACAAAAAATAGCTGTATACATTACTCCAAGCTTCCTTCTTCAAGTCTTTCTTCTCTCAGTCCACACATTTTTACCACCAGATATACCAGAGCTTGGTTTTCTCTTTTGGGTTGGTATCATAGTCATCCCCAAAACCCAGCACTGCCATCCCTGCAGGACATAGAGGCACAGATAGATTATCAGCTCAAATTGCAGGGCACAGAGAACAGTTTCCAACAGTGGCGTAACTAGAGTTTGTGCCCCCCCCCCCGCAGAGAAACTTTCAGGCCCCACCCCAGCAAGGAGGGAATAGAAAGAAAGGAGATAATGTGAATTGAGAGAACCAAAGAAAAGAGCAGAGGAATAAAATGGGAGGGCATGAGACAAAGGTGCATAAAGTGAAGTGAAAAAATAGAAAATAATGAAGAAGCAGAGAGCAAGTAGAAACAGACAGCATTATAGATAACTGTGAGAACGTACGCATGCGTCCTGTTCGGCGCAGGCGCGGGCGCGTTAATGCGCGTCGTCGTCTGACGCGGGACGCTGGCAACGGTCGCGGGCGCGGAGGCGCCGGCGACGGTCGCGGGCGCAAGGACGTAGGCGGAAACGCCTGTGATGGACGTGCTGGCGTCAGTTCCGCGACGTCAGCGTAGGGACGCCAGTTTGGCGCCAAAGTATCTGTATTTAAACCCAAACCAGACTAAGATGCATTGCCTGGTTATTAGGTTGTTTGAACTGAAACCCTAGCGTCTTGAACTTTTGGATTCCTGATTATCGACCCTTGCCTGTACCCGGATTTGACTACTGCCGCCTGTCTCGACCTTCTTGCCTGTCTCATCTTTTACGAATCTTGCTGCCTGCTTTTGACCTCGGACCTCCTGACTACGACTTTGCCTAATCCCTTGTACTTCGCTTATCGTCTCACTGGCTACTCTCCACAACCCTGCTCCCTGTTCCACTCCAGGTGGGTAGCGGTTGTGTGAGGCGCTTGTGGGTTCATTATCTTCTGCTCCAGCTCCTTCTACGACTGGATTATACTGGTGAGTCCTGACAGTATAACCAGGCCAGATGGATCCAGCTGAAGGGGCGTCCCCGTTTGCTGTCCTGACTCAACAGCTGTCATTCCTCACGCAAGCTGTCCGGGAGCTGCAAAGTGGTTATACTCAGCTACAGGAGCACATTAGGACCCATCCACCAGCTGTTCTCCCTTCCACGGCCGCTGCAACGGAAGTTCAGGTGATCACTTCTGAAATTTCGGAACCTAAGGTGGCCTTTCCGGAAAAATTTGCTGGCGACCGAAAGATGTTTCGGAACTTCAGGAGCAATTGCAAACTGCTGTTTTCGCTCAAACCGCACACCTATCCTAATGAGCAGACCCGAGTCATCTCGTTTCTTACAGGAGAGCCACAGACGTGGGCCTTTCGTCTTATGGATCGTCACAGTCCTGTATTGGTCACAGTAGACTCCTTCTTCGATGCTATGGCAGTTCTTTTTGATGATCCTCACAGAGCCACTACTGCTGAAGCCTCCCTGCGTGCCCTGAAGCAAGGTAGCTGCCCAGCGGAAGACTACACCCTGGAATTCCGGCAATGGGCAGATGACACGGAATGGAACCCGGCAGCACTTAAAAATCAATATCGTTTCGGACTTTCTTCTGAATTAAAGAATGAATTAGCCCGTACTGGCATTCCTGACAGTTTGGAGGATCTCATCTCTCTTTCCATCCAGCTGGATCGGAGACTCAGAGAACGCAGAGAGGAAGAACAGGCAGAGAGAGCAGGCCTTCCACCTCAGTCGTGGATGTTACCAACCGATCCACCTCCTATTCGAATGCCTTCCACTTTTCCTCCAGCTGTCCCTCCGCCCATCTTCAGCGCAGCTCCAGAGCCTATGCAGATTGGAGCCATTAGATCTGCATTAACTCCAGAGGAACGGATCAGACGTCGCAGACTCAACCTCTGCCTTTATTGTGGACAAGCTGGCCATTTGCTTCGGGGTTGTCCGATCCGTCCAACGGGTAAGAGGTTGTTAGAAAGAGACTTTTCCGGTTGCCATGTTCCCGTGCCTCTCCTGACTGTCTCTTTATCTTTGCAGTGGGGAGACAAGCGGGTAGAGCTTCAAGCAATTCTTGATTCTGGGGCCAGCGGGTGTTTCTTGGATAATAAAGTGGCACTACAGTTCCAGATTCCACTCCAGTCTAAGAAGAACCCCATAGCCCTCCGTGTGGCAGATGGTTCTCTGATTACCTCAGGCCCTGTGGTGCAAGAGACTGTCTCACTTTTTGTTGTATTAAATAAAGGGCATGCTGAAGTCATGAACTTCGATGTGGTTTCCTCTCCTTTATTTCCCGTCATCCTGGGGTTACCATGGTTGCAGAAACACAACCCATCCATCAACTGGGCTACCGGTGAAGTGAACTTTCTTTCAAATTTTTGTTCCTCTCGATGTATTTCTTCTTCAAATAGAGTTTGTTCGTTATCTCCTGCCTCTGAAATTCATAATCTTCTTCCTCAAGCTTACTGGGAATTTACGGACGTTTTCAATAAAAAGGGGCGGACAAGTTACCTCCTCATCGTATTTACGACTGCCCTATTAACCTTCTTCCAGGGGCTCAGATTCCTTTTGGACGAGTTTATCCTTTATCCGAGTCTGAACTGTCGGAACTTCGTTCTTATTTAGATGAGAATCTGGCCAAAGGGTTCATTAGACAGTCTTCTTCTCCAGCAGGAGCCGGGATCTTCTTTGTCGAAAAGAAGGATCATTCATTAAGGCCGTGCATTGACTACCGGGACCTGAACAAGATTACTATCAAAAATCGTTACCCACTTCCTCTTATTCCTGAACTTTTTCAACGCTTGGCGGAAGCTAAGATCTTTTCTAAACTGGATCTCCGCGGCGCATACAATCTCGTCAGAATAAGAGAAGGCGATGAATGGAAGACGGCTTTTCGTACTCATTACGGGCATTTTGAATACCTGGTCATGCCCTTTGGTCTCTGCAACGCGCCTGCAACGTTTCAACATTTCGTTAATGATGTATTCAGAGACTTTCTTGATATATTCGTCATCATTTATTTGGATGATATCCTTGTTTTTTCTAATTCTTTGGAAGAACACAGATCACATTTAAAGGGGGTTTTGGCTCGTCTGCGCATTCATCAGCTTTATGCTAAGGTCGAGAAATGTGTCTTTGAACAAACATCTGTGGACTTTTTAGGTTTTTCCATTTCTCCTCAGGGATTTCAGATGGACTCCAAGAAGATCTCTGCAATTCTTGATTGGCCAATTCCATCTTCCAAAAAAGCGGTTCAACGTTTTATTGGTTTTGCAAATTTTTATAGAAAATTTATAAAGAATTTTTCCCAAGTCATTCTTCCGATTACTGAGTTGACTCGCAATAATCAAAAGTTTTGCTGGTCACCACAGGCTCAGGTGGCTTTTGAGAAACTGAAGGCACTCTTCACTTCAGGCCCAATTCTTCACCATCCAGACGTTTCCCTTCCTTTCATCTTGGAGGTTGACGCTTCAGAACTTACGGTGGGTGCTGTGTTGTCGCAAAGAAATGGAATTCAGGAGGATCTTCATCCTGTTGCTTTTTTTTCTCGTAAGTTGGCCAAGAGCGAATGTAATTATGATGTTGCCGACCGCGAATTACTTGCTATTAAGTTAGCACTTGAAGAGTGGAGGTATCTCCTTGAAGGGTCTAAACATCCTATTCTCATCTTCACGGATCATAGGAATCTGGAGTATTTACGTTCGGCCAAGTTGAGACCTAGACAAGCAAGGTGGGCTTTATTTTTCATGAGATTCAATTTTCATCTGACATATCGACCTGCATCTAAGAATGTTAAAGCAGATGCTTTATCCCGAATGTTTTCTTCTGAAGACGAGATTCCTTTGGCTCTTGAGACGATTTTAAACTCTAATAATTTCCTCCTGCTACAGTCTACCCTGGTAGATGGAATTAAAGACGCTTCCATAAATATCTCTGAACCATCATTAGTCTTCAAGGAGGGTCTTCTTCTTCATCAAGGTAAAATTTTTGTTCCTGAACAAATGCGTTTAGAGGTCCTTAAGAGTGTACATGATTCCAAATTGGCGGGTCATCCAGGTATCAAGAAAACCATTATCTTGGCTAAGAGATTATTTTGGTGGCCTGGGATGACTAAAGATTGTTTTAAATTTGTTGCATCTTGTGAAATTTGCTCTAGATCCAAGGACTCTCATTCTCGGCCTATTGGTCTTTTGCAACCTCTGCCTGTGCCTTCCCGTCCATGGGGATCAGTTTCTTTGGACTTTATTTCCGATTTGCCATTGTCCTTTGATTGTTCCACCATTGTTGTTTTTGTGGATCGTTTAACCAAGATGGCACATTTTAAGTCTTTACCTAGACTCCCTTCTGCCTCTGAGACTGCTGATACCTTCATTAAGGAAGTAGTAAGACTTCATGGTCTTCCGGATGAGGTGGTGTCGGATCGGGGGCCGCAATTCACATCACAGTTTTGGAGATCGTTGTGTGGAGCACTCAAGATTTCGGTGTCCCTTTCTTCTGCCTTTCACCCTCAGTCCAATGGCCAGACCGAACGAACTAACCAGACTCTCGAGCAATATCTGAGATGTTATTCTTCATACCTCCAAGATGACTGGGTGAATCTTCTTCCTCTAGCAGAGTTTGCTTATAATAATTCCCACCATTCTTCAATCAATCAGTCCCCTTTCTTCGCAAACTATGGTCTTCATCCAGTAACTTTTCCCTCTGCCATTGTTTCTGACATTTTAGTTCCTGCTGTCAAGGACCGATTAACTTTCTTATCCAATAATTTTCAAAAACTTCAGGAAAACATGATGAGGGCCCAACAAAATTTCAAGATTTATGCCGATCGGAGATGGAGAGGTGACCCAGAGTTTAAGGTGGGTGACTGTGTTTGGTTGTCAACTGTTAACCTTAAGCTTTCTTGTCCCAGTAGGAAGTTGGGTCAACGTTTTTTGGGTCCCTTTCCTATTATTCGTCAAGTCAATCCTGTGGCTTTCCAGCTTAAACTTCCAGCGTCCTGGCACATCCATCCAGTGTTTCATGCTGCTCTTCTGAAACCGGCCTCAACGTTCCGATTTCCTGGGCGTTCGGCTCCTCCTCCGCTACCTGTGGTGGTCAACGGTCAACAGGAATTTGAGGTTGAAGAGATCCTGGATTCCAGGTTAAGAGGCAAGCGGCTCCTGTACCTGGTAAGATGGAAGGGTTACGGTCCGGAAGAGAATTCCTGGGAACCAGCGTCTAACATCCATGCTCCGGAGTTGCTGGAGAAATTCCATGGAACTTACCCTGGTAAGCCTTCTGGTGGTCGCGTCCTGAGGCCGCTCCTTGATGGGGGGCAATGTGAGAACGTACGCATGCGTCCTGTTCGGCGCAGGCGCGTTAATGCGCGTCGGCGTCTGACGCGGGACGCTGGCGACGGTCGCGGGCGCGGAGGCACCGGCAACGGTCGCGGGCGCAAGGACGTAGGCGGAAACGCCTGTGATGGACGTGCTGGCGTCAGTTCCGCGACGTCAGCGTAGGGACGCCAGTTTGGCACCAAAATATCTGTATTTAAACCCAAACCAGACTAAGATGCATTGCCTGGTTATTAGGTTGTTTGAACTGAAACCCTAGCGTCTTGAACTTTTGGATTCCTGATTATCGACCCTTGCCTGTACCCGGATTTGATTACTGCCGCCTGTCTCGACCTTCTTGCCTGTCTCATCGTTTACGAATCTTGCTGCCTGCCTTTTGACCTCGGACCTCCTGACTACGACTTTGCCTAATCCCTTGTACTTCGCTTATCGTCTCACTGGCTACTCTCCACAACCCTGCTCCCTGTTCCACTCCAGGTGGGTAGCGGTTGTGTGAGGCGCTTGTGGGTTCATTATCTTCTGCTCCAGCTCCTTCTACGACTGGATTATACTGGTGAGTCCTGACAGATAACATTTAGAAGATAAATGACAAAAGGCAGGATGGCACAGTGGCAATTACATTTATAATACCCCCCAGAAAACATAGCAGTATGGCACAGAGTCACAAATGATACCAACTGAACAGTTATTGTTATGTACAACAGCCTCAGCACCTGCTATCCCACATCCACAGTCCCTTCCCAGAAACTATTATTCCACTGCTACTACAGGCACCTCTCTCTACTATACCTGCTATCCAACAACCACACTCCCTTCCCAGAGACTATTATCCCACTGTTACTATAGGCACCATCTCTCCCTACTATACCTGCTATCCCACAGTCACACTCCCTTCCCAGAAACTATTATTCCACTGCTACTACAGGCACCTCTCTCTACTATACCTGCTATCCCATAACCACACTCCCTTCCCAGAGACTATTATCCCACTGTTACTATAGGCACCATCTCTCCCTACTATACCTGCTATCCCACAGTCACACTCCCTTCCCAGAGACTATTATCCCACTGTTACTATAGGCACCATCTCTCCCTACTATACCTGCTATCCCACAACCACACTCCCTTCCCAGAGACTATTATCCCACTGTTACTATAAGCACCATCTCTCCCTACTATACATGCTATCCCACAATCACACTCCCTTCCCAGAGACTATAATCTCACTGTTACTATAGGCACCATCTCTCCCTACTATACCTGCTATCCCACAGTCAAACTCCCTTCCCAGAGACTATTGCCCCACTGTTACTATAGGCACCATCTCTCTCTACTGTACCTGCTATCCCACAGTCAAACCCCTTCCCAGAGACTATTGCCCCACTATTACTATAGGCACCATCTCTCCCTACAATAGCTGTTATCCTACAGTCACAGTCCCTTCCCAGAAACTATTATTCCGCTGTTACTATAGGAACCATCTCTCGCTACTATACCTGCTATACAACAGCCACACTCCCTTCCCAGAAACTATTATCCCACTGTTATTATAGGCACCCTCTCTCCCTTCTATACTTGCTATCCCACAGTTACACTCCCTTCCCAGAGACTATTAACCTTCAATGTTACTGCATGGAGTAATAGCTGCTATCTACCGTATATACCCGAGTATAAGCCGAGTTTTTCAGCATCCAAAATGTGCTGAAAAAGTCTACCTCGGCTTATACTCGGGTCAGCGGTACCCGACCCGAGTAGCTGAGATTGCAGTCACTTTTAATCATTCCTATACCAACCGTCCACTTGGGGAGAGACTGCAATATCCCACAATGCCCTCTGTTGGTTATATGAAAGAATAACAGTGCGCCCTCTGTTGGTTATATGAAAGAATAACAGTGACTGCAATATCACACAGCGCCATCTGTTGGTTATATGAAAGAATAACAGTGACTGCAATATCACACAGTGCCATCTGTTGGTTGTATGAAAGAATAACAGTGCGCCCTCTGTTGGTTATATGAAAGATTAACAGTGACTGCAATATCACACAGCGCCATCTGTTGGTTGTATGAAAGAATAACAGTGCGCCCTCTGTTGGTTATATTAAAGAATAACAGTGACTGCAATATCACACAGCGCCCTCTGTTGGTTATATGAAAGAATAACAGTGCGCCCTCTGTTGGTTATATGAAAGATTAACAGTGACTGCAATATCATACAGCATCCTCTGTTGGTTATATGAAAGAAGAACAGTGACTGCAATATCACACAGCGCCCTCTGTTGGTTATACGAAAGATTAACAGTGATGGCAATATCAAACAGCACCCTCTGCACATGGTAGTGGGACAGTGGGACAATGCACACAGTAATCCGTTTGGCAATTCTCTGTCACCATCAACTTTGCAAAGAAGTCCGGTTGATCGCTGGGGGGGGTCGCTTTGGCAGAATGTGCGCTGCTGGGAGACAGGGCTGTAGTTGTGTCTAGGCTTATACTAGAGTCAATACGTTTTCCCAGTTTTCGTAGGTAAAATTAGGTACCTCGGCTTATACTCGGGTCGGCTTATACTCGAGTATATACGGTATCTCAGAAATTTTATCCAGGAGGAGCCATTATCTCCACTGCTATTATTATGCTATTATAACCTCTGCGTATTTGCTGCTCTTTCGCTCTTATACCTCATTAGGAAATATGCCACTTGTCCTACCTATAACTTCACCTCAGAGGGGCCTTAGGACAGTCTAAGTTAATATGGACTCAGTAAAGACCCTAAAATTGTCATGGGAAAGTCTAGCAGAGAAAACTGCAGGCTTCAGTTAGGGACTTTTTCCTTGGCCTTTTCACCCCCAGTAACTCTCCCTGAACAAAGTGTGGCACATTCCACCCCAGCTGGCTCTCATGTGCCCGGGGCACACCATGCCAGTAGCTTGCTATTAATCCTTCACCTAGGCCCCTCAAGGGCCCAAATAGCTTGTTCCAGTAGCGCTCATCACTCACCCTCCATCCCGGCCAGTGGTCACACCCCAGGGAGTAACTATTTAAAATGAAATTAAATCATTACTGTTCTCAATTTATTCCCTTAAAGAGTAAATGTAGATATTATGTTCTGGACCCTGTAGTAGTACAGAAAACGTTCACTCAGTAGCTGGGAGTAGAACACACTTTACTAGGGAGGAAAGCATGGCTGAACTGCCAACAAGTTAGGAGAAAAAAGAGATAGATAGTCAGATACTTGGGAAACAATAATCAGCAGAGCAGAGTGACACTTCTCAGTTTAACATGTAACAGCACCATCTACTGGCATTACATTAACAGTCAATACATAACACCCCTCCCCTCCTAGATAACATAATCCTCTAGGTGGAGGGGCCTTTGAATGACCCTTCTGGGCCCTCCATTGGGACACTGATAACCTCTCCTTGTGGATTGGTCTCAGTATATGCTGTTAACCCCTCAGGTACATCTACTGTCTGTTCAGCTGCAGGAATCTCTTCTTCTGGAAAAGCTAGAGGAGTTAAGTCACCTTGCAATCCAAACTGGCCATGGTTACCCTCTGTGTCAGGACAAACATTGTCCCCTAGTGGCTTCAACAATGACTGCTGGTATCCATTTTGGTCCCAGTGCATAATTTCTGGCATACACACTATTGCCTACTTCAAACATCCTCACTGTGGAGGTCTGTGCATTTGTATGGAATTTATGTTCCTGTTTATTTTGTACATCAGAAGCCAAGTCGGGATGCAGTCTGTCTAAACAGGTTTTAAGCCGTCGGTTCATCAAAAGTTCTGCAGGACTGCAGCCAGTGCTAGCAGAAGGGGTTATGTGCTGCTGCAACAAAAACTTTGCCAGTCTATAATTCCAGTCACCATCAATTATCCTTTTTAATGCATCCTTTGTAGTCTGGACCATGCGTTCAGCTTGTCCATTTGAGGATTGATGGAATGGTGCTGTTGTAACATGACGAATAAGGTTACTTTCCATAAATGCTCTGAAGTCTGATGATGTAAACTGTGCTCCATTATCGGATACAATAGTGTCTGGGAGTCCATGGGTGGCAAACAACTTCTGCAACACTTGAATGACTGCATGGGTGGTTGCAGATGCCACTGGAACAACTTCCAACCATTTGGAAAAGGAATCAACCACAAGGAAGAATGTCTGACCTTGAAAAGGCCCTGCAAAATCGATATGAAAGCCCTTATTTTGAGATTTTCTCAGATTCACTTACATCTGGTATGGTGCCTATGGATGGAGAAAAGCTGATGTTATTACAATATTAAAAAGGGATTACGATCTCAGCCTGGCATTATAGGCCAATAAGCTTGACATATGTGGTGGAAAAATTATTTGAAGGCTTGTTAAGGGATCACATTCAAAATTTTGTCTTAGTGAATGGCATTATGAGCAGCAATCAGCATGGCTTTATGAAGGATAGGTCATGTCAGACAAATTTGATTGCTTTTTATGATGATGTAGGGAAGATGCTGGACAGTGAGGGGGGCAGTAGATGTGATCTATTTGGATTTTGCCAAAGCGTTTGATACTGTGCCCCACAAACCACTGCTTTCTAAACTAAGGTCTGTTGGGCTTAATGAAGTTGTTTGCACATGGATAGGAAACTGGCTACAGGATCGGGTACAGAGGGTGGTTGTTAATGGCACATTCTCTACTTGGAGTAAGGTTCTTAGTGGGGTCCCCCAGGGCTCGGTATTAGGTCCACTTTTATTTAACTTGTTCATTAATGACTTAGGGGAGGGTGTCGTAAGTAATGTATCAGTGTTTGCAGATGACACAAAACTATCCAGCCTAATTAATTCCATCCAGGATGTGGCATCCTTGCAACACAATCTTGACAAGTGGCAAATGAGATTCAATGTTGATAAATGTAAAGTCATGCACCTGGGATATAAAAATATCCAAGCCACTTATACCCTTAATGGGACTGCACTAGGCAAATCCATTATGGAAAAGGACTTTGGAGTCCTTGTAGATGATAAACTTGGCTGTAGCAAGCAATGCCAGTCAGCAGCATCAAGGGCAAATAAGGTCTTGAGCTGTATTAAAAGGGGTATATAGTCACGGGAGGAGGGGGGCATTCTTCTACTGTATAGAGCACTTGTAAGGCCCCATCTAGAATATACCATACAGTTTTGGTCTCCATCACTCAAACAGGACATTAATGACATTTTTGTATTAGAGAGGGTACAGAGAAGGGCAACTAAGCTGGTGAAAGCTATGGAAAATCTTAGCTATGAGGAAAGACTGTCCAAATTGGGAATGTTCACGCTGGAGAAGAGGCGCTTAAGGGGTGATATGATAACTATGTATAAATATATAAGGGGATCATATAATAATCTCTCTTTACCTTTATTTACCAGTAGGTCTTTCCAGCTGACACAAGGTCACCCATTCCGATTAGAAGAGGTTCCGCCTAAATATTCGTAACTGGTTTTTTACAGTGAGAGCTGTGAAGATGTGGAATTCTCTCCCTGAATCAGTTGTACAGGCTGAACTGGTCCGTAGGAACTGGGGCCTCGCTGTGCAGTCTCAGCTAAACAGCGTCTGTGACCCCCTACCTATAAGCGGGCATGTGTGTAGAGTGCCAGGGATCATGAGGAACAATATTATGGGGTAGGCAGGTGGCAACAGGGGACTAGTCCCCGGCAGGAGCAGGGCCAGGCAGCACACAGCGCGGTATATTATATATATATAATGAGGAGGAGCTGCAGGTTTTGGGGGGCAAGGAGTAGACACTAAGTGACACCCCTGTTATCCAGGGCACTGTTTGTATCCTGGGCTGAGCTACAAGTGTGTCGTGCGAGCTGCTAGCAGGGCACTGTGCAGTGGTGTAAATAAGTCACCTGATGACTCTACAATGCGGGGGTGGCCCCCGGGGCCCTTCAGGACTGGGGCCCCCCGCATTGCAGGGGCCTTAATTATGCCACTGGTTTCCAGCCCTGTATTGATGTGATCTGTGGTGAGTTATATTTTACAATTTCCCCACACTGCAATAAAATTGGGCTATGATGAACATGTTTTGAAATTTCATTTGCACAAATTGTACTTACTTCCAACTGAATGAAGGAGCTGAATCCTCTATATGTCCCTTCTGGGTCATGCCTCCTGCAGAAGTAAGATGTATACAGTATAAAGGGGTAAGATATTGTTGGGAAATAGTGCAAGATACAGTGCTTTTCCATCACTTTCTCCAAAAAAATGTTTTCAAATTTAATTTTTGTTTTTTTGTTATTACAAATCAATAACCAAAAATAAATTATACAGCGAACCCGACATTTTCGGGTGACAGGTATAAAGGAGAAAATTCCTTTTATACAAAGCAATATAGTTTAAACATTTTGTATCAATACAAGAGCATGCCTGTTTACATTTGTGTCAGCTGAAATATACAATAAGCTAATGAACTGTTTACCCAATAAATCATGCATACTGTTGTTTCTTGATGGGGGCGATTGGGGGGAGGGTCAGGCATAAATAAAAAAGAGGAGGGTTACTTATTGCTCTTGTTCGTTTTGAATCAACAGAGCGCAAAGATGCTCAGATAACCATGGAGTCCATATCTTCCCAAATTTTTTTGGACAGCCCCAGTTAGCTGGTATAGAGGGACTGAGTTGTTAACTAATTCTATCCACTTTCTCTTTTTTAGGAGGTTGTTCGGATTTCCATTTAAGTGCTATCAGTCTTTTTGCTTGGATAAGAAGGAAACATATTAGTGTCCTTCCTGTAGTAGTTGGGGCTGTGTCTTCAGTTTGATTCAGGATAAGAAGGGTTAAATCAATTCGAATAATGGAACTAATTTCCTGCGTGATTTTACCCCAGAAATTTTGTATTGGTGCACATTGCCACACCATGTGTATAAAGTCAGCAGGGGAGTGTTGACATTAATGACAAGTGTCTGGTATAGAGGGTTTAATTAAGTGTAATCTATGAGGAGTTAAATAGGTTATGTGGAGGTATCTGCACTGTATAATTTTGTCCTTTGAGTTAATTAAGGCTGAGTTATAAGATTCCAAGATTTCCTTCCACTTAGTTGGGGAATGTCTTTTTTTCCATTTCTCATAAAGTTTATCTAAAATAGGCTATCCGGGGTTGTTAAAGAGAGTGTAGAATTGGGAGACTGGTTTTAATAGTCTAGGTTCAAATATCAACTCCTCCACACTTTCTCAGAACTTACAGCATTGCCCAAGTGAGTATGGAATCCCAATGGATGTTGAAGTTACATACTGTATACACAGGACAGTATGTAACAGTAATATTTTTTTTACACATGTGCACAGGCACAATTTAACCCACTGTAGTCTTATTTAACATTTTAATTATGTCTCCTTACTTGGGCTGCTGCTAAGTCTTCTGCAATACCATCTTTTGTAGTAAGGGTGATGCTAGGATTGCCAACCTTCCTGGTTTTATCAAAGTCTGTTGGGGTTATTCTTCTTTGAAAATGATATGCTGAGTTGGCTGTTTTATACTGCATAATGCACAGTAATTTATATAGATATAGGGTGTGTTATTCATAATAACCGACTGTGTTTTTTTGTGCGGTGTCTTCAAGGAGCTCTCTACCTCTGCTCTATTTTAATATGCGCAATGTCCCACACCAGTTTATTCCCCTTTCATTCCCCTGTGATTTTCAATTTTATTCTTGTGTCTCACTGTAGTCTCTTTGTAGCTGTGTTATAGCTGCGTTGTTGTCCTCCTTTGATATGCCTCACTTCTAAGTCATCCTTACCAAATATCTTATATTGCTGCAGGTTGCTGCAGTGGAGGAAGGTGCAGAAGGAGCACCACCAAAGATGAACAGAGAGTAGGAGAGGGTTGAAGGGGCAGAGGGAGTGATACAGATACAGATAGGAGATTGATGTTGGATGGAGAGTGGGAGTGGCAGAGGGCACAAGATGGGAGAGAGTGTTTTTATACAGGTCATGGAACTCAGAGGTAACTTCTAATATCCTCATATTTTGCAACTGGGGGTACTTTATTTATTATAATACACAAATGTCAGTGAGTCAAGTGATAGAAATGACATCAGTACTCACTGTTTATAATTGATCACATCAGAACTCAACATTTATAGGGATCTAATTTACAAGATATTCATAACTTTTGTGTATTATATGGTTATAATACACAAGAGCTATGAATATCCTGTAAATTATATCCTTATAATACACAAAAGCCATGAATATCTTGTAAATTATATCCTTATAAACTGTGAGTTCTGATGTCATTAGTTATAAACGGTGAGTTCTGATGTAATTTCTGTCACATGACTCACTGAAACTTGTGTATTATAATAAATAAAGTACCCCTGTTGCAAAATATGAGGATATTAGAAATTACCTCGGAGTTTCATGACCTGTATAAAAACACTTGGCCTTCGGCCTTGTTCTTTTATATTGTCATGAAACTCCTCGGTAACTTATAATATTCTTATAATACACAAAAGCCATGAATATCCTGTAAATTATATCCTTATAAACTGTGAGTAGTGATGTCATCAGTTATAAACGGTGAGTAGTGATGTCATTTCTGTCACATGACTCCCTAAAATTTGTGTATTATAATAAATAAAGTACCCCCAGTTGTAAAATATGAGGATATTAGAAGTTACCTCGGAGTTCCATGACCTGTATAAAAACACTCGGCCTTCGGCCTCGTGTTTTTATATGGTCATGAAACTCCTCGGTAACTAATAATATCCTTATATTTTACAAGAGGGGGTACTTTATTCACTATATATTTAACAAGAAGGGGTACTTTATTCACTATACTGTATAATCTTCTGGAATCATTCTTACTTTCTAAACTACTAAGGCTAGGGGCACACGGCGCGATTTTGCCGCGATTCTGCGCTAAGCGAGTTGTCGCTGCGTTTTTTAAGCCGAAATAGCTTTGCTAACTTTGGCGCTGGCGTCAATGCAAATCGCGGCGAAATCGCTGCGCTAATTCACACGCGGCGATTCGTTTTCTATTGTCGTCCGAAGTTGCCTCGCTGGGCGTTTCCGGGCGACAGTAGAAAAAGAATCGCCGCGTGTGAATTAGCGCAGCGATTTCGCCGCGATTTGCATTGACGACAGCGCCAAAGTTAGCAAAGCTATTTCGGCTTAAAAAACGCAGCGACAACTCGCCCAGCGCAGAATCGCGGCGAAATCGCGCCGTGTGCCCCTAGCCTTAGGGTATTGTTTTTTTATTATAAAGTTATGGGTTACTGCTATTCTAGGGTATTCTGCTGATGCTGCACCTGTGCCACCTGAGAGGTTTAATAACTTCCTGCACCAGAGGGGGGCCAGTGGGGGCCACATTGCTAATGCAGAGAAAGCAATAACAATTTTTATTGTTATTATTATTATTATTTTTTCTGGGATTTCCCAGAAGCTAATGCCTGTCCTATTGAAGGCAAGAAAGAGGTCTTATGAACGCTACTTACTATGACATCTGGCAGAAATTTATTGTTTTTTGGGAAGAAGAAAATCATTGATCCCTTTTCTCTGGGACAGCCTCATTATTCAGTTTTTTCAATCAATTCTGAAGTTAAGGACCTTTGCACTAAAAATTTAAAAATGCATTTCTGTGGTGCTAAAACCATTTCCTAGACACCTCATGGGGTGTCAATGTAAATAAAAATTGGAATTATAGGAAGAGGCACACACTTAAAATTGCAAAATGCCTAATAGCCCGTAAATGGAAAAAACTGTAACCCCCCCCACTTTAACTGAACTCAAGTCTGCAATTCAAGATATTCGATGCATAGAATACCTGGTAGCTCTGCATCCCTCTCAATTACCCAGTTTCAAAAAAGTGTGGGCATCCTCCGAACTAGGTAACTGGATCTTCGAGACCGTTCATTCAATATGGACATTCCTTCTACTTCAATGCGGTTAGCTGAATACACAAATCTTTTCTTTCCCAAACTTGTTATTATATCTGGGAGGATCTCTCACTATTGCATTCCCCCCAGGTTACCAATAGAGTCAATACAGTCACTATATGCAATCCATACATATATGCCACTGTACAGGCAACAGCCCCTGTCCTCAGGTTAACAAACTTTGGTTATCTCTTTGTTTTGTTTCAATTTTCTTTTTCAGTTATTTTGTTTTCCCTTCCTAATTAATGTGGTTTAGGAATCTTGTCATTTTATCCATTCTGCAGTGTCAGAAATGCATAATGGCTTTACGGTATTAGCCACTAGTGCACATCTGTAATTTTGAAGTGTTTTCCTTACAAAAACTGTGTCCTAATCTGTACTTTTGAACAACAAACATGTATGAAAACATTTTTAAAATAAAGAGTTAAAAAAATAAAAAGAAATCAGCATTCCAGCAAAAAATGCAGAATGGCCCATAGATAGTTTATTAGTCACAGATGTGACAAGTATTAAACATTGTTACAATATGTCAGATCCATGACTTATAAAGCAGTTGTGGGTTGGTGTAATTTAAGTGTGTCCTATCTTTTTGACATTTTCAAAAACTACCTATATTTGGACACATCAAAACACATATGCTTGTATGTATAGCAGGCATTTTTGAAAAAGAAGTATTTGCTACCATAACCCATAACATTATCTGGTTAGATTCACACATAAGAAATGGGTGCTTCTGTTGCACTGGCTGTCCAAAGCAGCACCATCAGCCATCCAAACACATGTAACAAACAAGTTCTTTACTCCTGATAATCATGGTTGGCGATTCTATATTACAACTACTGTTTAGACTGAATTGTAATTCTGCATATTAAACCTTTACTATGTATTATATGTTATGTTTTACCTATGAGCAATTGAGTTTACCAAAAATGTTTGCCACATTCACATGTACTTTGTACGTTTATCAAGTATTCTAGGGATCTTTATTGTGAAAGTTTGCTACTCATGGATCTTCTTTGAAATATTATTCTAGAATCTCCCTTCATCCCTTTTCTTTGATGTTGGCCATATTTTTTACTTTTCACCATTTTGAGAGTAGGATTTTTATGCTCTAGGTGTATCAGCTGATGTTGCAATGAGTGCTGTATGGACATGGTGGTTGGATTTATGACTGTGTGTCATATCACAGTAGGCTTTGGCTTGATTGTGCACTTTAGCATCTGCCATATGGACACAGCACTTATATTTCAGACACTTAGGTGCAATATCGCTCTTACACATGGCCTGGTATTGGAGTTCCATGCCTTTTACACCACTGGGTTTTTCAAGTGCTGCTTTGATGCCAGCAACTAGTCTCAATACAGCTTTTGTCTGTGAACTCAATATGTACTGACCTGCCATAAATGGATGTGACTTACAGGAATTGAGTGATGAGCATAAAGTGTCCCATTATTGATCATAGTGGTTACTGTTCTTCTGAGCCTGACCATGCACCTTTCTATTTGCTAATAGTATGCACCTCTCCCTCCTTACTCACTATACTAAATACTGCTAAGTGGTACCGGTCAACTGGGGCTAATTGGCACCCATTTATAGCACTTTAGTGTACAGATCTATGTTGGGTATGCAGAGGGCTTGTGATGAAGTGCATCTCTGTAATGTACCTGCACTATTTGCATTTAAAGGAAAACTATATCCCTGAATAGTGTAGGTCTCTAAAAATATATTGAATAAAACAGCTCATATTTAAAACCCTGCTTCATGTAAATAAACCATTTTCATAATAATATACCTTTTTAGTAGTATGTACCTACATACTGTCCCTTGGGATTCTAGGATTCACGGTACACATGAGCCAATTAACAGACAGAGTTATGTCTTTTGCTTCCACACTTCTTCCTGTTACAGTTAGAGCTGTAGTATTTCTGGTCAGGTGATCTCAGAGGCAGTACACAGACTATCACGAAATGGTGGTTCAAGGCAAGAGATTAGGGATGTGCGGGCCGGCCCGATACCCGTGGGTTTACCTGCGGGTGGGGCGGGTTCGAGCCAACTTTGCACTCTTCCTCGTGTATGGCAGGTTGACCTCTTCTCCTGCTCTCCCCGCCCGCCACCATCAAATGCCTTGTCTTTTAGACGCTGCGCCTGCTCGCCCCCGCCCCTTTTGTGACATCATTGGTGGGCCGGCAATATTTACTTAAATATATATATATATATATACACATTTGGTAAGATTCTTTAATATGGAATATATGTATATTACAAACAAGAGGAAATTATGCTCACCACGAATTTCTATAACTATTAAGTGGGCGTGCAATGAGGCTGTGACCACAAAATACAATTGCAATATATTTAAGCTGGCCAACCCCATCAATCCGCATTCGATTGATCAAGAACTCTACTGCTCCATAATACATTGTACACAGGGGCTAAGTTTCACCTGCAATTTACTTGCTGCTTTCAAGGTTAAAACTCTCAAACATGGTTGCCCTTCCATTGGCCACCAGTGGGATCACCTGACAATAGCTGGAAAGGGGTGGGAGCTACAACATGGAGCTAGTCATTGCTCCTGTATAAACTAAAACAAGGGAAAGTTATGCTCATCACTAATTTTTAAAACCATTTAGAGCGATATATATATAATAAAAACACAGATTCTTTGCTACAGTCATGTTGCTATTTATAGGAGATTAATTTTATTGCAAATATTGTATTAAACACCATTTGTGCAACAGTTTACTATTTAATGTGATAATTTATTCCTGAGGTATAAGTGAGCTGTGATTCATTGGCAAGCGAATTAACCACGGACATTCCAAAATAGAAATAAAGGAAATCTTTTATTATTATAGTATAAGATTGCATTACCTCATGAAATCCTCCAAATCTTCAAGCAATTTTCCCTTTTCTATTCTTAATGGGGGGGGGAGTGCAAACACTGTGTGATGCTCAGGAAAACAGGCACCCATGGAGCAGTGATCTGTCCACTACATCCATGTATTGGATCAAGAGGGTCATACTAGCCCTAGAACCTAAGAAACTTTGTTATTCTTTTTATGTATTTTGCTTTTTTTTTTTTTAAAGAAACAATTCAAAATATACACCCAAGATGAGCCACATAGTAAAAATATTATGGCAAAGAAAATGGGAACTAAAAAGAGTAACTGCATTTTTCTCTCCCAAATATCATTCATAGTAGCCAACAATCACCTAGAGGTGGACAGGAGGAAGTTAAAATTACTTCTATGAAGGGATCTGGCTGAACTTTTTTTTTTTTTGAGCCCTGTGAGATGGCTTTCTAAATGAAATACTACAATCATAGATTTTCCTTAGAGGCTATCTTGTACAGTAGGAGAAATCCATGCACTGTCTGCAAGAACATCAAATTAGGGATACACTGAATCCAGGATTGCGTTTGAGATTCAGCCAAGATTCTGCCTTTTTCAGCTGGATTCAGCCGTATCCGAGTTTCTGGCCGGACCAAATCTGAAAAATCATGAGACTTTTCATCACACAAATGTTTAATTTACATATGTTAA
Organism: Xenopus laevis; assembly: GCF_017654675.1. Classification (NCBI taxonomy): domain Eukaryota; kingdom Metazoa; phylum Chordata; class Amphibia; order Anura; family Pipidae; genus Xenopus; species Xenopus laevis. The sequence continues at coordinate 101,603,187 of NC_054371.1, read as the reverse complement.
TTAAGGTTCAGATTCGGTTCGGTATTCCGCCAAATCTTTTACAAAGGATTCGGCTGAACTCTAAAATATTGAATTTGTGCATCCCTACATCAAATAAAGGGATTTTTCCTATTAAAGGACATGTAATGCCTACATTTTCCTACCATGTATATAAGTTGGGATATCTTTCCCACCCAAGTCACGTCATTTGTACTGCATATGCCCCCTCCATTTGCCAGCGCCATCACATTTTCCTAAAACAATTAACAGCTTTCACCGGGCGGCCATTTTCCCTCTGACATATCATCAGTAACATTGAGACGTGTGCTGTAAAGTTCATGCAATGCAGGTTTACACAGGCACAACATACTTTGCTGGGGTTGAGCACTATAATGGTTAAGTTGAGTATGGAGAGGTGGTTAGGATAAAAAAACAGAAAAGAGTTTCTCTGGGAACCAGCAATGCTATCTCTTCATTGGCTGTTACTGGTGGGTGTGTTTAGTAATCCGAGTTGAGAAGAACTGAGCATGCTCATGAGCCAACAGCCAAAGTAAATTACTGAGGGAGGGGGCAGAGTGGGTTAGAGGAGTAAAAGGATTTCTAAGTGATTAAGGGGATGCTGCAGCCTTACTGTTAACCTTTTAACAACCAAAGTCGCAGGTATCTAAAGATTTCAAAGAGGCTGTTCACAGGGGAGGGTTTACATGTCTTTTAAGATTTGATTTTGCTCCTAAAATCACATGGATCTGGAAAAACCACACTTTCATGCTCTTATCCTAAACCAGCAAAAAAAATGTCATACCTTACCCTAGACTGTTAGTTCTGTCTTTCGTTACTTAACATTCACAATGTTCTAGGAATGTTTATTAAAACACAAATCAATTTATGTACCATTTTGTTATGGCATATCATCTGGCAGATTGGGAGGATTCTAGGGATTAGAACAGTGATCTCCAACCAGTGGCTCATTAACAACATGATGCTCACCAACCCCTTGGATGTTGCTCTCAGTTGTCTGAAAACAGATGCTTATTTTTTGATTGAGTTGCATAAAAAACAGGTATACTGTCAGATAGAGCCTGCTGTAGACTGCCAGTCCACATAGGTAGCTATCAAAATAGAAAATCACAGTCCTTATTTGCCACACACACAGGAACTTTTTTCATGTTTGTGTTGCTCCTCAACTCTTTTTATATTTGAATGAGGCTCAGGGGTAAAAAATAAAAAAATTGAGGAACCCTGGACTAGGGAGTGCATTCTATCAAGCTTCTGACTACGTACTGGAAAGTGAACAGCAGTAGTCATCCATTAAGCATGGTCCTTGCTAAATAAACTCTACCATTTCCAGGTCACTATTCATGGCAAAATATTATGAATGCTTATTAACAAGACTGTTGGTGGTATGGTGTAAACCTTTCAAAAAGGTAGCATACAGATTAGAAGAGGAGTAAATTAACTAAACAGATGGTTAACCTAATGGTGCACATGGTATTTTGTTACCTTTGCATTGTAGCACATTAGAATGTCTGTGTATAAACCTCTGCACGGTTTAAACATGGCAATACCTGTGCCCTGCAATGTAAAGGTATTTTCACATGCGTTGACAAAGTGAACGGGATGCCATTAGCCTTAAAGAAAAATAATAATAATCAGGAGCTGATTAAGAAGTTGCATTCCTGAAAAACATATATAGATACTATACTCATTTCTACCAGCTGTTACAAAGAAAATGGATTAGGTGTAGCACTATTAGAATATCTTGCATGACAGAGCCTATAGTTAATATTTCATTAACTGGATTCCGATCAAATGCAGTTACTGATCTGTAGTTTGTGTATTTACTTTTGTTTGAATTTGCATGATTGTTAACTTCACCATAATCACACAATCATTCCACTGAATAAAATGTACTGAATGGAATTAAGCAATATACTGACAATCATGAGTTTCACTAAATGAGAAATATTTTTACATGTTCGGTAAAGAAAAATGGTATTTATATTTAAATGATTAAGTTTCATTTTTTGGTATTACTGGTAAAGAGATTCAGAAGTAAAACTAGAAGATCATATGGTCTCTCTATATTCACAATATTAATTCTTAGACTAAAATAGATAACTGTACCAAGATACATGATGTTACATAGAATATAAAGATTATATATAATATACATATACATAGATATTGACAGGAGCAGAAGCTGGTATTCAAGAAAAAAGTATTTTGTAAAAAGACAATGAAAAAGGTCTGACCCACTCAGTGGGAGGTAATCTATTAGCAGTTGTGCATTATGGTCCGGGTTCTTAGGATCTTAGGTCATGGATAACCAGTATTTTAGGAATAATCCAAACCACTTAAAGATCTGAAGAGAATCACATTCTGGTTAGAATAAAAAATATTGTAAATTACCCGGCAACTGTATGTAGGGGACACTTAGTGTTCACTATAGTAACTGATGTAGTGAATTACTAGAATAAAGCAAGATCTTAAGCACCAAATGATGATGGGGCACTAGATGGACGGACAAATATGTATTTTATGGATGGTGCCCTGAAGTAACAGGCCACTGAATTATAAAACTGATAAAAAAAACTTGCTCTTCCAGAGAGATCTTCAAAACAGGAAGCCAGGTGCTTATAGTTCCTCATAATTTTGGTCCTTAGTGTTAATTTAGTTTATTAAGCAAATCCGAGTGGAATTCATTGAGGCAAAGGAACCAGAATCTCAACGTAGTTGACCGGAAAAAACCCAGACTGGCCATTAATCATTCCTTCATACCAGTTCTCATCAATCTGATTGGTAAGCGTAATAATATCACCCTCACGGAAACCCAGTTCTCCATCATTCTCAGGTTCAAAGTCATACAGAGATTTACAGCATGGCTGATCCAAGGGAGCTACAAGACAAAGAGATAAGAACAATTTTTGAAAGTGATTAAAAAACCTGAATTACTGAAAGTTTAGCGTAAGTAAAAAGGTGGGTGTTTGCATGAACAGCCAACATATGTGCAATCATGGAATAGGTGGTACTCACCTGAACTGCGGTTATTAGTCCTTGCAGGCTTTTCACTGCGGAAAGATGATGAAGCTGATAGCAAAACAATAAGTGAATGTTACAGTCCAATACATCGCAAGAAATCATAATAATACAAGCAGCCTGAAGAAGTAATATTACCTTGTACTTTGTTGGCAGGGTTGCAGAAGCCACCATTGGATTGTTCACTTTCAGTATATTCATAGCTTTCTCGTGGCTTAGGTTTAAACTCTCGTCGGGGTCTGGAAGAGGACTCTCTCATGCGATTCTTCAACTTGTCTGAGAGTTCATCCAGTATTTGTACAGCTTGCCTGTGATATTCTAGCTGTGCTTCAACCAAGGCTGACAGTTGGCTAACCTGTTCCACCTTCCAATAGGATAAAGAAGAAGGAAAAAGAATGATTCTTTACATATGCATTTTTGGCTGTGACAATTTAGAGTAAACAGAATGGCTTTTAAAATGCTCTTGTGAATTTACTTTAGTCAAATGAAAAAACAAAAAACTTTTAAAACAAAAACTGATCATTTTAGGCTAGCATCATGTGATTTTACAAAATCTACCTGTTGTGTGCACAGACAGGTGGCTGCTGTGCCTGTCAGTGCATTGTAAAGACAGGACAGAATGCAATTAGAGTAGACAAATAGAGTTTTCTGTCACTATATAGATGCCAGTGTAGAAAATGCAATATGTATGTAACAGTAGTCAAAGTTAAAGAAACTAACTAAAAAATCAAATCAATGCTAACCACACCAGAGCACTGCATTTTAAACTTCTGGAGTCAAACCCAACAAACCATAAGAGTGTAACATGTATAGACATTACCATACATATTCCCCTCTCCCCTTTAAGAGCATTTAAAGAAATAAATATTTTGCCACTTATGATTCTAGGCGAGGATAGAAGGTAAAAAAAAAATAAAAAAGGCCTAACAGAAATGTAGTTCTTCCAAAGAAGCAAAAATGCAAGATTAAAATTAGACCATCAGAACTACTACAATTCTGCTCACAGGTAATTGTCTCTGCTATGACAAAGCACCACCTGTAAGCAATCGGAGCAGAGAAGAACCACTGTAATGATATGCCAACTTTTATTCTCAGACAGTAACGGAATGGCCCTCTCCTATAAATTCCATTTTATCCAAATTTTTAAACATGATTTTCTGTTTCTCTGTAATAAACAATACCTTGTACTTGATTCCAACTAGGATATAATTAATCCTTATAGGTTACATGAATTTCTAGTAGACTTAAGGAATGAAGATCCAAATTACAGAAAGATCCATTATCTAGAAACCTCCCGAGAATTCTAGATAATAGGTCCCTATTTGACTTGTGGCTCCCAAATGGTTGCTAGGCAACAGTGTATAAAGAGTTGCCCAAATATAAGGTCTCAAACGCATCCCTTTAAAGAACAAGGAAAGCCAGTTTTTTTTTTACCAAACTGGTTGGACAAAGTGGTTTGCAATGATAATTTATTGTAAAGTAGCACCATGAAAATGTTAACCTCTACTTACATCTGTATCAATCAAATTAATCATGCTTGTCTCAGCCACTTCTTTCGACTCAATAAACTTTTCCATGGCCTGTCTCAGCTCTTCATCTGGTATCTTTCCTTGACGCTTTTTCTTGTAGTCATAATCAAGCCTTCGGCCCTCCAGTTTTTTTAGATGGTGCTGGAATAGACATAATTCTAACGTAAGAAATTAATAAAACAAAGAAATGTTACAAAGCACATCTGTACCATATATTCAAAACTTAAGCCACAACTAGTGCTGCCAGGGCCGCCATCAGGGGGACACAGGGGGTACAAGTGTACCAGGCCCGGGCCTGAAGGGGGGCCCGGCAGTGCTGAACTTTTCGACAAAAGCTGTGTGGTCTTTGTGGTCCCGTGATGTGGAGTGCGCTGGATCTGGGTTTGGGCTTGGGGGCCAGGAAGGGCGGGGTTCAGAAAATATTGTTGTACGGGGCCCCGTGATTTCCAATGGCGGCCCCGAGTGCTGCTATTGCAAATAATTACTGTTACTACATGTGACTGGTCCAAAACCTCACCTGTATCTCCTTCAAATCTTTGTCACATAGATTCTGTAGGGGATCCAAAAAGTTTTGTTTCACTTCAATATCCAAAGAATCCTTCACTTCTGCCAGCCTTTTCATTGACTCCCCGGCATCCAGCAAAGCATCACCTATTTAGCACAGCATATTAGTGTCTACATAATTCTGAGAAAGCTACACTTAACACGACTTAGAAAAAGCATTATGCTAGTTAAAGGAACATATGGCTGCCCTGGTCTCTGGTGCTTCAGTCCGGCAGCTCAGTAATGCAAGTGTAGATTCTGAACTGTTATAATTTGCTACATTCTTTGATATATTTCTAAGGAGCATCTTTGGCTTATTAGCAACTACAGTATCAGTTTTATCAGCTGCCTTTAAAGTAAATTAGTCTTTTAAAGTAATAAAAATCTAATGCAGAGTTGCCCTGCATTGGTAAAACTGCTGTGTTTGCTTCAGAAATTCTACTATTGTTTATATAAATAAGCTGCTGTGTAGCAATGGGGGCAGCCATTTAAAGGAAAAAAAGGCTCAGGTTACACAGCCGATAAGCTCTGTAGAATATAATGGTGTTATTTGTTATCCACTATTTAACCTGTGCCATATAGCCTTTTTTCAATTTCCACAATTGCTACACAGCAGCTTGTTTTATATTAACTATAGTAGTGTTTCTGAAGCAAACACATCAGTTTTAACATTGCAGGGCAACACTACATGATATTGGCATTACTTTAAAGCACTTTTGGTGTTACTGTTCCTTTAAGGTATTAACACTGGTACTCACCAAAATTTGATTCATCTCCAAGATCCTTGCCATACTTGACCATAGTCTCTCCTAAAACACCTTCTGGCTGTGGATATCCTGGATTCTTCACCTGCCCGCGTATCTTAGACACAGTGTTCAGCATTGACAGTTTAGCTCGGGAGGCTGACATGTAAGCAGAATAAATAATATGACATTACTTAATCTGATTTACTTATTATAGTAGATAGTAAAATATGAAATCATAGGGAATTGTTCCTCAACATTAAAGAGCAACTAAACCATTGACCAGTGGCGTAACTACCGGGGGAGCAGGGGGTGCGATTGGGCAAGGGCCCGCACCCCATCATTGACTTGTTGGTTGGGACCCAAAGATGGGTGCATTCTGTTTAGGCTCAGAAGCATGATAAATAGAGTTCAAGTATGTAATAGCAAAAGAGGTTGATTCTGAAAAAAATGACACGCCCATCAAGTTCAACTTTTTTGAAACCTGCGTAACTGCTATTGATTCAGTGATTCATACACCCCAACCCTCTCTAATATGTCTCAGAGGGGGGAAAATTTAATCTCGACTCCCAACAAGGATATCAGACCAGTCCCTGGTTCGACTTTATACTAAGAGCATCTAACATTTTCATGAAACTATTTAAGGTTTCTGCCAATACAGCAATTGTTTAAGGGAGCCACACTCTTCGCACACTTTATATAGGTTGTTCACCTTTAAATGAACTTTTAGTATGTGCAGAGATTGATATTCTGAGACCGTTTGTTAATGGTTTTCATGTTTTATTTGTGTTTTTAAGTTACTTTTTTGCTTTTTCTCAGCTGCTCTCTGGTTTGCAATTTCAGTAATTTGGTTGGTAAATTACCCCCATGCATAGATTTGATTAAGAAACTGGTATGTGAATAGGATAGGGCTTGAATAGAAAGATGAGTAATAAAAGTAGCAATAACAATGCATTTGTAGCCTTACAGAGCATTTGATTTTTAGTTGGGGTCAGGGACCCCCATTTGAAAGATGGAAAGAGTCAGAAAGAAAAAGGCAAATCATTCAAAAAATATAAAAAAAAATACTAAAAGTTAATCTAAAAGGTGTACCAAAACTTTTAACTACTGATGCATTTTTTTTTTGAGTAGTCATTTATTTTCGATAAGTTCGTTAGTTTCTATTTTTGCCTTCCTGATTGCTGCTTTACAACACTTACAGTATTTATAGGTCATTAAATAAGCATCTGACTCCTCTGCCTTATATTTTGTAAATGCTTTTTCATTCCTATTAATTTCTACAGATCAAATTAATGCCACCTAGGCTGGTCCTTAATGCTTTTACATTTCTTTCTCAAGGAGTACACTGAGTACAGTAATGATTTAATATCAGAAATGTAGAGTCATTGTCATCCCAAAAATGTTGTTTTTAGAGGTAAAGTACAAAGTTACCACGCTTGCACACCCTCCAGGAAAAGACAACCCGGTGCACAGTGAAGGAGGCCTCGGGAACCTCAATTTTCATAACGAAGAAGAATTTCACTGGCACTCAAAGGTTCAAATGCTTGACAAAGGGGGTTTACCCCGAAACATTCGCAAAATAAACTCCTCAAGGGCTTGTACCTGCTTGAATGAACCTTTGAGTGCCAGTGAAATTCTTCTTCGTTTTTAGTGGTAAATACATTAAATGAGATAATATTGTCAATATTACCAGGGGATGTTTCTGGGCGCCGATGCAGCGCCCCTCCCTCCCAACAGTTTGTGCTGGATATCGGATCCCATACCTGTAGTTTTACTATTAACATGTATTCATAGGGATGCACCAAATTGTCAATTTTGTGATTTGGACAAATACCAAAGCAAATCGGAAGAAAGGTACAAAAAGAACACACTCATGGAAAAAATATAGCAATTTCCTTGTTTATATCATGCCAATGATTAAGTATCTGAGTGATATGAAACGCATAAGGCTGTATCCTCGTGTACTGAAATAAACTACTGAAGGATTTGACAAGTCTGCCTAGAAGACTTCTCTGCTAGTGCCTGCCTTTTTGCTTTATACGGTGGTCCGCTCCCCAAGCTGAGGGTTCAGGGTGGTGCACCTGGACCTCCCTTCACAACTGGTGAGTTCTACTAAAAACCCGAGATTTTTCTACTTTCATACTGACTACTATCAACAAAAGTGTGTGATCTATATATGGCATGAAAAAATCCCTTGATTTTAAGTATTCAGTTTGGGCAGGCACTTGGATTCAGTCAAATCCGAATCATGCTGAAAAGGGCCAAATCCCAAACCGAAATCTAGATTCAGTGAATTTCTAATTCTCTAGCACTGTATAATAAATGGATGTATACACTGAAACAAAGTACAAATTTAACTGTAGGAGTGGTACAAAAAAAATGGAGATGTTTTGATGTGAAGTAGTGGAAGGTTGCCAAGTTGCAGGGCTAGATGTTCTCTCAGTGGCAGCAGGGAAACCAAGCACAAGATTTAAATCTTTAGAATTACTACAACTATTGCTAGAACACGCAGACCATGCTGAAAGGCAGTTACCAGGATTTGGCTGCAGATACTCAATCGTCTTAGCAAGAACGTCAGCAACAGCTTTAGTTGTCAAATCAACTTTCTGTAAAAAACACAAGATTCAAATAAATAAAAATAATCTAACAATAATAATTAAAGGGGAGGTGTGTACATGCAACTAGAACAGAGTAAATTTACTGAATATATATATAAAATCATCTCTACCACTTTTGGGTTGTCAGAAACAGTCCTAGTAAAGGCAGCAAGAAACACAAATAACTATTGTTTGTAAGTACAGTGTACCAGGGTTAATTATAAATTCATAGACTGTGGATTCTGTAGTCATGAAAGCACATGTGCATCTAAACTTGAGGAATGATGGTGGTCCACCAATAATTTATAAACGTTTCAGGAATCTTGCATTTCCTGCTAATAATTCCTAATATATCATCTGCAAGAGGTTAAATCTAGCAATAGTTAAAGGGGTGGTTTACTTTTGAGAATCATCACTTAAGCTTTGACTGAATAAAGTTGTAATGCAGTATTCATTATGTACAGTTTCTTTACACTATATAATTAAAAATTGCAAGTTTCACTGTATTGGAATTCCCCCTCTTTGGTGAGACCATCGGTGACCTTGCTAACTCTCTGGGGGAAAAAGAGAGGGAGAGACAGAGAGTGTGAGATTGAGAGGGAGATTTTAAAAATATTGCAATCTAAGTTCAGCAAGGTGCTTAGAGCCTGGAATATGCAGGTGTCAAATGCATATACCAAACCATACATTATAGATAATCCATTCAAATTGTATAAACATTTTATTCATTAGGTGCCTAAAAAAGATTAAGGTAAGGTGGTGGATGACATATCTAAGGCTTGTCAAAAAGGGTTGATAGAAGCTACTTTGTCACCACAGTTAAGGCACATTTTTCACGTTGTTACCTTAAGTGCTGCAGTTTGTACACATTCTATCTGTGCAAATGTTTAATAATGGAGTATCACAGAGATCAGTTCTGTCTTTCTAATTAATGACTGTATAAATCAGGTCTAGAAAGCATGTAAAAGAAAGGAGACAATGGAAACAGGGTAAGATGAAGACAGGGCAGGCCTGTCGGTAGGTACCATACATAAGTAGATAAGATGTCAACTAGGTCTAAAGGGGCAGAATTGGCAGCTATGTACAGCCACCTTTATACGGGACCCTTTTGTTAAAAACTAAATGTTTTAGGATGTGGTTATAGCATATCAAACCACAACATAGAAATGGAGGCATATATTAATTGATTTGAGAGAAATGATTACTACCTGTACATGCAATAGAAGGACAAAAACACTGGCCATGGTACTGATGCTAAAGCTGCTGGCCAGGTACCAAATATATTACCAAATATAATTTTGATTTATAGTTTCTGAACTCAGTCAAAGAAATTTAGAGGCAAGAAATTTAATGGTGGTTTGTTTTATGTTTTAAATGTTTAGAAAACAATAAAACTTTACCTTTAAAAAAGAAAAAAAAAAAATAAGGTCCAGTAACATAACACCATTTTTTTAGAATTGTCCAACAAGCACCTACAATTTAAAAGGGTCTCCTATGACTAATATAAACTAAAGCCTCTGAAGAAAATCTCACCTGTATATTAAGCCATTTAAATTTGTTGGCATTACTGGTCCTTTAAGCAAATAGTGTGCACAAATAATGCTAGTAAAATACTTACACTCATGTAAAGCTGGCTATACGTGGGTATTTGAGCTTTGTTTTAGGACTAGAAAGCAAATGTAGAGAACAATTTCCCAGACTACAGTAAAATTTGAACCAACAATGCTAAATTGCACACAAGTTGCTTTTTCCTTGTGTGAATTTAACTGGGAAATGCATCTTATCTGGTGCAGTGATGATCCTGGTGCTGGAAATGGGGAAGTTCAGTTGTACCCACACATGTAAACATGCAAAGAAAGCCCTGGAATTAATACCAATTCAAGGCAAGTGTTAATTCCAGGGTATTGTTGCACCTTATACTTTGCATCTTATTCTGCAAAGTGGTCACAACAGGCAAGTACAAGGTGCAGGTACATATGAGTGTGTATTTGTACAAGAAACTTTGTGAATAATTTTTTTTTGTATTGTTATTGCTACTTTTAGTTTAGTTCTTTTTATTTTAATAAAGAAACAAGTTGCAGTATACAGGAAAAAGCGGTTACTGGACATCCCAGTCCGCAATGCATATTCAGTTGTAAATAAACAAGTATTCCTGAGTATAACATGAAATCCGGAAAAAAATTCTTTCCATCGTAGCAAAACACATTGACAAGCAATGTGAAGTGCTATGAGAGACGTGAAAGTTGTGATACATATTACATAATAGAAAACAAACAACAACAATAAAGAAATAAAATAAAAATGCTGTCTGAAACAAGAAATAAGGGAAAAAAGAGAAGGTATGGGTGAGCTGTGGCGGAGAGTACGTTTGAACCCTCCAGGCAAACAAAGACATTAGGAGATACTCCCGAAAGTGAATAATTTTTAATGGTCAAATTATTGTACACAATTATGCACTTTGCATTGGACCATGCATTAGTAATAAACACTTTTGCATGTATACAAAAGATGCACACTCTTGAAACATGATGGGGTTTGCATGAGTGTAGGGTGGGTATTCAGTTTATTAGGGATGCACTGAATCCAGGATTCAGCTAGGATTCTGCCTTTTTCAGTAGGATTCGTCCGAATACTTGTGCCTGGCCGAACCAAATCCAAATTTTCATATGTAAATTAGGGGTAGAATGGAAATCACGTGGCTTTGTCACAAAACAAGGAAGTATAAATGTATTTATCACTTTCTCCTTTCCAGCCCCAAATTTGCATATGTAAACTAGGATACAGATTCAGCCCAATATTTCACAAAGGATTTGGTGCATCCCTTGTAAATGTAGTGAAGACTACAGGGCTCGTTTACAAACACCAGTAACATGCTGCAAAACTGCACCATTCAAAGCATAATACACTTAAAACCTGTGCCTGGTGCAAGGCAGCTGTGTTCCCATTTGTTTTCATAGGCTTTCATTATGCATCTGACTGAAGGGTTAAATATACAGCAAGAGGGAGCAATGCCTTGTGTGTTGTGCACAAAGTAGTTACATGCCAAAGGACCTCTCTCAGTTGCTTGCATAGCAAGGCCTAACTATTTGCAAGATGTACTTGTAAGTGTATTTTATATTGGTGCTTGAAACATATTTAGGGTAATTTATAAACAATGAACAAATTTGCTCCTAGGCAGTAACCCATAGCAAGCAATTCGTGATTAGCGTTTTTCAACCAGCTGCAGGTTGAACAGTGAAAACAATCATCTGATTGGTCACCATTGTTTACTGCCCAGGAGCAAATTAGCCCAGGGTTTATTAATGACCCCCATTCTGTTTTATGCACCCCAATAAATGTTCTACAGTTTGAATTAATACTGGATTGCTTCTTTTTTTTTTTTTTGGTTTACTTTAGGCAGAGTGCCTGTTAGAAGTAAGTCATACCCATTTATATTCAAGTCAGCTGTACCTTTTCCATTTCTTTAAAGTCATCATCCAATTTGGTTCCTTCAGCTCCTCCAACTTTTTCACTCACAAGCTGTGGAAGACAAAGATATTTTTCTATTTTCCATATGGCAAAAAAATGTTTTTTATAACAAGTTAATAATATAGTAGTGAAAGCGAACATGACTTTGATAAAGAAATGAAAATATCGAATGCCCATTGTTTATGGCATTCACATATAAGGGGCCTACTTGAGAGGTTTGGACCTATGCATTTTTATATTGCTTAACTACACCAGTAGCTAAGAAGTATTAGAAAATATAGGTTTCAGGGTCCTGTACCAGCCTTTGGCCAGTACTTTACCAGGGAAGATCAGTGTCTCCAAAGATGTCCCCAATAGTTTTCCATACTCTTTTCAGCTGATTCAAATCACATGTTCTAGTTGCCTAAGCTTAGGGACCAATTATAAATGTATATAATATATCAAAATCATTATAGAAGTCTAATTAGTAATGTATTCAGAATCTTATTACATGGTATCATGCAAAGCTAATTAATAAGCAGCAGCTCTGTGGCATGATTTACTTTGCCAGATGTAAAAACAGTTCTTTGTGTGGTGTACCAGAAGTGGACTATCAGTATAAAACGTTTTCCTCTTTATTAATACATCATAAAAAGGTGAATATGCCTACAATAGGAGCAGGATAATCATACTAATAGTTAATTTAAAGGTTAACTACCCCTATAAGCTGTATTCAAGTCTGGCATAGAACGGGTGTTATAATTTAAAGCATAAATTGCTAGCAAAGCTTCAAGATATGGCTAACAAATGCTGACCGATTACAAAAAAAAAACCATGTCACATATTTATAAAATATGGACAAGATAGTAGACTGGGGGCTAAGTGGCAAATGAGATTCAATGTTGATAAATGTAAGGTTATGCATTTGGGATACAGAAATATGCAAGCCACTTATTCCTTGAATGGCATTAAGTCAGAAACATCTTTGTTAAAAAAAAAACGACCTGGGTGTGCTTGTGGATAATAACCTTACATCTAGCAATATATCCCAACATTTCTAAATTGCACTTACATGACACAGCAATGTGCAGTCAATGTGTAGTTTTATTCAAGATCCTAGCAAGCAATGCCAGTCAGCACCAGGAAGGACCAGCTTTTGGTTTGGTCCTGGCAAACTGTTGAGGCTGCAGATGGGGTTTAAATTAATGGGCATGTTTCTTTTTTTCAAACTCCCTTTTTTTTTTTACTATGTTATGTTAAAAGTGAATAAAAACACCACTTCCTTAAAGACACTAACACGTTTCACAGAAAGTCTAGACTGGCAAAGGATTTATGACCTGAATGATTAAAGGAGTTGACCTTATATAATGCATAATATAATATATAAAACTTTACAATTAAATGGTGCATAACCGTTAAAAATAGTTTCCACTTCCAGCAGAGTGTATTAACAGAGCTCACACTATGGATGGAGGACACCATAGTATTTTTCTAGGAAAAGCCCCATGTTAAGCACACCAGTGCTCCCAGTTCAGGTGGCCATGTAGTGGCACATGCATGAGCATGATGAGTGTGTGCCCCATCTTACTCATTACGCATACGTGCCATACATCAGTCTACTCCGTTCCTGATACTACCCCTACTAAATAGGGTGCACTTCTCAGGAAAATACTACTGTTACTGCCATATGGAGCGTGGGCGGTTAACCTGCACTTGTGAAAAATGCTTAGATGACAGGTGTCCATTAAGAGTTTGTTTATCTTCCAAAACTTTTTTTCAGTTCAGTTGTTTTCAAGTTGTTCACCAGAAATAAAGGCTTTTTTCAATTGTTTTTCATGTTTTTTGACTGTTTGTCCAAAATTGAGGTTTAAAGATTAATGTTCCCGTCTGGTGTTTTAGTCTGGTAGATCAGTAATCCAGGTGCGGATTCTTTTACAACTTGCTACATTTCTCAGCAGCATCTGTGGAATATTAGTAACTATTGTATCTGCTATAACAGCTGTCGGTAGTAAAACTCAGGGATTTTGATAGGCAGGGCTGAAAATACGGAAATATATCAATTTATGTATCAATTTTTACAGAGAAAGTGACCCCACTCCCAGATTTGGTTCAGAAAGGCATAAGGTGATAAATAAAAATACAAACTTCATTAAAAGAACACAAATAGAAAAACAAAAGGTAAGTCTTTATTTCTGGTGAACTATCTACATAGTCATCTGTAGGCTGGTATATGTGTAGCATTGGGCTGGCACTCCTAAACCAGAATGTCACATTTAGGGGTATGTAATAAAAGTCAGTAACTGAAAAACTATTCACAAAGTTTTGGGGAACAAATTTTGCTTTGTGTAAATTTAATATAGCTTTTGTGAACCAGGAAACTGTTTAGCGAGCACTTACAACAGTTTGTGCCAATGCGCAGTAAATGTAATAAAACTTCTTACTGAAAAAGTCGTTACGTTTGCTCCAAAAGATTACAACACCTTCAAGCACTTCTTAAGAGTGCACAATTAAAATTCGCAATGCAATAACAGTTTAAGGAACAATATTACATTGTGAGATGTGGATAATTATTCTTATTGGTGCAAATTGTTTTTCTCTTTGCGACTTAAATTACATTCCCCCCATTGTTTTGTACATTTAACTGCCTGAATTTGCATCCAATTGGGCTGATCCATATGATCAGCAAGTGGCTAAAAGCAACTGTATCCTACTATCTGTGACTGTCTATAATTACACACACCATTGATGGCAGATTATAAAACAATGGTATGTGATATGATGTGCCAAAGATACATTAGAAAAGCTTTGCCTGATATAAACATTGCCCCCCCCTCTCCCCCACTTCCCAAGCCAGTCCAACATCTGTCCCATCAACTCACATTTTCCACAATTACCCTTTAAGCCAATTGATGTGGTAATACATGAACATAATGTGTACAATTATCCATGCACATGTAGGGGCAGCTGATCCTGGTCAATGTACTGCAATCAGTATGGGATTGTAGCATGTTTGGACATTTCATTTACAGATGCTAGGGTAGAAAATGTGGGAAAAACCTTTGACTGCAAACCTTTGAAGCACGTCCTGTGCAAGAATATAATAGAATATAAAAAGGTTTTCTTCTGAGTAAACCATTTTTATGCCTTTAATGAGTTTACAATATGAAACCAAATTTTGTCCAAATGATCTGCAGCAGGTAAAAAGGAGCAATGTTTACTTTTTTATTGCTCTCTGCAATGCAATGAGAGAGCTTTATCTAGGCTTGAAGTTTGCATTTCTTCGAGGCTGACCATGCCCAGTATTGTTCCTATTTGGTCTATTTACACTTCACAGGCACAAGTGTGGCACACCTCCTAAAGGCAAATAATATCACACAGTGTGAACTACATGAAACAATTAACAAGAAAATGGCCATCAGACACCATTTAACTACTTTCCATAAATAATTTAACAGCATGTGTGGTACTGGCAATTTACATTAAAAGAACAAGTAAACCCCACAAATGAATTATGTTGTCCTGAAAGAGCATTGCAAAGACACTTTAGGCCCTTAAAGATAAAGTCGTTTCACCGCTTTTGCCAGCCAAGAGATTGGTGCACTTCAGATCCAGAAACACTTCTCAGAGACTAAGACCAAGACAGTAGCGTTTGCGCATTAGTTGGAATCAAGTGCAAGGGCTCTAGTCACTCTGCAATCCTCAATAAAATGATGACTCAAGTGGGGAACATCACGCATGCGCTGAATTGTTTTCCTGACGTAGAAAATGACGAATCAGGAAAGAAGATGACAGCCTCAAAATGCAAAACAAGTACTCACTCCTGACAGACAATATAAGCAGACGATAGCATTTCCGATAAAAACAAAAAAACTATTGATTTACAAGGGGGGGGGTATGGCAGACATTTCCTTGTCCTTTAAGGCCAGTGAGAAAGGAACATTGGACATTTTGTTGCCGACACAAAAAGATTAAGGAGCATATTTAAATATTTAATGTGTGAATTTTTTTCATCCAACTTCACCAAAGTTCCTGTTAATTCACCAAGCATAGTTTTACAACAGATCTCATACTTACTAAAAATTGTGCGCATGCCTATGTGAGCAAAATGAGCTGAATTTTCTCCTGCTACAAATTCTCTGTGGAAATTCACCAGTATTTAGGGAAATTTCTACAGAGATGATGAAATGACATGCGGTAAATTAGCATGGAGGAGGCGATGTAGATGATATGCAAAAATGGCAGATTTAGCGGGCAGTTCACCAACTTGAACCTGGAGAATATTAATTCTTAGCTCTGGCAAAGAATCATTAGGGACACATCGGGGTGAATTTTCATTTTTGGTAATAGTACACCAAATTTCGCTCTTTAGTAAATATGCCCCTAAGTGACAGAGTGCTGTGTTTCTAAAAGTGTTTCTAAAGCATACACGCAATTTTTACCAATGCAAGTTAACAGAACATTAGATTTACACTTATATAAAACTATTCCATTTTTGGGGTTACTGTTCCTTTAAAACAAAACTGGGTTGCATATATAATTTGAGACGGCCTTTAAATATACTGTAGAGATTTTTTTAATTTCTGGGTGACAGGTCTCTTAATATGTCTCATCGGCTTTAAGCAGATTCTTTGGCATTGACAGAACAGCACTTCTATGACTAGAGGCTAAGGGCAATGACACACGGTGCTATTGGTCACCTGTGTTTTGTAATGAAGTCTATGGGAGATGGCCTTCTCATAATTTAGAGCTTTCTGAATAACAGATCCTATATGGGAACTGTTATCCAGAATACCTTAAATCTACTAGAAAATCATGTAAACATTAAATAAACCAAATAGGCTGGTTTTATCTCTAATACAGATGAATTATATTTTTGTTTGGATCAAGTACAAGCTACTGTTTTATTATTACAGAGTAAATGGAAATAATTTTTTTAAAAAAAATCTGGATTATTTGGATAAAATTGAGGCTATGGGAGGACGTCAATCCATAATTTGGAGCTTTCTGGATAACGGGTTTACAGATCTCATACCTGTACTTGTTTATATACACAAAATCACAAAACCCATGGTATTAGGCACATATAGTCATATGAAAACGTTTGGGAACCCCCTTTCACCCTGCATAATAATTTACTCCACTTTCAACAAAAAAGATAACACTGGTATTTCTTTTATTTCCCAGGAACATCTGAGTACTAGGGTGTTTTCTGAACAAAGATTTTTAGAGAAGCAGTATTCAGTTGTATGAAATGAAATTTGAAAAACTGGCTGTGCAAAATTTGGGCACCCTTGTAATTTTGCTAATTTGAATGCATGTAACTGCTCAATACTGATTACTGACAACTCCAAATTCGTTGCATTAGCTAGAAATCCAATATTCTATGAAACAGCGCTTCACAAGGAAGCCCAGGGAAAGACAAAAAAGAATATAGTAGAAATATAGTGTAGTATATTTTGGTAATTTACCACCTCTTTCTGCAAATACTATATTATTCGTGATACCCACTCCAACATCCACCAAAACTATAGTTAGCCTTGATTTTTATGGGTCACCGTCAGGGGAAGGTGGGTACTCACAAACGTTTAGGTTAATTGTGCGCCTATCTGTGGGTTTGTTCAGTACTTCTATCTCGAGTGCTGTCCAAGTTTGCTAAAGGAAGAGCGCTTCATATGGTGTAAAAACATTTCTTTAATAAATAGTGCATAAGTTAAAACCACACGCACATAAAAACAAACAGAAAGGGCATATAGCAGTCTTTTTCCTGCCTGATGCGCTGTGCTGGGAGTTCAATTTGTTTGAGCCGGCTCTCCTCACAGCGTGTTTCTTTCCCGGGCGCACCCTGGCTGACGTCGCTAAGCCTTGCCTGACGCGTTTTGTCTCCATACACCGCCCGATAAAAGCGCCCGACAGACTGAGTCGGCAGCTTATTGGCCTGAGTGTGGGGCCATCTGACGGGCTTCCCCAATCGATATATGCCCGAAAGTCAGACAGATCTCGATCAGGCAGGTTAAAAAAATCCAGTCAGATCGCAGGTGCATCAGTGCATTTATGTGGTCCTGTGATCCAACTGTCCGGATTGGATGCATTATGATCCGATCGTTGGGCCCTAGGGCTCACGATCGGATCAGCCCAATATCGCCCACTTCAATGTGGGCATATGTTTGACTCTATAAACAAAAGATTTTTCAGTATCATGGTTTAGGGGAAGGCTACAAAAAGCTGTCATTTTTAACTGTAAGGAATGTAATTAGGAAATGGAAGGCCACATGCACAATTGCTGTAAAATCCAGGTCTGGCAGGCCAAGAAAAATACAGGAGCGGCATATGCGGGGGATTTTGAGAATGGTTACAGACAACACAAAGATCACTTCCAAAGATCTGCAAGAACATCTTGCTGCAGATGGTGTATCTGTACATCATTCTACAATTCAATGCAATTTGCACAAAGAAGAAGATAAAGAAGCCCTTTTTGCACTCATGCCACAAACGGTCGCTTGTTTTATGCAAACGCACATTTAGACAAGCCACAGTCATTTTGGAACAAAGTGTTTTGGAATGATGAGACAAAAATTGAGTTATTTGGTCAAAACAAAAAACGATTTGCATGGCGGAAGAAGAACACCGCATTCCAAGAAAAACACCTGTTACCAACTGTCAAATTTGGTGGAGGTTCCAGGGACTGGGTCGGATGAATTCAACCCAATATCAACAAATTCTTCAGGATAATGTTCAAGCATCAGTCACAAAGTTGAAGTTACGCAGGAGTTGGATATTCCAACAAGACAATGACCCTAAACACACTTTGAAATCTACAATATTCTGGAATGGTCGTTACAGTCCCCCGAATATCATATCTATGGGATGATTTGAAGCAGGCTGTCCATGCTCAGCAGCCATTAAATTTAACTGAAATGGAAAGATTTTGTATGGACAAATTCATATACACACACACATACATACATGCATTGTGTGCATTGTATCATCATATTATTACAAAGTAACTACCTTATCGGTGATAAATGTAAGCTACAATTTATCAACTGCATGTTCATAATTCATATTGACAAAAGGTAATGTATACAATATAACAAGAATTGTATCTCTGATTAAGAAAACATGTAAGGGAAAATTGTTCATTGAGACCATGTGGCACCATTGTATTAAGCTTTTTGATCCAGAAACATTGCCTCTGTAAAAGCATCTTAAACCTATCACCTTCCGTTTTATGGGGGGTAATTGGTCTATGCCTATATACTTAAAGGTGGGCAAATAATGGCCCTTTTCTAAAAAAAAATGCTTAGCCACAGGTTTCAAAGTTTTTTGTCCCCAAAATCTGTGCTGATGGCGGATTAATGTCTGTCCATCCTGAGACGTAACATCTGGTCGGTCTTACTGCATATGAGAGACCACACGGGCATGTTATTAAATAAATAATATATACATACACATATGGATGTGTCTGTCTTAAAGCCCTACTGGAACTTAAATGGCAAGTCAACCCAAAATAAAGATTTGCCTATTAAAAGAAAACATTTTTTCTAAGCAATATACATTCATTACAAATTCCAAGATGGAAAGGGTTAACTGTGATGAGAATAAGAAGGAAGGTAGTGAGGTATGAGACAAGAAGTCCTTGAGAAAGCGGAGCAAAGTCCGCAAAACGCGTTGGACAAATGTGAGGAGTCCGTACGTCTAAAATAAGGAACCCACTCCAGAACAAGTGTGGACTTGAGAGAGCTCAAAATCCCGATCACAGGAGGACCGATTGCCGGTACAGGAGTGAGACCAAAACAGAGCACTAAACACACACGGACAGATAAGGAACTTATATGCAATTGATTTTCTTGTATCCTGTGAGTATAATTTGTATGCCGGGATTATGTTTCTGAAACGAAATACTACACTTCTAAAGGATTCCCTGTCTTTTGCTCTTTTATTTTTTACTACAGAATACTATATATTTGGAGAATGAGTACCCCATTATCAAAAGCAGAAGAGCGGGGAAGTGAATTTTAAACTAGTGCTGATCCCTATTAACCTCCACTTCAAGGGGTAAAATTGTTGTATTACAAATTTTCTACATTTTTTATGTTATTTGTATATGTATTGCTATTGAAAGCAGTGTGTCTGTCCCTTTCTATGCTCTGCCCTGATGGCTAAAAGATCCGATTGTACGCAAAGATCCGATTGTACGAGTCGAGGATTCGTACGATTATCGGACCATGTGTGGAGAGTACCGACATTTTTCGTCCAACGGAGATCGTCGTTTGGTCGATCGGACAGGATAATATCTCTGCATGTATTGCCGATAATATGATTTTCAGTGGGAGACTGTCACTAGCTTTTGTCAGACATAACTTTCATATGATTGCTGTCAGGGGCAGAACATCGGCTGATCTGTTCTTTTCTACTTTATTTGATCTGAATGGTTAATGGCAGGTCGGGAGATGGGGGAAGTCCAATCGTTCGAGGATTCAAACGATCGGATCTTTGCATCTATGGCCAGCTTAAGACTGTTGATACAATGTAAGTCTTTGCTGGGGAACCAAGACTTTTGCAACATTGCTTATAAAGTAACAACCAGGAGTTCGGCAAATGCTGTTTTCAGTAGCAAATGTTTTTGCAAATAACTTTAAAATACATACATTAACTTTAATTAATGTATATTGGAAAATTGCTTAGAATTATGTTTTCTTTTATTAGGCAAATTTTTACTTTGAGGTTGACTTGCCCTTTAAATGGCATCCCCCATTATGCAAGATGTTAATATAGCTATATTAAAGCTTCTGAAATCAACAATTTGGGGCAGATTTACTAAGCTCGAGTGATGGTTCGAATTTCGAAGTAAATTTTTTCAACCATCGAATAGGCTATATTCGACCATTCGACTTCGATTCGAAGTAAAAATCTTTCGACTATTCAACCATTCGATAATTGAAGTACTGTCTCTTTAAAAAAAACTTCGACTTCATACTTCACCAAATTAAAGCTACCGAAGTGCAATGTTAGCCTATGGGGACCTCCAAAGTTTTTTGGGTCGAATAGAAATCCTTTGATCCTTTAATTCGACCGCAGGATTGCAAAATTTGTTGAAAAAACTTCTAATTCGATATTCGAATTCGAAGTTTTTTAATTAGATGGTTGAATTTCAAAGTTTTTTGTAATTCGAGATTCAACCCTTAGTAAATCTGCCCCTTACATTTTTAGTTTGCATCATGCTACGGCTTCAGGTGTCAATGAGTCCGATTTTACTCTTATTGGTGATTAGCATTATTATTAGTTTGCATTAATTTACTCAGTGAATAAGCACTCAATGGCTTTCTCTGTAAGCAACCCACTCTGCCTGGCCCACTTTTCCATAAAAAAAAATATCCATGCACAGGATCAACAAGATATCTGAGGTCCTTCCATGACTGGATTGCATAGGCCTCCACTGGAATTCAACCTTAGTCCTGGGGGCCATAAAATGGGATCTACCAGATTTGACCCATGGGCTGAGAAAATCTAAGTGTATGTTAGAGTCCTGCAACGGGTCGGGTACCCGCGGGTTACCCGCAAAAACCTGCGGTACCTTGCGGGTTGAGGGGAGAAGTTCTTGGTGTGGATAAAGTCGCGGGTCAGCGGTTCTGCGGGTCGGGCCGCGAGTCTTCTCAATTGCGATACTCATTTTTTCTGGTCATGGCTACTTCCAATGACATAACTTCCAGTTTTCTCTTTTTTTTTCTGATCATGTCTACTTCCGATGATGTAACTTCTGGATTACAATGACAGCACTTCCTGATTCTTGATGGTCACCAGGTCCGGGTTGCGGATAAGGTACTTGCAGGTAGGGTTGGGTAGCGGTTCAGGTAAGAATGCAGGTTGCGGGTGCGGGTCCCAAAAAATGGACCTGCGCAGGATTCTAATGTATGTAGACACATTTAGTCAAGGATGTAAGGTAGGCTTAGGGGCGATTCTATGGCTCTTGCCATCCTAGGCGTCTCCTGCAATTGAGCTTTCTACGCTTGAAGAGCCCAATTTCCGGTTTAATGACCGGAGTTCTGGCTCATAAAGTTACCAGGAGGGGCTTTTTCCACCCCTGGTAAACCAGGATCCCCTGGGTAGGCTCTGTCTTAATGGACTTGGGCACAGGTATGGCTGCTGACCATGAGAAGCAGCACAGCAATACTATGCCATAAAGTGATTTACATTATTTCCAAACCTATGCAATTGCAATAGGAAGTTCACTATTACTTCTGACTGTTAAAAAATGTTAATCAGTCAGCTGGTGTAGAGTGCACATTGGAAAACACAAAAGACAAAAACAAGTCTGTCAAACTTTTCCTCATGCCATAACATGTTTCTGAAAATTTCTTAAAAGTTAGCTTTACACATTTACTTGCATTCACACTGCCACTCGTGTCTTCTCCTCCTCTTTCCACACAATACACATTCCATTTTCACAGCTCCGAAAAGTTGTGTAAACAAATTTAGAAAAGCGGAGTCAACAAAGCGAAAGTTACTCTGTAGTGCGAAGTTTATGATACAGATGTACATCCAACCTCCCCGAGCCCGCACGCTACAAAAAGAATCCAGAGAGCTTCAGTCTCCGGGGACAGAGTTTGACTACTTCAAAAGTAAGACTCCACAGTTAACGCCATAGGCCTTCAAAATACATGTAACGCTCACCTGACTTGCTTTATAAAACTGCTTTTTAAGCCCGGCTACTGACATTGTTGCGATACACTAAGATTGCAGGGCTACTGGAATCGCGGAACCAAATCTAAAGGCTCTCCCCAGGCTCCTCTCTCAGGATATTACATGGCAACCACTTACTTCCGGTATAAGGCAGGAAACAGGGGAGGAGACCAGACCAGAGACACAATATGCAAGTGTTGCGTTCAGCTATGAGCAAAATTTGCAGATCGTTATCTTTTATTCCGGGTGCTCATATTATTTGATTTAAATAAATATGTTGTTTGTAATTCTGCACGTGTAATTGAATTCAGATAAATATGTTGGGGTTTATGATTAAATAACATGGTATGTTTCTAATAGTTTTTTCCTAATTTGATGGCAGAGAGCTGTCACTATGATTTAAAAGATGCAGATAATGATAATTACTTTTAATAAGTTATTTTGCAGTGTTTTTAATGTTTTTATTTTGTATTAACAAAATAAAAGAATGAGGAAATTAAAGGTTACTTAATAAGCAGTATTTTATTGTGTTTAGTTGATATTATTAAAGCAGGTCTGGACTGGGATTCACTATAGGTCCTGGCATTTCAAGTACAAAGAGACCCAAACAGCCCCCACAGACCCACTATAGTCACTGTCAATGGAATCTGACAGCAGCCCTACTGGCATTTGCCAAAACCCACAGATTGCCAGTTTGGGTCTGCATTAAAGTAAACATAGTAAGACAGCTTGACAGAGTACACATGTATTAACAACAGACATCTTTGTTTACCTGATAAATAACATATCTTATGTTATATAGTGATATTTGTCATGGAGCATCATATTCAATAAAAATTCTGTTGTATACCAGTTAGTGTGTCTTGGTATGTTGAGGGAGGTTAGATATGTATTGTATTCATGTATTCAGGTCTGCCATTAAAAACTTTGGGACCCAGTACAAGTTATTTATATGGGGCTCCACATGAACACAAGCAGGGAATATCAACAATTTTGGTCATGCCCTTGTGTGTGCTAATCAAATAAGCAGGCAAACAGGGTTTGCTAGGACAAAAAGTTGAATTTGTTGGGTGTTGAAATGTGATTTTTTTCAATCACATTTACTGTGATAGAAACCCATCAAACATTACACTGAAAAGCAGGGGTATATCTATAGAGGAAACAGACCCTACAACTGCTGTGGGCCCAGTGGGACTGATAAGTAACTGCAGTATATGTTCATGGAAAATGTATTGTTCCTCAAGTTTAGGGGCCCAATGATTATGCGGTGGCGCCCTATAGCTAGTCAGTAAAAGTTCATATAAATAGTAAAGATAATTAATTAATGTGCTACTAAGTCAGTCATTTAATTGGGATGCAGTGGAATTTACCTCAAATTTGGCCTAAGTTCCCACCTCCTGCCCATTTGTCGCTGCTCTGCCCTCTCATTGCACGATATGCAAGTCACCTACTGTAAGTTTCTTATGTAAAGTACATTTTTGCATACATTAGGTAAGTTTTTGCATAAATTGCGTAAGTCTAGGGGGCCCAATGATCTTGCTTTGGGGTCTTATAACTAGTTCTTCCACTGCTGAAAAAGTGATATAGGAAACGCTTCTATAATTCAGTAAATAGATACCAGTCTGTACTGTGGCCCTGAATATTGCATATTTGCCATTGTTATTGGTAATTGTTTCACCATTTATTCCAAATCCTTCTGTACTGTGACCCTGAATACTGCATATTTGCCTTTATTATTGGTAATTGTTGCACTATTTTTTCTAAATCCATCTATACTGTGGCCCTAAAAACTGCATATTTGCCTTTATTATTGGTAGTTATTGCAAAAAATCTAGCACCTCCATCTACCACTTCACATAGACATAGGAAGTCCAAATCTTTCTCCCACCTGTTCTCACTCTCTCTTCTACTGTTACTTGCTGCAGGTGATATCTCTCCTAGTCCAGGTCCCTGCCATATACCTATCTGCCTTCGCCCACTTTATGGACCCCCTCAGTTCAAACCCACAAATGCTGCTAACCTTATTCAAATCTCTACTCTCCCCTCTGCTTATCTCCTCTTCTCTTGTTCACTTCTTAGAACCCACACTATTACTAACAAATCCACTTTAAGTAATGATGTCTTCTGCTCTAAGTCCGTTTGTCTCTTTGCCCTAACTGAGACCTGGCTCTCTCATAATGAAAATGCTATTGAGGCAGCTTTCTTTTATGGCGGTTTCTCCTCTCATAACCCTCCCCCACACTACTGGCCGTGGTGGAGGAGTAGGCATTCTGCTGTCCCCTAGGTGGCACTTTATCTAATCTCTACACCTCCTTCCTTCTTGTTTCCTTCTTTTGAGGTGCATGCAATTCAACTATTCTACCCTCTTGCTGCAGGGGTAGCTTTTATTTACAAACCTCCTTCTGCAAAATCTCCTGCTACATTTATCTCTGACTTTGAATCCTGGCTGTCTTTTTTCCTATGCTCTGACAGCCCTGCAATTATTCTGAGTGACTTCAATTGTCACATCGATGACCATCTAACATCTCCTTTGATCTCCAGCAATGAACAAGTACAAAAACCCATAAGGATGGTCACTTCCTAGATCCGTTCTTTACTATCTTTCTGGATGAATGGCCAGACGCAATTTCTGCGGTACTGTACACTAGCCTCTAAACTTCTGGAACATCTTGTCTTTTCCCGTACTACTAACTTTCTCTGCACTTTCCCTTCACTAACCACTGACATTCAGACCCAGATAGCAAACTGCCTACCAGCTATCTCCTCCTGGATGAACCATCACCTCAAGCTCAACTTGGCCAAAATTGAGCTTATGGTCTTCCCACTCAAACACGTCTTCCTTTCACCATTACTATTGATGGCATGACAATTACCCCTGCTGGCTAAAATGAAAAATCGCCAGCGCTAAGCACATGCGCCAATTCATTTTCCAAAGTCGGCCGAAGTTTCCTGAGCGCCGGCGATTTTTCATTTTAGCCAGCGAAAGAGTGAGGGAAGGAAGTTACAATTGTATGTTTGCTTATCTTAAATTGTTACAAATGTATCTAAGTGCAGGTGCAGGAGTTGAGCATTCTGGATAACAGGTTCCATACCTATGCTACAATGCCTTTCCTGCTATTTTCACGCAGGTGCTGTTCTACCACTTGATAACAAATGCATGCATATTTAGCAGTGCAGACAATTTCAGAGCTAATGACATGAGAACCCCAGGTTCCTGTACCTGTACATTACTTTTTGTGTTCTGTAGCACTGTATTCATGGGGGTGGGCAGCACATAGGTGTCTCCTTGTTTGCATGTGATTTATACATTGTAATATTGAGGGGGAAACGCAGCTAGCACGCAGTACACAGTTTCTTAAGAAACTTTTATTTAGAAACTTAGAAACTTCAGCTTGTGAAAGTCCTTTGGTTTTCCCAGTGCCTGGTCAGTCCACTTGAGGCCAAACAACAAAACCAGCAAATGTCCAATATTAGCAGGCTTTCTTCCATAGTCCTTTGCACACAAGGATATCTGTTTTAGTCCTTTCCTTTAGCTTGTATAAAGACTTGCAGCTCACAGGCTCCAACCATTCTCTACACTCAATTGCACCTGTGACTCCTCTTTATGCAGAGTAAAAGTCAGGTGTGTACCTGAGTGGAATGGGAAGGCCCACCCTGTACCTTCCCTCCCATTCCAGAGTCTGGGCCCTGAAAAACTAAGAGAAAAAGCACAGCAAGTAGTGTTGCTGCCAAATAATCCCCAGACTCCTTCCCTGAAACACACGCTGCTTAAAGGGACCACAGCCCAAATAATGGAGAAATATACCTCCCATCAAGGAGCCAACCCTGGTGTCCTCTACATATCCCCCCTCTGCCTCAACCCAGAGGAGGTGGAGACACTCTGCACACCCAGACAATGAACCATAGAAAGGGCATCAGCATTCTGGTGCATCTTACCAGGCCTGAATTTTGTTAATTCAGTTAATGGAGCTGCAAGGGATGAAAAATTGGGAACAAAACGTCTGTAGTACCCCACAATTCACAGGAATGCCCAAATCTGCTTTTTGTGAGTGGGTGTGGTCAGTCCTGGATGGCCTCAACTTTGTTAACTTGGGGCTTTACTAACCCCCTTCCAACAATGTACCCCATGTACTTGGCCTCCTCCATTCCCAGGGCACATTTCTCTGGGTTTACTGTAAAACCCCTCTCTGTAGGGCATCTAACACTGCCTTGACTTTTGGAAGGTGGGACTCCCAATCTGGACTAAAAATTAAAATATCATCCATGTAGACCGATGCATATCTTTGGTGTGGGCGCAATAACCTGTCCACGACTCTTTGAAAAGTGGCAGGGGCTGTCTGTAACCCAAATGGCATTCTTTTATACTGGAAATAACCTTCCGGAGTGGAGAATGCCGTTTTCTCCCGGGCCTCCTTGGTCAAAGGTATCTGCCAATACCCTTTGGTCAGGTCTAACGTGGTTATGTAGAGGGCGGGGCCTAATCTTTCTATTAACTCATCCACCTGTGGCATGGAATACCCATCAAACTTGAGATTTCATTCAGCTTTCGGAAATCATTACAGAATCGCAGAGTTCCGTTGGGCTTGGGTACTAGCACAATTGGGCTTAACCACTCACTCTGTGATTCTTCAATGACATCCAGCTCCACCATCTTTTCACCTCCTCGGAAACTGCTTTTCTGCGAGCCTCTGGAATACGGTAGGGTTCATAAAGATTTTCCCAATGATCTCCTAAGGAAAACCTGTCCGTGTGAACATGTTAAATAACTCTCGTGCTATTGCTTTAGACGTAAGTTTTCTCAAGGGTATTGCCTCCTGATAGTGAGTGGCATAATTGAGGATTACCAGGATATATTGGTGCCCCCTGGCAGTCTTTACCAGTGGCCCCACGATATCCATGGCAATTCGCTCGAATAGAACCTCAATTATGGGCAAGGGTACCAAAGGGCTGCGAAAACGTGAAACTGGTGCAGTTAACTGGCAGGTGGGACAGGAAGCACAATAAGTTTTCACCTCTGCTTTTAACCCTGGCCAGTAAAATCTGTCAGTTATCCGAGCCTTTGTTTTCTCTACTCCTAGGTGACCGCTAACGCTTCATTGTGCGCCAAGCCCAGCACCATCTGCCTGATGGGTTGGGGGTACTTAACAACCCGTATAACAGGTCCCTACGAACAGCAAAATGGGGAAACCTCTCCTCAGCACCAGGTTCCTGGGCTACTCCATTAATTACAGACACCTGCGCTCTGGCATTTGCTAAGGTCGGATCTCGGTAATAAAGGTACCTTTTGAAACACTTAGGTCAAGATCAATGGAATCGGAGGAGGTTCCTTCGTCATCCTCCCCCAATATGACCTGTAATGGAAAATCACCCCCCCCCCTCAGAGGTCAGCTCAGGTTCCAGACATGTATGGTCAGCAACCTCTTGACCCTCTGGTGCATTTTGCAAGAATAACTTTTCCAGGGCATTCTCAACCGGCCGTGGTGCATCGGCCTCTATTGGTAAGTGAGTAGGGACACAATCACTCTTTACAGTAATAAACATTTCCCTCTTCACTTACTCCCAAAGTTCCCAAAACAATGGAAAATCCCGCCCAAGAATAACCTGGTGCAACAATTATTTTACCAAACCAACCTCATGAGTAATGGTGCCACAAGCAGTAGCAATTGTCACTGTCAATAGTGGATATGTCCGAGTGTCCCCATGTATGTAAACGACACTGAGAGTTTTTGCTTCCTGACGCATCTTCTTGGACATGTACAAGTGTAACCATATTCCCTGAATCAAGCAGGGCTTTACCAAAGACACCGTTCACATCCACTTTACATTCAAAACATCCTTCTGGCAAATCAGGACCTGCAATGCAATCTGGTTGAGCATAAAAGGATACTCTCCGTAGGACATCACACTGCATAGGTTCCACCTGTAGGGGACACTGAGCCGACATGTGGCCCCATGCCTGGCATCGCCAACACTGCAGACCCCCAGACTTCTGGGGTGTTGGGGGGACTGGCTGTAAAGTAGGAGGGACAGTGTATAATCTCTTGTCGCTGTCCTTTATGCTGGTTCCAGGGTTCCGCGAAGAACTCTTTCCTGCAGAAGTGAACTTTGCCGCCCATGTTGGAGCGGGGTCTAGATGACTTGTCAGGGGTAGTAGCTCCTCCGCTGTGGTGTATCTCTCCACTATCTCCACCAGCTGGTCTGCTGTTTTAGGGTCTCCATGACTGACCCAGTGCTGTAGTTCAACCGGCAGCGTCCTTAGAAACCGGTCTAGCACGAATCGTTCCACCATCTGTGGACCGGTGAGTAGGGATGGGCGAATTTTTTGCCTTGTTTTGCCTCAAAAATGACGCCCATAGACTTGTATGGTGTCGTGCTTCAAAAAAAAAGACGCATGTCAAAGCAATTGACGCCCATAGACATTAATCGGCGTCGGCGACATTTCGCCGGCTGCGAATTTTTGGCAAAACGAAACGGGTCAAATTCGCCCATCCCTACCAGTGAGTATCTCAGGCTGCAGCCACTTTGTTGCCAGCTGTATTAGATCATACATTTGTGACCTCGGTGGAATATTCTTCCGATACTTTCAGCTGTACACCCTCTGTGGCCTGACTTCTGTGGTCACTCTCAGAAGGGCAAGGATCTCTGCCTTGAGCCGGTCATAGTGGAGGGTCGTCTGCAGGGGTGAGGTCATAGTAAGCTTTCTGCAGATCCCCAGTCAGGAATGGGGCAAGGAGACCAGCCCATTTGTCTCAGGCCATTCTTCCCGCTCTGCAGTCCTTTCAAAGGTCATCAGAAAGGCTTCCACATCATCTGTGGGCATCATCTTTTGCAGGAAATTGCTTGTTATTGTCTGGCTGTTAGGGTTAACCACTGCTGTTTCTCGCCCATGAGCTAGCTGTTGTACTGCCTCAGCCAGCATTTCGGACTGTGCCTCTGTAGAATCCAGCAGGGCAGTGGCTTGAGCTGTAGTAGCTTCCCTGAGTGCAGCCAGTTGCACTTCTGTGGCGTTCTGCTGAGCTGCCATGCTCTGCTGCAACTGCACTGTTGCCATGACCAATTGCCGCAGCAACTCCTCCATGATAAACAGGAGCCTGGCCCTTTAAATGTCACTTTTTTTTTTTTAAGTGTTTATTTTTCAATTTTCAAAAAAGGGGGGGAGGGGGGGT
Organism: Xenopus laevis; assembly: GCF_017654675.1. Taxonomy (NCBI): domain Eukaryota; kingdom Metazoa; phylum Chordata; class Amphibia; order Anura; family Pipidae; genus Xenopus; species Xenopus laevis. The sequence goes on along the minus strand of NC_054371.1, from coordinate 101,573,467 downwards.
ACAGAAGAAAAGAGGGGGGTTCCAGGTACAATCAGATCATAATAAATGTCACAGCATACAACAGTACTTACAGTCAAATTGCAGTTCACATCAGTGCATTAGAGATGGGGTTGGATATAATCAGTGATGCCCTAGCAAACCTTGGTACTTGCTAAGAGTTGGCCGCAGTCCACTCATCCCAGATCTTCCCATATTTGTTCGGGCACCCTCTAGCTAGATACATCAATTGTATGAGTGGGAGATTTTTGTTTATTAAGTCTAGCCAAAACCGAAGGGAAGGTGGCTTCGGGTCCATCCATTTCATAAGTAAAGCTTTCTTCGCATAAAACAGCAGGGAGCGCCATAGATCTCTTTTGGCATTTAGCGGGACAATCTCATCTATCACCCCCAGTATACAGACTTGTGGAGACATTATCTTGGGGAAGGTAGTTTTGTCTTGTATGTGGGACATAACTCTATCCCAGTATTTATTGATTTGAGGGCAGTTCCACATCATATGAATATAGTCAGCTTCGTGCTGGTGACACTTTGGGCAATATGACTTAGTTACCTCTCCCATGCGGCTTAGGCGTAATGGTGTGATATGAATCCTATGTAATATCTTGAATTGGATAAGTCTGTCTCTAGTGGCAATAAGATACTGGTACGCATTGTCTTTACACTCCTCCCACTCTTCCGCTGTCAAAGTGGGGATATCTACATGCCAAGCCACATATGCCTTGGCGAATGGTGAGGGAATTGCAAAGAACAATTTCCCATATAGATTAACAACGATTTTCTTTTGGTTTGGCGACCTAAGGGCCTCTAAGAAGGGTGATGTGACCAGGACCACTCTGGATGATGCAAATTGCATTACAAAGGCATGCCTAAATTGTTGGTACACTAGGGGGTGAATTTGGACTCCAGGGTGAGCCAGTAGTAATTGTTCTCTGGTGAGCAGCTGCCCTTCTGGTGCTGCATCGCCCAAAGTCTTGATCCCGGCTCTTGGCCAACTCATATATGGTAAGAGTTGTTGGAAGTGGGGGAGGTGTGAGTTTCCCCAAAGGGGTAGATCAAGTGTGAGTATTGGGTTTTTCAGGCGAGTAAGCCGTAGAATCACAGTCCAAACCTTGTGTGGGGTGGTGAGAATCGGGTTTTGCACCTTCAGGTCTGCTATTCTCCTATAGAGTATATATTTTAAGGTTTCAGCTGAGCCTGCCAAAGTAGCTTGTAATTGAAAGTTAGGATTATTGGGGTCTGGTATGAACCACCAGCCTACATAGTATAATTGAGAGGCTAAAAAATAAAATTGTAGGTCTGGGAAGCCCAGACCTCCTTCATTAATTGGGGCCTTTAGCTTGGATTTAGCAAATCTCGGAGATTTGTTTCCCCATATAAACGAGGACTGCATTTGCTCAATATGTTGGAATACAGTTTTTGGGATGTACATAGGGGAGTTGTGAAGGATGTACAAAAATTTTGGCAGATATATCGTTTTTATCAAGTTGATCCTCCCCCATGTAGTTAGAGGAAGGTTCCCCCATTGCTTAAGTTTGATCGCCATACTGTCTGTGACCGGGGTAAGGTTGAACTCTGTGTATTTAGCGCTATCCCTCGTAATCATAACGCCCATATACTTGAAGGAGCTTACCCATCTCAGGGGGGACGGGGTGTAGCTAGTGGGGTCTATGCCTTCATCTATCGGGAAGATGCTGGATTTCTCCCAGTTCATGCGCAGACCCGAGAATCCTCCAAATTCATCTATAATTGCTAACGTTGACTGTAGCGAAGGTCCAGGGTCACTTAAGTACAATAACACATCATCAGCATATAAGGAGATACGCTCCTCCACCCTACCCAAATGTAAACCTTCAATATTCTGAGCAGTGCGTATTAAAATAGCCATTGGTTCTATCGCCAAGGCGAACAGTAATGGCGAGAGGGGGCATCCCTGGCGAGTACCACGGCTTAGCTGAAAAACGCGTGACAGTACATTATTGACACTGATGCGGGCCTGGGGGTTTTGATACAGGAGTCGCACCCATGTGATAAACTGGTCACCTAGGCCAAACCTTGCCATTACTTCCCACAGGTACGACCATTCGACCGAGTCGAAGGCCTTGGCCGCATCCAAAGAGACTACCACTCTAGAGCCTACTTCCCTATGCGTTGCTAGTATATTAGTGTAAAGTCTCCTTATATTAATATCTGTCGATTTCTCTGGCATAAATCCAGATTGATCTGGGTGTATTATTTCAGTTATGACATGTTTCAGCCTATTAGCCAGTATTTTGGCCATGATTTTAGTGTCTACGTTTAGCAGGGAAATCGGCCTGTATGATCCGGGCAGCAGTGGGTCTTTATCCTCTTTATGGATGACTACTATTGTAGCCTCATGGTAGGAGTGTGGGAGGGAACCCTGGTCCATCGCATGACAAATGGTTCTGCGCATATGTGGAATTATTACATCTGCATTAAGTTTGTACCACTCGGCCGGGTAGCCATCAGGTCCTGGTGCCTTGTTTGCAGGCATAGAGTTAATGGCTAGTGAGACCTCACTCACAGTGATTGGGGCATTTATTACCTCTCTCAGATCGTTTGAGAGTCTAGGAATGGGTATACTGTCTAGGTACCTACTTAGTTGGGAATGGTCGTTATTGGTTTGCGTGGTATATATGTTCTGATAATAGGTGGAGAAAACTTCAGCAATGCTATTAGGATCTGTGGCTATGTTTCCTGTAGCCATCCGGATTCTGGGTACTGCCATAGATACAGAGTGCGTGTTTGCCAGATAGGCCAGTAATTTCCCATTTTTTTCCCCTTTGTCAAAGGTGCGTTGGGTGTCATATAACAATTTCTTCCTAGTCACTTTAATTTTAGCTCTTTCCAGTTCAGCCTCTGCTGCTTTATACACCTGGAGGTTGGAAGTTGAGGGGTCTGCTATATACTGGGCCTCTGCCCTAGAGGAGGTATTTTGTGTTGCTTGGATTTCTTCAGCAGCTTTTGCTCTAGCTCCCGCTATGTCACTGATAAGGGTACCTCTCATTGTGGCCTTAAAAACATCCCACACCACAGGAGGGGCTGCAGTCGCAGTGTTTAGGGCCCAGTATTCTGCTACAGCATTAGCTGATGCCTCCGCCACTGTATCATTGGTCAGCCACAGTGGGGATAATCTCCAAGGTTTGGCTTCCCTGGGTGAGAGTAATCCTAAAGGGATAAGCAGGGGAGCGTGATCAGAGACACCACGGGGTAAATATTGCGCTGTTCGCACATATGGTAGTAAGTCACTGGAAGCTAGGGCCAGGTCTATTCTGGACATGGTGTTGTGTGTAGCAGAGTAGCACTCTCTCATCTGGGTTTTTCCAACGCCATATGTCAGTTAGTTGCATGGCCTCTGCCCACTGTGACAGTTTGCTATTATGTGGTGAGGTGATGTTGAGTCTGTCCTTATCCGCCTCCATTGTTGCATTAAAATCTCCCATTATACATATGGGCGCTATTGGGTGTCTGGCCAGGGTAGTAATCAATAGGTCTAGCAGTGATGGTGTCAATGGTAGAGGGGCATATAAGCTAATTAGGTTAATAGGCTTGTTTGCTATAAGTAGGGACAATACAACAAATCTACCATACTGGTCCGTCTTTAGATTAATTAGCTCAGCTGGCAGATTCTTCCTGATTAGGATTGAGGTGCCCCTAGCATGTGTGGAGAAGGTGGAGTTATACATGTGCGCTACCCAGGGCCTTTTTAGGGCCATCAGCCTCTGTCCTACCAAGTCCGTCTCCTGCATCATTAAGATATGGGGTGAGTGTTTCCTTACGTAATCAAATACCAGGGCACGCTTAAACCTCGTATTTAAACCCCTAACATTCCAAGTCATAATACTAAGTGACTCCATTGCAAACTGTATTGGAATCAGTGACGCTGAGTAATAATGTACCGAAAGGAGTCCATGTACCTGTAAGTGGGGATGGGGTTGGGGGGTAACTTAAGTAAAAACTACTTACATTCCCGTTGAACTTCGCTACCTGCCGGAAAACTTGGCAGGTCTCTGATCCCATAACTTGTGCACCTAACTTGGTTACAGGGAGTGGTCAGTTGGCTCTAACCAGCTTCCGCTATATTGATAGGTCATCTTTGGGTTAAGAGGTCAGCCCCTGTGACACTATATATGAGGGCTGCCCGCCTGTGGGGAGGCAAAAGCCTGTGTGAAGGGGTCTTAACGATACCTCCAACCCACCCGGGTGTCAAAAGTTCCTTTTGTTTGCCCTTTATCACAGTAATAAACAGGTCACCCTGCACAACAACCCAAACAGCAATTCAAGCAAACATTAGCATAGAAACAGTATGAACAACATCAAAAACAAATCACAAACTTGCATTGCACGAGCTTCTGGAGACCTTCTGCTTAGGTTTCTGGGGTCTGCAAAAGTCCTAAAGCAATTGCGGGTCCTGGGGCACCGGGTGGCTTTATGGGCTTGGTCACTACCCTCGAGGGCCATTGCATCGCCCCCCGCCCTCTCATTTGCGCTCATTGGCCCCTTGATACAATCCAGATCTCTATGCTTTTGGCCCACCCTGCGAAAGTTAGAGGATCTGGCAGTCTTACATATCCATAGTCCTCTGAACACGGAGGAGGAAGTAGGATAAATGGGGTAGGTTGAGGGAGGATATCAGGCCGTCACCTAATACTCTTCCTCCCTAGTTCTGGCTAGTGCAGTGTTCCAGTCTCTATAGTCTTGGCTTACATGTAGGCGTTAGCAGTAGGTACAGAGTTCAACGCACAATGTTAGACTGGAGCAAAGGCGCAGGCCTTTGGGGGCTCTATCCTGAGTTGGGCAAGATATTGTACTCACGTCTCTCTAGTGGCGGTCCTCCACCTGCAAATTGCGATGTCCGCTAGTGTCTAGCCACTCTGATGCCGCCTGTGGCGTTGTAAAGAATTGCGCTTTGCCATCAGCTTGCACCCAAAATTTGGCCAGGTATAACATTGCGTATGTCAAGTTTGCTTCCCGCAGCCTGCGCTTGACTCCGATAAATGCTGCGCGTACTTTCTGGAGCTCCGCATAATAATCATGGAATAGGTGAATCCGGTTGTTCTGATAGGTTAGCTGAGGCTGTTGGCGAGTGGCTCGCAATACTTCGTCCCGATCTCTGTAATTCAGGAGTTTGAATAGGAAGGGCCACGGCGGGGCCCCGGGGGGCAGCGGCCGAGCAGGCACTCGGTGAGCACGCTCCACGACAAACTGAGGTGAGAGTGCGGCCTCTGGGAGATGCTACCGAATCCATTGTTCCATAAAGTGCGTAGGGTCTTCCCCCTCTACTTTCTCTGGGAGACCGATCACCCTGATGTTGTTTCTGCGCTGTCTGTTCTCATAATCATCCAGCTTGGAGCTAAACCCGATGTTTTGGGCCCTTAGTTCTTGTATTTGCTGCGTCAGGGGATTACACATATCCTCCAATCTGGATATCCGTTGCTCAGCTTCGGCTGTTCTTTCCCTCAGCGTTTGGAGATCAGCTCTTAGGAGCTCCTCTATTTTGGAAGATAAGGCTGCTCTACAGTCAGTAATTGCGTTAAGCAGGAGTTGTACTGATTGATCCTGGAGCGCTGTTGCTGGCGCTGTGGCTCCTTCCTCACGAGGAGGGGAGGCTCCGCCATCTTGAGGAGCATTTCTTGCATATTGCTCCAACCTCGCAGCTGCCTCAGAGCGTGCTTTCTGGGTTCTGTTGCCTCCCATCATGGGTGCTGTATGTGGGGCTAACCCTGGTAGATGTTTTTGGGTCTCCCCAAAGTTTTCCTTAGGATCTTTCAGGATAAATGGCGCGGAGCTCTGGATCACACGTCCATTCAGCTAGCCATGCAGACCACGCCCCCTAAATGTCACTTTTTAAACAGCAACTTTTCTCTGCAGTGCTGCTGCCCGCATCCGAAACATCACTTGTAATATTGAGGGGGAATCGCAGCCAGCACGCAGTACACAGTTTCTTAAAGAAAGTCAATTTATTTATAAACTAAAACTCAAAGTAGCTTTTCCTCAGCAGAAAGTAAATTAGCAAATAATAAACAGCTTACTTCAGCTTGTGAAAGTCCTTTGGATTTCCCAGTGTGCAAAGTAGGCCTGGTCAGTCTACAACAAAACCAGCAAATGTCCAATATTAGCAGGCTTTCTTTCATAGTCCTTTGCACACAAGGATATCTGTTTTAGTCCTTTCCTTTAGCCTGTATAAAGACTTGCAGCTCACAGGCTCCAGGCACCATTATCTACACTGATTTGCACCTGTGACTCCTCTTTATGCAGAGTAAAAGTCAGGTCATGTACCTGAGTGGAATGGGAAGGCCAACCCTGTACCTTCCCTCCCATTCCAGAGTCTGGGCCCTGAAAAACTAAGAACAAAAACACAGCAACTAGTGTTGCTGCCAAATAATCCCCAGACTCCTTCCCTGAAACACACGCTGCTTAAAGGGACCACAGCCCAAATAATGGAGAAATATAACTCACATCAAGGAGCCAACCCTGGTGTCCTCTACAACATGCAAGATATGCATCAGGTGCAAGATAGCCCTGTACTTATCTAACAGTGCTCCACTTTGCCCCTTGCCCGAGTCTGTAAATCCTGTTTGGCAGGATGAAATCTGAAAAATTGTCAGTAACAGCTAAAGAGCTTCTGTTTTAAGTACATGGACCCCTATTAAGGACAGCCCTGTACTGCCATGTATGGCTTAGAGCCTTAGAAGGTAGAAGCCACATGATTTCCTTCAAAAGTGATGGCAAAGGGAAAGCAATAGTGGGAAAGACATTGCAACTCTGTGTTTACCTCCTTGCTGAAAGTTCCTCTAACACCTGATTCTATCTCCTGATACAACAGAAACATATAGCAAACTAAAAAAACACCAGTCTTAATAAGAGCTCTCTAGTGGCCAAAGAGGCAAAAATCAGCCTCTAAGGAGAAGTAAGCTGTGACTTTTTGATTAGTCTGAATTCCTTTTCAACTGTGTGCGAAAAAGAAAAATCTTTTTTTGTGTGCACATTTTAACATTGCACATTTGTTGTGTGCATTGGCCTCAAAATGTGTGTGCCCATGTACAAGATTAAGTAATGTACTACATGCAATATTATAGCAGATATAGTTAGTTACATTGCATTGGAAAAAGTCCATCAAGTTCAACCCCTCCAAATGAACCCCATTGCATATAAATATATATATATCTATATATATATATATATATATATATATATATATATATATATATATATATATATATATATATATATATATATATATATATATATATATAAACATACCTATTCTGACCTATCTATACATTCACATATATAAACTATATATACCAATATCTATACCAATAGTAGATTTTAGTATCATAATAGTCTTTGATATTATGCTTGTCCAAGAAACCATCCAAGCATCATCCAACAGGTCATTCCACAACCTCAAGGCCATCACCATGAAGAACCACTTACACTTCTTCAAAGTTTAATTCCTCTAGTATAAAGGTGTGGCCTCACATGTGTTGACCCTTTTTATGGGAAAAAAAGATCTCCAGCTATATGTCTATATATAATGCCCTCATGTACAGTATTTGTAAAGAGTTTTATGTCACAGGTTTTTGAAGAGCCAACCAGAAATCATGCTATACTGGATTTAGTGATCTCTAACAGCCCAGAACATATAGCAAATGTGCGTTGAACCCCTGGGTAATAGAGACCATAATGTGACTGCATTTAATGTTTGGTGCAAAAAACAAATATACACTGGGGTAACAAAGGCCCAGGATTTCAGGAAAGCATTTTTAGCTCATTAAGGGCTGTCCCTTCAGGGCATAAATTGGGGCATTATGTTTTCTGCTAAAACAAAAAAATGGTTGTCATTTAAAATTATATTAAATCATTACTGTTCTCAATTTATTCCCTTAAAGGAGAAGGAAAGCTTACCCCATAATCTTAATGAAAGTCCAGAACATATTGTACTGAATCACTGAGTTAACTCTGTGTTACAGACATTTGCAGAGATAAAATCTACACTTCTAAATGTCTCAGTTCCATACATCGTAGGGCTGACACCAGGGAACCTGTTGCGCATGTGTGAAAATTCCTCCAACTATGATTCCTTAAAGCGAAGTCAATCAAGGAAGAAAAGCAGCGCTCATAAGTGGAATGCGGCTGCGCGTAGTTTTCCAATGGAAAAGGCCATAGGTCTACTGCCTCGGGCAGTGTGAGGATGGAATGCAAAGAATTTGGTGACATCACCCTAGTACTGCCGGCAAGTTTTGAACGGAGCAGCATACAGAGGAAGGAAAACACTGGTAGGAGAAGCAGTAAGTTCTACGAAAACTTTATGAAGATGCAATTAGAATGAATTACACTTCATTTCAGCCTTTCCTTGTCCTTTAAGAAGTAAATATAGAAGCATTAAAGTGATACTGACACGTTCCTCTAAAAATAGGAACATGACGTTATCCGTGAAAAGAAGCACCACGCGAAATCAACATCAACAGCTAAAAGCTTTCCAAAGCCGCCCCCAGCCATGCGAAACTTAGTAACGGCGACCCTCTGACAACATTAAATCATCTTCCTGAGTTGTTTCAGTCACACTGGGCTGGTGCCAGGCATGATCCCTGTATTGGGTCCACTTTTATTTAACTTGTTCATTAGTGACTTAGGGGAAGGCACTGTAAGTAATGTATCAGTTTTTGTAGATGACACAAAACTATGCAGCCCTATTAATTCCATCCAGGATGCAGCATCCTTGGAACAGGATCTTAACAAACTGGCATTCTGGAGGGCTCAGAGGCAGATGAGATTCAGTGTCAATAAATGTAAGGTCACGCACCTGGGAAGTAAAAATATGCAAGCAAATGGGACTTAACTAGGCAAATCCATAATGAAAATGGATGTAGCAAGCAATGCCAGTCAGCAGATGCACAGGCAAACAAGGCCTTGAACTAACATAGATTTGTAGGAGGAGGGGGTTCTTCTTCCACTTTACAGAGCGCTAGTAAGGCCCCATCTAGAATATGCCGTACAGTTTTGGTCTCCATCGCTCAAATGGGTTATTACTGAGTTTTAGAGGGTCCAGAGAAGGGCAACTAAGCTGGTAAAAGGTATGGAAAATCTCAGTTATGAAGAAAGACTGGCCAAGTTGGAGTTGTTTACACTGGAGAAGAGATGGTTACGGTGTGATAAAATAACTATGTATAAATATATAAGGAATAATATAATAATTTCCAAAGCTTTATTTGTCAGCTGACAGAAGAGACCCATTCCAGTTAGAGGAAAGAAGGTTCCATCTAAACATCCAGAAAGGGTTCTTTACAGTAAGAGCTGTGGAGTTGTGGAATTTTCTCCCTGAATTTGTCATACTGGCCGAAACATTATATAGCTTTAAGGAGTTGGGTGGCTTTTAAACAATTGAGGGAATACAGACTTATGAAAGAAAGCTCATAGTATATTTGATCCAGGGACTGGTCCGATTCCCATCTTAGACTCAGGTAGGCATTTTTCCCCCTATGAGGCAAATTGGAGTAGCTGTAAGGCGCAGCGCAGCGTATTTATGCTAGCGTTTTCGCGCAGCGTATTAACGCTGGCGTCCAAAACGTGCAGACGCTGGCGCATATTCTGGCGAACATCCTATGACATCATCTAGTATTTTGGCGCGAAAATCCACCTATTTAAGGTGGCCAAAAAGTTCTCTCAGTGCCCGAGTATAGGTTCTTCTATCTAGAGTTCCTGGATGTTTTCTAATTATTGATTCTTGATTCTCGACCTTTGCCTGAAACCTCGACCTTGATTCTTCGCTGCCTGGACTGACCTTTGCCTGAAACCTCGACCACGAAACCTTGCTGCCTGGACCGACCTTTGCCTGAACTGACGATTCTTCTGCCTCATCCATTGTACCGCGAACTGAGTTTGCCTATTTGCTTCCTCCTTGGTCCGCACTCCAAATTGTGCCTTCGGGCCCTGACAGTAGCTTCAGAAGGGTTTTTTTTGCCATCCTCTGGATGAACTAGCAGTTAGGCAGGTTATATATTGACATAAAAGGTTGAACTTTATGGACCTGTGTCTTTTTCAACCTAACTTACTATGTACCAATCATTTCCCCTCAGATGTATCTTTTTTTTTCAAAGAAAGCAAAGCCAACCTTGAAAGACTACCATCATAAATTAAATCCTCCATCCATTTTACATGTTTAGTTGCACATATCTGGACTCTCTCAAGCCCAATAATATTAATAAAGCCCAAAACTGCACAGCATACTCATGGTGAGGCCTTACCTGGGACCTATATAGATGCAAAATTATGTTTTCATTCCTTAAGTTAATACCCTTTTTTATACAAGACAGTACTTTATTTGTTTTAAAAGTGACATAATAATACTGCCTATAATTAAACAACTTGTTATCTAAACAAATCCCAGGATCCTTCTGAATTAAGGATACCCACAACTCTTTGATAAATATACCCCTTTGTATTCTGTCTTTTAGCCAGTTCTCTATCCAAGTACAAATACTATGTTCCAGGCGAATTTTCCATAACTTAACCAGTAACCTTCTGTGTGGTACTTTAGCAAAGTAGATCACATCCACTGCCATGCCAGAGTTGAGGTCCCTGCTCACCTCTTTATAATAGTGACTAAATTAGTCTGACAAGATCTGTTACGCATAAAACCATGCAGGCACAAACTCTTAGGGGTACATTTACTCAAGGGCAAAAATTCGCCAGCAACAGCTTCGCAGCCATCACTATACTTCACCAGGCGTAAATTTGCTCAGACAACGCTAATTCACTGGAATTCGGCATTTTGCCGTGGGTGCTGAACGCTGGCGACGTTTCACTATCGTTACTTTGGCAATAAGAGCAATTGAAAGTGAAGATGCGCTAGCATTCATTTCTGCCTAGCGCAAATTCGCTAGAGATCTTGTGCTCATGTTAATTTGCATACGGCGGAAAGTTTAAAGGGGTGGTTCACCTTCAAACAACTAGTTGTTTTCAGATAGATCACCAGAAATAACGAATTTTCCAATGATTTTCCATTTTCTATGTGTCACCGTTTTTCTAATATTGAAGTGTAAAGTGTCATTTCTCACCTTCTAAAGCAGCCCTGGGAGGGGGGGTCGCCGATCCTGTAAACTGTTGTAAATGGATACATTAAGTTGATACATTTCTTATCTTTGTTCCTGCTGAGCAGAATCCCTGGGTTTCATTACAGGCAGCTGTTAGAATTGATACAATAGTTGCTAATACTCCAGAGTTGCTACTGAAAAATGTATCAACTAAATGTTGCAAAATCGCAACTGTTTAGAGTCTGCACCTGAATTACTGAGCTGTCAGATTCAAACACCGGAGACAAGAACATTCAACTTTAAACTTAGATTTTGGAAAAACGGTAAAAAATAAATAACGGAAAGTAAATGAAAAAAGTCTTTATTTCTGGGGAACAATAAAAAAAAACTGAATTGAAAAAAGTGTTTGGAAGGTGAACAACCTCTTTAAAGTTGAATGGACGTATATGTTGCAGCAAATACATTAGATTACACAAATCCAGGGAACCTCAATAAAGAAAATAGAGCTGCTAAAATGCCCTACACATGAGCCCACTGTATAGTTAATGTTCCATATGGACTTTTGCAGGCTGTCACTCTGAAAAAAGGTAAAGACGCCAGCGTTTTTTTGGACTTTTTCCACTAAAAAATATGATGTAAGTAACAGAAGATTAAGGAAGATCTATGCACTCCAGTGCACTTCACCTGGTCTGAGCTGGCGAAGGCAAGTCTGGCGAAAGAGTGGTTCAGTAAAATCCGCATTTCATTGAATTTGTGGAGTAACGTCCATTGGCCAGAGCGAATTGTCGCCTGGCGATAGAGTGCGAATGACCGTTAGCATCTCTTTCGTTAGTGAAGTGATGCCTGCGCTCGTTAGTAAATTGTCGATGTCCCTGTGGGCCACATCACTCTTGAGTAAATCTGCCCCATAGTATTGTGATTTGCAATGCAAGTATCTTATCCCTATTATTCCTTCCAAAAGCTTTCCTACCACTGATGTCAGACTAACCGGCCTATAGTTAGTAGGATGCACTTCATGATAAGGCTACCAGATCACTTGAAAATTCAAGGACACATCTAAAAAATCCAGATAGAATGGCTGCACTGATTACAATTTAATTTAAATGCAATCAGTGCAGCCTTGCAACATATATTTTCTTAGAAGTGATCTGGTAACCCTACTTCATGAAATTGCACAGGTTCACTGTTACATAATATTTTTGGTACACGTATATCAAGTTCAACCTTTTTGTGTTAAAAAAAAAAAAAACTTTGATAGCAAAAAAAAATCTTCCCCAATTTACTTCAGTGGGCAAGAGGGCATTGGACCAGTCTCTGGATTTTAACTTGTACCAATTTACAGTTAGGTCCATAAATATTTGGACAGAGACACCTTTTTTCAGAGACATATTGTCTGCTCAAATCCAGCTAAATGCAGTCAAATTGATTGGGAGGTGTTTCATAATACAGATGGACAATGACCCAAAGCATACAGCCAAAGCAACCTGGGAGTTTATTAAAACAAAGAAGTGGAATATTCTTAAATGGCCAAGTCAGTGACCTGATATAAACCAATTGAGCTGCATTTCACTTGTTGAAAACTAAACTTCAGACAGAAAGGCCCACAAACAGCAACTGAAAGCCGCTGCAGTAAAGGCCTGGCAGAGCATTTTAAAGGAGGAAACCCAGAATCTGGTGATGTCCATGAGTTCAAGACTTCAGGCTGTCATTGCCAGCAAAGGGTTTTCAACCAATTATTAGAAATGAACATTTTTTTTTTTAATTCCTCCAATTACTTTTGAGCCCCTGAAATGAAGTAATTTGTAGAAAATACAGTCTTTTTAAATAAGACTGTAGAATAAGTTTTATGGTCAACAAAAACCACTCACCAAGGTGATATTTAAGTATATTTAATGTGTAAAAATATGTTACAGAAGATACATACAAATTATCAGATATTAAGCCAGACAAATGCTCTATTGACAGCCTACCAAAATAATACAAAAATATATGTATGTATCAATATGTTGTATAAAAGTTTTGTGTATGTCTGTATTGTGTGAAAGTCAGTGTGTGTCTGTGTGTACAGTGTGAGAGAGAGACCAAACTGCTCTTTGTCCAGGGATATATTCAAAACCTGTGGGATACACCTCCCCCAGCCTACCCATAAGACATTCCATATATTTCCTGTAACCTAATCCCACTCTAGACTTAAGGAACAAATGGAGTATGGGAACCGATGTGTGAAGGATGTGTGAATGACAAGTCATGAGTGCACAAATGAAACATATTCAAACTTAATCAATACTGGAATATAACAATTTTTCCAATACCCAATATTTAACATAATTGTTTTAAAAAAAGGCTTTAGTTCCTCACATTTTTATGCAATCTTTTTGTTCACCCCACTGAATTAAATCTGAAAATCTGCAGTTCAACTGCATCTGAGTTGTTTCATTTAAAATTCATTGTGATAATGTAAAAAAACAAAAGTAGAAAAAAGTTGTCAAAATATTTATGGACCTAACTGTAATTTCAGTAACATTGATTTTTATCCTATGTTAAAGGGGAACTCCGGCTTCCAAACCAAACTTTAATAAAGAGGCCCACATAACACAGAAACCCCTAATATCATCACAGTTAGCTGTTTCTTCAAAAAGTATGAATAAATGCCATCTTCTATGCTGCAATCCAGTTGTTTTAAAAGTTCTCTTTTTGAATCATTTGAAATCCTGGAGGGACTAAAACACTGATGTTACAAATTGTAACAACTTCTCCGCAGCTTACAGGCAGCATGCAGGAACTACATAACCCACAATGCATTGCACTGTGATGTTCCATTTCTTATTGGAATTGTGGGGTTTGGAGGATGCAGTCTAAGAACAGCTGGCTGTTGATACAAAGTAACAGTAGTCAGTCAGCTTGGAAAAGTAGTCAGAAAGATCAGCAGAAGAGCATGGGGCTAGGCTTAGGGAACTGCCAGAGACCATTAAAAATCATGAAAAGTCTGCATTTTTTTTAAATTGATGTATATTGCAAAGTTGCTTGAAATTATGTTTACTTTTCAAAAAGCTAAAGTTATGTTTTTGTGGTGTTCCCCTTTAAAAAAGGCTTCCAACTCTTTTGTGAAGCTAGCAAATTTATCTACCAGTACAACTGCATCAGGAAAATAATTCCACAAATTCACAGCTCTTACTGCAACATACCCTTTGCTAAAGTGGCATAACTACCAAACAGCAGACACCCAGCAATTGTGGTGCGTGTGCTGCCTGGTTTCACCTCAAGTCCTAATTCTTGCATGAAGCAGTGGAGTACAGTGACAGTGACGGCTGCAATTTATTACTGGTGCCTGACCACAAACTTATATTAATCAGAAGTACCCCTAGGTCCAGCAACATAACACAAAGCCAGGCACCCCACAGTCCCACAAGAAAATCTTCGGGGTCTTTGGCATGGTAAGCACACAACCGCCCAACTCCTTTATGGTAATGAATCAGGCTTTCTTTTTAGATGCCAGGAACTGTGATTCACTATATTCTGCAGTGAATGTTTTTTTGCTTTCTCCTAAAACACTCCTAGCCTAATGCTTAAAGGGATACACTATCCTACGATGTTCGAAAAATGGCGGGAGTAAGACGCCTATGTTTCTCCCATTCCATAAAATAAGCGCAAGCGAAATAAACGCACACTATATGGTGTAGTGAAGTAAGAGTACTACAGCTGTTTTTCTATCCCCATTCTTTGCTGAAACCCAGTGTTACCTACTCAATTCGTTTACAAGTAAAATAATTTTAAACAATTGTTTTTAACACGCTACACCACTAGAGGACTCAATAGTTGCCGAAACCACCAACACCACTACCCCCCCCCCCCCCCCCAGGCAAGGCTTCCAGTTGTCGCGTCATCTAAGAAATTATATACTACAATCGCGGTTAGTCCCGCCCAGGCAATGACGTTTCTCTCTGAAGTCATTGGAGGCCTGTTATAGATTGACGTAAAGGCCATCCAATCCACATGGATGAAACGAAGCACCAACAGGATAATTCTGCAACAGGAACTAGTCAGTAAGAAAGACTGACACAGACGATGGTTGGTTCTAGGCGAGCGCTCTTGTCATGTGGGACCTGTAAGCCAATCGAGTGCGAGGGCGGACGGTGTCCAAGATCTTCCCGCCAAATACGAGCGCAAGTGAGAGAGAGCGCGTTGCTAGAGGTAGATTTAGGATACCGGGAGGTATTAGAACTGGTAGGCTGGAGAACGTGCTGTAAAAGCTGTGGAGCTTGATCTACAGATCCCTTGAGGCGTAAGCGGAGTCCCCCGGCAGCTCAGGCTGGAGGATGCCTGGGAAGGAAGCAGCAGTAGACGGTAACGGGAACTCGATAAATAAGCGAGCAAATAGCGCAGGAGGGAGGGGGGGTCATTGTATTCCTCTATACCCAAGTTTCGGATTCTGAACTACCCCCTGAAATTGGTTTGTTATAAGACTTAAACGCACCAAACTGTGCTAGCTAGTGTTGCGCATTTATGCTAGAACTACTTTACTTGAAAAAAATATCAATTATTGGGGTTCTTTTACCACGCTTCAGTATGATTTCCAATTTAATTAGGCGACTCGGTACTAGTGTTCATTTTGTTTTGAAAGGGTACTGACAATAGGCTGATTCAGTGCTTTGGTTGTACAATTATTGTTGATGTAAAGTCAACAGAATTGTATACCCAGTATAATGGTTACATTTTTTACTATATTTTTTGACACCCAGATGTGACTGTGTATGAGAGGCTTTCTTATGGAGGCTGTCCCCTTTAAGTCTGAGATAAATATACTTTGTGTGTTGTGTAAAGGGACAGCATATGTTCTAAGTTTTTAAAAATTGTGTTAGTCTTTTTAGCAAACTGCACCTGGTTAAGAATAAAGTGTATCATACAGTTTTTTATCTTACTAATTTTGAAGTATAGTGGTTTGTAGTTAAATTAGGCGATTTAAATTTTTTAACTTTTTGCATTATTCAATATTAATATTTTGTATAGGTTAAGTAAACATAGATCAAGTAACCAAAACTGAGTTATTCTTTGTAGAGTGGAGTTATCAGATAGTTTAAATATTTTACCTCTCCCTCACAAAGTAGCAATTATGTTATGTTGTAGCTAGACTGAAAGAGCATTGAATATCATTGTGTGAAGGTCACTATTTACATCAGTGCATGGGCCCTTAGTTCATTATTTTTTTTAAATCCCTCACGGCCATTTTGGTTAGAGCCTTCTTCGTTCCATCAGTTTAGAGATCTAGGAATATATTTGGTGGAGCAGTCATTCAGCCATAGTTACTGCAGTTTAGGACAGTAAATCTATTTTCTCCCCTAATCTAGAAGGAAAAATAGGGGTTTATTCACAAATCCCACCCTAACTTGCTTTTAGGTTGAGCCGCAGAGATGCACCACCGTGGTGGTGTCGTCCATAGCAGCTTTAAAAACTCCACTCTGTTAAATCATTTAAGATAGTTAGAACTTTTTAGCATTTTTCCCCTGTCAGATGATCAGTATGGGAGCACATAGAACTTGCATAAAATATGGAGTCCCAAGGGAAAAACTGCAAAATGGCAATATTTACTGATCTGTATATGCTGATTTAATATTTTTTAATAGGGCACATACTATAAAATAACTTTAAAAGTATTTGTTATGAATGTATAGTTTTTCTTTAGACATCTTTAAAAAAAAATCTGCAATCAGGGTGTCTGGGATAATGCAAGCTGTCTTATACACTCGTTTACGCTATGTTCACTACATGATCTGTCTATATTGCAAGCCATTTTTGGTTTTCGTTTCGTGTTGGGTCACTGTTCTCCCTTTAACGTTTAAAAAACAAACAAAAAGTTTTTAACTATAGTTACTATAGTTAACTGACCCAAGTCTGTCATTCTCTTTGCAGTTATGCAATCCTCTACTAAATCTAATACAAAGAAGATGGTACAAGGTAAAGACAACTTAAGTTAATCTTTAGTTCTTTAGTTAATTGCATCATTGTCTTATTTCCTAACTGTCTATATTGCAGCTCGTCTACCTTTCAAACGCCTGAATCCAGTACCCAAAGATGAAGGGTGTTTAGAAGAAAAAAAAGTAAGAATCACTAAAAACGTGTCTCCTCAAAAAATGTTGCACTCTCTCAACTCCTCTATGGAAGATATGGAAAATGACTGTGACATGGAGACAGAAACTGTGCCAATACCTAAAGCTGTAAATGGGAAAGGGCCTTTGGACAACTATATTAGGAAAGCCCCCAAAGTGAGCCATGCTCCCTCTATCACCACTATCGATTTGACAGAAGAGTCAAGTATTAGTATTTCGAATGACTGCCCGTTAAATGGGGAGTCTGAAACGCACCTAGCAAATGGGACACTTGCACTTGAGGAGAGCACACCCAATCTTCCATTAAGTGCAAAGGAGGAATGCACTGTTTCATTAGAGAATAAGACTGTTGAGAATACACATTTTTCAGAACTTAAATCAGACCAGCTGCATCAGGCTGCAGCCACCTCTACTTCTGCATCAAATTTTTCTCCTGAAAGAGTAGTCAAAGAAGACTGCAACAGTTCTGCAGATGATGACTCTGCTTCGGTCTCCTCCAGTAGTTCCCCTGTTTCACTTAGCTCTCCTGATGCACAGACTGGTTCCCAGTTCAGGAATAGAAGCAGTCCATCGACTTCCACTACCCCTACTGGCAAAGTAAGTTACTTTCTTGTATTCCTCTTGTAATATGCCTCTTAAATTTTTAAGAAGTTTTGTTTTTACTTTCATTCACAGTAAAAAAAAAAAGTGCTTAATTTATTTCTTTGTTGCTGCTGCTCTTGTACCTCATTTTATAGCTGCGTCTTTTTAAAACAAAATATGCTTACTTTTACATGTGCATTATCCAGTTTTTGCCTAATAAAAGAAAACAATTCTTAAGTTTGCAATATACATCCATTACAATTTCTGTTTTTAAGTTATTCGTATGTGTATTGCTATTGAAAGCAGTGTTTATCTGTCCCTTCCTATTCTCTTCCCTGATGGCTATAACTTTTGAAACAATGTAAGACAAGGCAGCTGATTAACAGACCTTTATTTGCTGGGGATCTCCAACCTTTCCAGTATTGTTTAAAAAGTAACAACCAAAGGTTAAGCAAATGCAACTTTTAATAGCAATTGTTTTTACAAATAACTTTAAAAGCACTGAAAGTTGTTTATGTTTATTGGAAAGTTGCTTATAGTTACATAGTTAAATTGGGTTGAAAAAAGACAATGTCCATCAAGTTCAGCCCCTCCAAATGAAAACCCAGCATCCATACACATACCCCTCCCTACTTTTAATTAAATTCTATATCCATACCTATACTAACTATAGAGCTTTTGATATTATGTCTGTCCAAAAAAAATCATCGAAGCTATTCTTAAAGGCATTAACTGAATCAGCCATCACAACATCACCCGGCAGTGCATTCCACAACCTCACTGTCCTGACTGTGAAGAACCCCCTACGTTGCTTCAAATGAAAGTTCTTTTCTTCTAGTCTAAAGAGGTGGCCTCTGGTACGGTGATCCACTTTATGGGTAAAAAGGTCCAGTGCTATTTGTCTGTAATGTCCTCTAATGTACTTGTAAAGTGTAATCATGTCCCCTCGCAAGCACCTTTTTTCCAGAGAAAACAACCCCAACCTTGACAGTCTACCCTCATAATTTAAGTCTTCCATCCCTCTAACCAATTTAGTTGCAAGTCTATGCACTCTCTCCAGCTCATTTATATCAATCTTAAGGACTGGAGTCCAAAACTTCACTGCATACTCCAGATGAGGCCTTACCAGGGACCTATAAAGAGGCATAATTATGTTTTTATGCAAGACAGAACTTTATTTGCTTTAGTAGCCACAGAATGACACTGCCCAGAATTAGACAACGCGTTATCTACAAAGATCCTTCTCATTTAAGGAAACTCCCAAGACACTGCCATTTAGTGTATAACTTGCATTTATATTATTTTTGCCAAAGTGCATAACCTTGCATTTATCAACATTGAACCTCATTTTCCAGTTTGCTGCCCAGTTTTCCAATTTAGACAAATCACTCTGCAAAGTGGCAGCATCCTGCATGGAACCTATAGTTCTGCACAATTTAGTATCATCTGCAAAAATAGAAACAGTACTTTCAATGCCCACCTCCAGGTCATTAATAAACAAGTTGAAAAGCAAGGGACCTAGTACAGAGCCCTGCAGTACTCCACTAACACTGGTCCAATTAGAAAATGTTCCATTTACAACCATTCTTTGTAGTCTATCTTTTAGCCAGTTCTCTATCCAGGTACAAATACTATGTTCCAGGCCAACATTCCTTAATTTAACCAGTAACCTTTTTGTGTGGCACTGTAAATCACATCCACTGTCATCCCAGAATCGAGGTCTCTACTTACCTTCTCATAAAAAGAAATTAAGTTAGTCTGGCAAGATCTATTACGCATAAAACCATGCTGGCACAAACTCATAGTATTATGATTTGCTATGAAGTCCAGTATCTTATCCTTTATTAACCCTTCGAAAAGCTTTCCTATCACTTCAAACTAACTGGCCTATAGTTTTGAGGCTGAGAACGGGATCCTTTTTTCAATAGAGGCACCACATTAGCAATTCGCCAGTCTCTCGGCACTATGCCAGATCTCAATGAATCCTGAAAAATTAAGTAAAGAGGTTTGGCAATCACAGAGCTAAGCTCGCTAATTACCCTGGGATGAATACCATCTGGCCCCGGACCTTTGTTAATCTTAACATGTTCTAGTCTCTTTTGAATTTCATCGTGTGAACCATGCATCATTAGTTGTATTACTAGAATTGGGAGTGTTAAGAAGGAAACCTTCACTTACTGGTTCCTCATTTGTGTGGACAGATGAAAAATGAGTTCAGAATCTGCGCTTTTATTTTGTTTTCATCAACCAGCTGACCCCACCCCTTCCTGCTTCATTTTTTTACTATTAACATATTTAAAAAATAATTTTGGATTTTTTTTACTGCTTGCTGCAATATCCTTTTCTATATCAATTTTAGCTTGCCTTATAGCTTATTTGCATGATTTATTGGCCTCCTTGTACCTTATAAATGTTTCGGCTGTACCAGCTAACTTGAAAGCCTAAAAAGCACGTCTTTTCGTACCCACCTCAACACAAACGCTTCTATTGAACCAAAAAGGTTTTGCTTTGCAACGACGTTCCTTGCTTACAAGTGGAATATACTGACAAGTATATTTATTCAGCAGCATTTTAAAGACTTCCCATTTTTGTTCTGTGTTTAACCCTGTGAAAAACATTTCCCACTTAATATGTTGCAGAGATGCCCTTATACTGTCAAAGTTTGCACGTCTGAAATTTAGTGTTTTAGTTACTCCATTATAGAATTGCTTCTGCAACAGAATCACTGTTATCACTATTCCCTAAATGCTCATCCACACAAATGTTAGAGATGAGTTCAGTATTGTTAAAGGTCCAACAGAGTTATTCCTAGTAGGTTCTTGAACGAGCTGGAATAAAAAGTTGTCATTCAGCATATTTACAAACCTACTAGCTTTTTCTGTCTTAGCAACCCCATTACCCCAGTCAATGTCTGGATAATTGAAGTCACCCATAGCAGCAACTTGACCCAGCTGTGAAGCCGCTTGTATCTGCAAGAGTAGCTGGGCTTCATACTAGACACTTATACGAGGTGGTTTATAGCATACATCAATGATAATTCTTTTTGTTACCTTTTGCCCAGTCAAAATCTCTACCCAGAGTGATTCTACACCCTCACCAGTGCCAGCTATTGTTATTTCTTTAGCGCATGGCTTTAATTCAGGCTTTACATAAACACACTCCTCCACCCTTTTTAATCCCTCTGTCCCTCCTAAAAAGGGTGTAACCATTTAAATTCACAATCCAGTCACATGTTTCATCCCACCAGGTCTCAGTGATACCAATTATATCATAATTTTTAGAGCATGCAATTAATTCTAGGTCTCCCATTTTACCTGACAAACTCCGTGCATTTGCCAGCATACAGCGGAGGTTACTACTTTTACTTTTGAAATTTGCATTTCTTAGTGGAGAATTATATGTAAAGTTAGTATTATTCTGATTTCCTTGTAACAGAGGGACCTCCTTAGCTGGTAAACTGTATGCTCCCCCATGACCCCTTACTAACCCCACTGCCCCGTCTACCCTAGCTTGCCCATAATTCTTTATCGCATGGCTTTAATTCAGGCTTTACATAAACACACTCCTCCACCCTTTTTAATCCCTCTGTCCCTCCTAAAAAGGGTGTAACCATTTAAATTCACAATCCAGTCACATGTTTCATCCCACCAGGTCTCAGTGATACCAATTATATCATAATTTTTAGAGCATGCAATTAATTCTAGGTCTCCCATTTTACCTGACAAACTCCGTGCATTTGCCAGCATACAGCGGAGGTTACTACTTTTACTTTTGAAATTTGCATTTCTTAGTGGAGAATTATATGTAAAGTTAGTATTATTCTGATTTCCTTGTAACAGAGGGACCTCCTTAGCTGGTAAACTGTATGCTCCCCCATGACCCCTTACTAACCCCACTGCCCCGTCTACCCTAGCTTGCCCATAATTCTTTATCTCACCCACCCCCCCCTTGCCTAGTTTAAACACTCCTCCAAACTCTTAGCCATTCTTTCCCTCAGCACCGCGGACCCCCTTCCATTGAGGTGCAAACCGTCACGACTGTATAGTTGTACCCCAATGAAAAATCAGCCCAGTGCTCTAGGAACCCAAACCCTTGCTTCCTGCACCAAGACTTGAGCCACGCATTTAGCTCCCTAAGCTCCCGCTGTTTTCCTAAACTTGCACGTGGCACGGGCAAAATTTCAGAAAAGATGACATTGGAAGACCTTTCCTTGATATTAGAGCCTAAATCCCTGAAATCACTCTTTATGGTCTTCCATCTACCATTTATTTTGTCATTAGTACTGATATGCACTAAGACAGCTGGGTCATGCCCAGCCCCACCCAACAATTTGTCTATCCGATCAACCACATGCCGAACCCTGGCACCAGGTAGACGGCAAACAGTTCGGTTGTAGCGATCCGGACGACAAATTACCCTATCCACTTTCCTAATAATTGAATCCCCTACAACCACAATCTGCTTAGGCCTGACTCTACTCTCCTCCCCACCACTACTATAGAAACTGATCTCCCGGCTGTTAGAGAGATCAGCCCCATCTAGAATTGCCAATCCAGAGTTCATACTCCCATCATCTTCACACAATCTGGCAAATTTGTTGCGATTTGTTTGTCTCCGGATCAGCCTCCATTTTCCTTTTGCCCACCTTAGATTTTCTAACTGTCACCCAGCTAGCTGCCTCAACATCCTGCTGCTGTTCTGTTCCCTCCAAACTATCTGACCCCGCTAGGTCCTGCTCAGTGAGCAAAAGACTCCTTTCAAGATTGTCAATCGACCGCAGTGTTGCAATTTGTTGCTCTAGTGCTCTAACTTGAGCCTCCAAAGTGGCAATTTGCTCACAACCACCACAGAGGTAAGCATTTTGGATCTCTTGTTCCAAATCTGCATACATATGGCAGACTGTGCACTGAGTCAGACCTTCAATCTTGCTAGCACTCATTATCCCAGTTACAGATCAAAACAGGAAAAAATAAAAATAAATAAAATAAAAATTAGGGTTTAGAACAAACTTTTGACCTAGTTTGAACCTCCTTTAGTTTTCAACTCCGGTGTTTATAACTCCACTTAAGCTGGCCATAGATACAAAGATCCGATCGTATGAATCATCGTACGATCGGACTTTCCCATCTCCCGACCCGCTACTAACCATTCAGATCAAAGTCTTACCAGTCAGATTAGTTAAAGAACAGATCAGCAATGTTCTGCCCCTGACAGCAATCGTACGATATCTATGTCCAACCAAAGCTGGTGACAGTCTCCCACTGAAAATCGTATGATCGGCAATACACGCAGAGATATTATCGGCAGCCGACAGAAATTTTCTAACCTGTCCGATCGACCAAACGACCGATCTCCGACGGATGAAAAATGTCGGGACTCTCCACACACGTTCCGAAAATCGTACGAATCCTCGATTCGTACAATCAGATCTTTGCGTCTATGGCCAGCTTAACAGATCACCCACTTAACTCCGGTATTTATAACTCCACTTACAGATCACCCACTTAACGAGCAAACACTTAAGAGAAGCTAACACTAGAGCAAGCTCCATTGGAGTCCCAGGGGTTCTATTTATACAGTCTGTTCAGGTGCAACTAATCAAACCCCACCCCCTCAAACGGAGGTTAAACTAACTGCAAAGAAAAGCAGGTTGTGACAAACTTGCTGTAAGCACACTAGCACACCAAACTTTGTTGTTTAGCACCCAAGACAGAAAAAAAACCTTTAAAAAAAAATAAAACCACAGTAGTTAAATATAAACCTTAATATAAAATAGCAGTTAATAAATACTTATCCTTTTCAGTTGATTTGTTTGCTGTAAGTTGCTTTATTCCAGTCAGCAGCCTGATTTATTTACTGGAGTCAAGCTATCAGACTGTTTCTGAACAGCAGTCAAGCTATCAGACCATTTATTTCAATGCACACAGTCAAGCTATCAGACTATGCTTTTAGCAACAGCAAATCACATTTTCCATGCATTCCACCACTACTGCCACGAAGTACAACACCACCTTACTCAGTCCACTTAGTTTCTTGAAATTTCACTGTCGAAATTTACCGCAACGCTTCGCCAAATATTGCAATTCACACTAAATTCTAGTCCTCATGTGCCAATTTCTGTTACCAATAGCAACAGCAAATCACATTTTCCGTGCATTCCACCACTAGTGCAACGAAATACAACACCACCTTACTCAGTCCACTTAGTTTCGTGAAATTTCACTGTCAAAATTTATCGCAATGCTTCGCCAAATATTGCAATTCACACTAAATTCTAGTCCTCATGTGCCAATTTCTGTTACCAATAGCAACAGCAAATCACATTTTCCGTGCATTCCACCACTACTGCCACGAAGTACAACACCACCTTACTCAGTCCACTTAGTTTCGTGAAATTTCACTGTCGAAATTTACCGCAACGCTTCGCCAAATATTGCAAATCGCACTAACTTCTAATTCTCAAATGCAAAGTTCTGTTATCCATAGCAACAGCAAATCACATTTTCCGTGCATTCCGCCACTAATGCCACGAAGTACAACACCACCTTACTCAGTCCACTTAGTTTCGTGAAATTTCACTGTCGAAATTTACCGGAACGATTCGCCAAAAATGGCAAATCGAACTAATTTCTTATCCTCATATGCAAAGTTCTGTTATCCATAGCAACAGCAAATCACATTTTACGTGCATTCCGCCACTAGTGCTACGAAGAACAACGCCACCTTACTCAGTCCACTTAGTTTTATGAAATTACACTGTCGAAATTTATCGCCACGCTTCGCCAAATATTGCAATTCACACTAAATTCTAGTCTTCATGTGCCAATTTCTGTTATCCATAGCAACAGCAAATCACATTTTCCGTGTATTCCACCACTAGTGCCACGAAGTACAACACCACCTTACTCAGTCCACTTAGTTTCATGAAATTTCACTGTCGAAATTTACTGCAATGCTTCGCCAAATATTGCAAATTGCACTAATTTCTAATCCTCAAATTCAAAGTTCTGTTATCCATAGCAACAGCAAATCACATTTTCCGTGTATTCCACCACTAGTGCCACGAAGTACAACACCACCTTACTCAGTCCACTTAGTTTCGTGAAATTTCACTGTCGAAATTTATCGCAACGCTTCGCCAAATATTGCAATTCACACTAAATTCTAATTCTCAAATGCAAAGTTCTGTTATCCATAGCAACAGCAAATCATGCTTTTCGTGCATTCCACCACTAGTGCCACGAAGTACAACACCACCTTACTCAGTCCACTTAGTTTCGTGAAATTTCACTGTCGAAATTTATCGCAACGCTTCGCCAAATATTGCAATTCACACTAAATTCTACTCCTCATGTGCCAATTTCTGTTACCCATAGCAACAGCAAATCAAATTTTCCGTGCATTCCATCACTAGTGCCACGAAGTACAACACCAGCTTACTCAGTCGACTTAGTTTGGAGAAAATTCTCTGTCGAAATTTACCGCAACACCAAATATTGCAAATCGCACTAATTTCTAATTCTCAAATGCAAAGTTCTGTTATCCATAGCAACAGCAAATCACATTTTCCGTGCATTCCGTCACTAGTGCCACGAAGTACAACACCACCTTACTCAGTCCACTTAATTTCGTGAAATTTCACTGTCGAAATTTACCGCAACGCTTCACCAAATATTGCAAGTCGCACTAATTTCTAGTCCTGATATGCAAAGTTCTGTTACCCGTAGCAACAGCAAAACATATTTCCAGTGCATTCCACCACTAGTGCCATGAAGTACAACACAAACTTACTCACTATATTAAAATACTAAAAATATTAACATGGCTTGTTAACAGTGAAAATATTATTTTCTGATGAAGATTTAATGACATATACATTTATCTGTGGTATATGCTTTGAAATCGATTTAACACAATTGATGATTATTAACCTTATATATGGTTTGCCTGTGGAATAAAGCACAATTCAAGAAATTTCCTCATGAAATTTGAGCAAAATGCTTGTATTTTATTTGTACTGTGGTATTATAATGTTAGTATTTTTTTTTTGTAATTATAGTTTTTTTTTTGCGTATATTTTTTCTTAAATAACGTTCGGAAAATCCTTTTCTTGTATGCCCAAACTGTCAGTGCAGACATCAGTGTTTTGTCTTTATTCACATCTAGAGGCAGGACAGAAAATTGATTTCTCCATGTCTCTCCCTCTGGTTATATCAGCTGGTTCCACCTTCTCCTCTCAGTTCTATTGGGAAGCTGGAAGGCCAAGAGACAATAGGTAGAGTATATAGCGAGAAGAGGTCCCAATGCCCATACTAAAATCCGCCTGGGTGGGACTAACTGCACTGACAACTAAAAAATGATTTTCCAGGGAGTCCAAAATCCGCTTTTCTCTAAAGGCCCTCCTGTCAGTGCAGACGCCAGGGGACGTACAAAAGCTGTCCCTCTGTAAGGGTGGGTATACCTGAACAGTGCGAAGCGTAATTTACATAATTATGCTACGGCAGCCTGTAAAACTTTTCGCCAAACATGGCAGACTGTGAAGCAAAAACATTTAACTTGTAAAACTTAAGGAAAGTATTTGGTGAGGCCCAGTTTGCTGCTCTGTAGATTTGCTCTGCTGTTGCCATGTTTTGCAGCGCCCAGGAAGTACTTTGTGCTCTAGTGGAATGAGCCTTCACTACGAATGGTCTGGACCTTTTTTTTTTTTTATGGTCGTAGGCCATATTAATGGTCTCTACCAACCAACATGCAATAGTTCTCTTAGAAATAACTCTACCCTTGTGTGTAAAGGAGTAGGAGAAAAAAAGATTGTCAGAGCGGCGGTAGGCCACTTATCGCTTTAGGTAAAAAGCTCTAACTACATCCAATTTGTGTATTAGTTTTTCTTTTGCATTTGTCGGTGTTGGGCAAAATGATGGTAAAATAATGTCTTGGTTCATATGAAGTTCTGACACCACTTTAGGGAGGAACCCAGAAATGGTTCTGAGTACAGCCTTTTCCTGGTGGATGGTGAGCCATGGTTGCTTAAAGGAGAGGGTGGCAATCTCTAACACTAATTTGCTTGTTATAGCTATGAGGAAAGTTACCTTGAGAGATTGCCATTTGAGGTTGCATGTCGGGAGTGGATCAAATGGGGGCTGTTGCAAGGCAGCTAACACTAGTGGCCAATCCCAGGTTGGTAATGGTTCTCTCTCAGGGGTGGTCTCTTACAGGCCAACCCCTTGAAGAATTGTTGGATTGCAGTGTCGTCTGCCCAGTGAGTGTGAGAGTCGAAAGGCGGAGACCTGGGTCTTCCGCATCTGTAGACTGTCATTTTTGGAAACCTTCAGTGAGAAATTTTATTACAGAATGGTTGGTTGCAGTCTGCAAATGTATGTGGTGTAGGTCACACCAGGTAAGAAAGGTGCGCCACTCTGTAGTATGCTTTACCCATGGGCGACTTACGTGCCTGAAGTAATATATCTGTTGCGTTCTGCGAAAAACCTGTGTTGGGTCCACCAGCTGGCCTCGAGAGCCAGGCTGTCAAATGGAGCATGGGTAGATTTGGATGATTGAGGGGGCCCTGAGAAGGTTGGGTCTCTGAGGTAGTCACCAGGGTCTTGCTACTGATAACTGAATGAAGTCTGTTTACGATACTCTGTTGGGCCAGTCTGGTGCTATTAGGATCGTGCTGGTGCTGCTGAATT
Source organism: Xenopus laevis (assembly GCF_017654675.1). NCBI lineage: Eukaryota > Metazoa > Chordata > Amphibia > Anura > Pipidae > Xenopus > Xenopus laevis. The sequence goes on along the minus strand of NC_054371.1, from coordinate 101,546,038 downwards.
TCATCTTTCTGATTATTCTGGGTAGTTTGGGGAGTGGAGGGAATGCATATACCATCTTTAAGTTCCAAGGCGGGACAAGCATATCTATGAACACTGCCTTGAGGTCCTTCATCTTTGCGCAATAGCGTGGGACCTTGCAATTGAGTTTGGACGCTAGCATTTCCACCTCTGGCATTCCCCCACTTGCGCCTTACTTGTAGGAACACTTTGTTGTTTAACGACCATTCTTCTTAGTCAATCTGCTTAAGTTGTCCGCTTGCCAGTTCTGTACTCCAGCGATGGATATTGCCGGTACCATCTGCTCCACCCACCTGAGGATTCGGGACAGTTCCTTCATGGCCAATTTACTATGTGTCCCTCCGTGCTTGTTGATATATGCCACGGCTGTGGTATTGTCCGATTGCACTCTGATTTTATGGGTTCTCAACAACGTGGACCATCCCTCCAGCGCCAGGGCGATTGCCCTGAGTTCTTAGATATTAATGGGTAATATGTAGGGATGCACCGAATCCACTATTTTGGATTCGGCCGAACCTCCGAATCCTTCGCAAAAGATTCGGCCGAATACCAAACCGAATCCTAATTTGCATATGCAAATTAGGGGTGGGAAGGGGAACATTTTTTTACTTTGTTTTGTGACAAAAAGTCACGCGATTTCCCTCCCCGCCCCTAATTATGTAAATACGGATTTGGTTCAGCTGCGCAGAAGGATTCGGTTGAATCCGAATCCTGCTGAAAAAGGCCGAATCGCAACCAAGTAATATGCTCTCCTCTGGGGACCATAGTCCCTGTAGTGTGTGGTTTACTGCGATTACTGTCTGGACTAATTGCATTTTGAATTATTGGTTGGCTGCTATTGGGTTGAGCGGTTTCAGGTTGAGTACTGGCCTGAATCTTCCCTCTTTTTTCGCACCAGGAAGAGGTTTAAGTAAAAACCGTTTAATCTTTGAGTGTCTGGGACTTTTTTTATGGGATCTACTCTCGACACCTGGCCCCCATCAGGAGATCTGCCTTGATGGTTTAATAAGGCCCCGAACACATATGCGGTTTTTGGCGGGGGTGGGATGAAACGTCAGTGGCTCTCAGCAAAGTCCCGGATGCATTTGCAGGCAAAGCTACTGTGACATACCCATGACCACCACATTGAAAAAGGAAGCAAAATAACAAACACTACTGTTTTTCCAGTTTCCTAAAAGGCACTGCCAGGAAGCTTTGGTGAAAGTCCTCCAGAGCTGGCAAAGTCGTCATGGCGACTGAACTTTCCATACCCGGATATTTGTGTGTGCATTGCTGGCGAGTCCACCGAGGAGCCGTGGGGAGAGCAGTCCAGGCTTGTAACAGCGACAGAGGCAGTTGTTATGCGGCTGTCAGTCCAATCACAAGGACATGTCGCGGTCTACCAGGAACATTAATGGGATCTACTGGTAGACCGTGATTGACATCCTGGGCACCGCTGGTGTAGGGGGTGAAGTTGCTAGTAATTTATTAGCTTGGAGGTAGTGTCTCATTCGTAGGTATGTACTGTATATAGTTGGTTGTTGGGGAGCCCATAATTGCTTTGGATTGTTGTGAAGGTTTTAATGCCTTCTTGGTTGTATAGGTCCCCCATTCTTTGTAATCCTGCTTGAGTCCACGTGGTCAGGGTTAAGTCCTGTATAGCCCCTTCTAATGTTATTAATGGGGCTAAGACCTCTGGGAACTGGACCAGAGTTGCTGTTGATTTTGTGGTTTGCGATACTTGTAGTGTTGCTTTCATTGGTAGTGGCAGTGGGTCCTTGCTTGACTGTGGTCTTTTGTCTTGTGACCATAAATGTGTTGTTATGGCTTGTTTAGTTTGATTTTTGTAAATCCAGTGTTCTAGGTCCACCTAGCTTTTTGTGTTTGGGAGAAGTTGCCAGTCTGCTAGTTGGCTCAACAGTGTTGCTCTGTAGTAGTTTTGGGCACGCCAGGCCCACTTTTTTCTTGTTTGTATACATAATGTCTTTAGCGATCCTTGGCTTAATTGGGCCCCAGATGAATGAAATGAGGAGTCTCAGCAGTGGTTGGAAGAAGGCATTTCCTAATAGTATTGGGAGTGCTTGGAGCTTATATAATATCTTGGGGAGCATCAGCATTTTTATTGCATTTATCCTTTCTAGCCAGGACACAAAGGTAGTTTTCCAGGCTTGCAGTTCATTCAGTCTTGCAATATTGATGCAAAATTCTGTTGGTATGGAGCAGGGATCCCCAACCTTTTTCAACATTTCATTCAAATGTAAGAAGGGTTGGGGAGCAACATAAGCATGAAAATAGTTCCCGAAGATGCCAATGAAGGGCTGTGAACTATGTGAACTGGCAGTTTACAGAAAGCTCTATTTGGCAAAACTACAGTTTTTTATGCAACCAAAAGTTTCCTCCAAGCCTGGAATTAAAAAATAAGCACCTGCTTTGAAGCCACTAGGAGCAACATCCAAGGGGTTGGGGAGCAACATATTGCTCACAAGCTACTGGCTGGGGATCACTGGTATAGAGCATTGGGGTTAGCTGTGATGTTGATTCCTAGATACTTAATCAGGCATGTTTCAGGGGCTGCTGCCACCTGAGACAGCAGCCCCGATGCCGCCCCCTCCCCACTCGGTGCTTCTAACTTCTATTGTCGGAGCGGGTGGAGGAGGGGGCGCATAGCTATTGCAGAGAGCGCTATTGCGCTTGCTGCACTAGAAGAGCTGAATTTCCGTTTTAAAAAATGGAAATTCGGCTCTTAAAGTTACCAGAGGTGGCTTTTTGCTGCCCCTGGTAACTGGCCGCTCTGTGCCGCCTGAGGCAAAATTCTCACCTTGCCTCATGGCTGGAGTGGCCCTGTACTTAATAGAGGTATCTTGCCAGTCCATGTTGTAGTCTCCTTTCAATCTCTGCAGTTCAGTATGCGCCATGTGGATGGGGAGTGCCTGGGTTTTGGACATAATGAGCTTATAGTGGGATAGTCTTTTGAAGTTGAATAGTATGTAGTGCCGTACATGGGTTTGTAAGGATTAGGTGAACAGAAAAGTAGCCAAACAACACAAGCTGGTGTAGCGGGGATCTCCCCTGCGCGTTTATTAAGTCAAGTGATGTAACGTTTCGGGGGCGTGCCCCTTCATCAGACATGTCTGATGAAGGGGCACGCCCCCGAAACGTTGCATCACTTGACTTAATAAACGCGCAGGGGAGATCCCCGCTACACCAGCTTGTGTTGTTCGGCTACTTTTCTGTTCAGATAAGATTGGGAGAGGTGCCGACCCCTCCAGCCAACACCAGGCATCGACTACCAGGAGAGACTTTGGGGAAACTAGGTAAAAATATTTGCTATTTGTAAGGATTAGGGCCACATCATCGGAAAATAGCTGAATGTTGTATTCAGTAGGTCCAATTTTGAGGCCTTGTATATGTTGGGCTTGCCGTGTTTGTTGGCCTAGGGCAGGGTTCCCCAACCTTTAGAATCCGTGAGCAACATTCAGACCTAAAAGGAGTTGGGGAGAAACGCAAGCATAAAAAAATGTTCCTGGGGTGCCAAAAAAGGGCTGTGATTGGCCATTTAGTAGCCCCTATGTGGATTGTCAACCTAAATTGAGGCTCTGTTTGGCAGTGCACCTGGTCTTTATGCAACCAAAACTTGCCACCAAGCCTGGAATACAAAAATAAGCACCTGCTTTGAGGCCAGTTGCTTCTTTAGGGCTGCATGTGCTGTATTGTCCATAGCTTAGGTATGGCTTTGAAATTTGAGTAGCTGGTTCTGACATCTCTGGAGGACTAGGATGTTGAATTCCTCTTTAAATTTAGATAATTGTGTTGCGTGGTGGGAGAAGGAGAACTGTAGGTTTCTTGTTCTAGTTCATTGATGTGGAGTAGTAGTTGTTTCTGCTTGGCCTTAGCTTAGTTGTAGCTATGCTTATGAGTTGCCCTTTGACAGTCACCTTATATGCACAACTCAGGGAGAAATTGCTTATTCCTTGGGTGTGTTTTTTTATCAAGTAGTGGTCAATTTCTTTGGGGATTTGGTCAGTTAGTGTGGGGTCATTTAGGAGTGAGTTGTTTAATCTGCAAGTTGTCCTGGTGGAAAATTGATGTTTTTCTTCTAGAGTGAAATTTACTGCTGAGTGATGTGTCCAGGTTGCAGATTTGATGGAGCTGTGTGTTATTTGGTTTAATGTCTGAGGTTGTACTAAGGATAAGTCTATTCTTGTGTGTTATTTATGGTGTGGAGAGTAATAAGTATAGTCCTTTATAATATGGTTTTGGACTCTCCAGACATCATATAGATTGTGCTGAGTCAGTAATCTTGTTCCTAGCCTCTTTGATAACTTTGCATCTGTACACTTTGGGTAGGTTGGAAGCCTGGGGGGTCCTGTCCATTTCAGGGTCTAGTATAGTGTTGAAATCTCCTCCAATTACTAGTGTACCTTGCTGTATGGGTGATAGTTTTTCTAGTAATTGTCTAAAGAATTAGGTTTGGCTGTTGTTGGGAGCATAGAGGTTGACCAGCGTATATTGTTGTTGGTTTATGGTACATATTATTGCAAGGCATCTATCTTTGGGATCTGCCAGTTGCATTGTACTTTGTATATTCAAGTTAGGTTTTGCCAGTATTGTTATGCCTCTATTCTTGTTAGAGGCTATAGCTGCTGCAATCATTCTGTAATGTTTATTTTTCACAGTTACAGTATCTGGTCCTTGTGATGTGTTGTGATGATTTTGTGTTTCTTGCCATTGTATTATTAGTTTCATTGGGTAGCCCCATTTATATAGTACTCCATGGGCTTGCAGGGCTTGTGTTATTGAGTTCACGCTGCTTTGCAAGCGTGGTTGGAGAGAGGTCTGCAAAGATTTGTATTTTCTCATAAGGTTGGGGGAGAGATTTCTGTTTCCTCATGAATTGCAGCAATTCTTCTTTAGTGTGGTAGAAGTGAATTCTCAGTATGACATATTTGGTGCGGTTTTTGGCTTAGGGAGTCTATGGATCCTGTCAATAAGGAGGTGATCTGCAAGTCTTTCTAGCAGTGCTGACAGTATGAAGTTTTGTGCGTATTGGCAGAGCAGTAGCTGTGTAATGTCCTCTGGTACTCCTCTCAGACTGATATTATTCCTTCTGGAGCGATCCTCCAGATCCCCTATTTTGAATTGCAATGCTGAGATAAGGGAGTCTTGTGCATCTACTTGGTCTATTGTTCTCTATGTGGTCCGTGCATGTTGCTAAGGCCTGTATGTCTGCCTTTAACTCACATACGGTAGTTTTGGAGTCCGTTATATCCACTCTAAGCTGTGCCAGCATTGTTTTGAGGTGCGAGCACTGCAGTTTGTTTCTTACAATTATCTGCATTCGGCTCTGTGTCCGAATAAGGAATCCCCGGTAAATTTAAAGCAGTCTCAACTTTGAGACTGCATCACCCGACCAGTGTTGGAGCCAAAGGGCGCACCTCGCTACCGCGGTGTTGGCTGCTGTTTTAGCTGCTAGTTTGAACACTTCGATAGCTGCGTCAGCTAAGAAAATTAATGTGGTGGTTAGCCTTTGTACTTCTGTGTGGAATTGTTGTTGAGATGATGGTGGCTGGCATGCCAGTTCTTGTGCCCAGGTTTTTGCCGTTCCGGCTAAACCTGCTGATACCGCTGCTGGGCAAAGTATTGCTGCTGCTCTTCAAAGTTGACTCCATGTGTCAGTCCAATGGGTCTTTGAATGCTGCTTCCTCTGCAGGCAATGCAGTCTGCCTGGATAGCCGGGCAACTACAGAGTCCGCCCTGAGTGCTTTATCCCATTTTTTTTGATGGTCCTCTGGCACCGGGTAGGTTTTGAAAAAGTGAGGGCAATGAAGCCTGAAATCAGGCTGAGACCATTCAGTTTCAATTGTAATATCCGCTTTTGATAAAGCTACTGTTTCATATCTTATCTCTAGAGTTTTAGCATTTCTCTGAGTAATTTTTTTGGCTACCTCAGGATTTGCTGAGGAAGAGTTATCATTCTCTGAGTCAGTATCCGACAATTAGAGTCTGAAGCTAATCCTTCTTCTGACTCAGAGAAGGCAGGCTGTGGAATTGGTGCTTTTCACTTTTTGTTGTATTGCGTGTTTGTTTGAGTTGAACCGTATTCATTATACATTAAAAACATTCCCTCACTTGGTTAGGTACTGGTGCAGAACCTGAGGCTACAGCTGAGTTCTGACCCCAAGGTAAGGGAATGGGGTTATCTACTATGCTCTGTGGAGGAGTATGCAAAATAGGAGTATTTGGAATGGCTATTGTGGGTGTAGTGGAAATTGAGCCAGGTCCCTCTGATATCTGAGGCTGGGCGGGTTGTGGTAATAGTACAGGTGCCTCCAGCATCTTCTCAATGTTTGTGTGGTGTTGTGTGCAATCGGAACAGTAGTTTCTCTCTGATTTCCAGAGAAAATGTTTAAATTTTTTACATTTAGGTAATTTTTCAATTCTTTTTGTCTTTTTAGTTGATTGTAAATCATCTCTGAGTTCCTCAAGGGAGTCAGTTTTTTTTCATGGTGAAGTTAGGTATGGTAAAAACTAGTAGGGTATAGGGTATGCAATTAGTGTGGTATACATAGGTTAACAGGATCACATTCAAAGCGCCCTTGAGTCAAATGCGTGTATTGTGGTAATAATGACACACTCTCAGACTGTAGTGATGTCACCTATACTGACACTGGTCCCAGTAACTGCGCAGTCATGCCTGGGAAAGTGTGTCCCGTCTTGAAGCTCCGGCAAAGTGCGCAGTTACAGCCTTGTCAGCTCAAGAGCGGACTGTGGAGGCGACCGCTAATGACTTTGGCACACCAAGAGTTAGGAATAGGCGTGGAGATACGGCGCGAATCGTCACCTAGCAAATGGATGGTTCTTTTGGGTGCAAAGTGGAAGTTCAGTCTTTGTAAGCTATAGCTGCACCTGATGGTTACCAATTACCATAGTCAATAGTTACCCCAGACTGTGACTCCTCTGCTTGAAAACAGAATGGCTGGCTAAGGTTGTGATATAAGTCAGTGGCTAGCTAAGTGTGAAGCAGCTCTGCATGCCCCATGCTCACTTAAGCTCAGAACAGCTCTGTGTTCAGTTAGAGCCCCATCATTTCTGACCCTAAAGCAACAGCTCTGTGTGTTGTCTGGGAAATATGACGTACAGCTCGGTGTGTCTTTCAGGAGACGTATTCAAGGATTCCCTTGTGGTACAATTGCACCTAAGGACAGCTCTGTGTCCCTTTTGTGCCGCTGTGTTTTAGCATATTCCTGTAGAGTTGGATTAGAGTATGTAAGAAATAAAAGAAAATTATAAATAAACAAAAAGAAGAATTGCTATCTGTTCTTCATTCACCTCCGAGGCAGGACAAAGAACTGAGAGGAAAAGGTGGAGCCAGCTGATATAATCAATCCAAAGGTGAATTGAAGACAAACCCCTGACATCTTCACTGACAGGTGGGCCGCTAGAGAAATACTGAATACTTTATTAAACTATATCTAGATTTGCATTTACAGTAAATGATATTTTTTTGTATTTCTAACAATATTTATCTACACTTTCTATGAAGCATTTTATTAAAATGTACTATTATAAAATAAAGGATTATAGTTAAAATATTTAATTTATTAAAGTTAACTTGGTGTTGCCCCCATTTGCCTCCTTTATTATCTACTTTTGTCGACTAACTGTCAAGACATTTTTGAATTTTACCAAGTAGTCTTTGTAGTTATTGTTTACTACATAACTTGTTCAGCAACGTATGGGTATTTTGAGCTTACTGTGTTTAGGACAAGGGCACACCATCTTGCATACTGGATGTCCCACTTCTCTCCACTGGAGAGAAGGGTCCGTCCTTTATATTATGTAATCATGTTTAGGCTCCATAGGCTCATCTGTGCAAGAATGGTGGGCCGCAGTTTCTGACTGATTTCCTTGCACTATGGAGTCTAAACTTCTCTTTTCACCTTGTTATTCTGATGCATTTTGCATCATTGAGCAGAACAATAAGAAGCTGGCCATACCATATGTCATGCCTCTCAACTGTCCCATTTTTTGTGGGTCAGTCCGGATTTTGACAGCTAAGCCCACAGTCCCAGATTCTTATTAAAATGTCCCACATTGATCTCTTGCACAGATGCCAGAAATTTCACCGATCTAAGTGGAGTGAGTAAGGTGATGATGTACTTCATAGCACTAGTGGTGGAATGCATGGGAAATATGTTTTGCTGTTGCTATGGGTAACAAAAACTTGCATTTGAGGAGAAATTAGTGTCACTTGCAATATTTGGCGCATCATTGCGGAAAATTTCGACAGTGAAATTTCACCAAACTAAGTGGACTGAGTAAGGTGTTGTTGTACTTCGTGGCACTAGTGGTGGAATGCACGAAAAGCATGATTTGCTGTTGCTATGGATAACAGAACATTGCATATGAGGATTAGAAATTAGTGCGATTTTCAATATTTGGCGAAGCGTTGCGATAAATTTCGACAGTGAAATTTCTCCAAACTAAGTGGACTGAGTAAGGTGGTGTTGTACTTCATGGCACTAGTGGCGGAATGCACGGAAAATGTGATTTGCTGTTGCTATGGATAACAGAACTTTGCATATGAGGATTAGAAATTAGTGCGAAATGCAATACTTGGCGAAGCATTGCGATAAATTTCGACAGTGAAATTTCACCAAACTAAGTGGACTGAGTAAGGTATTGTTGTACTTCGTGGCATTAGTGGCAGAATGCACGAAAAATGTGATTTGCTGTTGCTATGGATAACAGAACATTGCATATGAGGATTAGAAATTAGTGCGATTTTCAATATTTGGCGAAGCGTTGCGGTAAATTCCGACAGTAAAATTTCACGAAACTAAGTGGACTGAGTAAGGTGGTGTTGTACTTTGTGGCAGTAGTGGTGGAATGCACGGAAAATGTGATTTGCTGTTTCTATGGATAACAGAACTTTGCATATGAGGATTAGAAATTAGTGCGAATTGCAATATTTGGTGAAGCATTGCGATAAATTTCGACAGTGAAATTTCTCCAAACTAAGTGGACTGAGCAAGGTGGTGTTGTACTTCGTGGCACTAGTGGTGGAATGCACGGAAAATGTGATTTGCTGTTGCTCTGGGTAACAGAAATCGGCACATGAGGACTAGAATTTAGTGTGAATTGGAATATTTGGCGAAGTATGGCGAAAAATTTAGACAGTGAAATTTCACGAAACTAAGTGGACTGAGTAAGGTGGTGTTGTACTTCGTGGCAGTAGTGGTGGAATGCACGGAAAATGTGATTTGCTGTTGCTATGGGTAACAGAAATCGGCACATGAGGACTAGAAATTAGTGCGATTTGCAATATTTGGCGAAGCGTTGCGGTAAATTTCGACAGTGAAATTTCACGAAACTAAGTGGACTGAGTAAGGTGGTGTTGTACTTCGTGGCATTAGTGGTGGAATGCACGGAAAATGTGATTTGCTGTTGCTAAAAGCATAGTCTGATAGCTTGACTGTGTGCATTGAAATAAATGGTCTGATAGCTTGACTGCTGTTCAGAAACAGTCTGATAGCTTGACTCCAGTATTTATTTTTACATTTTTTTATTTTGGTGTTGATTTGCCCTTTAAAGTGATACACTGGACTAATATGGTTTTATTAATGTATGACCCATACTATGAGAGAGTAATGGTAGTAAAGGGCATCCAGGTTATTGGTACATGTATGGCCAGTTTAATGGAAACTAAAGCAACCATTAAAGGAATTGTTCAGTGTAAAAATAAAAACTGGGTAAATAGGCTGTGCAAAATAAAAAATGTTTCTAATATAGTTAGTTAGCCAAAAATGTAATGTATAAAGGCTGGAGTGATTTGATGTATAACAAGTCAGTCAGAGCACTACTTTTCAGCTCTCTTGGTTTACACTGACTGGTTGCCCTGGTTACCAGGCAGTAACCAATCAGAGACTTGAGGGGGGGCCACATGGGTCATTTCTGTTGCTCTTGAATCTGAGCTGAATGCTGAGGGTCAATTGCAAACTCACTGAACAGAAATGTACCATGTGGCCCCCCTTCAAGTCGCTGACTAACTCAGAATTATAGAGCTGAAAAGCAGGAAGTTGGATTCTGGCTGTTTTATTAGACATCTGTTCACTCCAGCCTTTATATATTACATTTTTGGCTAACTAACTATATTAGAAACATTTTTTATTTTGTACAGCCTATCTATTTACACAGTTTTTATTTTCACACTGAACTATTCCTTTAACAAATATCCTATATATCATTAAATAATTGAGTCTATATGTGTAATGATGTCCATTATGAGTAAATCATTTTTACAGATGACTCCCTCATATGGTGGCTTTTTTTAATTTATTTTTGTTTGCAGTTTGCAGTGTAATGGGTGGGTAAGAATAAGTACAAAAGTTTGTGTTGTGCACAAACCTATTACTGTTGCATGTTCTATGCTTCTCACTGTTACCTAAGTAACTCAAGTTATTGTCACACAACATAGTTTCTCAGTTGGTTTATTTCTGCCAGCAAAGAGATGCATCAAAACCACAAATTAAATATGGAAACCACCTGTTACTGTTTAACTGTCAATTTTCAGCCCAAATAATGCTGTTGCAAGCGGTTTGAAATATTAGCCTTTACCAACTAAACTTATCGGGGATTGGCATGGTCTCTATTGTGCAATACACCTTAATACATGCTAAGGACACTAAAACTTTCTTAGTGTATATTGTTTTGTACAGTTGGAAAGAATACACTGGCTTTATTTTGTTGTGTGCTCGGGCAGTAATTTAGCCGTAATTATGCATATTTCCACTAATCCTTTAGGCTGGTGGCACACAGGGACTGTTCGTTGTCTTTTGTCCTCCTCTGTTTTCTATGCAGGCAAAGGAAAACTTATCAAATTTCTTCTGGACCTACTTGCAAGTGCACTGACAGGCTCGGCTTGGGCCTGTGAATGTAGCCCACGGAGCACATTTTGGCAGAAAAATCCATTGCGCTGTGCAGGTGAAGAAAATCTGATGAACAGCCCTATGTGCCACTAACCTTTTGTCTAAGCTTCCAATCTGTGGGTTATACCAGAAATGCACCCCCTGCCAAATTTGAAAAAGCAGGTTTCATTGCAACAAAAAGCTTGAACCTCCTCAACTAAGCAACACAAGTCTTATTTCAGATCATCCTAACATAGAAACAGTGTATTCTGCATCTGAATTATCAGCCCTCTAGTATGAGCTGCTGTGACAAATGTAGCCTCAAATTCTGACTATAAAGCTTAGCTTTCCAACAGCAACCCAGAGCATTCCGATTGTGTGCAGTGCCACTGGCATGTAGAAGAAGTAACAATCTTTATGCCTTACTGTTCTAGGGCTACAACCATAAAGCAGATTGCAGGGACCTATGATAGAGTGTTGGATTATGACCTGCCATGTCTTCAGTAGACATTTTGGGAACAGAATTTCATAGTTTGGAACACTTCACTGAGTAATAATACACATTTAATTCATTACAAAAATTACTCAGTCTTTAAATGTCTGAGAATTGTTTCTGTACAGCTTTAGAAAAATGTAGGTTTTAGAAATAAACTCCTTTCGTTTTCACACTCAAGCTTCCAATAAGCTTTGTCTTGTAATATTGTAATGTCTGAATATGGCAATTTAAATTCATTTAGTGATAATGATGCATTCCAGATTTTAACTGGATTGCATCAATATTTCTTGATAAACCAACTAGGTAAATAAGCTCTACATCTGTCCTCAAGCCTACTGAATTTTCTATCACCCATATGTCACTTCTGAAACAGACCTGGGTGTATAACTCTTGGCTACTATGGAGTTAATTGATAAAGGGATTGGAAGGTGTGAATAATTTTACAATAAAATTAATGCAGAAACAAGCTTCAAATTCTACTTTGTCCATTCTACCCCCTTACATTGCGGGTAGAATGGACAACAGGAAGAGTGCGGCTCGAACACGATGTGCGTGTTGTCCGAACCCAAGCAACAGTCAGATGAACGCGCGGCTATCTGGTTGGCCCCATGTTACTACTGAGCAGATCTGCTTCTCACAGAATGTCAAAAATACTCAGCCAGAGCCTTCAGCCTGTGTGCCCATAGGCTGCCACCGCTCCCTTGCTGTGTTTCATGTTTGAAGTTGTGTTTTCCTAAACTTGAAGCCTGAGATGGCAAGTGCAGTTTAGCAACCATGCAGGGGTTTGACTGATAGAATAGATGATGAATAAGAGAAGGCCTGAATAGATACATAAATGAAAAAAAAAGTAACCTTGCACTAGTTTTTGTCATGCATAAATAAAGCATTACTTTGTAGTTTTGAAATATATCTGGTTAAGATTATCAATATGACTTGCTGCCTTGCATAAGTGTGTGTAACTCTTTATGTAGAAGTGTGCAGGTATGTAAAATTTATATTCTGAAAACTTTCTCCACATTTATAGGTAACTGCAAATAAGACTTCTGCAGACAAGAATAAAACCAAAGTAAGTTTTAATTTTATAGTTACATTAGTAACAGTTACATTAATTTGGGTTGAAAGATGCAGACCTATGCATACCCTCAAACATTAAAACTGTTACACAAACACGGGGAGGCACATTTATCAAAGGTCGAATTTCGAGTTCATGTGAGATTTTAAAAACTCCCATGAACTCAAAATTTGAGGAATCGAAATTTATTTAAAAAAAAATCATATTTTCCAAATTTAGGTGAATAGGATTGACCTCAAAACTCAAGTTTTATAAACTCTATTCAAGTTTTTTTTTTTTCTCCGAATGTCCGGAATCAATGTCAGATTGTTCCTAGGACGTCTTCCATTGACTAAAACTGTTTTTGGTGTTGAATAGTCTAATTGAGTTCTTAAAGCGTCAGTGACAAAATTAGATTCAAGGTTTTTTTGGGTTTTTTTTTTTCAATTAGAATTTCAAGATTTAACTATTCCCTAGACGAATTTCAGTATTGGCCATAATAAAACAAAACTCGAAAATTCGAAATTCAAATTTTCTCTGCCGTCTCAAAGGGGACACAGGGAACGATGGGGTTAAGCTCCATCCTCCGGAGGAAGGACACTTGAATTATTTAAATTGAGTGGGCGTGCCAGAGCAGGCTTAACCCCTCTCACTGAACACAGTATTCAGTTTTTCAAGTGTCCTGCTACCGGGAGGACGGACACCCATAGCATGGATGGATTCTTCGGTCAGTTTTTGTCTGACACCCGGGGTGATACAGTAAACAGGGCTACCTGCTTTTACATTGGTTAACCCCCTACGAGGACTTATCCCACCGGGGTCACTTCCCTAGCCCTAAGGCTATAACCAACCACCCAGATGATTTCCTGCACTGTTATTAATTGCAGACGGTCTGGCCGGTGTGAGGGGTAAGTGGCTCATTTACCTATGGGTTCTGGCCTTGGGGGGCACCCTATTGCTGCCACTTGCCCTTATTTCCTTCTGCCCCAATACCCCCGCCAGGCGACAGAGACGCGACTCAACCCGACTCAAGAGTTTTATAAACTCTATTCAAGTTTTTTTTTTTTCTCCGAATGTCCGGAATCAATGTCAGATTGTTCCTAGGACGTCTTCCATTGACTAAAACTGTTTTTGGTGTTGAATAGTCTAATTGAGTTCTTAAAGCGTCAGTGACAAAATTAGATTCAAGGTTTTTTTGGGTTTTTTTTTTTCAATTAGAATTTCAAGATTTAACTATTCCCTAGACGAATTTCAGTATTGGCCATAATAAAACAAAACTCGAAAATTCGAAATTCAAATTTTCTCTGCCGTCTCAAAGGGGACACAGGGAACGATGGGGTTAAGCTCCATCCTCCGGAGGAAGGACACTTGAATTATTTAAATTGAGTGGGCGTGCCAGAGCAGGCTTAACCCCTCTCACTGAACACAGTATTCAGTTTTTCAAGTGTCCTGCTACCGGGAGGACGGACACCCATAGCATGGATGGATTCTTCGGTCAGTTTTTGTCTGACACCCGGGGTGATACAGTAAACAGGGCTACCTGCTTTTACATTGGTTAACCCCCTACGAGGACTTATCCCACCGGGGTCACTTCCCTAGCCCTAAGGCTATAACCAACCACCCAGATGATTTCCTGCACTGTTATTAATTGCAGACGGTCTGGCCGGTGTGAGGGGTAAGTGGCTCATTTACCTATGGGTTCTGGCCTTGGGGGGCACCCTATTGCTGCCACTTGCCCTTATTTCCTTCTGCCCCAATACCCCCGCCAGGCGACAGAGACGCGACTCAACCCCTCTCACTGACACTGCAATGGCAGACGGTAGGACAGGGGGGCCATTCACAAGGGTGGGGGGGGGGAAGGGCTCCCTCCACAACAGAGGTGAGATACCTGGCTTGCACCAAGTGCCAAATTAAGTTACCTGGGAGCCATAAGGAGCCTCTTTGCTTATCTTGTAGGGGGCAGCTGCTGCTTCTGGGGGTCACTCAGAACCACAGGCTGAAAATTTATCGCCAGACATTACTCCAGACCCGGCAACTGGACCCTCTGCTGAACCACCACCCCCTCTTTGGGCGGTCCATCTCTCCCAATCCCTTGCATCATTGCAGGGTCTACCAGCTATTGCTGATACCTTAGGGAAGGCTCTGGCACATCTTCACCCTAAGAAGGGTGGTAAGAGAAAACGCTGCGAGGAACCTAAAGCAGCTAATCCTCAATCCCATTCCGATGAAACGGCCGAAGAGCAATTGTCATCAGAGGGTGAGCTACCCTCTTCAGAAGAGTCTTCTGATTTTGAGGAAGATGACAGGGAAGAAGGCAGGGATAAGGATACGCCACACGACATAGATAGTATTATCAAGGGAGTCCTTGAGGTACTAAACCTGTCCCAAAAGTCTAAGAAGCAGGGTGAAACGTCTTCGCTTTTCAAAAGACAACATAAGTCGTCAACCGGTTTCCCTGACCATGAACAGCTAACTAGTATTATCCAAGACGAATGGAATACTCCTGAGCGTAAATTCCAGTCTACCAAGAAATTCACCAGGTCTTATCCTTTTCCTAAGGAATTGGTCGACAAGTGGTCAAACCCCCCCGGCTGTGGATGCACCAGTTTCTAGACTTTCCAAATCCACCACACTGCCTGTCACTGACGCAGCAGCATTTAAAGATCCTTCAGATAGAAGATCGGAAGGTTTTTTGAGAGCTATTTTTTCCTCAGCTAGATCTACACTACGGCCTTGTTTGGCGTCAGCCTGGGTGTCCAGAGCCATACTGGCATGGTCAGAGTCCCTTATCAGAGACATTCAGGAAGGTGTTCCTCAGGATGAGCATTTCTTCCGCCCAGACCATTGCAGAGGCATCAAGCTATTTATGCGACTCCACCGTAGATGCCGCGCAACTGACCGCGCGCACCTCGGCACTATCCATAGCAGCTTGCAGAACGCTCTGGCTCAAAAGCTGGTCGGCTGATATAAGTTCTAAAAAAGCTTTAACCCCACTCCCATTCAAAAGGCAACAACTATTTGGGAAGAACTCGAGAAAATTATTTCCAAAGCTACTGGAGGTAAAAGTACCTTTCTCCCTCAAGCCAGAGGGCGCACTTCCACAGCTCATAGGCGAGGAAAATTTTTTCGTGGCCAAAGCAGACGTTTCTCTCGGCGGCATAGCCCTCCTCAACGCACACACTTCCGTTCCAAAGGTAACGAGAAAGGTCGTCTATCATGGAAGAACAACAACAAGCCCTCGGTTCACAAGCCTGCGTCCTCCTGACGGGGCACTCCCTCCGGAATCGTTAGAAAGAATCGGAGGCAAGCTTCTATGATTCCGGGAGGTATGGATCTCTCATTCATCAGATGCTTGGGTGAAAGAAATCGTTTCAGAGGGATACCATCTCGATTTAACATCTGTTCCACCCAGAACCTTCTTTATGTCCAGGGTTCCGTCAAATCCTGCCAAATCAAGACCCTTCTTGCAATGCATAGGGAAGATGGCAAAAACAGAAATAATTGTACCCGTTCCTCCGGAACTCCCCTTCACTGATGTCAACATTCCTAGAGTCCTGTCGTTCCTCCAACACGGATTCCAGATGGGTCTGAAGACTAGCTCTCTCAAGGTCCAAGTATCTGCCCTGTCGGTATTGTTCCAGCATAGGTTGGCTAACGAGGATGCCATTCCTTCAAGGCGTAGCTCACATTGCTCCTCCATTCCAACCACCTGTAGCGGGGTGGGATCTAAACTTGGTCTTGGAGGCACTACTTAATCCCCCCTTCGAACCAACGAGCTCGATTTCTGATACGTGGGTCATCTGGAAAGTTGTGTTCCTTATTGCAATTGCTTCCACTAGAAGTGTGTCTGAGCTCAGCGCCCTCTCTTGCGAGCCACCTTTTCTAATCTTTCACAAGGATAAAGCCGTACTTCGAACTGTCCCAACCTTTCTGCCCAAGGTTGTCTCATCTTTCCACGTCAATCAAGAAATAGTAGTACCTTCTCTATATCCAGTACCTAAGAATAGCAAAGAACGCCGGTTACACAGCCTTGATGTAGTCAGAGCCCTACGTTGGTACATTGAATGGTCCAAGCCATTCAGGAAGTCCCAGTCGCTGTTCATTCTTCCTTCTGGCCCACGCAAAGGTCAAGCAGCATCTAAGACGACCATCTCTCGTTGGATTAAAGAGACTATCAAACATGCCTATCGAGAAAAGGGGAGAAGCCCACCAGACGGCATCCGGGCCCACTCTACCAGAGCGGTGGGGGCCTCCTGGGCGTGGCGAAACTCTGCCTCTCTAGAGCAGATTTGCAAGGCGGCTACCTGGTCTTCCACTCGTACTTTTGCCAAATTTTACAATGTTGACACCTTTTCTTCGGCCGAGGCCTCTCTCGGACGGAAGGTGTTACAATCAGTGATTAAGTAATTCCACCATTACTGGTCTAGGCTCGATCCCACCCTGTTGTGTTGGGACTGCTTTAAGTCCCCATCGTTCCCTGTGTCCCCCTTGAGATGGCAGAGAAAACAGGATTTTTTTACTTACCGTTAAATCTGTTTCTCTGTAGTCGATAAGGGGGACACAGGGCTTCCCGCCCGTCGGCAAGCCGTCGACCATGACTTTTAGTCAAAACTGAATTCTCCCCTGGTTCTGTTCTGCCAGTTTTTTTGTTATGTATATAGTTCCCGTTAGCGGCTTTGGAACAAACTGAATACTGTGTTCAGTGGGAGGGGTTAAGCTCACTAAATTTAAATAATTCAAGTGTCCTGCCTCCGGAGGATGGAGCTTAACCCCATCGTTCCCTGTGTCCCCCTTATCGACTACAGAGAAACAGATTTAACGGCAAGTAAAAAAAATCCTGTTTTCACTTTGATCCTTGAAAAATCTGCCCCTAAAACTAGCTGCAGATGTTAAGAACACTGTAGCTTGAATATTATTCTTCAAAAAAAGTCACCCAAGCCACTCTTAAAGGCATTCATAGAATTTGCCATTACAACATCACCCAGCAAAGTATTCCACAACCTCACCATGAAGAATAATTTTAACTGGTTCAAATAAGAGTTCAGTTCCTCAAGGCTTAGGCTAAGGCCACACTAGGCGATAGCGCCGCGATTTGACTCGCCGCGACTTTTAAGCCGCAATCGCTGGGGAAACTTTTGCGCTGGCGTCTATGGGGAATCTCGAAAAATCGCCAGCGTAAAAACACACGCGGCGATCTTTTCTCTACTGTCGCTCGAAATTGCCTCGCTAGGCGATTTTGAGCGACAATAGAAAAAAGATCGCCACGTGTGTTTTTACGCTGGCGATTTTTCGCGATTCCCCATAGACGCCAGCGCAAAAGTTTCCCCAGCGATTGCGGCTTAAAAGTCGCGGCGAAAAGTCGCCGCGAGTCAAATCGTGGCGCTATCGCCTAGTGTGGCCTTAGCCTTAAGGGGTAGGCTTGCCCTCTAGTATCATCTATCCTCAAAGTTTAATATTTCCATTTTTCCAAAAAATTTTATTTAATGGAAGACCATTTTTGTTAGTCATGCACAACTTGGTATTGACAGCAAAAACAGAAACCGTACTTAAAAATGCCATCCTCAAGTTAATCTATGAACAAGTTAAAAAGCAAAGGACCAAGGACAGACCCCTGCTGTACTCCACTAACAACACTGGTCCAATTAGAAAATGTTCCATTTACCACCACTCTTTCTAATCTCTTTCAGCGAGTTAGGCCAATGTTCCTTCATTTAATTGGAAACCTTCTGTTAATTACTTTCCAAAGTCCATTTTTGTCAAAATAACAGGCCTGTAGTTTTCAGGTGAGCGAGATACCTATAAATGGCACCACATTAGCAATTCACCATCTCTTTGTACCATGTAAGATATCTCAGAATCCTGGAAAATTAATTGTGGTTTGGCTGTTTCAGATCTAAATTCTTTACCCTGTGGTAATTTTACCAACCTCCTCCTGTTTGGCTGACAGGCTTGAAAAGTGTTTAAGGCTAGGGCTGGACTATGTTAAGTAATGCTAATTCTCCGCAGGTGGAATCCACTGCCTTGTTGCTCCTCTAGCCTTTTAACTGCAGGCAGATTTCGGCACAAAATGCTGTTTCTGCACTGAAATCCGCAGCGTGCAGTTGGACCAGGAGCGGAAGCACAGCTGATTCTCAGCCTGGGGAGAAACGCAGGCCAAGATCTGCCATCGTCTGGCCCTGGCCTAAACTATTCATTCTGTCCCCTAGCACATTGAGCCGCCTTTCACTTAGGTGGAAGTGGAGTAGAGATGGTATCTTTCTTTTAATTGTTTTAAGAACACGACACGTCCTTATTATAGGCTGTGAACCCTGTCACAAATGCTTGGGACCTGAGGTTTTCTGGATAAAGGATCTTTACGTAATTTGCATCTACATGACTAGGGGTGGTGGTAGAAGGGAGAATAGTTGCCCAGCGACAAATCTTCTCTACTAATCTCCCCATCTGCCACCACCTTTAAGATGGGCACAGACGCAAAGATCCGACTTTCCCATCTCTCGACCAGCCACTAACCATAAAGATCAAAGTCTTACCATTCAGAAGTAGTAAGAACAGATCAGCCGATGTTCTGCCCCTGACAGCAATCGCACGATAGTTATGTCCGACAAAGCTAGTGACAGTCTCCCTCTGAAAATCATAAGATCGGCAATACACTCTGAGATATTACCCGCAGCCGACAAATTTTCTAACTTGTCCGATCGACCAAACGACCAATCTCCGCCGGACGAAAAATCAGGACTCTCCACACACGGTCCGAATATCGTACGAATCCTTGATTCGTGTGATCGGATCTTTGCGTCAACGGCCAGCTTAAGGGTCAGTTAATTCTTGGCAACTTTGCTACCTGCTCCTTAAGGCTGTTTGTTAGGTTCTACCCATTTTCTAATATCTTGCTCAATCTACCACCTGGTTGTTGTAGTTCAAATTTTTAGTTCAAGATAGAAATTACCCAGTGGTTTTGGGTCAGTCTGGAATCTTCACCTGTATTCATAATCCAAGAGAAAATTATCCATTGAATACTACTGGGTTGGGATTTTATTCTTTGCAAAGCAGGAATCTCCATAAAAGAGTTTGCTATTGAGTCTTTTGAAATTGGTTGTATCTATGTTCATATATGTTTTTGATATGCCTCTTATGAAAAATATTACAACAGTTCTGATTTCATGCTGTTGTATTTCATTATTCTCAGGATAAGGACAAGAAGAGGCAAGCCGAAAAGGAAGAGCGAGAACGTGCTAAAAAAGAGGCAAGGTCTGTTAAAGAACTTGCAAAGAAAAAGAGGGAAGACGAGCGAGAGCAGCGGGAAAGAGATAAGAAGGAAAAAAAGGAGAGAGAAGACAAAGAGAAGGCAGAAAAAATGAAACTAAAGGAGGAGAAAAAAAGAGAGAAGCTTGAAGCCCTTGAGTGAGTATTACAGCAAAAGATCATCTGGCACTGGGGTCGATACTAGACTTCAAAGCATATGAGGTGAAGAACAGTCTGGAAAGTCTACTTTCTTACTCTCTCATACTGTATATCTGATCCAAACCCTAATTTGATATATGCTTAATATTGAATCTAATTAAGCCCTAATTTTCATATGCAAACTGTGCAAAAAATAAATTGGTGTACGTTAACTTTGATTTTGAACAGGCACTCAGGATTTGGCAGAATCCTGAATTCAGTGTGTCCTTTATTAAAACTAGTGTACCCATCTCAACTGAAAAAATTGCATTGCATTAAATGCTTATGAATGAAAATGTTTTGTAAAAATGGAGCACAGCCTTGTGGTTTAGAAACAAGTGTTGGTTATATAAGCTGCTTATCTTTTGCACCTCTTGTGTACTCAGGGCTAAGCAAGAAGAAAAACGAAAAAAGGATGAGGAGAAGCGACAAAAAGAAGAGGAAAAGCGACAAAAAGAAGAGGAAAAGCGACTAAAAGAAGAGGAAAAGCGACTAAAAGAAGAAGAAAAGGTAGTTTGAATGAAAGATCCAGAATGTGCATTTAATTCTTGCTCTTAGGTTGTTGGTACCGTTTGGAATATGTCAAATAGATTTTTTTTTTCTGTATGCTAACAAGTGTCAAATACCCGAACATTTCTTCACAGTATGGCTCAAAGTATGAAGCTGGCCACACACGGGCAGAATAAAGCTTCCGATTCAGCAGTTTCTCTGCCATGCCAGTTTATGGGGTCCTCAGACAGGCCTCCCAAACTGATGTCCGGCCAAAAATTGTCCAGATCTGACCGGTTTAATTTTCCCACCTCATCAAGGATCACATTGGCTAGTTGATTTGATCCTCGTCCCGTCGGCTGGTATTGTCGTAATTGTAATCAGATTGTGTGTGTGTGTGTTTTTTATATAACTATACGTGTGTTTCTGAAGCAAACGTTTGTTTTAACAGTGCCATGTCCCACACGTTACCTGTGATTTGATCATCCTTGCTCCCAGTGATGTACTGCTGCTGTTTAAAGCAGTGTATTGGTTTGTGTTGCACCTCATTTGAATGTTCACATTTGCCCTGCTGCTGGAGCAAAGCTAGCATTTGTACTATCCCTTATTTGTTAATAATGTTTGCTATGGGGCCCTTCCATTTGAGAGTCAGGTCATCTATAGTATGTATGTCGCAATTTGACCTCCTGCCCACTAGAGACAAAATGTGAGCCGCTTTCATTTTCTTCATATGTAAGTACATAAAAGACATGGTTTTACTTTCACCATTAACATTTGGTGCTACTTTTTACAAGAGGGGTACTTAATCTATTTAATTGTGAAAGTTGTATACTTTTGTATTGCTACAAATGTTGTACAAGTTTATACGTTTTAAAACATAATTTACTTGTTCATTTAAAGTGACTTAATAGAACAGAACTTGCTTTTCTGTGCCCAGGCACTGTGACGGTTTCTCATAACTACGCAAAGAGTACATATATTTCTACATGTTGATGGAAGGAGAGGTTTTTATTGTGTATTGCATGCTTACATAAGTGTTTAGATGTCTTTATAATTTAATTTGTACTTTGTACCTCAGCTTTTAAGAGTCCTCTATAATTGCACATAGTAATTTGGCAGATTGAGATCTAAAGGTGGCCATAAACTGGCAGGTTTCAGGAGTCATAGACTGACAGGCCCATCCAACAGATAAAAAGGTAAAAAATGTCGATCAGCAGATTTGATTTTTCCATCTGATTGGGGAACGCATTGGCTTATTGATGTGGTCTTCACTCCCGACTGGTCATATACCTGCCATTGTAATCAGATTGTTTGGCCCTTGGGCGAACGATCATATTAAACCCTAATATCCACCCTAAATGGGAATATCTGTGAAAGGTGTGCTTGTTTGGCAACCTCGCCAAACAAGCATATCTTTTAGTGTATGACCACCTTTGGGTAAAGGTTTTGTTCAACAACTACCGACACTTCACTTTTTGTACTTTAAATTTCTGTTTTAGAAGTTTAAAATCGTAATTTTTTTTTTTTTCTAGCGCGTAAAGGCTGAGAAAGCAGAGATCACTAGATTTTTCCAGAAACCAAAAACACCACAAGCTCCTAAGGTAACTTTTTAACAGACTGAATGGAAAAGTTTAAAAACCAAAGAAGTATTTGGCCATCTTAAATTAATTAATTTTACATTGTAATCTTTCATATTAATGCTTGCATTCATTATTGCCCCTTCACATGAAATTCTTTTTCCTCCCACTCCCTCCACTTCAGACATTTTCTAGGTCATGTGGGAAATTTGCCCCTTTTGAGATTAAAAAGGGTATGGCATTAGCACCTCTGTGTCGTATTGATTTTGAACCAGAGGCATCTGAAGAGCTGGATAGGTTCCTTCAGGAGCAAAATTCCAAGATTTACTTCTTTGATGAAATCAAGAAGAGAAAACCGCGCAAGATGGGTCAGACCACAGTGCCAACTGTTAACAGGTGTGTGCAAGTTTCGGCTTAGTTCTCCTTTAATTTAAACATTAAATGAATATGGCTAATGCCATATTTTATATTGTGAACTTAATGCAAAAGCCTAAATGTTCAGCATCTCTATAATAGTAATGATCCAGACCTTCAAAGTATTCTCAGGAGCTCATCATCTTGGTCTGACACTGTACATGCTCGGTGTGCTCTGGTCAGCTGTTGATAAGCTAAGTTTAGGGGTTGTTTCAAATCAAGCAGCAAATTAAGTTTGCCAATAATATAAGCTGATGCTACAGGGCTGATTATTAATTCTGGTGCTAATTGCACTGCTTTCAGAGCTGCGATATGAGAATCTGGATTAATTACTTATCATCCTTGTGTATATGTGTCTGTCTACATATATACAAAGCAGCACAGATCATGTGATGTGACTACTGGGGGGCATATTCAGAGGCACTGATCTTCACTGTTAAAGGTTGTGGGTGCCTTGGGCTGGCACATAACAACAAACCACCTCTAGCATTTCTAGCCTACTTTATTGTTAAGCTTTATTTTCCCTTTTAGCAAAATGAAGATCACATGCTCCTATTACTTATTTTGTGGTTACCAGAGATGCACAATGTCAATGGATATCCACTAAGAATGGGGCAAATGTTTTCCCTCCAAAGTAATTAATATCTTTGAATGGTATTCTTTTAAAAATGTGAAATGGTTAATTTGCAAATGTAAATGTTGTTAAGATAGGTTTGTCTGTCTTGCGCCCTTCCTACATATGCAAAACTTTAAGTAGTCCACTCTCCTCCTCCAGCCAAGTCTGAATTTCCATGTGCAGTAATTCACAAATTTGCATTCATGACAATATAACTTCGCTTTTATTATACTATTACATATGGAAAATGAATTATTTGAGCTTGTTAAAAAAAAAAAAAGGGGGGGGGGGAAGAATAAACAATAGACCTTTTTTTTTATGTCCTAAAACCCACATTTGTCACTCCCTTCTGAGGAATTTTCTGAGCTTTATCAGAGGCTCTCACTTTGCCCAATTCCACATCTTGTATCTTTTTGCATATGTTATCAGTGTTTTTGCTGTGTATACTCTTTTTGTTTTAAAGCAATGCAGACTATGCTTAGAAATACTTAATTAATGATAATGTTAGCCAAATATTGTCAGAACTTTCTGAAGTGTTGAACTGTTTAAAGGCTACTGCTGCTCAGAGCAGGGAGAGGTTTGTTTGTTTAAAGGTAAGTAGGGAGCTCTGAACAACTTTATCTAAAGGGAATGTGAGTTTAGTGAACATAGGCCAAGTTTCAAACTAATGCTTTATAACGACAAAAAAAAAAAAAAAAAAAAATATATATATATATATATATATATATATATATATATATATATATATATATATATATATATATATATATATATATATATATATATATATATATATATATATATATATATATATATATATATATATATATATATATATATATATATATGATGAAGGGTCAGCACACTCATTTGTAGATCAATCAAACGTGATTTTATTCAACACGTTTGATCTACAAATGAGTGTGCTGACCCTTCATCATATACATTACAACATTTGATCGTGCACCTCAGCAAAACAGGAGAAAAGAGTGCGGACACCCATGAGACTGATATATATATATATATATATATATATATAGTTTTTTTTTTTTGTTTTTTAAAAAGTCAAACTTTAGACCTAATCCAATTTCAAAGCAAAGCCTATGTAATGTGCTACTTTTTAGCAAGGGTGTTTTTAGGTATACACTGTCCCTTTAAATTCATGCTCTAAATGTAACCTGTGTTGTGCCATTCATATGGAATAATTTATACTGATATATTCTACTGAGCACTAATAATTCTAGAAATAAACTAAAAGCAGAAGTCCTAGGTTGATATATTGTCCGTTTAGGTGCATTGGTTTATTGTTTTAGGTGTATGTCTATGTATGGCTTGCGTTCTGGTATGATTTTTGTGGTGGTATTTCTAGCTTCGAGGTGGATGATGTACAGGTACTGGGAGAGTCGGATCCTGTACTAGGTTCGAACATGCTTGAAGGGCACATAAAAGACATTGGTGTACCAGAGCGCAAAAAGTTTGGGAGAATGAAATTACTACAGTTTTGTGAGAATCACCGACCTGCCTACTGGGGCACATGCAATAGAAGGAGCAGGGTAATCAACTCACGAAAGCCATGGGCTCAGGACACAGTGAGTACACTAAAAGTTTGAATGATGATCGTAACAGAAGGAGAGAATCACTTAATTTTTTTTTTTTTTTTAATACTAAGTTTAATTGATATATTTGTACGCAAATATTATGTATGGGGTATTAATTTTGTTCTGCCTCTGTGTGTGGATTATGCATTGCATAACAGTGGAAACCGAATAATTAATGTGACGGCCTCCTTGAATCTGTTCTGGGCTCCAGTAAATTTTTGTTTTGTTTTTAAAGGGCATGCTAGACTATGAAGTGGACAGTGATGAAGAGTGGGAAGAGGAAGAGCCAGGGGAGTCTCTGTCACACAGTGAGGGGGTAAGGAGAAATTATGATCCATTTAACAGGGACCCTTTCAAACAGTATTCTCCTTAAATGGTCCAGTATTTGGTAAAGTTGCATGTGTATGCAAGTATTTTTTTTTCTTTTTCTTTTGGAAACGTTAAAAGGAACACCTCAGATAGAGACATGATAGAGATTTGAATGGAAAACATTGCTCAGACATTCATGTTACTTTTTTTTCAATATTCTGTTTGTCTAGTTTTTATAGATCTAGATTTGTAGGACTGTCAAATTTGTCAGGGATCTTCTAGCAGCTGTTTATTTCTTGTGATCCATATTTCATTTGTCTAGGAGAATGATGATGATCCCAAAGAAGATGACGAAGATGATGATGGCTTCTTTGTTCCTCATGGATACTTATCTGATGATGAAGGGGTATCTGATGAGGTAATGAAGTGTGACTGATCTCAGATTAAAATATTTGATAACTAGAAGCCTTGTTCATATTGCACAGGTAGAGAAAATGTAAAAATGTTTTTTTTTATATATTCTTTATGAATACAATAGTTTTGTTGCAACTATAAAATCCCAAAAATACCTTGGTGGTACTGAGAATCTCTTGCTAACTCTTGGAGGGTTACTTATCAAAGTTTGAATGTTGGAGTTGTTTTATACCTTGAATGAACTCTGAACACAACTGTATCTTATTTAAGAAAAAACTTGAATGTTTCTTCACGTTCGAGTTGCGAAACCTGAAAACTGGAATTATTCGAGTTTTCAGACAAAAAAAAAACCTAACATCATGCAGGCTATTAACATCTTCAAATGGTTCAAGGAACCTCTGCCATTGACTCCTTCATGACGTTGACAGGTTTTAGGTGGTGTATTTTCAGATTCCAGCTATTTCCAGGGCTGGAAATTTTTTATCTATCTATCTCAGACATGATTTAAAGAAGTTACCCTTGTTGTGGCTGTGCAACACAAGTAACTGCAATGCATCTTTGGTCTCATCTGTTTGTGTGGGTTTCCTGTGGTTGGTCCATCATCTTCCCACTATTGGGTTCATATATTCTTATTCCTATACAATACTCGCTGTGGGCAAGAATCTGATTTCCTTAGTGGATGAAGACACTCTTGGATATGAATAAATGACCTACTCAAATTGTGTCTTACTAGAACAATTCTGATTCACTTGAAATATTTACCACATTAAATATGGGAAAACATTTTTTTTTTCAAAATGAATCTGCTAATAGTGCTGCTCCAGCAGAATTCTGCACAGAAATCCATTTCTCAGAAGAGCAAACAGATTTTTTTTATATTCAATTTTGAAATCTGATATGGGGCTAGACATATTGTTAATTTCCCAGCTGCCCCAAGTCATGTGACTTGTGCTCTGATAAACTTCAATCACTCTTTACTGCTGTACTGCAAGTCAGAGTGATATCACCCCCCTCCCTTTTCCCCCCCAGCAGCCAAACAAAAGAACAATGGGAAGGTAACCAGATAGCAGCTCCCTAACACAAGATAACAGCTGCCTAGTAGATCTAAGAACAGCACTCAATAGTAAAAACCCATGTCCCAGGAAAAACATCAGCCTGCCAGAAAGCATTTCTCTCCTAAAGTGCAGGCACAAGTCACATGAATGGGGGCAGCTGGGAAATTGACAAAATATCTAGCCACTTGTCAGATTTCAAAATTGAATATAAAAAAATCTGTTTGCTCTTTTGAGAAATGGATTTCAGGGCAGAATTCTGCTGGAGTAGCACTATTAACTGATGCGTTTTGAAAAAAAACATGTTTTCGATGACAGGATCCCTTTAATAAATAGCCCCCTAAAAATGTAGGCTTCCATCTTGAGAGAGCAAAAAGTAGCAAAAACTGTAACTATAATCTAGAACGTAACACACGTGTGTGCTTATAAACTGTAATAAGAACTCGCAAACAGAACTGAAAACAAATCCACAGTAATGTATGGTATCTGTATAAAGTTTTTGTATAGTCTCTCCTACCCTTGTTGTAATTATATCAAGTTTTCTTAATTTGAGTTTATGAGCTTTAGAAAGTGCAAATAAGACTTCAATATCGTCCAATGAAATTCACTTTTGTGAGTGTTCTAATGAGTTTCTTTTTATTCTAATTTCCTTTTTTTTTTTTTTTTTTCAGGAATGTACAGATCCAGAGAACCAAAAATTTAGACAGAAGCTGAAGGCTAAGGAGTGGTATGAGTTGCAAACAAACGGCAAGAAGATCCGTGCAATGCAGCCTGTAGTGATTGGTTGTGTGTGGTGGGACAGTAAAGCTTCAGAGATTAGTCTTCTGCAAAAATTTTCTGCCTGTATTCTGGAGTCACCTGCAGTTGATGAAGAGCTTGCTCAAGAGATCAGCTCTGCTCAAAGCCTTAAGGACAGGCAAAGTATGACATGCAGTTTCTTTATATTGATTTTGCAATATAGATAATCAAACTGCTCTGGTCCACCTATATTTTCTGCACTGTGTGGCAATTTGTTACCAGTGGAAGGTCAACAGACTGTTTTAAACGTCCACCCGGTGAATCACACTAGTTTTGTTAGAAATATATACCTCAGAACTAATCATACAGTAGGTTTGAAAATTATAGAATTGCATAAAATAACCTGTCTGTACTTGGCCTAACTTAAACTCTCTTATCTTTAGTACTCTCCAAACTTGTTCCTCTACTTCATGGGAATGTCAATGGAAGTAAGATAATGATACAAGAATTTCAGGAGTACTGTCGCCGGGGCCTATTCTTGGAGGATAATGCAAGTGATGCTGCAGGTAATGAGTCCACCAGCCCCAACGTCACACCGCAAACACCAAGCAATATTATAGTCCCTTCTAAAGCTCGCTTGAAGCGATTAATCTCAGAAAACTCAGTGTATGAAAAGCGCCCAGACCACCGTATGTGTTGGTATGTGCATTCTGATGTCTTAAAGGGCCTTCAACAAGACAATCTTCCTGTACCCTGCCAGTGGACTTATATCACTCAAGTTAACTCTGTAGCCAAGGAAGATAATGGTGCAAATGGAGGATCATTACAATCCCTGCCTTTGTCTGGCAAGAGGAAGTCTGCAGGGAGCATGCCAATCACAAAGTTCATGAAGAGAGCAAAGGACCTTGAAACGGTGAGATAACCATATAGACCACAATGACCATTTAACTTTGAGTGAATGTACGTGTAACCCTTGTGTTAGTCATATGATAAAGTTTGGGAACCCTCTTAATTCTTTGGAGTTTTGTTTATCGTTGGCTGAGCTTTCAAAGTAGCAACTTCCTTTTAATATATAACATGCCTTATGGAAGCAGTAGTAATATGCATCCTAACAAAATTAGACAAGTGCATAAACTTGGGCACCCCAACAGAGATATTACATCAATACTTAGTTGATCTTTCTTTTGCAAACGTAACCGCGACGCCTCCTATAGCCTTTGATGAGTGTCTGGATTCTGGATGGTGGTATTTTTGACCATTCGTCCATACAAAATCTCTCCAGTTGAGTTAAATTTGATGGCTGTTGAGCATGGACAGTCTGCTTCAAATCGTCCCATAGATTTTTGATGATATTCAAGTCGGGGGACTGTGATGGCAATTCCAGAATATTGTACTTCTCCCTCTGCATAAATGCCTTTGTAGATTTCGAAGTGTGTTTAGGGTCATTGTCTTGTTTGAATATCCAACCCCTGCGTAACTTCAACTTTGTGACTAATGCTTGAACATTATCCTGAAGAATTTGTTAATATTGGGTTAAATTCATCCGACCCTCGACTTTAACAAGGCCCCAGTCCCTGAACCAGCCACACAGCACCACAGCATGATGGAACTTCCACCAAATTTGACAGTAGTTAGCAGGTGTTTTTCTTGGAATATGGTGGTGTTCTTCCACCATGCAAAGCACTTTCTCTGCCGTCTCTGGGTTACACAGGAGACAGATGTAGTAAAGCTCCTCTCTCCAGGAGGCAGGTCACTTAAGGTAATCAAAATAGGCGTGTCTAGGCTGCTTTACCCTCTGGCACTAGCCTTACCTCCTCAGTTTAAGTGCCCTTTCCCCAGTAGGTTGGATCTGGTCTCTAGGAGACCCAACGCAAGGAAAGCACCAGTTAGCAAATAGTGGTGAGACCATGGTCTGGTGTACTACAGCCACACAGACAGCCCTGAAGGGCAAGAAACCACCCAGAGAAATCCCTGGCCCCGATTGAGGGACAGGTGCTCTGGCCGGTAGAGTGTCTGGTGGCAAAAGTAAGTACAGCCTTCTGCATTCTCCGTTCTTCCTAATGCTGTGTGCATTGCCGCGAGACATGCCGCCTCCTCCGGGTCGTGTACACCTGCCACTGCTACCTGCTCAGGGTTACCTTCCCTCCCAATCTCCCACCGCAAGCCCTGTGATCTGCGCAGGGCTGCTCTCCTTCCCGGTAAAAGAGACCACTCTAAAGGGCCCTTCAAACGACAAAAGAACACTAACTCCTATTTTCCATCACACAAACAATTGCTAGTACAGGACAATGGAATGCAACAAGAGGAAGTTCCAGCCATCCCCCTAAATTCTCAGTCCTACCCATTCCTAAAGGAAGTGGTGGATAAGTGGAGTACACCACAAGTAGTAGATGCTCCTGTTTCCAGATTATCACATTACCAGTTACTGACTTGGCAGCCTTCAAAGATCCTACAGATAAACGACTAGAAGGAGGACTAAGCAATTTTTTCAGCATCCGGGTGCGCACTCAGACCTGCCTTAGCAGCAGCCTGTGTAAGCAGTACTACTGGGCTCCAAGATGGTACACCCAGAGCTCCTACATATTGCCGAACAGTGGTCAGAAGCCAACTGCTATCTAAGTGAGGCTATCCTGGACACTGCCCAACTTCATCCTTAGCTGTAGCTGCCTGGAGATGCAGTGGCTGAAGAATTGGTTAGCAGATCTCGGCTCAAAAAAGTCCCTTACATCTCTTCCATTTAAGGGCAGCAAATTATTCGGTGAGGAGTTGGAAAAGATAATTTCCCAGGCAACGGGAGGGAAGAGCACTTTTATCCAACAGTCCAAGTCCCGCTCTTCATATACAGCAAGAAGAGGTCGATTTTTTTTCGTAGCACGAACAATAGAGCATCCAAACGGGGAAAATCTCCCCGCCGCTCTAGTTTTCGTCCCAGAAACACCGACCGCCGTTGCTCCACAGCAGCTTGTTTATATGAACTATTGTAGTGTTTTTGAAGCAAACAGATCAGATTTACCAGTCCAGAACAACAGTATGTGATATTTTCGTTACTTTAAAACACTTACATTTTTTGGTGTTACTGTTCCTTTAACAAGCTAATCCAACCAATTAGGTGTTGCCAGTAGTCGGTATTGAGCAGTTACATGCATTCAAATTCGCAAAATTATAAGGGTACTCAAATTTTTGCACAGCCAGTTTCTCACATTTGATTTAATTACATACAACTGAATAATGCTTCACATAAATCTTTGTTCAGAAAACACCCCAGTACACAGATGTTCCTGTGAAATGAAAGAAATACCACTGTTGTTTTTTTGTTGTAAGTGGAGTACATTTTTATGTAGGCTGAGAGCGGTTCCCAAATGCTTTCATGTGACTGTATGTGTCCCAATAACTGTATCCATGGTGATTGTTGCATGAACTTCTCAGATATGTGGCAAATGAATGGGGATGCTTCAAATCTAAATATCTGGGAATCCTATTTTTTTTGTTTTGTTGTCACATGCAGCGGGGGCGGCCAAAAAAAGCCGGCTTCCATAGTTTTGTACCGACCGCTGCTCTACCACTGTTCAGTTGTATGGAGATGGGGTATGGAGCATTTCCTCCATTCTCGGCCTCAAAAAAAAAAAAAAAAAAAAAAAAAAAAAAATGCAGGCTGAGAACCTTAGGACAAGGGCACATATTGCATAGTAGATAATTTTTCCCATGGACTTTGATTAGGGGGAGAAACAGATTTGCTCTAATCCGTGGCTTCCTCTAGCTGCACGGATAGGCACAGCTTTGGCCTGAGTTCTTCTTAAAATCCAGAGGCAGAGAGAAGCTTTTAATCTGCAATATGTGCCATACCCTGTAGTAACTGGATGGTCTAATAGCACTGCTGGTAAACTGGCAATACTGCCTTTACTACAAAGGAAGCATGCTTTTAAAAAGATTATGGAACTCATAGGTGATTTCCTATATCCTTATATAGGATAATGTACCCCATGCAATCTGCATAACTTTAGTGATAATATGAGAGCTGTTAAGATGGCCATAGATGTAAAGATTTTTAAAAGATCTTTTCGTTATCGTGAGACCACAATTATCTCGAAACGATCGTTTAAGTGTACGATTTGTCCAACTAAAAAGACCATTTCAAGTGATATTGCAGGAAAACTGAGGGTAGCTGCCTGCTTGGCCCTGCAAACATAGATTGCACTGGGACCGATAAATTTTTTTTAACCTGGCCGATCAGTTTTCTGACAAGATGTCGGACAAAAAAATCGGAAAATGCACAATCATTAGATTCCCGCTAACCTCACGATAATTTGACGGATTGGTCGGATTGTACTGAAATCGATCGGTCACCATGAAAAATCCTTGCGTCTATGGGGACCTTTAGTCTCAAACTACTGTGATCTATTGTGTCCACTTTTTCCCCCTATTCATCTGTTTAACCTTTTACAGTGTTGTGTACGTTTACCCCACTTTTATTTGTCTTCTTTGGGGGGAGGGGGCTAGGTAGTTTTCTTGCTGACTTGGGGTGCAGTCCAGCAGGGTATCCTGGAGATAAGATTAGAAACAGACTGGCCATTTTTAGCAGTGTTATCCATATTTTAAAATTAACAAAAGTGTTCCTCTGCCCAGTCCTCCATGCACTAAAACATTGTCCTGTCATCTTGCTTCACATTCCTTAGAGAGGGGGCAGGGTTATAACGTAGTGAGAAAGCAGTGTTGTGTGCAAATGTTGCTTGGTGAATGCAAATGTCCTCTGCATCTTTTATGTGTGGTGCATCTTCCAGTTCTCTGCAAATGTCATGTATATCTTGAACTCCCTACGGTCACTTATAAAGATATTGGTCACCAAGGAGTTATGTGATCATATAAATTTAAGAGGCCACAGGCCAAGATGACTACTAATATCTTTATAAATTTAAGTTGGGAGTACATTATGCATTATAATACACACTTTCTGTGTAGCGTCTTACTTTATGAAACTCTGCTGATGCGGGAGGTGAGGGAAGATGCCAGCCAGGTTTTCTGCCCCAGCACTCTATGGTCTGAGTCTATCACTTTGATCCCTGTAACACTTCATGGAATTCTCTCATGCCAGCACACTTAAATATATGAGCAGAACTGGCGCTTTTGTTGGCCTGCTCAGAGAGCATTGCTGCTGTCTTGCTGCATTTCTTTCCTCCCTCTGCAGCTGAAATAGTTCTGTGCAGCAGGAGGGAGTATTGGATTACGGGAGACAAACTCTGCAGATGTGATGAGTGAATAAAATGTCAATCCTTTGGGACAGAGT
The DNA here is from genome assembly GCF_017654675.1 of Xenopus laevis. Lineage (NCBI taxonomy): Eukaryota > Metazoa > Chordata > Amphibia > Anura > Pipidae > Xenopus > Xenopus laevis. Next base: position 101,513,659 of record NC_054371.1, on the reverse strand, counting down.
ACTTCACCTTACAAAATGGCCAATGAGGGAGGCACTTCAGGGTTTGCGGATAATTGACTGTGGTGCTGTTCTTGGCTCCCTGATTGGCCGATTTGCATAGTGAAGCCTTCTGTGCGAAGGACCTGCTAAGCTGCCTGAATGCCCGGCGATCCAGGGGATACATGGAGGGCCTTTTTACCACACGGGCCTGCTAATGGGGACAATTTGGCATGGGACAGCAGCTCTGAAAGGGGGTAGATCACGGCTTCGGAGATGGATGGTAAGCCTACCGTAGATTTACACTCTTGACGGGGAGTGATACCTGAGATAGAGGGGGAGCTGAACCAGAGAGGAAAGGGCAGCGAAACCTAAGGAAACCGTTATGGATGTCTGAAAGGGAATCAGACAGGGGAGCAAGTGAGCAGCAGTGTGAAGAAAAGAAGTGTTGGAGGGTGGACATGGTGATGAAAGAGAGCAGCAGCGGCATGTGCTGTCTTATAAATGGTGCGTACTGACGCAGATACGTGTCGTTTATAGGGATATCGTTTACAGTTTGCTCTGATAGGGAAGTGAAAATAAATTCCTTAATTTACCCACTCTTGTAAAATAAGATATTATAAGTTACAGCGGAGTTCCATGAAGGCCAAGTGTTTTTATACAGGTCATGGAACTCATGGTGACTAATATCCTCGTATATTGCAACAGGGGGTACTTTATTAAAAAACACAAGTTTCAGTGAGTCATGTGACCGAAATTACATCAGTAAGCTCCAACTATAACTGATGACCTCACTAAGCACAGTTTATATAGTGAATAAAGTACCCCCTTTTGTAAATTATAAAGATATTATAAGTTACCGAGGAGTTTCATGACCATATAAAAACACGGGGCCAAAGGTCTGTTTTTATACAGGTCGTGGAATGCTGAGGTAACTTCTAATATCCTCATATTTTGCAACTGGGGGTACTTTATATATTATAATACACCAGTTTCATTGAGTCATGTGACAGAAATGACAGCAGAACTCACCGATTATAACTGATGACATAAGAACTCACCGTTTATAAGGATATAATTTACAGGATATTCATGGCTTTTGTGTATTCTATAGTGCAGGGATCCCCAACCTTTTGAACCCGTGAGCAACATTCAGAAGTAAAAGGAGTTGGGGAGCAACACAAGCATGAAAAATGTTCTTGGGGTACCAACAAAGGTCTGTAATTGCCCATTTGGTAGCCCCTATGTGAGCATTGAGGCTCTGTTTGACAGTACACCTGGTTTTTATACAGCCAAAACTTGCCTCCAAGCCTGGAATTCAAAAATAAACTCCTGATTGAGGCCACTGGGAGCAACATCCAAGGGGTTGGAGAGCAACATGTTGCTCACGAGCTACTGGTTGGGGATCACTGCTATAGTGGATAATGCACCCCCTACCGTAATTTATAAAGATATTACAAGTCACAGAGGAGTTACGTGACCATATAAAAGCACGAGGCTGCAGACGAGGTGACTACAAATATCTTTATACATTTTGGTAGTGGGTGCATTATTCATTATAATCTACTCATAATCTATGCACACTTCAGTTTATTTCCGTTCCATTCCCCTATGCTTTACACAGTCCCTGTACCTGTGTTGTAGCTGCATTTTTGTCCTCCTTTGATATGAGTGACTGTGGCATGCTGACTATGCTATATTTCTGCAGGTTGTTGCAGTGGAGGAAAGGGAAAAGAGGGGGTGGAAAGTGCACGGGCACAGAAGAACAAAGGGTTAAAGCAGCAGTGTGAGCAATACAGACAGGAGATTGATGGTGAATGTGGGAGTTGGAGAGGCAGAGGGACTTTGGGCCGGTAGGACAGAGTGAGCAAGAAACTTGTTGACCGGAGATTTATAGATGGAGGTGGGGAACGACCGCTAGAACAAAACCAGAGTGAAGTGGGAGGAACAGAGGGAGAGTGACAGGCGATGGAGGGAGAGAGATCGAGGATCACCTGTATATTTTGCATCGCTGCATGAATTTTTAAAAAATTGCAACTGCAAAGAGGAAGCGGCTCTCAAACTCAATGGGCTCCCAAAAGTTAATGTTCTGTGATAGTGGGGGTTGAGCACGTGAGCAATATCATGGCAGATTACCTAGCTTCTAGCCTTTCCATGCTTCAAGATATAGTAACCACCTATAAATCTGTGCTCTCCTTAGAACCAGACCATTTGTTTTCCAGATTTGACATGAACTGTAGTTTCAATGCCGTAGATGAGGTGGGGGGTTGAAAGACAGAGAGAGACTCTGCCAGTGTAACCGGAGATTAAGGGGGGGGGGGCAGAAGAGGGAGAGAGACACAGAGGGAGCGTGACAGGAAATGGGAGGGGGGAGCGGAAGAGAGACTCTGAGGAAGCATCGGTAGAGGGTGCAAGACCTGGGAGGCAGTAAGAGGGAAGGTTGCAGCCGGAGTGAAGGAGTAGCGACTGTTTGAAGGAAGGGGGGGGGGGGAGTGTGATGCGAGGCTGGAGGAGAAGCTTCAGGGACAGCACGCCAGTAACGATTGCTGTCTCTTTAAGATATAAACGGCGCGTTCTGACGCAAGAACGCGCCGTTTATAAGGATATCATTTACAGTCTGGCCCATAGGGAATTAGCTGGTCTGTAGATTATATAGTGAATAAAGTACCCCCTCTTGTAAAATATAAGGATATTATAAGTTACCGAGGAGTTTCATGACCATATAAAAACACGAGGCCGAAGGCCGAGTGTTTTTATACAGGTCATGAAACTCCGAGGTAACTTCTAATATCCTCATATTTTGCAACTGGGGGTACTTTATTTATTATAATACACCAGTTTCAGTGAGTCATGTGACAGAAATGACATCAGAACTCACCATTTATAACTGATGACATCAGAACTCACCGTTTATAAGGATATAATTTACAGGATATTCATGGCTTTTGTGTATTATAAGGATATAATGTACAGGATATTCATGGCTTTTGTGTATTATTTAGATATATATACACAATTTGCACAGTAGTGGTAGCGCAAATTCATTAAATACAGCGAGACAGAATAGTGGCACCACAAATCCATTATATACAGTGAGAAGCAGTGGGAACTTTATCCCCACGTGCATTAATTACAATGAAAGGCAATGATTTACCTCAGACCCCTGTAACCCTTCCAAAAAGCCAGTTTCCTGAAGGTTGGTAAAGATTTCAGTATTGTAGAGTTCAAAATGAATTCAGAAACAGTTTACTTTGCTAAACGTGGTCCCACATAGACATGAGAGTAGCTCCCAAGCAGGATGTTTGCTAT